>NC_087551.1:71412936-72069474 GCF_036250125.1 Pseudopipra pipra | reverse complement strand
AGAAACAAACAAGCAAGCAAAATCCCAATGACTTATAATGATGAAGAGGGAAATTAAGCAGCAATGTAAAGAACATCAGCTTAGCAAAGGTTAAAAAAGACACAAAGCAGCAGGTCTGACCCGCTGCCCAATTTTAAATATTTGTGTGGTACTTGTTGCTGATATTTGTGTGTTTGAAGGCTAAGTTCTGGAAGAAAAATGCTTGTCAAACTGACTGAAGATAATATTTCACGCCTTTGGAATTAAAGACATGTCCAGTACTAGATTCTGTACCCAGGAGTGGTTGACATTGCTGAGGAGTAGCAGTGAACAGCAAGACTCATGTCTTTCTTTCCCTGAAAGAGTCGAAGTTGCAAAGTGGATCTTATTTGCTTACTTAGAGAAAAGCAACTAGAGGCCATTCTCCCTGAGGAAATACAACCAGATGTTTTATGAAATGAAGGGAACTCAAAACTGTGAATCTCCAGGAGAGATAGAGTGTTAATCCTTCTGACTTCGCCAGGTCCTCCACTAGTTCCTCCTAGTTTGGGCTTATGTCTGCCACCTCCTCGTCCTTCCCAGCCACAGCCAATCCCTCTGAGCGTATGACCACATTTTTCTGCTATGAAAATCCCAGAGCCTGTCTCCCAAGGGATCTTGCTATTGAAAATCCAGTGTTGGTCGTCTTGGGTTTGGGTTTCTCGTTGTTTTCCTCTGTGAGCTGTTTATTAAGTAATCAAATAACAGCATAGTAAATAAATAATGTCTTGCCTCATAAGGACTGAAATATGCAAGAAGTAAGTAAGCTTTCATAGATTTTTACAAATATTTAATAAATCAAATTAAGAGCAAATACATGGCAAACTAACCCTTTGGGTGAAAATACTTCAGGATGAAGCACACTGGAATTGGAATGGTGTGCTTCCTGTTATGTACAAAAATGGCTGCAAAGGAGCTATTAAAGTTTCTCAAATACAGTTCTTTGTGTGTTTGTTTGTTTCTAGTTAGAGGTATACAGTCATTCAAAAGACCATGTGCTGTATAGCCTCCGCAGGGTTTGCTTTGTAGTACAGATAGTGCCTAACCACTACTTTCCTCTCTCTTGATCACTAACAAAACAGACCATATAGAGATGAAAGTGTTCTAAATCAGTGCTCTGTGTCATTTCCCACTTACTTTGCACTTTTCTGACAGCTGAAAGGCTGCAATAAATTGAGTGCATGCACACCCACAGAGAATGACAGTACAACCATAACCTAGCCTCTCAGGACGTGTATTTTCTTCCCCAAGGACTATTTGAAAAATTATCAAAGTGGGGGGGATTTTGGTGTTTTCTGCTGTGATTTTAACATTTTTGATTGATATAATTTCTTTGAGAGTTGAATTTTTCTACTACGTTTTTAGAAATCAGAAAAACATTTTAAACTGAAGTAATTGAAAACAAATCTGATACTGTAGCTAAATAACTGGTTTATACTAGCACACATAAAGTTAAAAATCAGTCATATAATACAAAATATTTTTTCCTCTTTTTCTTCCTTTTCTTCTCTCTTTTCCTCCCATTTTTCTTCTTTCTCTTGTTTCCTTTCCTTTCCTTTCCTTTCCTTTCCTTTCCTTTCCTTTCCTTTCCTTTCCTTTCCTTTCCTTTCCTTCCTTTCCTTTCCTTTCCTTTCTTTCCTTTCCTTTCCTTTCCTTTCCTTTCCTTTCCTTTCCTTTCCTTTCCTTTCCTTTCCTTTCCTTTCCTTTCCTTTCCTTTCCTTTCCTTTCCTTTTCCTTTCCTTTCCTTTCCTTTCCTTTCCTTTCCTTTCCTTTCCTTTCCTTTCCTTTCCTTTCCTTTCCTTTCCTTTCCTTTCCTTTCCTTTCCTTTCCTTTCCTTTCCTTTCCTTTCCTTTCCTTTCCTTTCCCTTTCCTTTCCTTTCCTTTCCTTTCCTTTCCTTTTCCTTTCTTTTCCTTTTCCTTCCTTTCCTTTTCCTTTTCCTTTCCTTTCCTTTCCTTTCCTTTCCTTTCCCAAAATTTCCTGAAATTTTCTGAAATTTCCTTCTTTCCCTTCCTCTCCCTCCTTCTCCTTCCTTCTGTTGTTCTGTCTCCCTTCTACCCTTATGCCCTCCCTCCTTCACTTCCTGATCCTCTTTCTCCTATTCTTTCTGCCTTTCTTTCTTTCCTCCTCCACTTCTAATTTTGTTTTGTAGGTAGTTGGAGATCTGTTTTATTTTAAAACAATGAAGGAGGCAGAATCCCTGAGGTAAATTCATTGAGTACTGGGAGGTCTTGGTAACACAATTGAACTGGCACCAATCAATAAAAACAGAACAGAAGAAAAAAACAATAATTAAAACATTCTGTCAAAAAAATGGAGCAGTAATTAAAAGATGCAAACTATTGTTTTGCTACACTAATTACATTTTAATTTTCAATAGCTTGGCTGAATAGTATAAAAGCCCTTGCTATAAAATGTCCCAGTGACAGTGCTCTTTCTGCAACTAGCGTGATAACAGTGTTTATATGCTGTAACAGAGTGGTATGTGCTTTCAACTCTGTGTGGGTGAAACTAGCTTCCTTGTAAGATAGCATGACAACAAAGTTTTAATTTTTTTTTTCTGCTGTGGTAAAAATATTACTCAACACACACACGCGCGCGCACAGATGTGCACGCACGTATACATGCACAAAAAAGCAGGCTCAGTCCATAAAGCACTCTGTTCAGGGCACTTCCACTGACCTCAATGGGAATTTTGTGTGTGGCGCAACAGTGGATTGTTGGCCAGCGTGAATACTGTACTTAGGTTTAGACCATGTTGTTTTTTTCGCTTGTTATTGAAGGATGAAGAGAAAAACAAATTGAATTTTCCTATTAATATACACCATTTGCAAACCTAACACATGCAACTTTTTAGGCAGGGTCCTGAGGACTTTACTCACACGACAGTCCTCATAGATTTCACTGGTAGATACCCATACATAAAAGCAATATAATAAAGCCCATATTCTGTACCATTATGAATCATAGTTGTCCTGAAAAAAATTACATAATTCATTTAGCTGCTTTAGAGAAGAGCTTGTTTTTCAGAAATTTACATAGGCACATTTAAGAAACACTCTAAATCAAGCATACGTATAAAGGATTTGCTGTTATTGTTGTTTGTAGCAGCTCAACACAAAGTCAAGTTATCCAGATGAGTCCTGGCAAAATCTGGACCCATTATCTACAATCTGTTCTCCACAGCTGTAGTTTACACACTCTGCCTTTCATATCATCTCATTTGAATGATAGAGTTCTTCCAGAAACGACATCACATGTGTTCAGGCATGCCCCAAAACAATAGATCCCTTCCATCAAAGTGGGAGCAGTGGGGAAATAATTTCTCAGTAACTAATCCCTGGATTTCAGATGTATGAAATCAATGAAATGCCCCAGTCCATGAAAATAGTCAGCACTTCCAAACAATATCTGGCAACTGCATAACTTTTCTACATTAGCAATTTAATTTGAAAGTATTTTAAAATAATATAAATATATTGTTATATAAGATAAAATAAAAAATAGACTGCACCAAGTGATGGAATAACACCAACATCTTTTGTACCACAGCAGTCAGAGGCACAAATAGACAGGGTAATGTATTTTAAAGAGAAAACACTGAGCAAACATTACATACGTTTTCACCAGTTTACAGTCCTCTTCATATTCTCCTAAATTAACCTCTCAGTTATATGTATTCATTTCCACTCAGCTGGGAAGGGTTAACAAGGTATAAATCTGGACAGCATCAGCCTACTGTCTGGAAATACATAAAAATTTAATTCAAAAGGGAAGCCAGGGTGACAATATTATGAAAGCCAGAACAATTTACATTGTATACAGAATCCATATGTTTTTCCAGGGACATGATATTGATCACACCAATGGTATTGGTACCTTTTGAAGATGGAAGCTAACCTGAAGGTTAGGACAGCTAACTCCTATAGATAGTACCATTTAGATCCAAAAGAAAACTGCAATTACATATTTCACACACCAAATCTGTTTTGCAAAACCAAAACAGATACAAAGCCCAGAGCAAAATCTGGAAAAAAATTAAAAATAAAAATTAAAATCCTCTAACCTAGAAAACTAGTCCCTTATCTTCTGGGAACAGCCCAAATTGAAGGGGCTTTTACACTGATGCAAGAATAAATTGTTTCAAGAATTATTTCATGGACACAGAGTATTCCCCAAATCCCTATTATTATGATTTTAGTGAAATGTCCCGATTTACTGAAATTAAACAAAGACAGATATTTATTTAGAATTCCTGTAACTGCTACAACCAGTAAATGTATTTCATCACTGTGATTGCAAAAACAAATACCTACCAGAGAAATGCGGTTCACAACAACACAGAACTGAATGGAAATAGAAATTTTGTTAATGTCACACTAATGCTTATGGCAGAAGTATTTCACTGAAGGAACAATAAATCAAAACTGCTGACTGAGGCTGAGCTGTGGATGATTGTCAGGGAGCAGTGAGCTGGGCAGCCCCTGTGCAGCAGCATTACCACCAGAGCAGCTCCCAGGGCACAGGGAGGTGCTGAGCAGCTCAGCAGGGGAAGGTGGGATTGGTGTGGGACACTAACAGTGTGACTGTAGACCTGGGGCCACAGTGAGGGAGAAGGCAAGGATGTATGTCCTTATGGCCCTTTGTAGGATGCAAAAGACTCAAAGTGCTAGACTCATGCCACCTCCTCTGCACCACCTGGAAGGAGCTACCAGCATATCCTGCAACTATTTTGCCTGGCTCACCCTACCAGCCTCTGGAAATCTCTGACTATTGTACATACAGCCTTTTTTCTTAGCATACAATATATACCTGTTCCAAGGAAGAATGTTGCAGCAGCACCAAAAGTCGTAACTCTCTTGCCACTCCTACGTGCTGGGGTTGCTGCTGAACTGGAGGGAAAACAAGAGATTTCCTCATAGCAGACAGAGCATATGTGGTCAACTTGATATGGATGAGAGTGGAAATCACATTATGGTTTTTGGTACTTATGGTAAACCACTCACACTGCCAGTTGCAGTGTCTGTTCTGGATAGGTCATTGGATGCACCTTTTCATGAATCCTTGGATACTCATTTCACTTCCTGAGAAGACAGGACCAAAAGCAACATCAAGACACAGAGTCTGTATTTTCATATTCTTCCTACACTTGATTTTTTTGAGAACACGAAGGCTGTGGTTTCACAGCTTGGCAGAGTAGGGTTATAACTATTATAACTTGGCAAGTCCTAGAGGCAGAGACAGGTTGCTCTGTAGCTGAAGCCTGGTTCTAACTGGATGAACTTCTCTACATTATCAATAAATTTCTGTGTCAGATATTGTCCTCTCAACTTGGATGGGAATGCCATTGGCACCAGGAGAGGACAGAGACACACTGATGAGCCAAGGTAGGATTGCTCTCATGTTATGTGGGATTCAGCTGCTTCAGCTATGTTGTCAAGGGTCCATGTGTTTTAAAATTAAGTTTCTTTCAGATCCTCTGATTGACTTTTTGAGTTGGGTATGATGATGTGACATAACCACAAACAGCTACGTACGGTATTTTTGGACTGTATTTCCTCCTGCAACAGTTCTTTCTTTTAAAGATGATCAAGGCAATAGTAAATACATGAATGAAACTCAGACATTATTACAGCTTGGAATCACAGTAATGGTACCCCTCTGCACTCGTTCAGTTAGTTGTCTAATGCTAAAGCCATGAGTTGGGTTTTATACAACAAGTACACAGTAGTGTCAGCTCTGAGATGGTTGTAACAAATATTGGCTGATGGAATCAGTCTTTCCCTATCGAAAATCTGACATTTTGAATGTACAGTACAATACTAATTAAGCTAGATCCAAAGGTTAAAAAGTACAGCTCTTTTTGTCTCTGAAAAGATGCTAAAAAAAAAGACTAGAGTTCCCATATATTTGCAGTACCCTCCCTAAGCATACCTCCCTTTTAACAATTTCTTACTTTCACCACATAGTCCTGTGACAACTCAGGAGGGCTTCTTTAAAGAGTAAGACAGTGTAGCATGTGTAACATTACACTGTACCACACATTTATTTTTCCATAGAGCACAAGGGACTAACAAAATCCTCTCTTCAGTATCAGTAGTAGAGTTATTATATGTCTCTATAACATATATATATATGTATATATATACACATATATAATACAAAGATATATATCTCCATAACATATGTAACTCTGTACTCAGTAAAATGCCTTTTTTTCTGAAGTGTTGCATGCCTCAAGCAGAGGACAAGAAAGAGCAATATCCAAAGATCCTTGTGATCCTAGCAAACAGCCTATGCCTAGGAAAATAAATAAGCTGGCACCCCTTACCCGTCTGATAAGGGAGAAGAAATTCCTCTCTACCTCCAAACAATGAGAAACATCAACCAACCTGCTATGTCAGTTACTACCAGCAGCAAGTAATTGATGCTGCAGTGAAGACTAGGCTTCTCTTTCCTCTTCTGTAAGCTCCCAAAGACATCCAGACAATCTTTACACTGAGGAAAACGTTTTTATCCTGATCCTGTCCCCTATAATCTCAGAAGTCTGTGATTTGAGCATCAATATCAATGTAGAATCAGATATTGAGACTATCCCAGAAAATTTTCATCCCTCTCTGACTCATAAGGGCAAAGAGGTGAACCAAGGGACTGATCAATTTAGAAACTGATGGATTTCTATTCTGTGCAGGACAGCAACAATAACATCCCTGAATCGGCATGGAAATTAAATGCAAATGCAATGTTCTGATTTTTCCTATCCTGCTTAGATAGCTACAAAGCAGGTGGCAGGTGGAGAGTGCTCTAATTCTTCCCTTATTTTTATCTTACCACATTTTTGAGTCTTTCCTGTAATTTACTGCAAGAGCAAAACTAACCATGAAGTCCAACATTTAGCAGTATCTAGATCATACAGTAGGCAGCTTCATATAGAGCACTGTATTTTTTTCTGGGCATCACATTTGAAGGAAGTGAGTTCAGTCTAATTGGAAAGGATTCAGAGAAGATCAGCAAAAATAAACCTATGGTCCAAGGACTATGCTCAGCAGAGAAAAAAATGAGACAGAGGAGCTGTCTGCTGACACATGAGGTCATACTCAAGTGTAGAGCTCAGATAAGAGATTTCAGCATTTGCAATGAAACTCTTAGGTTAAATAAATATTAGGAACATTACAGAGGATAAATTCCACAATACTGTAGATAAATTCATATTCAGTCAATTCATAATTGCTTTCAAAGTGAAAGCCATGCAAAAGTTATTAGGCAATACAAATATTTAGGGAGGAAGTAAAGGGTGGAACAATGGCCTTGTTAAGACCTTGTACAAGGTCTTAACAGAGCTCCATAATATATGCAGCTCTCTTTTACTGATGCACTAATATTTTTAGCACCTATTTGTTTCTGGGACTATGGGTGGGTGCTCAGGTAGCACTTGTGTTTGCATGGAGGCTCCAGTGCTGGTGTTTGATGTGAGCATTTCAGACCCTGTTCGTACACCCCCTTTCTTCTGAGTGCACTGACAGTGGAAGTTACTAGTAATAATAGACATGTAAAGAGAGGAATTGAGACTTTGCTGAAGCTCTTTTCTTCACTATATAGTCAAGGGCATTAGAAAAATGACTTGTCTTTTGGCTTTATGAAGTGAACACAATGTTCCCCATTGAAGAATTTCCAGGCTGACCAGGAATAGAAATACTTAGAAAAGATTATGTTTTCTTTGAAAGAGTAAGGCAAACTTTTTCTGAAGAAGATTTAAAATATTAATTTGGACTGTGGTTAACATTTATTGCTTCTGTGACAACAATAACAACATCCTTGTTCGGCCTTTTACCACCTTACAATCAAAAGCTCTTTAAATAGTAGCTAGTGTCTTCTGAGTTTTTCAAATGGCAGAACACAGCAAAAATAGGTGGGGTCATGGGCTTATAGAAAGGCGCAACACTGTTATGTAGAAAGTGTGACTGTCAGTTTTGCCAGCAGTCTGTGTCAATTCCCACAGTTCAACAATAACTAGCATGAAGACTCATTTAACAACAAAAGAAATGAGCTCTGCACGGGGGACTCTCCTGTGGCATTCACTGCAATTAATAATATTAGAGACACTATTATTTTACCTTCATCATTTGTGAAGTTACATACTCACAGGCACTGCTCTGCATCCCCTTGGGCTCTACCACAGTATGTATAGGAATAACAAGACAAAGCAATGAATTTTTGCATTCTATATTCTCTGTACCTCTAGACTAGAAACATAATTAGCAGGTCAGATTTAAAAAATATTTAAATGTCATTCTTGGTCCACTTCTGAGTGTTCAAAAGTGCCAACTTCTGCTTTATGTACCAAAAAGGGACAGCAGAGCGAAAAGACCCTTTTCCCTGTCTGGGATGTTTCATATCTGTCCAAGAGAAAAAACCTCACAATTTTCCAGTCCATTTTCCAGTCTTTCTCTAGACATGAATTATTATTAAGATTTAGTTTAATATTGACTTTTTAAAGATTTTTTTCCCATTAAAAAATGGAATGAAAACAGCAAGCAGCCTACAGGTAGCAATGACCTTCAGTGACTACAAAGTAAATCATCCACAGAGAAGAAATAATGTGCTTTGGTTTTCAGTTTCTGTTACAGGTTCTATCTTGCCTTTTTTTTTTTTTTTGTGGACAACAAACCTGCTTTTCCTATCGACGCTGACACAAATTTTGAAAACACATATTAGGTTTTGCAGAAGGCAAGGTAGCCTAAGGTGGGTAAGATAACCTGCAATTATTATGAATTTATTATTTAAAATACAAAGGGAAAAGTGACAGGTGTTTTTATTCCTTCTCATTTAAAAAGCCTCACAACAAACTATGTCTGCTTTAGGATTAAGATTCTGAGATCTGCCTTTTAAAATACTACGTATCATAAAATATGTAAATAGTGCAGAGTAAAAACCCCTGTATGAGTGGATCACATACAAAACCCAGGTATTTCCTTTTTCAGTGTAAACATTACTTATGTAAACATGTGCCCTGTAGAAACTTGAGGGCAGAACCTGGACAATAATGATGAAACAATAGCCCTATGTGCCAGTTACCTGATCCAATATACTATGGTATCTCTTATTCCATCACTAAAAGGTGATCTGGATTCCACCCAAACTTTATTTCGGGGTTCTTCCACTATGAAGTGTCTTTCTCATTTATCACGCGCATCTCTTTTCCTTCAAGAAAACATATTTCCTCCTGAAATGTGTGGATGTGCTTTCTAACTTCATGTAATCTGCCTGATTACATAAGCAGTCTGCCTGTACCTTCACTCTTGAACATTTCAACACATCCTTTGCAGTAAGGCAGCCATAGGCAATGATTTATTTGACCCATTCCATCCCCAAATGTTTTAATTCAGGAGTAAATGCCGTCACTACAGTTTATTGTCTTGAAGTTTATTTTCCTTAGCTTATTTGGAAAGTTTTTGAGTTTTGCAGTAGTTTCTTGGCTCTTTTTTTTCTTCTGACTTCTGTTTCCTAGAACTTAATTAACACAGCAGCTCAGAGATGAGGGCACTGAGCCCATATATGCCTTTGTAATGCAACTGCACTGGTTACAGATGTAACAGATACCTGGATCCAGCCTAGTCCTGGTCATTAGCCACCATCCTCCCTCCAGAAGTCACCTCTTATCCTGTCAGCCTCTTCAAAAGCTCTTATGCTCATTCCTTAAAATGTTTCAGTGAAAACAACCTTGATAAACAAAAAATTGCTGTTTAAGATAAGATAGTTCACTATTGTTGATATTCATAGGGAGGTCTTCACATTTGCAGCTGGATTGTACATATCGGGAAGGCAGCAATGTTTACTGGCAGTGGGTAAGGTGCTGCAGAGTTTCTAAGTGTGGGTTCACAGAAACAGAGAATCACAGCATAGCTGATGTTGGAAGATATATCTAGAGCTCATTTGGTCCAACCCCTTGACCAAGCAGAGTCATCTAGAACAAGGTTACCCAGGACCATGTCAAGATGGTTCTTGAATGTTGCCAAAGAGGGATACTCCACAGACTCTCTGGACCACTAGGGCCAGTACTCAGTTATCCCAACAATAAAAAATGCTTCCTGATGTTCAGACAGAACCTTCTGTGTTTCCAGTTGTGCCTGTTGCTTGTGCCTTGTCACTGAAATGAGCCTACCTCTGTCTTCTTTGCACCCTCGCTTCAGGTATTTATATACCCTGATAAGATCCTCCTAAGCCTTCTCTTCTCCAGCCTGAACAGTTACAGGTTTCTCAGCCTTTTCTTACAGCAGAGCTGCTCTAGTCCCCACTTCTGCTTAGAGAAGTCTTTAGTAGCAGCAAAGTTGTGTTATCTGTGCCTTTGCCATTTCTTGCTTCAGACCCTTAATCATCTTAGTGGCTCTTTGCTGGCCTCTCTCTAGTATGTCCTTCTCTCTCTGGTACTGAGGATGCCAGAACCAGAGACACTACTCTGGGTGTAGTCTCAGCAGTGCCAAATGGAGGGAAAGATCACCTTCCTCAAACTTCTGGACACTTCTCCTAGTGCAGCCCGGGACAGAGGCCACCTTCCTTTCTGCAATGTGACATTGCTGGCTCATGTTCTACTTGGTGCCCATCAGGACCTCCAGGTCCTGCTCTGCAAAGCTGTTTTCCAGCTTGTCAGCTCGCAGCGTGTCCTGGTGCATGAGAAAACCCTGGACTATTCCTTTCCTGGTGTAGGACTTCACACTTCTTCTTGTTAAAGTTCAACATTCCTGCCAGGCCATTTCTCCAGCCTATTGGAGTCTCTCTGGATGGCAGCATGACCCACTGGCACATTAGACGTTCAAGGTAGTGATTTCTTTGACTGGCATTTCTGGAGCCAGAAGACATGCATCTGCAATGTGTAATCCCAGTACCATTCCTAGTGTTGTCATTTATTCTCTGGGTGTCCTCAGGTGGGTCAGTTAATTCTGCAGCCTTTGCCTGGTCTGTCTTCTCTGTACTACACGCTCTGTAATGGAGTCTAACTGGTATTTAAATGCACCCTGGTTAGTATGAGACATTCTGGCATTTAGTCATGATATTCTTATATCAAATAATATAACTGGCCCATTATTAAAGCAGACAGAGGTGAAAATAAAATATTTTTTTCCTCATTAATTAAATTTTTTGCTGGTTGGAGTTGATGAGACAAGGGCTTGGAGAAAGACTTAGGGGTTTGAAAGGCAGCAAAGGAATCTTGGTGACCTGAACCAGGCCTACCACCCTACAGTCTTGCCAAATATCATCAGTGGCACCAAACTTCAGCTTCTCTTGCAGAGTTTTAATAGGTTGTAAAGCCTGGCACTTGCAGCCGGAAAGGTGCAGTGAGTTTCAGTAATCTCCATGCCCACTCCTCTGAGCACAACTCAGGCAGAACAGAGAGCTGTGCTCCCAGGATATAAAACAAAGCTGTGCCACTTCTTGTGGCACTGCCCTGAACCAATCCTTCATGCAGTGACTTTTACATTTTCCTTCCAGGCCACCAGCTGTCAGATGGTAACAATTTCCATCCACTTGCTGACGTGAGCTGGTTTTGAACTTTAATCCAGTCCATGTCTTAACTGTGGTGGCAAACACTTTTTAACTAAAAAGAGCCTTCAAAACAATTAAAAAAAAAAAAAGGGCAAAAAAAAAAAACCAACCAAAAGAAAACCAACAGTCTCAAAACAGCCCTTGCTAGCAGCACAGCTTTTATAAAAGGCTTGACAGATGTAAACAGGCTGAGCAATCACATGAAGGAAGGAAGCAGCCATTGCGTGACTGCAGAAGCTTGTGGTTGCTGTGACTGAGGCACCTGGCTGTTGCTCTGCATGACCACCACACCCAAGGCCAGCACTTGCCCCAGAGAGCTTGCAGTCCACATTCATCATGGGACACAAGATAGATGCCGACTGATGAGGGAACACAAGGAAACAATGAAACAATGATGGTCAGCATGAGAAGCAGTAGTCTCATCATTAAATCATCTCCATTTACTTTCTTAATATGTTAACATTTTCTGCCACACACAGATCTCTTCCTCCCAGGCAGTATTGAGGGCCTTCAACTCCCAGGGAAGTCTACAAGTATAGAGAGACGTCAGCATCATGCATGAGGTGCTTAGCATTGTGCATGGCACAGCCTGGAGGGTCAAATCTTGGCTACTTTATGTACTCTGGCTTGGAGCTGCAGTCACCTCTGTAATGGAAAATTATTATAATACAATAATACAGCTGGGAAGAATTTGCCATGTTCCTTGGACGCAAACAATAGTAGTTTCTTAGTCAAATATATATGGCTAATACTTAAAATGTTGCTCATGATGCATTTCTGAAGATAATTCCTTTTTTAAGAATCAGACATTCACAGTAGAAAGAAAAATACTTCCATTTTTATATGAAGCTTTCCTGCTTAGGAGGTGGACAGGTCACTGCAATCTGTGGGTATTTGGGTTTGCTCTTTGCATGTCTTCCATACAACTAGTTCCTTAAATTTTCTTTTCCTGAGTGCTGTTCACGGTGGGGACTCAACTGGTCAGTCACTTTTCTGTGTTCTCTTTGCTGCCTGGTGGCACCCTTATGTTGCAGATGTGCTGGCTCCATCTTCTACCCATGATCTGGATAGTCTTATTTCCTTGCTGGATAAATTTGGAGTGTTGAACTGTCTGTCAAATCTCAGAATTTATAATAAATCAATTCTACTTAATACCTAGTCTTTTTCTGTAGTTGTTGCCATTGTCTGTGCCTTTGGTGGATTTATTAATAATAGGGCTTAATCAACCATATTAACTCTAGATTCAAAATTAAATGGTTGCTAATTAATTTGAATTAGAAAGATTAGCCTTAGGAAGGAAAAATGTGGCAAACACTACAGTTTTCCCGAGCTAACCACACCTTTTGGAAATTCCCAGAGCAGCTGATTCACTGGAATGACAATTACCCCCCTGCTTCTCCCCCCTCCTCCACCCCCCCCCCCACCCCCCCCCCCCCGCACACATTGTTTTACAGGAAACTTAATAAAACTCAGTTTGTTAACAACAGTCATTAGAACTTTATGGAGATTGCTCACACTGATGATAATCTTTGAAAAGTATTTTTTTTTTCATTCCAACAGGATTTCTTTGCTTATTCACACCTACCGATCGCAACGAGACTCTACCCTGAACAAGGGCTGTGAACCCATTTGTGCATCACTGATGTCACTGGGAATTCTCTTGCTGGATTCAGTAGAAGCAAAGTTTATAATATCCTGAAAAGTAATCGTAGCAGATTAGACATCCATTCTCTTGTTCCTTGAGCATTCAATTTCTAGCAACAACAATAGTTTTAATTCCAAGTTGCTAAGATTTATTTTTTTTTATTTCATATATTATGAGTCAAAGGATGTTGGATCCAAGACCCTGAGGAAACAATGGGGACAGATACTTCATCTTGGCTAAGTGCCTTTTGTGTCCTTCTTTGTGGCTACTTTAATTCGTACCAGAGGCTAGCCATACACATGCATACACATGTACATACACATGAGACCCAGCAAGCCTGAAAATCAAGGGGAAAAGGAAAAATGTTTCACATACTATTTTAGCTTTCGCTACCTACCTAGCTTGAGTTTTAACATGCACACATAGGAAAAATCTTAACAGCTAAACAGAAAAGGAAAATAATCACTATTTAATTATTAGAGTGGTAGGTAGCTTGGAGATACTACAAAGAAAGTAGAACGCAAAAAAGTATTTATGATGGCAACAGAGAATGGTCAACACTGTAATGCTTTGCCTGGCCGATTTAATCAATCACAATTCATTCACTCACCTTTTTTACTGTAATGACCCTCTCCTTTTCATTAATTTCCACTCTTGAGCTGCTTTCTTTCCTGTGTTTATATTCTGGCTCTGTTAAAATGATTAGTTTTCCTGGTTGTAAAGCTACAATACAATAACTTGTAACCTAGTACAATACCCTATATTTTTGCCACAAATATGTAAAATATGGTAGGAAAGTAATATTTTCTACAGGGAATAAAAGTAGCATTTTTAGCTCTCTCATAAAATCATATGTACATACATCAGATAGTCACAGTTTATCATTGGCGTTAGTCGAATGCCCTTTCTATCTTTTAATTAGGAAAGCAAAGACATTTGTCCACTTCAGGGAGAAGGACATTTTCAAAGCTGGGAAAAGCTGGCAGAAACCAGAGCTCAACTGAAATCACTTTTGGGAAATTCCTAGAATGCTGAATCACTGGGTGGGCAATTGCCACCCTCTTCAGCTGAACAGTCAGAGATACTAAAGAGAAGAAGTGATGCGTGCTTAAAGAGAGGAAATACAGCTTTACTATGACTGTTTCTTTTGGGAGAAATTCCTGAGAAATTGTTTTCTGTTCATAATGGGGTTTCTTTTCCTCTTAACCTCGCACTTACCAGGAACAGAACTAACCACAGAGATTTCTAAAAGTTTATCATTTATCCCATACTTTCCCACACCAAAACACTTTCTACAAGACTTTTCAACCCTGGGACCCAGCTGCTGGACAGGTTGTTTTACATGATCTAACTCACCTATCATGTAATCCCTTAAGCATATGCATTATTGCACTGCCTGAGGAGGCATAGTAAATCCAGACATACCAATGAAGCCAAATGCTTGAAAGCCAGAAATTTTGGGGCCCCATCTTCTGGAATTATTTAAAACTATATCATGCTGTAAATCTAATATATTTTTCATATACATCTACTACACTCCTTAAATAGGCAAAAATGGGCAGTGATTCCTTTGAAAGGATGGTTTCCCATTACAGTGTTCCTCCAATGAAGTTCTCAACAGTGGGAGCAACTCACACCTTTAGTTTGATTTCAACAGCCCTATCCCATGAGGCACCAAGTGCACATTGATAATACAGTAGCAAATGGCTAGATTTTGACATTTTTCTCAGGTCTCAAAAGTCCTAAGAATACTTCTCTTTCATTGGCCTGTCAGAGGTTAAAGTTTTTAATCTTCCTGTAGTCCTCCAAACCCAAGAGATCAGGCCAAACTGGTAAGAAGGATCTGCCCAGAGGACATGCCCAATCTTTTGATACTAGCCCTTGCTAAAGGATCCTTTCCTAGAGAGTGAGACTTTCTGTAGAGTTAGCGCTTTAGTGAGAAGTGTTTTGCTGTTTCTCAATATACAGCTGTTGCTTTGATGGAGGCAGAAAAAATCCCTCCAGTCTCCATCCTTCCACACATTTGGAGCTTTATTAAAATGGAGAGGAGCACGGGGGAAGGTACCGGACAAGAAAAAGTAGAAAGAAAAAATTTGGAGAATTTCACCTCTACACTTTCCAAACAAAACCAATCCAAACATGGAAGATCAAGAAATAAAGGCAATATTGTTTGGCCATTAATTCTTGTTTGAGTCTTACTTGTCCAGTTTCTTTCATAGCCTTCCTTACTCAATTCTCCTCTAATCTCCACACCTAGATTAGAGACTGTGTGCTCAGCACCCTACGAAGCCCTTCCCACATGCCACTTGCTGGGCGCTGGGACAATGTCAGCAGCAAGCTTCTCACCGAGTATCTGTGAGTGAGCTGTATTCCCAGGAGGGTGTCTGCACAGCATGTTGGACCAGGGCACTTGTTTTCCTGCTGACTAAACAGAGAAAATCAAAGCCAGTTCTCACAGGACCCCTGTTATTCATTGCTGCTTAAAAGCTGTCAAGAGGTGTGTCTCACAGACATGGTCCCTGTCCTAAGGGATTGAGAGTGTTGCATCTACCAATTAGCACAAGAGTTGTGACCTGTAGTCCCTATCTGTGACCAAGCGCTCATTCAGAAAGCGAACCAGGCTCTGTTTCTGTCACCAAGTGTGAGGCACAATTACAAAAACTGGAGCTAACTGAAAGGATCCAGTGCAGAGCCTCTTGCCCTTCAGCTGACGGAGAGATTCCAGTACCTTCAGAGCACAGTCCAACTTACCCTGCCTCAGACAGGTGTCTCATGGAGGAAGGTACTCATTTCTTCGGAGGTACTCATTTCCTGCCGTTTACTGGAGAGAGAGCCTGACAACCTGTTTAGAAGGGTCCCACCTTTTTGGACTCATGCCGCAGCTATATTAGCATCAGAGTGTGTGTGCAGCTTGTAATGAAAACAGAGGTAATGGTGATGGGGTTTTTTTCTAGGCAGTCTAGTTTTGTTTTGCTTTGAAAGAACTAGTATTGCAGCAAGACACTTCAGTGTGTGGTAATACAGTGAGATAGCCCCACGCCTAGTCGACTGAAAGTACTTGGCATTTAGCCAAATGACTGGCAACATCCCTTAGGTGTGGTGATATCTCTCAGTATCACCCCACCCTGACACGTCCAGCATTTCATTAACGCAAGCATTAAGGTCCAGTTCTACTACCCTTACAATGAGTAAGGGTGGCAGGATCTAGGTCTAAGTGAATGAATATTGACATAATTGCAGCAGTATTTGTAACCTTATTATGCCAGTGAAAACTCCACAATCAGAGCTTTGAGAAAACGGAACTAATTGGCTTGAAACAGTTTCAGTCTAATGACCTCTTACCAGAAGATGAATAGTGCATTAAGGTTTATACTCAGGGTTGGTTAGATTAGTTTCAATTTCAGGTAGTGGGTATCTATCCAATTACTCTCCTCCCCGCTCCGGGTAGAGCACATGGCATTCCTTCTGCTACTTGATATGCTAAGCAGCATATGAGTTGGCAACTGGGGCTGAAAAGCAAATTAGCATTATGCAAACTGCAGGACTCTGGCACTCACATTAGAATCAGTGATCTGGCAAGAAATCCCGCCAAGCTACCAAGCTTTCCTGAGCCCACAGAGAGCTGCAAGCTCTAATCCAAGAGACCAGCTGACAATAACAAAACAAACCAAAAAAGAGGTTGTGGGGGAGGGGGAACAAATTCTTAATTGTCCTGGAGGGAGCTTGGAGGTGGATTTCCTATTGAGACCTAACTCTTGTATTGCAGTGAAGAAAGACAGAAAGGTGAGATAGAGAGAAATGTAAGAGAAAAGGGGTGAAAAGAGGGAGATAAAGAAAGGGAAGGAAAAAAGAGAAAAGGGGAAGGAAGGCATGAAGAGGCAGGCAGGCAGGCAGGCAGGCAGGCAGGAAGGAAGGAAGGATCCACAGCTGGCAATATTGGTACCCCAGCTGTTTGTGGCTGCCTGTCTGCTGGCATTGCTGCCTGGCAATAGGCCAGCAGAGCAAAAAGAGGTAAAGCCATTCCGCCACAAAGCTACCCTCTGTTAATGTGCTCAACCCTGTGATGGACCAGCCAGTGCATTGGTCCTCATCCCCTTTTGCCAACTCTCTGAAGACACAGGCAGCTGCTCCAAGAGTGACAGACGACAGCAGGGCAGTAATACCTTAAAGCACTTCAGCCGGATTCATCAGAATTCATCTGTCTTAAAGGCAGGTTTCTTTTAAGGTGTTCACTGGTAAAGATTATTTTTTTTCAGGTGTTGGAATAAGCTATTCCTGGTGGGTTTGTTTGGTCTATGAAAGCTAGAACAAAGTCAATAATCCTTGGATCTTAGTTTGTATGGAAGGCAGAAGGAAACTAGAAGAAAGCGTAGAGTAGTACCTAAACCTCAATGAAAATCAAAGGGAATTGTGCACCTGTCTGTGATTGTGTGCCTTAGAAATAATTTCTGTATTTCAGCTTCAATAGGTATGTTTCTGTACAGCCTTAGACACAGACAGCACTCACCCCTGTCTGTACTAACACTGTACTCATAGAGCAAAAATACTATGTGTGGACCCTCAAAGCCTTTTGCAGTTCTTAGATAGTAAAATACGCCTAACTACATGAGAGTCAGATAGGATTTAGTTATAGTTTTATGCTGTCAGTTACATGAGATTGTGCTCTAATTGCACAAACACATGTTGCATTATGAAAGAAATCCTATATTCTTTTAATAAAGATAGCTTTTTTATTTGATGGCAAGAGACATGATCTAGCAGTATAAGTAGTTCTAAAGCATTTGGTAATGATTCTTCATGTTAATGAGGGAAAACAGAGTAGAATTTGTAGCTTTGTTGAGAATAAGACATAACCTGAGAAAGATGTTCCTAAATCACAAGGTGGTCAAATACAGTCAAGTAGCAGAAATAGGGGCCACTTTACTGGAGTTTTTTTTCAGGCTAGCGCACTGCAAGATTTTATATACCTGACCTTTAAGAATTGTTGGCTTTCACCTTGTTCATGGTTTTATTTGTGTAAAGACTGTAGAGGAAAAGACCTCTGACCCCCTACCTCTTGATGGCCATCAAAGTTCAGTGTAGTTATCTCTACACTGAACTCTATAAACTGTGTTTTTACGTCTTGACCAGTCCAAAGTTCTTTAATTTTCAGTATTTATTTTGCAAATGTTTCAGTTCAGGGCATTAACTGAGAACATGAGACACAGCTTTTCAGCCTGTCAGTATTACAAGAACCTGGCCCAGTGCTGTGAACCTAGTAAGCAGAATGTACCAACCCCTTTAGCGTTTTGTGTGGAAGTCACTAAACAAAGGCAGTGGGATTGTTTCATTAACTTCATTAAATTTGTAGTAGGTTTCATTAATTTCCTCTGGACTTTCATTACAATGAGAAGAAACTGAGTCAAGTTCTGGATTTGCATTTCATATGAAACAACTGTGCTTGCTTTTTTTCAGCTGGATATGCAAATCTGCATCTGCTACTCCAGACACTTTCAAGTAAACTGACAGAGAAGCTCTAGTTTTAGACAGACTTTTCTGCTGTTTCCCTTTCTCTTGTGGTAGGGCTCCCCAGACAACATGCAGAAAACAGGGACTAGCCTTTGATTTCTGTGCTTTCAGTTTTCTGGTCAGAACCCTAAAGTGGGATCACAGGAAATGAGGTGCATCATTTCACAGCTGCATGGCTGCAGGAATACCACTGGAACAAAGTTGAAGGTACCTGTATATAGGTCACAAGGTCAAAACTAACATGATTATGCTAAGAGGGGAGGTAACCCTAGTGCCTCTGGATAATATGATTTCATGATGGCAGGCAATCTTCCAGACTGCATTTAGTTTCTTAAGAAAACCTGGTTGGCAATCAGGTATATGTTTCCACATCTCCTCCTTACAGCAGAGCAAATTGTATTTTAAGCTTTTGAAAAAATATAATCCTTCTCATCAGGTGAAACAACATAAGGTCTTCATTTGGCTTCCTTCATTACTGAAAAGGAGGCAACTACAAGCCAGGCAACACAAGTCAGGGTTTTGACTACCTCTATCTCTGACCTTTCAGGAGACTACAAGCAAGCTGATCCTATACTGTTTCCTCTGCCACACACTGGTTTCTCTATTTACATCATAACCGCTTTGTGCAACATACTTGTCTAGCACAATGGGGCCCTCAGTGGGAACCTCAAGGTATTTCCATCATAAAAATAACAAACAACAGAAAGGAGGAACAAAAGAAGAAACACTATGAATAAAAGAATATGTCCAAACCTCAACAAACTGAGGAATTTCAGAATTTGGAACTTTTCAAAACTGAAAACAGCAGCAAATGAGAGGGTCCAACACTGGCTTTTATCTAGAATTGTGATGTGTACCTCCAAAGAATCGTGGCATACGTTGTATGCATTGCTTCTATTGCTAGAACATATCAAGTGACAGTACAGTCAAATTCTAGAAACTGTAGGATGTCTACCATCATCACAACCACACGTTAACATTTTGCTTTGCAGTCCTCTTCCCAATATTAATGTTTTAAAAATCCAGTTAGGAGCTTTTACTCCTTTCCTACAAATGATTTATTTTGTTTTCTTGGAACAATAGGTCACATTGTTTTTCTCCTTTAGAGCTTTCACTTTGATGTGTTGGCTTTGACTGCTAGAGGAAATGTTGTGGACCAGAAAAGGAGCCTTGCTGTGGTCCAACTTCAATGTAAACAGCAGGTGCAACAGCTGCTGCAGGAAAGCCACTCGCTTTCCTGCTCTTTTTTGGGGATGAAAGAGGGGGATGTAGCAACTTATTTTTCTGGAAAATCTGAGACATAGGAAACAAAAATAAAGACAGTTTGAAGTGTTTCCTTTATTTGTCAAAAGTCTCTACATGCAAAATAAAGAACATGTAAATACTGTACTTTAATATGTAAATACTGCATGCAAGTATGCAAAAACTGCACCTGGATATGATAGGCTTGGTGGTATCTAAATCTGAGTACATCGTTCCAAACAATCAGCTGAGTTATGATTTGAATTGCCTCTCCAGCAGAGCCAAACTAATTTTCACCAGCAGTTATGTGGCAATCTCTTACAGTGATGTGCAGAAGTATAACAGTAATTGCTCTTCTGTACAATCTTAAAGGGAAGGATGAAGAAGAAACTGTGCTTCCCATGTTCAGAACATACTGTTAAATAATAAGCACTTAATTGTATGTGTTTCGCATAAAGATGCCTGGGGCAACCTGTGAAGTGTTTGTGCAATTCCCCATGTGTTCATACTGACCCTTGCTCTAGAGCTGCAGGAAACAATTCTCCTAGCCCTCTGGACAAGTTGCCCTATGGCTTGCTATGCTTCTCACAAGACCACAGCACACCAGTTTCAAAGAGGATCTATTTAAAACACAAGGTTTTCAAGAACTGGTAAGGCAACATCAAACTTCTCTGCTGTCTCATAATTTCCAACAGCTAAGTTTATCAGTAGAGTTGGTCTTTAAGGAATGAGTCAGTCACTGTCAGCAGAGGTACTGTGAGTCAAGGACATTCGACTTCTTTAGCCTTAACTATGGAAAAGAGGAGAAAATTTTGTGTAGGAGGTCGTCCATGAGTTCTGCTACAATTCCAGTCCCAATAAATCATGTTATTTCCTTAATGAAAACAGTTTCATAAGCAATGTTACTGGGATTTAGATGCATCTGTGCTGAATATAATCTTTCTCACCTAAGGTAGAGGAAGCAGAGCAATGTTTCTGTAAATAACTCCATCCCTTTCTGATAAATGCTCTCACTTGCAGAATCAATCTGTAGTAAAGAAGAGATAGGTGGTCACCTTTACCTTTACACCTTTACAAATGCCAAATGAGCATTTGGCAGGACTGCCAAAGCTATGGTGCTTCATTTCATCAGATGAAGCACTGAAGCCACAGAGAGCAAAGTGGGGAAGGAAACACTTTGTGACAATCACACAGGTCCTGCTTCTTGCACTCGTTCCCTCTGCTCCGGACAGCCAAAATCCTGGCACCACCAGACATACCAAGAGTACATTTTAAAGGGGGATGTTAATCCTGCTCAGAGCAGGATTAGCTGCCCCTGAAGCCTCTGAATGCCAACCAGATGTTGCCGTGCAGCTGGAAACATGCCAAAGCAGCTTTGAAATTCCTTTTTCTCTTTTAAGATGGAGGTCTCTTTACTCGTAAGCAATATGCTCCGGGAATCTCAAAGGATTATAGATCCATCACAGTAGATGGCTCATTTTCACCCACTTGTAGTCTACTGATGCCAATCAAAAGACTGCCAGACTGTATCTGTATTAATAAACTGGCACAAGACTACCCCACTTTGAAGCACGCTTCAAAGTCTGGTTCTGGCTCTCCCTGACACTGTCCAGGCAGCATTCAGGGATCAGACCCATGGAATGTCATTCCCAGAGGCAATTTTTTTCTGGTCACTCTGTACTTCTGGAAGAAGAAGAAAGCTGAGAAATAAGCTGTAGCATCAGAGCTTGACATACAAGCCAGAGAATAGCCCTTAATTATCTTATTTACTATAGTAGATGTAGCCCCATTGCTTTCAGTGAGCACTGGATTGTACATAGAAAAATATATACTTTAGATTTTAAATGTTAAAGACACTCAGCTCAGAAAATTGGTTAAACTGAAGCTAATTAGATACCAACAAAAGCATGCTGTGATCCATGTCCATGCCATGATTCGTATATCATGTCTTGAAACCTTGTACTTCCAAAGGGATGCCTGTAGCATAACTGAGCAAAGGTTCCTAAGTTACAGATTGAGTTTCCCTAACTTCCAGGCCTCTTCTTGTGGGTAAAAAAATTGCATCTCAAAAGCAGATTTTGAAGTGGAACTTGGTGGTAGACATTTTCTTACCAGGTAGTTTTTCTTGTCAAATGTTTTAGGCAGGGTCTTGTAGTCATCTCAGTACTCCAGCTTCTTCTAAACAAACTGTTTTACAGCACTATTCTGGCTGAACCTCTGCCATCTAAGCACAGGTTATATGTGCACATTTCCCCCACTTAATCACGTAAACAAAGAGCCATATTTCTGAACTGATTACCACAGACCTCACCTTATTTTCCCAAGCTAACTCAATCACTCAACATGCCCTCTTCTATCTTCTTTTATTTCTCCACCAATCACTCATTCATCCATGACTCGTAGTCTTTTCCATCCTTTCCAAATTGCTGCTTTTTGCTGACACAGCAGCCTACTTAGATAATGAAAATCAAATTGCTCTAATAAAATAATGCCATGCTTTTCACTAAGAACAAATAGAAGCAGAACTTAGAAAAAAATCTGGAGGATTAGGAGCAGCGATGTTATTATTGGTTAACTCCAAATGCCTGAGACAATCTGCCAAATCTTCTGAGTGTGCCTCACGTGTTTAAATTACCCTGAGATACTTTGTGCTCCAAGAAGTTAGCAGAGTAGCCTCAGGTAAAGAAGTGTCTTTCAGCACACATAGGAAAAGTCCTGAAGAGCCCTTGATGTAAGGAGAGAGTGTTGAAACACGTAGCCGGAGCCAAAGAATGTATCTGTAAAACAGACACAAATCTAATAATAATTCTATTACTAAAATACTTGGAGAAGTTTTTACAGCATTATTTTTAGGTGTCTTTAAACCACTGATTTGTAGCGAAGGATCATAAATATTTGGAGTGGGTATCTGAAGTCCCGCGGTAATCAAGTGCAGACTTTTAGAAATCCTTAGCAATTGTTCAAATTCCTTTGTAGGGCTTGATAGCAGCTCTTGATATGAAGTGGTGTTATCTTTGACTGCTTATGTACCTCTTGTCTATACTTAGTGTGTTCAAGGCTGAAGATGATCCTCTCTCTCAGACATGTTAAGAACCCTGGCGATATCTGGGCTCTTGCAGAACTTTCAAAGCTTTCCATTTGCCTGCCATTTGCAAAAGTAAATCTATGCTCCTGAATTGCAGAGGTGATTTCCCATTCTGACTGGTCACAAGCAAGACCAATGAGAAATATCTTTCCAAGGTCATGCTTCAATGCTCTCACTGATTTTGCATACATTATTCAAACTTGCGCTGTTCTCTGCATTTCTATGTTTTTGTGTCAGGTAATGAAAATATGGTTGCTGACTAAAATGAAATACTCTATATACTATTCCATTACACAGTGGATTTTTTCTTTTCTAGACATGCAGACTTGTTCTTAGATCATGTACCATGTTGAATAAAATGGAGCAATGTGGCACTTAAATCCAAGAAAGTAAAGGCATTTCTAGAGTGGAGTCGATTCTACTTAATTCTAGAGGCATGCAACACAGTCCACAGAAATAAGACAGGGCTGTACTCAGACTGCTTACTGAAGGGGTGTTATTTATCTCAGGTCAGTTTAAATATCTCAATATGAGTTGCTTACTCCAACACTGGTCATATACAAATCAGTTCAAAGGAGCCTCCAGGGGCCAATTTGCCCCAATTATTTGAGATACTGATCTTAGGGTGGGATTTTAAAGGTATTCTGGATAATCACCTCTGATTTGGACAACTAGAGATGCCTGAAGTTGGACAGGTGACTCCCATTCTAAGTAGGTATCTAGGAGATAGCAAAAATGACTCATCCTCCAGGTGGAAGGATTGACTCTGTGATGACTTTTCTCTGTTGACTGAACTGGAGAGTCATGCATATTATTTGTCTCTTAAACTTAGACTCTATGGAGGCATGGCTGATACAGGATCTTAGGATAAATCATATTCTCACCTTCAACCACCATAGTTGGCTCCATCTACAGTAAAAAAATTTAGTCTGGAAAGACAGGATAAGAAACTGCCCAAGCCTTCTTCAACAACCCAGCAAACAGGGGGGCTCTCAATGCTTTCTACACAAATGTAGTTGCAAGGTGAGAAACAGGTCAGAGTTCGAGCAAGGCCATTTTGCTGCTAAAAAAACATATAAGCTATTGTCACAGAAAACAGACAGAGGAGTCTGGTGAGAAATTATTACCTCCCAGATTTTGTCCACTGATCTGGGAAACCCTTCTCCAGCAATTTCAGTAGGAAGCCCTGTAGCTCTCCCCACCTACTCTAATATGTCTATTATTCCAAGAATATTTTCCTTGCCTAAATGTAACCCTAACATGTCCAAAAGCATAATCCTCTCTGTGCTTCAAATGTGGGTGTACCTGTGCATAGAAGGCAGACATTGTTAATTTTTTACAGCATAGTTTTTCTATTTTAAATAGTTTCATCAATGTGGGGTCTGGTTTTCACTTTCTAATACAAATTTCTAGTAAGTTACAAACCTCAGGGAAGTCTCTCCCTTCCCCCTACCAGGTAAAAGGGTTGACTACATCAAATACACCTAATATAACTAACTCTGTTAACTCATGGATGAAAAACAAATTGGAACCACAGAGAAACATATCTGAGAACTCCACAATATCTCAATTCCTGTAAAAATAGGAAAGTTTTGTAGTTTTGTCACAGGGCTTCCCAAATGCTGGGAATGAAATACAGGCCACAGGACTTTCTAGGTTTGCAGGGGAGCAAGTAAACTGGTAAAACTACAACCGTATGGGGAAAAATGCTCACAGAATTGCAAAGGAACTGCTGGAACAAAACAAAACCTCTCTTCTAACTCTCAGGTTGGCTCTCTTGGGTCTCCTTCCTCTGGACGACTCTGTTTCTTTTCACCAACAGAAAATTCTGGCTATTCACTTTCCATGTGCTGATCTAAGTGTATTACAAGGCAACAGAAATCAGAAAAGGTCCCTATGGTACCTCACGGGTTTCAGAATTCTCACAGCTGTCACCAGCCAAAGACTGCTTTACAGATTAGGAAAGAAAAGTAAGCTATAAAAAAAAAAAAAAAAGGAATTTTTTGGCTTGGGTCAAAAGTACGAAAAGGGTATCACCCACCTCTGTGGCGCTGGCCCCATGCAGATGTACGCAGATGTATGCAGCTATATGCTTCATTTCTCGTACTGTGGTTCTCTCGATCTCGATCACTCCCATGCATATGAATCAGTGTTTGCAGGGTCACAGTCAATTGTTTGAAAAGTAAAAGTTCTAGTGAAGTTTGGCTAAAAAATTTATGACTCGCCTAACATTCACTAAATAAATATTATATATTTTTGGAGGCTGATATCATGAACTCTTACACAGACCTAAGCCCTTGCATATATTTTTCCAGCTTGTGGGTGCTTCTTGAAGCCTCTATACCCCCATCTGAAGCCCTCTTTCCAAGCTAGAGTGCCAGCAATGGTTCCCTGCTGAAAATATTGTCCAGAGAAAACTAGATATTCACAGTACAGTTAAAAATTCACATTATTTTAATTATTTTTCCCCACGCAGAAATAGAGACTAAGTTTTAAAAAGTGATATTTGTTGTGAACCAATGCACTGAGGTTTAGACATATCTTGTTTAGTTAAATAAAATCCTCTTAAAAGTAGTCATTTGTAGGTAAAAAGTAACAAATCAGAACTGCAGAAGGAAGAGGGACTGACATGCCCCAGGTTAGCTCCACTGCGGATTAAAACTGTGTGTTTGAGTGTATATGTATATAAGTATAAGCAGCTCTATTCTGGTTAGAGTCTTTGTGGGTGTCTTATATTATCACACTGATGCCACCATAGACCTCAGACAAATGTCAACAATGAGCAAGAACTCAAATCAAAACCTAAGAACACGCTTGAAGCTCAAATCCATTTTTCTTTTGCTCAATAATACAATCACTTACTATGTTATTACTCTCTAAATAGAAAAACAATCATTAATTTATAAAGGTTTGCCTCTTGAAAAGCTGATTAGTAAGACCACTATACATACAAGCAAGCTTTATTGTGGTCATTTTCGTAAATTAAGTTTAAAATGTGTCTTTTGTTTCAGAATAAGGAGACTTAAACATTCTGGGTAAAATTCTGGCCTTTCAAAGCCACGAGCAAAGTTCACATTTATCACAGACATACAGGATTTCATTTTACATGTACTTTGTGTATGTCCAGATTTTAATACCATTTTTTCACTTTACCAGTAAGGCAAAGACATAGAAGTTTCATATCAAAGGTCTGGTCCACCATGCTAAAATGGTACCAAGCCACCAGAGCTGAAAAGCAGTCAAGAAGCTTCCATACTACAGTGTCTGCTGGAATATACTGGTGACTGTTTGACAGCTTCACCTGTCTGTAACCTGTCTGGTTTGCTGTGATCTAGTGCTCCCAGCTCTGCTTCTCATCATCAACTGGTATTTCTCTTCACAGTAAGTTCAGAACACTCGTGGCATTAAAATTTGAACAAATATTCCACGGTAAGTATCGAATTTATTAAATCATGTGTCTTATTGTAATGAAGTCAACTGTTCACATCATGAAATCATTACCTATCCTTGAAAAAGAGATTGGCTTTACATACACATATATACATATATATTTGGCATAAGTATATATCGATTTATTTCTTTGCCTTAATTTTTGCACATCCAGGATTCTGTCATGATTTTTTGTACTTATAAAGTATATTTCTTTTCGTCATGCTTTCTTTTATAAAGCTTCAGTCTCTGCCCAGGTTTTTTTGCTGGTGAGAATGCCAGTTGTCCAAGAAAAAGTTTTGAAACACAAAGAATAGGAGTTTTGCTGCTCTCAATCCAAGTCCAAACTAAGACTTGAGTAAGATTAAAAGTACAAGTTATAGCACAATAATAACATTAATGACAAGGCATATACTTTTTCTAAATGAAATAAACATTAACTGCATCAAGCCATTTATGTGACAGATGATATACAATAATTCCATAGAGGAAAATCATACAAATATTATTCACTAAGTAGATCATAAAATTACCAATGTAATAAAGGACAGTTGGAAATTGTAAGTGATATTGAAAGCTATGCTTGCATTGAAGGTGCAGTTACAATGTCTGGTAAACAGCGGAGTGGAGAAATTAAAAAGGGAAGGAGGTGGAAGACATTATAGCCATTTCATACATGAGGAACAGACGAATCATCTCACAAACAGGGACATGGGAGGAAACCAAGACCTCTGAATCCTCTCACATATAAGCATAAAACTATTCCTCTTCAGACCTCCTTTCTAGCACTTCCCTGAGAAAGCGGCTTACGGGCACGAAGGGCAGCTGCAAGGAATTACAGAGGAAAGGCAGCCTGGGCTTCCCAAGCTTTAGTGGTGCATTTCCCAATACTTTGCTAGAACTGTGTGCTGCAGCTCGCTCTGTGGAATGTGGTCAGAGGGATTGGCTTGGTGTCTTGTCTGCAGTTGCTTCAGAACAACTAATTTAATAGTAATCATGATAATAGTATATCTGAACAGGACAGAGGTTAATTTAATTCTGTGAAGAGGTGTATAGCTTAGCATAATGAAACCATTATAAGAACAATTTTTTGCCCAAATCAAGATAAGGGCAGATTGGAATGAGAATCTTGCAGCCACATGGGTAGGGAAAACAGTCCACTAAAAATGTGGGAACGGAAGGTAACATGGTCCTTTCATCTCCCACTCACTAGTTATGCATGAATATAGGCCCAGGATAATTTTCACTGCAGGCCTTGTAGCAAAAGTCTTGGAACAAAGTAATCCACATGACAGCTTGAATCTATTGGTGACTCTACCATTTACTAGGGTGAGGTTCAATGTTTTGAACCTGAATTTGAGACAAAGATTTTCAATCAGAGAGAGGAAAGGAGGTAGACTGACCTCTTTGTAGTTGTAAGCTATTCCTCACATACAGAAGCAGTAAAAAGTGTAATAAAAGAGCCATGAAGGAAGGAGACAAAAGATTCAGATATTATATACCTGAGTTGTGACTGCTTTGTGCTGGAAACCTTTTTAACATGTTGCACAGTGCTTTAAGGATGCAGAGATGTGATAAAACAGATGCAGCAGATGCAGGAAATATAGCACTTCTCACAGGACAGACTTTTGGGGGTAATTCAGTTTATTAATGGCATGTATTATGGAATAATAAGTTGCAGATGATCATTAAAACTTATCCTTAACAGACATTCCTTGTGTATTCATCTTTTGTTGTTTCCATAGCAGGGATGAGAGAAATTTGTGTAGCCTGAGACTTTTGAGTTCCCAGGGCTCACATTTGCATTTTTGACTCGTGATTTAAAAGCAAGGATTATTTTTAAGAATGGTTTAATTAAAAAATAATAATGAAATAATTCTGTCACAAGAAAAGCTTTTGATGTGATATATTCCAAGGACAGATTTGGCACCAGGAATCTCATCCTCTTATTCCCCCTATTTTTCTAACAACTCTAGCAAAATTGCAAATTTCCACTCCTGTTAGAGACTTCATTACTTTGCTAGAGCAAACGTGGCTTTTAATCTTTGCCTTCTAGTCCATACAGCCTCAGCACTGGTGATTTAGGAGGTGATCCAATGGCTCTGCTGATGATTTCATCAAGAAGTTCAGTACTACTTGCAATCAAAGACAGCCAAAGTGCAGATAAATGCCTACCAGGAGAGCGGCAGTAGCTGCAGCATGATATAAAAATGCAACACTTTATTCCCAATCTGTGTGCAAAGCAGTCAGAATCAGGGACGTGCCATGACCAATGAAAGGACAAACATGAAAGTATGAGTATAAAGGGAGGGATAAGGGCTGTGAACTTGAAAGCAGATGAAAAATCCTGGCCATGTTCTGGAGCAAAGACATAAATAACCACAAGGTGAACATGTCTACATAAGTTAAACTTTGTAACTCTAAACCCTGGAATGCAGGATGATGGCCTTCAGAGATGTCTAAGCAAAACTCCAGATTGGAGCCTAAAATGGCAGAAATATTAGCAAATAAGTGAAGAATTAATTTGGGAAAGAGGGAGAGAGTTGATTATTATATTCTCTTTTCTGTCAGACTTATCAGCAGCTGAATCTGAAGTCACGTGCTACGTCTCAAAGGATAAGTTGCATTTCCAACAGAAGTTTACACAAAACATTAACACAGACAGAAGGAAAAATATTGCTGTAGGGGATTTTGGATTTGCTGTAACTGAGACCTTTTAAAAGTAGCTTAGACTTTTTAAAGACTAGATTAGACAAATGTCTGTCCAGACTAGCTTATGTTGTGGGTGTACTTTGAACAGGGAGTAAATTAAGCCACTAATACGGTCTTCAGACCACTTGGGGTCTCTTGCAGGCCTGTCTTTCCATTATCCTATGCCATGCAAGTGCTGTGCAAGACAAGATGATGTAGGTCCAGGAAGAACTGGGGAGGTAGCATTTGCAAAGAGAATACAAACGATGTGGGGTTCATACGCTAGCTGAATGCCATGTTGTCAATGCCATGTGTGTGTCACCAAGTGCTGGTAACAACCAGTGCCAGGCATCCCTGATGCTAACAAATGAAATGTGTGCGGCCAAGGAGGTGGCTTTGCAGACAGAGTAAACAACAACAACGAATGTGATGGAGGCAAAATGTAAATACAACGGTGACCACTGTCAGTGTCATATTGCATATGCGACAGATGTGAAACACTATAAGCGCTAAATGTACCCAAAATAAGAAGACACAGATGTCCTGACAGCAGGCAATCTGTGTGTTTCTTCTCTGTGCCAATTCCATATAGCACTTTGTAGTCCCCAGCTGTGAGCCCACACAGATAGCTCCAGACTCAAAAGTTAAAACTTAATCAGCCCCAAGCTTCTGTGCCCCAACAGGCAGCAGTGACGTTGCTTCAAGTGTCAGTGCCTGCTGGCATGGCATTCATGAGTTGCTGTGACCCAAGGCTGTTTGACCCCCAAGAAAGGAAAGGACTAAAATATGGAGCAATCTCAATAAGCAATCAAAGGACATGTTGCTGATCATGCTACAATATGTGATGGACAACATATCTATCAGGCATGATGAGAGTAGGCCAGGCACTGCAGCAATGTGCAGAATTCCTTATCTGCTCAGTCAGCACCTGTCAAAACACCAAAGTAGAGATGGATAGAGCACAATCTATTCACTAGTGCTGTCAGGATCCTTCTTGCTGTTTTGGGTACCTTTGCCACAGATGTTCTTACCAGTATGGACGACACACTACAGCATCTGGCCTGGTTAAGTGGAAGCAGGATTATAAACCTCATTTTCAATACCAACTAGAAGTAAATATTTGCCTTTACAGATAAGAAGAAATAAAGCAGGGAATACAGCATAAACAGGGTGTGCCATGACAAACAATTATCTGCTCGCAAAGAAGCAATCCGGTATATCAGAGCAATCAACACTTCTGCATAACCAAGAGGGAAGGAAATCAAATTAAATTTGTGGTGGCTACGGGCTTCCTCAGGTTTAACTAATGGTATCTCAGCAAAGGAGTGTAGAAGACAGGTTTCTGAGTTAAAGAAGGTTGCAACTGCAGGAAAGTCCTCAGCCACCATGAGGCCATTTGATCTCCAAAGATGCAGTGGGGTGCTGCATATCCCATATTTACAACATGGTGCTTCCAAATGTAGTTGATTAGTATTACAGGCCACAGCACCATGTGTAATAAAAAAGGAGTTTGAAGCCTTCTGTGCCTTCAAAGGCAGAGAGGGCACAATCCAATTAATACCAGGTGACGAAGGCCTACACATAAACAGCATAAACATCCTGACAGACATTGGAAATGAACCATTGTCCCACAGAGCATGAACTGTTGGTACCCAGAGCCAGAAAAGCACTGGCAAGGAAAAGTTCGTTTCCAAATGTAAAAGTGCTTTTTGTGAAGTCCAGTGCCCAGCACACACATGAAAACAGGCAGGACCCCAAGGAATACTCAAAAATGGACAGCTGATAAAGAGATATGAGAAAAAGCTGTGTGAATATGGTGTTACTGTCACCCAATACAGCATGTAACCACTCTGGTATGTGGTTTATATAGCACTCACGCATAGTACTCATGTGATATTCCAAGTCCTATGCGTGCTGCTCCAGCAGTACCACACATGCACACAATACCACAATCAAAAACACATCTTCCTGGCAAATTTTGACAAGCTATATACCATGTATTGTAACCACCCGCACACATATGACGTGATGATAACAGCTGCCATTGCATCACTAACAAATACTTCAATGGACCAGCACATATTTTCTCAGAGAGAGAGAATCTTCACACAGTCTCTGAAGCAGATGGCAAACCGTGCTCATGAGGAAAAGCTTGATGAAGCACCCAACACAAAGGCAGTACGAGCAAATACACTGATGATGAATCTAGCTAATTGAATGTTTCATGAAGTAAACACATTGGTAAAAGTTATCCCACCCATTAAAAACAGGCTGCATGTCAAAGAGATTCAGAGCACTTCATAGTTGGTGGGCCGCCACTTGTGAACATTGCTGGTGGGCAGTCCAGGCCAGGACATGCTGCAAATATTGCCACTAGTAGAAAACCATGGCCCAGCATAACACATAGCATATAGCATTCTTCCCTCCTTCTTTCCAGGCTTCTTGGATGTGACAGGGGCAAGAAAAGCTTGCCATATCACTAACAGATGTAGATCAGAGGAAATCCTGATATTCTGAAAATGGGTTCCATTACTGTGGCAAATATACTAGTCCTAGGTGTGATGATTTTGGTCATACGCTGTACAGGACTAAGGTTTCAGAGGTTTTTTCTTACCCAGAAACCAAGCAAGTGACTGACACAAATCTAGAATATTTAACAGAGAGAACTGAGATGTTTAAGGGAGTTAAAATAATTGGCTTATGATAGAGAGGCTGAGATAGAAGCCAGAGGTGACTGCAAAGGAATTGATGTAGTTACATGAATTTCCTTGTCGTTTGACAGCTGCCCTTTGGTCTGTGTTTTGCCGTATGGCACTGTGTATGTGCAGTCGCAACCATGCTGCAACAGGCCAACCTGTGCTCACAGCAAGGCTTTCGTCTCATCCCACAGTCATTTCTGTTCTTACATGCCAGGCAGCAGAGCTGCACACCTGTCTTTACTTAGCTGGCTGCATTCTTTTTCATTTCTCCAGAACATGTCCTAATCTACAGAAGATTTAGCTGGTGAGTGTTTCCTGGACAGGAATGCTCTGAGCATTTTCATGTTGTGCTTAGCATAGTAATTCCAGGAATCTGGCATTTCTGTGCCAGGTTGTGCTGCACTGCACACTGTGAGCAGTGGTGGCTTTACAGGGCCCATATCCCACCAGTGGGATTCCTGGAGTCAGAAAGCTCCATCTCTCCTCCACCTCCTTTGGCATGGGCTTTCTCACAAGACTGAGTGAGTCTGGCCGCTGGCGCCACTGTCCTCTCAGCAGCAATGTGCAGGGCTGCAGTGAGCTAGCTGGAGTGCAAAGCTGTCCCCACTGGCTCTGCCCTATGAGCATGGTTAGGCAGGGCTGGGTTCCCACAGGCGGCAGTGTGCGGATGGATGGTGCGGAGTGTTAATGAGCCTGGCTGTGCCATGTGTGCAGCTCTTCTGGAATTCTGTTCAGAAACACCATGAGAAACTCAGAGCATGTACTATTTACACTGGTTATTAGAAGCAGATGCTAATGTTTCTTTGCTGCGATCTCCCAAGTATCCTGTCCTTTTATGATGTGTGGCATGTGTTTGCAGTGTGTATGTCTCTATATCACATGCAAATAAAAGGTTACTTTCACCATTTGTGTTGTGTTCATTGATAATGAGGACCTTACAACCTCTTTCCATGGGCTTGCCCCTGCAGATGTTGACTGTGGAGCCGAGGTAAGCATCTGTAGTAATCTGTGGGGCTGCTGTATGGTGTACATGTGTGGATGTCTGGCATGAGCAATGACAAACTAGGGCAACAACAGTGCTCTTATCTGGCTACTGGCACTGGGTAGCACAAGGACAACCAGGATGTCCTACCTTTGGGTTCAGGCCCAAAACCATGCAACATTCATATTTTCTGTCTCTTTCTCTTGTATCTTTGTATGTATGTATGTACATATACATGCATATGCATAGAGTTCTTTCCCATCAAATTCTTCCCACAAATAGGAACCTACAAATAGTACTCTACATGCAAAAGTTTCTCTGGAAAATTATATACATATATATAAAGAAAATATTGTTTACCTGGGTATTTTGTCAGTATAATTTAACTAACATCATAGCTGAATTCACTGAGTTAATTATTCAATAACTAGAAGATTTGTTCATGTAACTTGTGTCCTTAAGTAGCAGAATAGCAATAATTAAATATCTATATCAGACAGCAGGGGCCAAAAGTGATACTGCCATAAATTCAAGTTCTATCGAGCTTTCTTAATCCTGTTCTCCTGGGGTGACTAGACCCTGTTTTAATGGAGCCACATGCTTGAAATTTCTATTTTTAGTTTCATGTTTTCAAGTCTTACTTTTTACATTAAGAAACAGGGCATGCCTAGAAGATTTCTGAGGCTTGTTAAGCACAGAACAACCACTGACATCTCTTGTTATATTTATGTAACTTCTCCCCCCCCCTTTATACAGTAGAGAGTCAGATATTCTGGTCTGTAGGACTGTACTTCTCTCCTGACCATCCCTGCTGGAAATGACTGAAGCCTTGGCTTTAACAGAAACTAAAAGAGCCAACCCCATAATGTAGGGTGAATGTCCATAATAGCAATGTGTTCCTTCAAAGCCCTGCCTACCCTTTATTTGCCAAACAAAGGCTATTCATTGCACCTTAAGCCAGGGTGGAGTAATTAGGGGGATGGAATGGCAATTATGGTCTAAGCTGATGGGGAAAAATACAGAGGACAAGCAAGGTGCAACTTGTAATGATCATTGTTTATAGTATGAAGCAGGACACGAAATGAGGAATGGGGCAGGCGCTTTCCTGTGACTATTAGAGCTGAGAGGTAATTCTCTTCCTTTTTAACAAAAAAAAAAAAAAAAGCTTCTTTAACACCCCTTAACACCAGTACCATCAGGGAAACCATGGGATGAAGTGAAGCCTGCTTTCCATGACCTTGCTGAGCTGTGACCACAAAACAAGAAACCAAATACATTCTCTTCACCCCATATTAAGTCCTGTACCATTTTGGAGGCTGAGGGAGTCTTTTGGCATGGATGCAGCCTGGTCCATGTCAGCTCACCACCATGGCCGGAACTGTGCTTCTGCAGATATGGCATCTGTGCTGTTACTGCAGCCTCTGTCAGTATGACTGACACTCAGCCTTTCTGAATCTGCTAGGAAAACCACCCAAGGACTCACAGTGAAGCCAAAGGGAGGAAGGCAAAAGGGTTTCTGATTTCTACTGTCCAGTGGTTCACAGGGCAGTGTACATGAGGTATTATCATTACCTGAATGGATAGCAAGCTCCTGGCCAGAAGGAAAGCCCTCGCCCATGGGGCCAGGTTACAGTGTGGGAGCCAGTCTGGCTTGATGCAGACACCTGCCCTCCTGGCAGGGTGTACTCTTTGGAGGCTGAAAAGGACAAAACAACAACAAAACTACTTTCATTCAGGTGCCTGTGACTCAGGCTGTGGTCAGCGGCTGGGGGCTGTTGACAAGTGGGCGCGGGCACTCCTAATGACATCCTGCTCCTGCACAGGGTGGAGCTGCTCTTCTCCAGCTCACGCTGTGCCATCGAGATCTCCCTCCAAGGCCACAGTGCCATAAGGGTCCTGATCACAGGCAGGGTGCTGGGGAGGGCAGCAAGGCTGGAACTGGATTTATCCACTGACAAACGACCTCCTTGCAAGGGGAGGAACCGTGACATCCTTGGTCCATTCATGCAGAGCTGGGGAGGAGAGTTCACAATAGAGCTCAGGAAGAGGCAGATTGGGTGTCATCCAATAGCACACTCACTCTGTTACTGGGTTGTGTAATGCACTATTTAATCATCAGACGAGGATCTGGATGTAAATGTGACCCTTATGCAATGCATGAGTAAGATTCTGTGCTGCCTGCAGCCTCTTTTCCAGGCAGTGTGTCTGCCTTCTCTGCATGATGAACTTGAATGTCAAATATTAATGACAAAACAAATTATCTCCACCCTATCATCAAGGTGTGTCACAGCTGATTCCTGTTTAACATCAAGATTTCTACTGCTCAGGAATCCTTCTGCAATTCTGGGCTCTGGCTCTATCGGTTCTGTGAATGATTAAGGAATGACAAAAATCCTGAAAAACTTCCTGGTGTCTAAGCTCATCTTGATCCTCTTCCGTGGTTTGCTCGGATGGGAGGAAAAAACTGGAGCTCCAAAGATAGAATGGATGGACTAATTCTTGCAAAACTAGCCTAACCCAACCATCAAAGCACTTCCTTCAGGTAAGAATTCAACCCCACCAAGCTCACAGTGCATACATGAAACTGTTTTTCAAAACAGAAACATTGTCTCATACAATAGGATTTGGTATAGATCATAAATGACACTTCCATTGTTCTAGCCACAAGCTCTTTTGTGCATTCAAGTATTTAATCTGATCAAAAAATCAGAAGAGTTTTTTTAGAATGCTAACTGTTGGATATACTGCCTTGCTTACAATAAAGGCCATAGTTAATTTCAGATTTCTGTAGTGATCTAAATAGGCCTGTTGAATGAGGCTGAGGGAGGCGGTTATCAAGCTTTAGAAGAGAAAGCAGTGAGATCTTAAAGTACTGTTTTCGAGTACCTTACAGAAATGTAGAGAGAAGAGAAATTCAAAGCTCTTTCCGGATGTGCACAGGAGAAGGACAAGAGGCAACATGTACAGACTGCAACAAGGAAAATTTGATTAGATATAAGGAAAAACTTTTCGCAATACAGGATTCAAGGCTGGACCAGACTGTCTGGAGCTGCTGTGTCTCCTTCAACATACTCAGCAGGACATGACCCTCAACAACCTGACCTAACTTAAAAGTTGGCCCTCTCCCAAACAGGCGCGGAGCAGATCAGGTGCCCTCCAGAGATGCCTTCCATACTGCATAATTCAATTAATCTATGATTCTATGGAAGGGCTGGTAGTTATGGATGGTGACACTCTGTTCCCTCATCGCTATATATTCAAATACTCAATAAAAAGAAGAAATGCATTGACAATGAGAAAATGCAATTTTATAAAAGACAGAAAAATGTGTCAAAAAGAAAGGAGAAGGAAAGAATAAAAACTAAATGAGGAAAAAAATAAACATGAAGGTGCACAGAAATAAATAAAATAAATAGGGGTAGATTCTCATTCCTACCAGGACACATTAAAAGCACTGGCCATACAAAGAGGAAGATGATAGGTACATCAACTTCAAAGCACATTACTTCATATTACCCTGAAAAGAGGGAAAATCTGTCTTACTCTAAATGTAAATTCAGTCTGCTGTTGCTAAGGATTGAGGTCCCTCTCAAAAAAGTATCCTCACTTTCATTTGACTAACATTTACATGTAAAAAGTAGCCTTTTTAAGATTTTCCAGTAATGGAAATAGTAATTAGTACACTAGCAGTAATAACTCCTGAACACTTCAGAAGTTTAATCATAGGTTATGTAGTGGTTCATCTTACCACCAGTTCACAATGCAGCCTCAAGAGATAATTAAAAAATACAGTAAGTGGTCTCTCTTTTTCTGCAAATTATCCACATGCAGATCATATTCTCTTTCCAGCATCTGAGGGTTCCTGAGCTCTTTCTGAACTGCCTACAGGCAAGTGTTTCTCTGAGCAATCAGGCTTGAGGACTTATGTGTCAGATTTATGTTCTTAGTTACCTGGCTGCTCCATGTAAATTTTTCCTCCTGATGGTGAGGTGAACAAGGTAGCTGCAGAAAATGTCACACAGAAATACCATAAACCAAAGGAAAAACAACCATTTGGAAAGGTAAGCCAATTACTGAATGAAATTGGAAGCCACTAATAATTTTCCCTCCATTCTCCTATCCTTAATGGTAAGCATGAGTAGAAGCTCTGCCATTCAATGCTTTTATGATGCCCTCTTTGAATTGGGTTGGATCATATCCATATTACAAAAAAATACCACAAGAACTGGAAATAATTGGTACCTCTTATAACATATGCAGATCCTGAGCGGAACACAATGTCTCAGAGCAGTCTTTGATGTTCCTCAGTTATATAACCCCCAGGGAAGGAGGATGTTATTATTTGCAGAGCACATGCTCCCTGTTTTCTGTATTAAGAAAAGATAAAAAATAATAATAAAAAAATCCTTGAGATCTTCACTAAAAGAACACCTAGAAATCAAACAGTTCTGTGATGACTCCTGTGTTATCTTATTCACTTGCCAGATTAGAAAATAGAGCTGAGTAAATTTGAATTCAGCTATCGCATTGTTCCTAGAAGATTAATCAGTTACAGTCACAGAAGTCAATGAAAACTCATGCCTGATGAATAGGTGGGGATTCTTGCTATTTCACATGCATAAAGTTTAGAGATACCACAAAATGAAATGGGATGTCCTGGTGGTGAATGAGCGATCTTTTTCTTGGAAAAACTCCACACTAAAGATGCTTTTAATTATGAGTTACTTTACCTCCAGACCACAGTTTGATGGCCAGGAGAGAAATGGTGCTAATTATTAAAAGACAGAAAAGTGCAGAGGGCTTTGGATACATGCACAGTTTGTCAGACAGGGCCCAAAGCGGAAGTGACTGTTTTGTAATTTTTTCTCTGCTGTCTCGTAAGGAGAGAGCAGGTTCATACCTTGTGACTCTGGTTAACCAGCATAAAAGTACTACAATAGATTAAATGTATTTGCAAAAGTGAAACCAGCAACTAATCATCTTGTTCATACATGTTGATTTTCCCCCCTGACTAATTTCTCTTGTAGTGGGAGTAATTAACTTTATTAGTAACACTGACTACTCTGGTACCTTCAGGCAAGCACTGGTGGAGCTGCTTATTAGCAATCGCATAGTTTCACTTACACTGTTACCCTGAGCATTTCCTACAGAGTGAAGTGCCTGTTGAATGTAAAGGGGGACAGATTAACCTCCTACTTAAAAATAAGCAGGAGGTAAGAGGGGGTGGGAAGAGGCAGAAATCCTAAATTTTTTGCTTGCTCTAATTCGTTATTGCTTTCAGTTCACCTTCTGCCTTTGCAAGGGGAGGGTGACCAGAGTTACAGGCCACATCTCCCAGTTGTATCTCTTCGGGTGGGCTCTCAGTGACATGTGTGCTCAGACTGGCCTCAGCCCAGGAGACTCCCCGTGTGAATGGAAATCTCTACACGGCATTGCCAAGAGACCGCAGACAAGATTTCCATCCAGAGCTGCAGAGGTGGCAGTGAGTTACTCAAGCAGCAGGCAAATCTGTGACACTTGCACCATGGATGAGCTGGCAGTTTGCTGGAGGACAGGAGCCAGTTGTGTGCAATTCTCTGGAAACACTTGCTGTTGCCAGCTTTCCTGCTTGGAATGGACCACATGGTGAGGTGAAGAACACTCTGCCTCTTCTGCCTTGCTGTTCCCAGGAATACTTTCTCTGAAAATGACAGCCTACCTGGCAGGGAGCTGCTTTGCTCAGGGATTGTGAAACAGCTCTAGCTCTGAAAAGAAAGAAGGCCATGTACCCTCTCATTAACTGGGCATTATGGTATGGAGCCAGCAAAGAGGCACTGGCAGCCAGTCTTAGTGCTGTTTTAGAGGTGGGGCAAGTGGTAGCAAACTGTGCTCAAATAAATCTGAATGGTCAGAAGGCAAGGTCACAGGAAGAAAAACATTCAAGGAGAGGGGGAAGAAAGACTCCTCCTCCTCTGACAGATCATTCGTTGATGCTTTGTTTACTATGACCTCAGCTGTCCATCTCTATAATGCATAGGCTACACTTACAGTGACTTACTGGGATTAGGACATAGCCCTTTTCCCCCATATAAGACATAGTCCTTTAAGGTTCTCTTTATGTCTAAGAGGAAAGTCAACAAAACCCTTCTGGTTTACCTGTTTGAATCCATTCTGTTCCTAGTACATGGACATTTCAGGAGACATTGCTTAGAACAGTTTCACTGACAGACATATATACCATCACTAGAAATCACAAACTGCGATTTGCTAAAGAGAGTGGTGTGCCATTGAAATTGGAAACACTGACGTCCATATTATATAGACCAGATAAGCTGGTCTTTGTTATTATTGTTATTTATTGAAGAAAAGGGAACAAATGTTGGGGAAGGCAAGTTGCTCCACTTGCTGGCCCAGCTTCTGGTCCCTGCTATGTTTAAATTTTGTTGTGAACATCTGCTCTCAGGCCCTGGTGCAGTAGCATGGATAGAGTGCGGCTGAACCATCCCTACAATCTGCAACTTCCAGCCTTGGGCTGGCAGACTGACCTGGACAGTGGATGGTTGGCAGCAGCTGCAGCAGAGCTGGGATGTCATTCATGGGCTCTGGCTGGCCCCAGGGCCATAGCAGCTCTGGCAAAGGCATTTTCGCGATGTGCTCTGTGACAAGCACAAGTAAAACAAAGCTATCACTACTGTGCAGTTCAAAAAAAGGAGGAAAAAAGGGGTGGAATTGTGTGGGTGAAGTTTCTATCACATGAATAATTGGGAAATTATGAATTTACATTACTAAATTCTTTGTCTCATTGACCTGTTATTTTACAGGTGAAACACATGTACAAGCAGACAAACAATGCCACCTATCAGATAAAAATTGTTTGCACGCTGGATAGCTGACTCTGGCTCTTTCTGTAGCACACTTCATTCGCTGACACATAGAATGCCCAAGAGATGCAAAAAATAGCCCTGGCTCCACAAAGCTTAAGAAAACAGGACCGCATTTTAAAAAATCATTTTCGTGTTTCCCAAACAAATCCCTTTCTACTCTGTCCTTCTGTGCCATGTCCATAGAACTCAGCATACATTTCTGTCCTTGTTCCAACCAGGACGGTGTTCATTTTTGCAGCAGGAGGGGCATGGCCAGGACCCTGAGGTTTTTCTACTCACAGCCACATGCAGGGGGGATAGAGAGGGATGGCATTCTTTCAGGTTTTGCCAGGGTTGGACATGTGTGGGGTCAGGTGGAACCGATATCATGTGGTGAGCACTCACGTATGCATCATTCACCTATCTCGTACACTCTGTTGTTAGTATTGTTGTTACTGTTCATTTTTCTTATTTCATTGCCGTTTCTAGTAAATTGTTCTTATCTCAGCCTGTGATCTTCACCTTTTTGTGCTCCCAGTTCTCCTCTCCAACCCATCACAGGGAGAGTGGGGAGGAAGTGAGTAAGCATTGTGTGGTCTGGAGTATTTTGATGAGAACACTAAATTGGGTATACCATTCCTAAACCACAACAATTTCTCAGAGAAAGAGATTAAACTGCTACTTGCACTAACCATGTATATCCAGAGAGATGCTAGTGCACTTGTACGTAAGAGATGACACACAGAAACCAAAGAACAGAGCCCTGTCACTGGAGATGTCTGGATCTCTGTGTTGATCTTAAAAAAACTTCTTCTTCAACTGTATTTACCCTCAGCTATAATAACAGAGAGCAATCACACCCTCTGTCAGTCTTTAGTGTACAGGAGCTAAGGCCTGGCTCAGGTACAGATATGAATGTAACCCATCATTCAGTGGTTAATAAAGATCCAGTCCACCTACATTCATTTATTGCGCTTACAGAAGATAGAGTGAATAGGTATTTTAACCCTATAAAATTTTAATTATGAAACTAAAAGTACAAGCTATATAATCAGCTTTCAACATCATCTGACATTCCAGTTCTGCTAACATCAGTGTTCAGCTTCCAGTCATTAAAGGACTGACTTGGTCTTTAGTAAACGGAACAAACAACTTCAGAAATTAAAATTATATCTGACCTGCCCTCAAGAATGTTTAAAGTGGGACAGATGTAATGGGATGTTCTCACTACTCTCTCACTGAAACACATTTGATCTTGGCACTTAGAACAAACTCTTCCTGCAGTGATTAAATATACACTTCAATCAGAGAAAGAACGTTTGTCTTGAATTTAGAAACTAGTCTCAGGCCCAACCAAAGTTGATAGCACATCCATTCCACTCAGGAGACAATTGTGTGCAGCTAAATCTCATTCACTGTCTCAGGGAGTAAATCCCACTAGCATCAGCGATAACAACATTTCAAAACAGAGAACAGATGTGGCAGGAAGAATGTGACAAGGAATCATGGGAGGGCCACTCTTGCAGGTGTTTCTCTTTGACTCTCGCAGTTGCCCTTTCTGTCACACCATAGAAATCTGGCAAGAACACCCCATATTTAGGACCCAACAGCCAAAGCCAACGCCAAGACAGGCTTTGCTGTTTGTGCTGCTAATAGCTCCTTTCCCTCCACCCTGCTCACCTCAAGGCCTCCCCAGACAATGCTCTTCTGGGATTTGTCTTACTGTGAGGGTGACAGTTGCCAGTTTAAGCCAGGAATCCCTCTCTACCTTCAGAATCCAAAATGCTGAAAGGAAAATATTTTACTCCCAGAAATAAGGGAAATATTCAGTTTCACAGCCTATAGTCATTTTCCTATAACATTTGCAACATGATCCAATAATTTTAAGTATCAAAAATTCTAGGAATGAGCAACTTTTGACCTAAGACTTTATGCCAACTCATTGCCTCTCATCCTGCCCTAGTTGACAGAAGGACAGGATGAAAGTGTCTTGGCATAATACAGCATTCAGTTGATTTTCCTGGTCCCACCCATTGAGGTTTTCCAGTTTCAGTCTCTAAGGCTCCCTGATTTCCTGGAGAAGATGCATTTTAAAAATATCTTCCTTCCTCTTGCTGGCTATACACACCAAAAAAAATCTAGTGTAAGTGGGAAGGACTCGGGAAAAGAATTGGCAATTTGTTGTATGCTATGTTGTAAAAATGATCCCTTGCTATTTGATAGAGTTGTCCACTCTAAAGCTGACGAAAACCTGAATTTTTAAAAGTATTGCAAAAATATGTTGAAGCTTTTATTTTCCCAGCTGTCACAAAGACTACTGTTTCTTTTTTTAATGGTTGACAAAATCAGAGATTGCATAATTTGTCCCTTAAATGAAAATTTCTGCTTTCCTGTGGAGCTAGTTAGGATGTGCAATATATAAATGGAAGCATTTCTCCAGCTGGTGGGGGGAAAAGAAAAAGTTAATTTTAACCAAAACAGTATCAAGTTACTCTGATAAAGCACCCCTTCCAATTCAGAAAAGGCACTTGTTTATCATCATCAAATACTTACTAAAATAAGGTATGTCAGAACAGTTTCTCTAACATTTATTACCAAAAAAAATTCAGTCATTAATATCAAAGAGCTCCCTCAGTGCACTGTGTATTCTCATGCCTCTGGTATGTGAGCCCTAGACTTACCCCACCTTAGCATAGGAAGGGGCACTAACAGAGGCACTCAGCAGCCACAGAGCTTTGCTTAAATCTTGCCCAATTTTATACCTCCCCTGTACACTCCCTCTAACAAACGTGAGTTGCTTCAATGGATGATGCCAGACTGTCATCCAGCTCACCTAATGTCAGATCTCCAAGACTGTTCCCTTGCTATATTAACTACATAGCAGGCTTTGAATCTTGCCCAGGCCTCCCCAAGATCCCCAAAACATGACACACACCATACTCACGCAGGAACTCTTAGGAACAACTCTCATCTTTCAGAGAGCTGTAGAAGTGGGGCTAGCATACTGATTCCTGCTGAGCAGGGCTTTGTTGTATGTTATTAAACAAATTAAAATTAGCCAGGCAAGCTTAGAAAAAAATTCATTGAGCAGTCATGCTGTAGAGAGAGCTAGGGTATATTCCTCCCTCTTTCTTGTACCTCAGTTCAGAGTCTAAACTTAGGGTTGGAAGTAAGTAACGCTGGTGCATGCTATGTAAAATAAATGTATTTGTGTTGATTTGGAGCCCCTACTTCTCTTTTTTTCTGACATGGCAGTATGCTCTGTAAGTATATACAAGCACTAACTTCTCATTAGATCCTTACTCTACATACGCAAACCTAAAACTCCTTAGACTTCAAGTAAAAGAGTTCAGTTTAGGTGCATCTTATTGTCAAAATATAGTAGTAAGGTTTGTCTACAAAGAGAACAGCCTGAAGTAATTATTCTGCAATAACTATTCCACACACAGCATTCCACCATTGCTATTTTATAATAGTACCCCTAGGGACACATGACTGAGTTAAGCCACAAAAAGACACTCTTCAGGCAGAGTAAAACTGTCCCCCCCATAGTGAGTGTGGACTTGCTAACTCTGGCGAGCTCTTGGTTCACTCCCTAGTATACTTCCCATTTGAATCCACAGCTGGCTGTTTTCTATTGCCTTCTGGATTTTTAATCTGAAAAAATTGATATCTAATAGAACCGTAGAAATTAAAATAAAACTTTCAGTACCTGGCCATTTCAATCATGTTCCTGCCAATTATTCTCTGCCATACATGAACTTAAATGTTTTGCCCGGTTGAATTTTTAAGCTTGCAAAACAGAAAGTTCTGACCCTGCCCTTCGAAGTCTAATCTGCAAGACAATGGAAATCATTATTAAGAAGTTTTCTTGATAATCATTCATAATTTGCTTCTGCTTGGTTTTGTCCCACTCCTTGCACTCCGTTTCCCTTAGGGAAGGACCCTTTTGCTATTTTTGCAGAATGTTGTTGACAATAAAGGCTTTGTGGCTACACCTTTGGAAAAAAAAGAAGCAAATAGTCATAGTGGTGCCAAGGAGTTCTGTCGCCAGCAACAGCTCATGAAAGATGGTTTGGATGTCTGAAAGAAGCACCCACTAGAACCACTTGGAGAATGACAGCCCCTAAACTGGAACCCTAAATCAGATGTGTTCATTATCATGAGACAAGTGAAGCCAGGTTACCCAAACTGCCCTGTTGCTAAACCTGTGACACGTAAATAGCCTGTTGTATCCTTGCCAATACAATATACTAACTCCTCCCCCACCTCTCCTTACATAACCTTGTATAACGAAGACTGAAGAACCCTGAACAGCACAAGTAAAAACAGGTCATGGATTTAAAAGAGGGGTGTGTGAATTGTTTCTGACAAACAGGTCTTCCTTTGCTGGAAGGGGACTCAGGGATTTTCATTAAGGAAAAAAAACCCAACACTTTTGGTCCTGTTTCAGAACAATGTTGCTGTAATAAGCACTTTCATCTGAAAGTGGAAAAATCCCAACAGAGAGAGTAAATTAAAAAGCTAACAACAAACAAACAAGACATCCTGCAGTGTTTTTCAATACGAGATTTATTCTCTTTGGTTCCGAGAACATTGCATAACCCCTGTAATACTATAGCTTATTGCATTGCATCGTCATACTGCATGAACTTGTGCTGTGACACGTCCACATTCAGGTGCATCAGACACACTGGCAACACCTGTGACACAATAAACCTACCTATGTTAATTCCAGCTTGATGGGACATGCGGCATTCCCACCTACAGGACTGGAACCCTTCTGCTGTACATACACATTGGCCAGGCAGCCTCAGACTGCCCTGTGTTACACACTGTGCTAGTAAAAGGGGTTAATCCCATTGAGAGCAAGCATGAGCAAGCAGACACTGGTCAGGGGTATCTGTTCAGCCATTGTTTTTGAGCAGACCATGAAAAGATGAACTCAGGATGAGTCTCTGTTATTTGATATCCAAATTGAAGGAAGTGTGTAACATCTGAGTTCCAGTTTCTAAATTATGTTATTTTTAGCCTTTGTATTGCACAGCAGAACCCAAACTACACAAACCCTCAACTGTGCCCTCAAAAACTCATTCATTTTTGCACTCTTAGTCACCTGTTTATAAACAGGCTTTTACATCTGCAGAACATTGGAATATCCTGCAACATTTGTGAACAATGCAACGAAGTGAAGAAAAGCTCAGAACAGTTATCTTGGGGCTGAGAAAGGATTTCATGGTCATAATCAGCTCTAAAGTGCCAATGTGAATGAAGCTGCAAAATGCCCAGAGAGGCAAAACAGGTCTCTCTGCCTTTTCAGTCATCCCGGTTTTCCTGTTCTTGCCAGCTCTGTCACTTTCTCGGTGACAGCCCTTCTTGTTTTGCAATTTTTTTCTGCCCTTCACTCCAACTCCATTGATAGGATCTAATACATTTTAATAGGGTTCAAAGCACAGCCACATTAATTCTGTAAATGACCCTAATAGCTTTTAAATGTTTCTATCATTGCTTTTACGTCTTTAGTAGTAAGAATATGGAAGTATTTGTAGCCTGTAAAATAAAAGGGAAAATTCACTTCAGACAAAAGTTTTACTGCCAATAAAACTGTATATAACCATTTGCCTATCTTTTAATGCAGATGAATTAGTAATACACATTCTAAAAATAGTCTGCATAAAAGCTTAGTTTTGTCCTCTTACCACCTTCGTCTCCTGTCACAAATAGGTGAGGCAGAGAAATACAATATCTTCTAGTCCTCCCAATCTCACTTTTCTGCCGTGCCTCCCTGACAGGGAAGAATCACTTTCTTTCATTCTTCACAGCACTGCTTCTCAACAAATTGGTTCCAAACCATCTAACATGATTATAAAAGCAGGAGGGCAATGGCTTTGAACTTACTTTTCTTTCTAATTTTGGAAGGTAATAAGATTATTTAGTATCAGATTCAAATTTTTCATCATGACATTGCAACCTGATGGATTTTGTTTCTCTTCTTTTCTCAGAATTACTACACCCAAACACCAATGGTAATGATTCGGAAATGCTCATTCAAAGCTCTCTCATTGCATATGTTTTAAAATAGACAATGAAAAAAAAAGCCTAGACTGAATACTTGGTATGTTTGAGTCAGAGTTGCTGTTATTGTGAATGGTCAAATAAATCATTTAAAATTGTTTCTGTTGTCTGATAGGAGAAAACAAATACTTCCAGTGCAATCTTTGTTGTGTACAAACACGGCAATTTGATTTTAACATTATCCTTACAACTAACTTTTGGCAGATATCAGTCCCTGCAGTCAATTATCTCAGTGTAGGTATCAAACTGACTAAAAAAATCTTTTAGAAACTAATGTATGTCTCTATAAATCTTACATCAACATTTTTAATGGAGGTTAAGAGGTTGTATCAACCTAGAATAAGTTAATAGAAACAAAAATGCAAAAATCAAAAGCTTCACGTCTTCAAAACAAAATGATGTGGCCTCCAAAGGGACAAAAGGTCCTTTCACCAATTTAATAAATTTTGCTGAATGGGGACTCTACATGCCTGTATAAATTCCAGCCCCAGAATGTAAGTGCTTCCCACTGGTGTAATACAATAGAAGATCGACATTAGTGAATTGAATCCATGCAAACATCTAAATAAATATATAGGAAATGATTTTATGATTCTTTTCATTTAGTTCTTGTTTAGAAATCTGGAAATTTCATGCTTCTCTTGGAAAATAAGATAGCAGTAGGGATAGGCCCAAATGCCTATTTCTGAGTCTCAATTTAAATCTAATTTTTCCCAAGCAAGTTTACTTTGGCTCCAATACATTGATTAGGGTTCTTCCAGATGAATTTAAAAAAAAGAGTTGTTTCACAATGCACTAACTGAAACAGGAATTTGAGACACTATTTTCTTATTTATCTGGCCATGGAAAATGTTAGTGTTGGTACTGATTACCTCTAGCCAAAAAACACGCAAGGATTTCAGCCTTTAGAAAAGCTCATCTTATTAAGTGACACTCTGTTTCAAGAAGCTGAGATCTTCTGGTTGCGAAAGGAGAGTCCAGGACTCTTTTGGAAACAAAAAACTCTTTTTGACAGAATTCTAATGAAATCTCCTTGATATATAAATTTCTTCATATATTTTTCTTATTTGCCAGATCATAAAATCGATAGAAACTACTTTTCACTGAGATTAAACAAAATCCAAATAATAGTTGTAACCCATTTTATGTAAATAATATGTAAACATCAATATTAGCATGAAGTAAAACCACTTATGGGATATGTGCCACTTTGCTCCTTCTTCCCAGTAAGCCTTTGGACTACAGCATGGGTACTAGAAGCATGAACACAAGCAACATCTGCTTCCAGAGGTTGGAGCCAGATCCTCTGCATGATCCTGTATTATACAAATTGAGGCATAATATAAGAGAAGTGAAAACCAGTTCTGTCTGTTAAAAGGTTGGAGAGTTTTTATATATTTAGACTAGCTGTTGTCTATATATTTTCTATTGTTTATTTCTTTTTTTAAAAAGGTAAGAGCTACAATGTCCTTTCTTCCCCATCTTAGGAAAAAAAACCACTTTTTTCTCTTTTAAACAAGAGAATTCACCATTGTTCCTCTAGCAGTATAGCTGGAAATAGTCCTCTATCTGTGAGAGGGCTGCACAAGCAATGAAAGCACCAGGGAAAGGCAGAAGGGAGGATTCACAACAAGAGTTTCTGTTTTGTTACCTCTAATCAAGGCAAGTAAACCTGTTAATGTCGTTCTTTGCTAGAGGTAAAAATCTCCCCCAACTCTAAAATATCCCACCTAGCAGTAGATTTGCTTTGCTGTGTCCCTTTCATTCTTATTTATTCAGTAAGAAAACTTCCCAAATTAGAGCAGGCCATCTTCAACTCCAGTCAAATCAGGTTGGGAGAGCAAAGTGTCTGCTACCAATCACAGCAAGTAATAAATGTCTACTCTGGAAAATTGGTGGTGGAAGATATAGTCTACTTTGCTGTACATGAAGCAATTCTACAAAAAGGTTTTACCTGAGAACTGCATTATCAGATCTTCTGTTCTTTCATGTGAAGTCCCAGGGTTGCTTTTGTTTTCCCCCAAGGACAGTGTATGTTAAATGTAGACTTTATCTTAAACTTCCTTGTACACACATACAGACCTGAGAATCTTACTGTTCTCCAAAGTCTGGTTTGTTTAAAATTAATTGTAAGACAATAGTATTTCTCTCTTGACATTTGTTTTCCTGTTAAAGATAATGTTGGAACCCGTGACATGACCACATCCAGCTGCACCAGACACATCAAAATCAGTGACAGGATGAAACCAAACTACTAGGCCTTTTTGTGGCTGGGGCACCATGTGATGCATCACAATGCAAGATGACAATTGAAACATTTTAACTGTAGTTCAAACCACAGCAAAGAAAACCTCAGGACTCAAGATCAGAGAGAGAGAGAAAGAGAGAGGTGTTTGCAAACTGTGAAAGAGGAAGGGATTTAGCTCTTTGCTTCTTCACAGGTTTACCATCTCTGACTTGCTGCCAATTGCCCAAAGGGCCTTGACATCTGAAGGACATTACACAAATCTACAGCACTCAGGAATAGCGGAGGAAGAAAGGAAGCATTTGGGTAATATGTGCAAGAGATCTAAGCATTCCTATCTCCCTCTCCACTGCCTCCATGGGCAGAAATAATCAAGCACTGAATGGGCCAAAAAGGCTGGCAAGACCGGGAAAGGATGAGGCAACTATCACAGATGTGAGAGTGAGAGAAGCTGGCCAGATATTTATCATAGCAGTCACCCATAAAGCAACTAAAAGAGCAAACTTCCAAAGTAGGCTGGCTCTTTAAAGTAGACATATGCAGAATATCAGAGATGGAAATTGTTCTGTGCTGTTGGGGCAGTAAATTGAATACAACCATAGACAAAATTGTCAAATAGCAGATGGTTTGATACAATATGCTTTTCTGATTAGCTATCCAATGTGATGAGGGAATCCCTTTCTCAGGATGTAACTTCTCCTTTTTAAAAATATAATTACATAGTTTTCTTTTCTTTTTAATGTGCAGGTCTAAAATGTTAATTCTTTAGCATGAATTGTCACAGTCAGAAAAATACTGTTGTGCTTTTTGCACCTCTTCAATCCCCAAGAATAGCCACAGTCAATTCATATTTACAAAGGTGGGGGGTTTTAAACCTCAATGCTGCAAAAAGTCTCAGTGCTCAGAAAGTCAAAGCCATGTTATTTCAAGCTGGAGAATTATTGCCACCAGCAAAGACTCCATGGGTAGATTCTGTGCAGACTTTATGGCAAGTTCAAATTTTTTGTCCTTGTTTTCAAAATATACAATTGCTTAGCTGAATATTACCCTTGCCTAATCATCTTCTACAAAACACTTCTTCCATGTCAGTTCAGTGGTGTCATCTTGATATATAATAGCATCACTAAATATCCCTCAGGTTTCCCCTCTTACATCACATATATTCTCTCACAATTTTTTACTTGTCTATGCAAAGAAAATGTCTAGAAATGTACCCCATCTTTGAGCTCTACAAGGTATTCAACACTCATTTTCCCACTCTGCCTTCAGTTACAGTTACTTAGACATTTTATGTTTAGGGCACAGTCAAAATTTCATTTCAGTCAGTTTATTGTAACTGTGATAAGTTTGGGTCCTGGATTCAAAAGTTAGGCCTAGATTGGGTAGAGCTATTCCAGTGCTGTAAAAGCCAGGGGATCTTTCATACCAGTCATCTGTGGTTGTGTGGGCCAAATGAAGGTGAAGGAAGTAAAAGATAAGATGTTCACTGTTGTATATAGCAGAGGTCACTCAAGAATGAAGAATGTCTGTCAAGTATAAAGGTAAAGAAATACTTTTGTCTTGTAGTGGCATTTCAGCCATCATTTTAAAATTTAATTTTTAATTTTGCAACCACCTGTTTTAAGTATTCAGACCTCTATGAACTGTTATACAATCACTCTGGAAAGAAACATCCATTCAACTTGTTTGTTTCAGAGTGTTGCTGGCACAGGACTTTGCTTCATTCCGCCTCTGAGACAGCAGTGAATGATTGGTCCCATATGTAAACAGCATACACAAGTCTGGGAGCTCTGTGCATACAAGATTTGCTCTGTAAAGTCATTATTTTCCCCCTTTTGCTCATCCTTAAAATGCATATCAGAAGTATTACCTCTTCCTGCAAGAGGATTGCAAGTAGTTTAGGCTGAAGAGGAGAAAGTGAGTCTTCCCACTCATTATGTGTAATTTTCTTTTGATTTGTTTTGATTCGTCTTAATGGGGATGGAACACCATGTAGGTGTGGGCGTAGATGATGGGGTGGGTAAATTTCATGAGAAATGAGCTGAGTAAACAAGTTTGAAACGACCTCTTGAAATGACTCTTGGGGAGGCAATCAGACACTTGTTTTAGAATCCTTTAACAAATCCCTATGCTCTGTTTAACAAAACTCTGAAAGAAAAGGATTATGCAGCCAAAATTAAATGGTCATGTCAACTTCTTTTGCATAGGAATTGGTTTTGTTACTATGAAGTCTGTTGTCAATAAAATCATTTGTCTTCTAGCCCAGAAGACCACATATATCATGTGTTTCTGCTCACATCTAAGTCTGACTCACTTCCATGAGGCAACCACCTCACAGCAATATCAAGGTTTCCCTAGGCTGGCCTAGAGCTCTTGAGACTGAGGGATTAGAAGCGAAAGGAAGGATAGAACTTGTAGAGCAATTCTATGGGTGAAAGAGGGCTTTCATCCATCTCATCTGTCCATGGTCCCATAAGGAACTCAGATTAATGTCAACTCTAACTTTTCCACAGTCCACAGTGTGATAACCCAGAAGAGAAAAGGGGTTCAGGAAGAGGAGTTACAGGTAAATACCTCAGCAAAATATCTCTCTTGAAATCACGTGGCCACAAAGCTGAAGGGACTGGAGAACTGAAAGAAGGGGGGAAATTTTCTTATAAGTAAGAAGATGTCTGAAAATTCCTTGAGTGTATCAACAGGTTGTCACAAGTCCTACAAATCCCACACAATCAGCAGAAGAAACCTATGAAAATTCTGCAGGGGGAACTCAAGAGCTGCTTTCAGTGGAAGGAAACCATCTGACCTATAATTAAGTTTTCATCTCCTATTATTTATCCAACATCATAGCATCTCATCCAACATCTACCTTACCGACGCTGTTTATTTAGTTAGTTCATTATATTTCTCTATAATTTGTTACAGTTGAGCTGAACACAATGGCTTAGAAAAACACCATTCCAAACACTTTCATCATCACAACTTTCTAAATGACCCAACCCTGCTTGTTGCCAAGTAGAGAAAGAAGCATTGCTGTTTCTGTCAGACTTGACTGCAGTCCTTTGCCCTTAAAAATCCACCCGCACCTGCTCTGGGACCTGCTATTCATTCATCCTCCATCAGCCTTCAGACATGATAAATGTGGAGGGCAAAGGAAGATCTAAGGAGATGCATAAATGCAACACGGAAAAGAGAAAGAGATGAGTGACAGAAAGATAGTGACCTGCATTTGACACACCCTGCTTTTCCAGATTGTAGCTTCACATTATTCTTTGTAAGCTGTATGTTATTTTCTTGACTGGGACTAGGACCATGTTTTGTGTGATGTGGTAATAAAGCTTCAGTTACAACAGGTATGGGACCATTAAGCAAGATTGCAAAGGACCTCTGATCAATTGCAATGAACAAGACTTGAATGAGTCTTAATTTACTGTAGATGAAACTGTGCTAGGATCTGCATCATGTGTGTGCATCAGTTAGACATGCACAAACATGTGACCAGCTTCTATACACAATAAATACCACCTATAAGAAATAAAGATGGGGACACCTGGTGATTCAGGTCCTATGTGCCCTGTAGATGATTGGAGACAGCCATCTTGGTATGAAAAACAACAAAATAATGAGGATCAGCAGGTCTGATTCTGATTTCAATTATATTTATGTAACCCAGGAGTGACTCCACCAAGATGTGGAGCAGTAATGGTGCATATGCAGTGGCAGGCCAAGATTCTGTCTTAGGTAAATAGGTTTCATCCATAACACTGCCAAGGCATTATAGATGGTTCAGTAATCGGAGCTGTGACAGCAGCGTGGTCGTGTTCTAGCTGGCTTCAAGAGCGTGGCAGGGAGTCTGCAGCTGCACAGGTTATGGAAGGAGCTCCATATGTGTTTTAGAAGGAAGGAGCAAGAGCTTAAAACACTGTATCTTCCCGGCTATTGTTGATGTGCTAGATGACAGATGGTTTCAGAACATCTTACATGCTGCAGTCACAGCTCTGAGCACAACATAGGCATAGTGTAGGAGGCTGGAAGATATAAGCTGCTCTTACTGGAAATCTTAGCAAAGAAATGCACTTCTTCAAGATACACTCCAGGTAATTCCTAAGAAGTCTGAGGTATTGCAGATGACAAATCTTTTCACAGACACAGAAGTACTTTTTTCTTCTTCTTTTTTCCCTTTTCTCTGGCAATCAGATGAACCGAGGGATGGTTTTGATTCAGAATCTGGAGCAGATATGGGGAGGATTGATTCATGATCCTTTTTTTTTTCACTTTTAATGGGCTGACAGACTGTGCTTCAGGCCTGTGTTCCAAAGGCTTGATCCAAAATCCACTGAAGTCAGTTCTTGTAGAGTGCATTGCGCTGTGAATTTGGCTGTAAAGTAGTACTCAACTACCACTCTGTAAAGAAACATGGAATATATTTTTTTTTTAATTACCACAACTACTAAACAATCCCTAAAATAATCTAGCATGGCTTCCTCCTGCCAAAGCTTCCCGTCCCCTGTTCTGTACCTTACTTTTCAGAAGTTTGGCACTCCCCTCTCACAGATAATCTGGCATCTGTCCTTGCCCTGTGTCAGGAACACTTGCCTGGTCCCATGCTGTCTCCTTTGTTCCCTTACCACTGTTCCCAGACAAGCTCATGTGAGCCACTGAAATGAAAAGGTTGCACTGTGTAACAGAAAAGAAAAATGTAAGCGACCAACATATGCCTGTAGAAGGAACATTTTCTCTCATCTTTTCCTGTTGCAAAAATGTTTGGCATTTATATGCACACACATGCACAAATACCCTGCCCATCCTTTATTGTCCTCTTTGTTATAATGACTGCATAAGACTGAAAAGTCCTCAGGGAAGGGTCCTGGTGCATGGCTTGCTCTCAAAAGCTTTGTGCACACCTGGGCTGCTGTTTTAATGATCAAGGTAAGGCTAACAGTCAACATACCACACTGAATAGGCAACTGGTCTGTACAGTCAGAGCTTCAGAAAGCCCTTTTGGAAGTACCACTTCAGCAGTAGAGGTATTTGCATTTAAGCTTGTAGCACTGGGACTGCGCAAATAATGAGCTTTATCAGTCTAGTAGCTGGACTGAAAAATTGTAGGGTTGAAATATTTCAGTTTGAATAAAAAAGAAATTAGGTGAATCTAATTGGTCTTGCTGAAATGAAAACCTGTAAAATGTCATTTCATTCAGCAGAAAATATTGCATTTGACTGAAAATTATATGATTCACTTTGGGAAATTTTGAAATATTCAAAGAAACTGAGGAGGCCGGATCACAGAACTCCAGAATGATTAGGGTTGGAGAGGACCTCTGGAGATCATCTTGGTTCACCCCATCCCTGCTCAGGCAGTTGCCCAAGATCATATTCAGACTTTTGAGTATCTCAAAGGATGGAGATTCAGCAACTTCTTTGGGTGACCTGTGCTAGTGCTTAATCACCCTCACTTTAAAAAAATATTTCCTTATGTTCAGATTCATAAACACTTTACGGCTGGAGGTGTTGGTATCCTTCTCACTGAAAACACCAGGACAAAAGCTGGAAGGCAGGTTTGAATGTCCATCTCTCTCTCTCCCAGAGACAATTAACCAAGCACTCTATAAGGATATCCTGAGATAGGATACTGCAGTCACTTTTGTTACTTTGCAAGGTAACTTGGCCTTCACTACTGAGCATCACTGAAGGCCATCCTCCTTTTCCAAGCAGTCTGGCCTCACTGTCAGGACTCTGAGGCCATTTAACTCCCCTATTACATCACTCTCTACGTACTTTAGCATAAACAGAACAGCTTGTACAGGAGAGACACACCTCAATGTATTTATAACCTTCTAGCTAACAGTGACTTGAGAGGTGGAATGTGTTAATGCAGGTCTGACATCTTCACTGGTTCGAGGCAGAGGTTTGCATGTGAGGTCTTTAGCCTGGGAGATATTTTGTAGGTATTTTGCAAATGAGGCTGCTCTGTCTCCTCCTCTTGAAGCTTTCCCATTTCTTATAAAACATCTGTACAGTCATGGAGGAAGAGTGTGAAGAATGACTTCTGACATGCTAGTTAAAATGTTCTCCTGGTAGGTGTGACATGCAGGAGACTCAACCCTGCTCCAATGAATGCTTAATTATTTACAAAAAGAAGCAGTGTAAACAGGAAGAAAAGCCTGGCCCTCAGCCCCTGTCTCCTGGATTAACTGAAAGGTAGAAGGTGAAGAGAAGGTAGGGGTGGAAGATCAGCTTCCGCGGCCCACACCACCATCTCCCATAGGTTACATTTCTTCCTGCAAAATGTTGGCTTATTGGGGAATTCTTCTCCCACCACCTCTGTGACCCCAGCCCTCTATTCCTGACACTATTCATGGCAGTTAATCTCAACCCACAAATAGCTTCACACTGACAAAAAATTGCCCAATGCATTGAGTCTTCACTAGAAAAAATCTGCCAGCTCTGCAGGACCATTTGCAGTGGAAAAGCCACCCATGCACCTCTATCTTTCGGAGTTTCCGTCAGACTGCTGGAGCAGGCTAGGAAGCCTTATCTCCACACTCTTTTAAGGTGCTGCTGTCAGATTGCCAGGCATTTTAAGGTGCTTTGACTGCAGTGTCTAATTTACCTACTAAGTGTTCGCACAGTGCCAAGTACAATGGGGTCCTGACTCTGGCAGTGGTGCCCAGACACTGCTGTCATTAACTATAATTACAGCTGATTACACAAATCACAGTTCACGTCATGGGGCAGGCTTTTCTCAGTTCTCAGAGGCCGCAGGGCTCCACCTGAGCATGCAGCCAGAGCACCGCACCCTGGGACACCAGCCCTGCTCCCCACAGCAGGGGCAGGGGCAGCTGGAGACTGGCGAGCCACTGATAAGGTGGACCCTGCACCTGAGGGAGGAGGCAGAGGCTCATGCCTTATTCTCTGCCTGGGGCCCTTGTGTGTCTAATGGCGACTCTGGCAAAATATATACAAGCCTCAGGGCTTGTTGGTAGCCAGCTGAAGTAAAATTGTTTGCCAGAGCCTGTGCACTTGCATTTTGGCAACTTAAGGTTGTCTGCTGCGTGCTTTTCCCCATGTCAGTGGGCATCGGGGACTCTGGGGCTGTATATACATCACCTCTCAGGACAGCCTTGTTGAAACAAAAGGAGAACTAAAAAATGCTGGCTGCTTCCATCTACTAGGCCTTAATTTTGACGTATGCGAATTAGCAAGTGCTGCCTATTGGAGAAAGTATAGGGAAGAAAATGATAGCTGCTCATTTTCACATACTTAATTAGACTCTGATAATTACCACTTTGTGCATTTTAACTCTGTAAGAGCAACACATAGCCTGGACACATATGGCAGCAAATATTTCAGAGACTGAGTCAGTAGGTATACACTAAGCTGTTCTACATATATTTATCTGGACTCCAAAATATGCTATTTTTCAAGGCACTCCATACTCCTCAATGGTATCTACTTGTCCAATGTCATACTCTTGCCAGTGCTGGCCTTGTCTTTTCCACTGCACTAACGAGAAACAAAGTTAAATAAAACACATTGCCTAAAGTGAAGTCTAGGCTAGCAGATGTAACACTCAAAGTCAGAACTGTTTTAGGCTGGGATGATTCTCAGAACGTCACTCAAATGAATTTACAAAGAAAGTCAAATTTTATCTTCTAACTGGAGAAACCATGGCAGATGGCAGAGCTGGTAGCAGGACATGGGGTCTACAGGGTTCAACATGGCAGACAAGCTTGTTCATGAGAGAATCATGCTCACAGCAAAGCCTCACCTACGTCTGTGAAGACTCACGACCCAAATTCTACTGTATCATTGCTATTACTTTCATCTGTCAAGTGCATGTATTTCAAAAGCCACCAATGATATTTTCATTGAGTTGTCTAAGATTGCCAATATTTTTGTTTTTCAAAATGCATCTTTTGAAATTTATAAAAATGATGCTGCGTAATATTTTGGGCAGCAAACTCTCAAACCAAAGCTGCAAGTCTGATTTGAATTCTGGTAGTGGGATAATGCTTTTTTTCCTTGGACAAGGCCTGATTAGCTGTGGTTGCTGTGGCATTGGGATGTACCCAGCACTTTTTCCAACTGAGACTGGAAGTGCTTTTAAAGAAAACATTGCAGAAGCAGCACAATAGCACCAAAGATTTGAAATTTTAGAGTCAGCCAAAACTTTTGGCCTCCTTCCATGAGATTTTCCCATCTCATTTTTCAAATCTAAAATATTTTGCTGATACTGTGAATCTAGAATAATTAATTTCCAAATTTATGCCATGAGACTGTTTTACACTTGCCTCCTAGACATTCAGCTCACCACAAAACCGGGTCGTTGGACTCTTCATGTTTCGTGTATCCAGCTAAGCAACTTTTAAAGTCATACCAAGGATGTTCACAAATACTTGCAAGATTTCATATCCTTACTTTGCATATAGGTGACAATGAACAGACGATTTCCCTTTAAATGGTTTTGCATAATTTTTTAATAAGACAAATGTTTATTTTAAAACTCTTTGAGTAAAAGAATTTACCTGCTGAACAAGTAGACTTTTTTCCAAAGCCGAAAAAAGCCTTCCATTTCAACATGTGTATAAAGAGGTATTTATTTTCCACTTAGAAATTGCTCTCAGTGTAGAATATTGCACTAAAGAATAAAGTTTAAAGTAGAAAAATTTGAAGTCATCATTTCAAATTCATTGTAATGAAATATCTATCTCGCTTGATGAAATATCTTGCTTTGATGCATATTTTCCTGATTATTCTCCTGAGTTTCCATCCAACAGGACATCTTTTTTGTCATGGATTAGGCAAGGAAAAAATGTTGAAATTTCAAAAACTCTCTGGAGACAGGAAAGCAATTTCTCATCCTCTTCAGCTGCCAAATACTTTGTTAGCCTTGGAGGAAGCAGTGATATACATAGGTGGCATTCCTGTGGTGTACTGAAAAGAACAGCTGATTTTGCTAGCTTTGCTGTGTGGAGGCAGACCTGAAACCTCCACTGGGCTCAGCCCCTCCATGCAATGGGTTGGAGTTAGCTACAGGGAGAAGAGGCTGCGCAGAAGTGGGGCCTGCGATCCCTGGGTGGTACCCAGGGATGTGGCTCACAGCATATGAATCACTCAAATCTTTCTTCCAGTTCTACACTAATCAGTCTTTAGGCCAAAAAGATAGAGGAGTTCTCCTGAACGTGACAAAATGTTGACAAATGAAATGTAGATTTCTTGATAGAATTTATTAATCTCCCAAACTTTACCATGCAGTGGAGAGACCAGAATATGAAATGTAGAACACCAAAAACCACCCTGAAGCCATACCTACTGTGATACAGAGGAAGGTTCATCTACATCCTTCTCAGTCATGAACAAAGTATGCACATCATCTACATTAAGAGAGAAGCAGCAGATGGGTTGTGTTGTCAGCCTCTTTGCCCTCAGCATTTAATGTTAAGGTCAGCTTCTATTAAGTAACTCTTATTCATAGCAGAAGACGCCATATCCCAACTTTTCTCTGAACACGAAGAAAGCAATTGTCTCTCCTAAAGTACTAATGCTCTTGGTAAATGTATTGTGTAATACTTTCAATATGCTTATATCCTTTCTAATTGCAAAAAGTAAAATAAATTAAAATGAAAATTTAAAAATTACACCATGCTGTCAAGAGCCATAAAATGACCTAACTTGATGGCGTAGCTCTGCTCTCTGTTTTGATTTTCAAAACCACGTTTTCTCAGTAAAGCCTTCAAACAGCAAAAACATCCAGCATTACAGATGTTTACAATTATAGGCAACTGAATGAGAAAAGCAGGATTTATTTATCAATCAGTATTTTTGCTCCCCCTACATCCCATCAGGTACCACAGTTATTGTTGGACATACAGCACCGGCATCACTCCCATTCAAGGAGGGCAGGACACATCTAGGATGCAATTAGGCACATGTCAGCACCACACACTCTCATACACTGTCCCAGGGCAGGTAACAGATACTGGTACAAGGCAGCCCAGGCTCCCTCCGTGCAAGCTGACTAAGCAAAGCTGGGGTGTTCTGCGCAGAGATTGGGCCCACCTGGAAATTTTGACTGAGAGGAAGAAGAAATTTTGCCTTTTCTGCAGTAATGCCACAGCAGCCAAGCAACCCCTGCTTCCTTCTTGTTGCCTGGAAGGCTCAGATAAATGTCTGAGCTCACTGACACATCAATTCACAAGGAGCCTGACCCTCTTCAGAGGGATCCTCCTCAGAGATCTACAGCACACACATTCTCAGTGGATCACCTGATACACAGGAGATCTGATGAACTTACTAAACATGTGTCAGCCATCTGTGTGGTGCATGTGCAACTCATACAGTGCATCCCAGCTGTGTCAGACTTGTGTGCATATGTTATAGAGTACTCAAACCCTTATTTCTCCATGAGATTTTCCAGGAAGAGCTTTGAGCATCCTGCAACTGAAAACTCACTCTGAGTACAAAATAGTCTAAACTTGAAGAAGGTCTAGAAGAAGTAAGAGCATGTTGGAACAATGATGTTTTGATGTATTGTCTTTCTGCTGGATACATGCCCCAAGAACATATGTGCAGAGACTGACAGTCTTCCTTCATGAGAAATTGAAGTTGTTTCAGCATTTGAAAATAGGATTGCATTCAGCACAGCAGCCAGGCTTATGTCCCCTGTGTAGGAAGATTATTTGTCCTTTTCTGAATTAAAACTAAAAGGCTCTGGTTCTACTGTGATTTGTGACATAGTAAATCAGCTGTAACTGAAGAGCAGACACCGAATATAATATATCATGCTCAAACAAACCTGCTTTTGAAACCAAGCTGACAGGATGTCTCTCTCTGAAACGGAAGGATCTCACAAGGAAGACCTGAACTGTAGACCAGTGTTAGCTGGGAAAGCACATAAGGAAAGTATTGCTGTACACCTGTCCTCTTCTCACCTCATTTAAAAGCAACTATCCAAAATTGACAGGTCAATTATGCCCTGAAATTGTCAAACATAACAAGGATGTGGACCTGATGGAACAAGTTTCAGAGGTGGGTCACAAAGATGATGAGGGAGCTGGAGCACCTCTCCTATGAAGATGGGCTGAGAGACTTAGGGTTGTTCAGCCTAGAGAAAAGAATGCTCCAGGGACACCACAAGAAGGCTGAAGAGGGACTTTTACAAGGGCATGTAGTGATAGGACAATAGGGAATGGCTTCAAACTGAAAGAAGACAGGTTTAGATACTAGAAATAAATATTTTACTGTGAGGGTGACAAGGCACTGGAACAGGTTGCCCAGAGAAGTTGTGAATGACCCATCCCTGGAAGTGTTCAAGGCCAGGTTGGACAGGCCTTTGAGCAACCTGGTCTAGTGGAAGGTGTCCCTGCCCATGGCAGGGCGGTTGGAACTAGAGAATCTTTAAGGTCCCTTCCAACCCAAGCCATTCTACGATTTTTCTTCATCTCTCTCACAAAGGGTCTCAAGATGAAATATACTTCCTTACACTGTACATAACCCTATTTGGTCAAGTCAGTGTAAACTGACTCTGGACCTGCATTGAAAGTTCTGTTTTTCTTAGCAGTTCAACCAGTATTCACTTCCTTGGACCCATTCAAATTTTGTTGAGATGAATCTCCTTCCTTCCCTGTAGACTCATTGTCAACCTCAGTGGCTTATGTAAATAACGCAGGGCTGGGTGGCATGGGAAGAAGAGGAGAGAGGAGAAACCAACCTGTGGTAAACTGTCTTCTTTTATAATGTCCATAAGTGATATGTAAAGATCTGGCTGATTTAATGAAATGTATCTTACTATGGCCTGAAAGAGGAAGTATGTGAAAGTACTGCCCTTATACTCTACCCACTGCGTGAAACATCTGTTATGAAAAAACGTACATTTGGAAAAGAGCAGCTTCAGCTGATTTCAGCTGTGTAAAAGCTAAGCACACAGTCCAGACCAGGCATGTTGGCTCACAATATTTCTAGCAGCAACTCTTCCAGAGGGCAATTCCTCCCAATGATTCTTCATCCTCTAGATTCTTCCTATATGTGGAAAGAAAAATAATCTTCCACTATCTTGATTCTTCTGATCAGATACTGAAATTACATCATCATTTCTGCGCCTGAACAAGATCACTCTCCTCTTTCTCTGCCTCTTTATAAATATTCAGGACTGTTAAACAAAAATGTCTGGGCTGTGATCAGTCAAATTAGCTTAAGGAGGTACATGATATAATTTCGGTCTAACCTCTGTGGTCATGTACCCAGCACCATGGCACACATGCCATTTGAGCACCTTTTTATAATCGTGCTGATCCAAGCAAGGCAGTGTTGGTAGCACAATTACTTGTTGTATTACTGTGAGGCAGGGAAAGGACTGTTTTCCCAGAGAACTGCTGAAGAGAGACGCAAAAAGGGCATGGGATCAGTTTGAGACCACGCAGCTCTGGGTGAGGTTGGAACATTTTATTTGTTGATGAACAAACTCACGAACAGAAAACTGACTGACACAAATCCTCCTTTGCACTGAACCTGTAATTACTAATCTTATTTCATAGTGGGGGCACATTTTAACTTCTAAAAAGTGGAGATTTAAAACCTAGGGTTTTCAGAAAAATCACATTGTATCCTACTTTTTTATGTTTTTTATGTTTTTTATGTTTTTCTTTTAAAAAGAAACAAACACATTGAACAGGAAAGATGGGGCTAGGATAGACTTTCCATGCAAAATAAGGCCAGAAGAAGTCTGCCTCACGAACTGTAGCTTTTCAGTTTCATTAAATTAACAATGGTTTTCTTGAATTTATTCCTCTCCATTTAAATAAATTAAAAAACAAACAAACAAATAAAAATCTGCTTGCATCTATCTTCCAGGCACAGATCCAACATTAGAGCTGTGATGGAAGCAAGTACCACTGTTAGACTGCATGGTCCATCACAGCCAGGCTCTCAAGATGCTCATAAAAATCTGGGAGTCACTTTCATTATGATCAAGTGTGTGCATACACGCAAAGCACATTTGCTTCACAGGGAGCAGTGAATGATAGGCATGTAATAACATGTGAAGAAGATATAGCCCACTGTAGCAAGAAACAGGATTACTTAATGAAGAGGCTGACAGTCGTCTACTTGACATCTGATTCTTTCTGCCTTGGCAAAAGTGACTTAAAATTTTCTTTTTTAACTGTCATGGAACTTTGAATTTGTGTATGTGCAGATCTCCAATAGTTACATGATGGACACATCAGTAATGGAATAAAGAGGAAGGCTATTAATTTTGATTAAAAGATCCTAGTTTCTTTTAAAGTCATTGATAGGACATATGTCAACATCCAGCAACTATTTTTTATTTCCTTTTATTCCTTTTCTTTTTTCAGAGAAGTGGATTTACCATGCCAGATTACATCATTTTCACATACATTCTACATATGGCTCTTTCAAAAATTATAAACACAGATGCAGAACTGTAGCTTGTTTGGCTCTTGCCCCTGACAGTGACACCCATTCAACCACTAGCTGCAGAAGAGCTGTGCTGCAAAACTGACGTAATGTGTGTGCCAAGAGGAATTATTCCCACTGGGATGCAGAACTGAAGTGATTCCAGGGTTCTTATTTCTTCTTGTCTACTAAGGACTGCAGAAGGTCAGCATAGATAGTATCCTTCTGAACAAGTACCTCTGGCAAAAGTAGCCATTGGATTTGAAGATCCTTGTGGCAATTGGAGACTGCTGTGTGCCTCATTAAGAAATGTGGACAATTACAGCATTCCTGTAAGCATGTGAAACAGAATCTGTTTTCCTACTTTCTTATCCAATAGGCATTTGAGATATTCCAAATGCTTCAAAATCAAATAATGGCTTCAGTCTTTTCACAGAATGCCAGAATGGCTGAGGTTGGAAGGGATGCGGGTGTCATCTGGTCCAACTCCTTGTTTATTCAGGGTTACCTAGCACACATTCCCCACAACTGTGTCCAGACAACTTTTGAATATCTCCAAGGGCAGTGACTACATATCTCTGGGCAACCTGCGCCAGTGCTCGTTCACTCTCACAGTAACAGTGTTTCCTTATGTTCAGATGGAGCTTTCTGTGTTTTAGTTTCTGCCCATTGGCTCTGGTCCTGTCTCTGGGCACCACTGAAAAGAGCCTGGCTCCTTCTTTGCACCTTCCCTTCAGGTATTTATATACACTGATATGAACCTTCTCTTTTCCAGATTCTCAGCCTTTTGTAATTGGAGAAATGCTGCAATCCCTGATTTTGCAGACAGATGTCTTTAGCAGCAGCAAAGGTGTGCTGTTTGAGCTTTTACAATTTCTTGTCTATTTATGTCTGTCTGTGACACGTAAAACTCCAGAAATCAACTTTCTACTTCTACTAACTATTCAGTTATGTTTAGTTCTCATGCAGCATGACATGCATGCACACCTTTCTCATAGAGAATTTTTTTCTGATGCACTGCATCTTCTTATCAAATATAAGATGTCTGAAGATAAGTGTTTCATTACTTTGCTTACAATGTTTCAAAAAATCCTGCAATGATGAAGAAGAAAAGGTGACAAACTTCTGTAGTCAGTTGATTTATCATCACTGCAACAGACTGCTGTGTTTTGCCTGATGGAGATTTTTTGGGTGGCTTCTTTTAACTTCATATTCCAAGTAAAATATTTTTGCAAGCTAACAGGAACAAATGGGCAGATTTTTTAAATTATTTAGGAACCTACCTAATTTCAAGGACAGTTAGGTGTCTTAAGGTACTTAAATATCTGGGCCAGAAGAAGAGCAAAGCCAGCTAAACCAGCTAGTAGGGCTATCACAGGGAATAGGTGGTGTCCTGAGCAGTCTAGAATTAGCATAGACTAAACAAGATTGAAAGCAGGGCCTATCTTTTTAATAAGTGTTTGTCTAGTGACTCACATCATCAGGGCCCCCACCTCTAACTGGAGCTTTTCACACTGAAGCTGCTGGAATGCTATTACTAATAATAGTATCAGGAGCCATACCACAGAGGAGTAGATACGTACCTGGCAGTTGCTGTAGCATAATAGGGTGTAGCCAGCTCCAAAGGGGCTCTGGACAAGTTCCATCTCGATGATAGAGCTTGGGCTGCTCTCCCCGGCTCTTTCAGATTGCATCTAAACACTCCTCCCTGGAACAAAGTCCTCAGGCACTTCTCTTCCTCAAAGCCCGCATGGGATAATAAGAATGAACAAATGCTTTGTTGTACATGTTGGAAGAAAGAAGGAAGACACATTTCTGGAGTATGAGGCTCCTTGTAAACACAAGATCTTCTTTGAATCTTTCGGCTGTGTCCACTCTTCCTGCAGTTATTGCTTGTCTGTTCTTTGCAACAGATGTCCTTGTTCATATTGGTGTTAACTCAATGTAGACCCACAGTGCAATTCCACCTGCAAAGCAACTAGGTCTGCCTATGTCAAGTCTTCCTAGCCTTGTTCTGTCACTGCACAGAACAGGATAGGAACTCAAAAGCAACATTAGAACTGCATGGGGTGCCCCATAACCTGAGAATAGGCAGAGTTCTGACAACTCACAAGCTGCTCTATAATGTGCTAGAGAGATTTCTTTCTCCCGGGGTGTCGGTTTTCTCTTTAGATACCTCTTCCTCCTTTTTTCCCTCTTCCCCTGACCAAGTGCAGGCTGTAGTCAGAGGTGTGATGGTGGCTGGTAAGTGAAACAAAGTGAAGAGAGTTTGCCTTATCAGCTTTTAAGCACTCTTGGTCAGATTCCTATTAGAGGGCAACAAAATGTACCCCATTGCTTTTGTACCCTCCAGCAGCTATTTAGGCAGTCCTGAGAGTAAAGGAGAATAAGTTCCCCTTGTTTTCTCACTTACATTCATTTCTCTCTTGCCACACAGCAGCTTAAGAAAAACGTTTGCCACCAAAAGCGGCAGCTTGTAAGAGGGAAGTGAGAAGACTTGGGATACTGCCATCTCAAGCAAAACCGTTGCCCTTTCTGGTTGTAGCTAGGCTGCAGTGGGCAACACAGAAGGGGGAGAGAAAGGGAATAACAAGGAGGCTTTATGGGGTAGAAAACAAACAGACAATGAAAGGGTGTGTTCCTGAAATCCTTCAAAGGGTGTTAACTCCTTCATAACAAGACTAATGACTCCCCCTTAAGCTGGTAGTTTTCTCTCTGCCTCATTAAGGATAATTCAGTGGGCCAGGATTCCTTTCATTGAAGTCACTGGAGTGATACCACTAATAACAACAACAAAACAATGAGCCAAACATTGTGTATATGAGGAAAATAGTTGTGCTGAAACTTTTTGTAAAACTTGGTTATAGCCCTGCCAAGCTCTCCTGCAACTTTTCCTTCTTTGTCTGAATGGAACATGTCAAAAAGAATTTAATAAACTGCACTCTAGCCTGATGTCAGGTTTGCAATATAGTCCAGCAAAACTAGCCCAGTAAAAGACCTCATATGTGAGAATGGTTCAAACTCAGATTGTGAAAGGACTGGAATATGACACATCTCAGCTGGAGCCATACAAGGTTGCAGGCTGCTCCTGAAACATTTTCTTTACAACAAATAAACTGCACAAGCTGCCTTCTGTGGCTGTGCCCCTTCACCAGGATTGAGGACACATCCCTTCCTCTGCTCCAGCGATGGCCTGATAGCCAGGCAGACTCAGTCTTGTGCAGTCTCCATCCTTGCTCAAGACTGATGAGGGCACAGGAACTATACCTCCCTCTTGCCAGGCTGATGCCTTACCCACTAAGACATATGAAAGGTGTGTGTCACAGCTGCAGTAATTTTCTCCTCAAGACTGCATTTAGAAGACTGTTCCTTGCTGGCTATTTCACAGGAGCCCAGCTAGACTGCAGGTGGACAGTGTGCTTCTCTAGCAAACCTGACTCATACACTGCTGCTCTGCAGTGCAGGCTCCTCTAGAACCTCACCACTACCACTGCTGCCTGTGGACCAGCTCTGGTGGCTTCCTGCTTAGCATTCAGGATCTTTGCATCATCCTGCTGAGGTGCCCAGGGTTGCTGCAGTGCTCTGGGGTGCAGTCCTCCGTCTACTTTTTCTGGCAGCAAAACATGCTTGCAAGAGTCCTGTTCTCTCTCACACTTTATTTCTGCCCTCCCAGTTGTAGCTTGCCACCCCCTCAGTTGTGTCTACACAACTGCTTTCAAATCCACACCACTCAGCCAGGTTGGTGAAATACCCTGCGGCAAGCTGGGCCACAAGAAGGGAAAGGTGCTGTAGGAAATGGGCTGAGTGGAGCATGTGGGAATAGCTGCAGCTAAACAAAATGACCTAGAACTTGTACCCCAGAGATCCACGTGGACAAAAAAGGGGCTTCGGCCACTCAGTCATCTGTGTTTCCGTGCCATAGATCAGAGGTCTGGAGCAGAAGGGTTGCAGCACCCATCTTTCAGTGCCTTCACCTTCTGTAGTGAGCCTTGCTTTTCTTTCCTGTCTCCAAACCTGATTTACTGCTTTTTGAATCAAGGAGAGAGTCAAGCAGGACAGGACAGCAGGAAGGAAATGCTGTCTGGCTGGGAATTACAGCTGAGGCAAAGACAAAACCCTGGAGATATGTTATTGTCCATTAGGTTTAATGGGGCATTTACATCCAGCTCCAAGTCACCACCATCTGCCTTTCCTGAGAAAGAGAGACAAACAAGCAGGCAGAAGGCAAGGAAGGAAGAAAAGAAGGTTTTGTGTTTTGGGGGCTGCCTCCTGATTTCAGGGCTGTTTTTCAGATAAGAACACATCTCTCGTTCTCTCAGCAGGTCATCCAAATGTTGCCAAGCACCAGGTATTTGAAGTGGCAAATTGTTTTGAGATTTAAATTTGTTTGATGCTGATCTGCTTCTGATAGGGTTTTTACTGATTTTTCTTAAACATTTTTCTTCCCCCTAAGCAAAAGCTCAAGTTCAGCTGCCCTGTGAATGAATGTCTGTAAGGAAGTGGTGGTGGGAAATTATCAAGAAAATATTTCAGCAGTTGTGTCCCTGATTTCCAGAGGTTTTTGCACTCTGAGGACTGAGAGTTGGCTCAAGTTTTCGATCTGTCTGCTGACTCATGTCCTCTCCTGCAAGGAAGAGACAGTGAGGGAAAGACTTTTCCCTGAGCTTGAGCTTCTTTATCATGGTTTCCAAAATCTAGAGCCCATCAAGTTTTCTTATTTCTTCACAAACTTCCTGATATGTGTTTTCTGGGTTAATTACGTGGGACACTTGTGTTTCCCAGTATTACTTAACCCCTGAGACGTATATAAAAGTAGCATTATTTTTTTCACCTGAAACCCCTAACAGAATCTCAGCAATAATTTCTCATTAATTTGAAAGATGTGCTAAAAGGGCTAGATAAAACATGTATTACATATCATGAAACACCATGAAGTGTGACGTGTAATGGTGGAATGAGTAGGATTTTATTTCCCCTATCTTTTAGCTACCTTCCAGTTTCTCCAGAGTCCATCTGTGCCCAGAGGTGGTGTTGATGCAGCTTGTTGCAAGGGAAATATTCACTGACCATAAACTTGGATAAACGTATTCCACCTTCATAAATTTTCTTAGTCTAAAATAGGCATTTATTCTTCAAGTCTGGAGGAAATATAAAGACTTTGACAAATATCCTAGCTGAATTTATTATTTATTGAAAATATCTCCCAGGTTTGGGATTGGAGATATGGAAAGAAAATTGGTCTTATTATTGAAAAAATAATCTACATTGTAAGCAAAGTAATCATGCCAGAATAATTTTTTTTTGCTTCAGAACCAAGTAACCATGGAGGGATCTGATCTGGAAACATCACAAAACAGCTTAACCCACAATTACTGTGCCAGCCAGCTTCTTTTTGGAGGCATTTCTTACTCGTCTTGTTTGGCTTAGGAAAATTAAATATGCCTAGCAAATGCATTACATAACACATAGTGATTACTCTATTTTCAAGTCCCATGAGCAAAGAAGATTTCAATGTTTTTAAATGAATGTGTCTAGAAATACTTTGACATCTCCAAAAAAGTTTGATTTGTTACAGGGAACTCAAAAGTCTTCCGAGGTTTGGTCACTGCCAGCTAACATACTTTTCCCTGACCACTTCTACTCAATAGTTGTTTAAAATCTTGTTAGCCACTATATTGCCAAAATACCCTTTCTCTTAGTGCAGAATAAACTTCAAAGTAATAGGTCACATATTTCTGTCTTTGCTAGACAGCAATCAGTTACAGGCAACTCTAGGAAGTATGCAGTAATGCGACATTTCTTGAGACCAGACTTCGTGTGCTAAGGGTGTTTTGTTTGATTTTTCAGTCCATGGCTACAATGAGAAAAAAATTACATGGGCATTTTGTGATTTTACCATCAATAATTTCAGCCTTTTACATACTGCTTTGTAGTCATTTTAGACTGCAAAAAGTGAGTTAAAAGTGGATGTACCAATCAGACCAATAGTGTTTTACTCCCATTCTGCAGGGACGACAGTGATTATGCATGGTTGCAGGTAATGGAGAATCATCTTTTTCTCCATGAAAGGGACCAGATTCTACTACTCCTACTCAGGCTGAAGTCCTAGTTTTACAATATGGGGATTCAGCAGAAACACCAGTGGAAGGGGTTCGTGTTTGCAACCTCCATCTTCTACCACATCTTTCCAGATGTCAGAACACTACCCCTACATTAGCAAGCTCAGCTGGGTTTGAAAATAACCCCCCATTTCTGACAGTTGTTTTTCCCTTCAGTGGTTCACAGAGGAGACAATGTGTACTCTAGGGGTGAGAGAAGGCATAGTGAGGCAGGTGTGAGCGCCTTCCAGAGACAGCACTGGCCCTGGTTCCTGGGTAGGCTGCCATGGCAGCCAAATGCATTTCATCCCTTCCTGAACCATAGGCAGCTCATGGTTCTTGGGGTCTCTCTGTGCACAATCCTGCCTTCTCCCACCAGGGCAGCGAAATGCTATTAAAGAATGTTTCCCTTTTGCGTTCCTATCTGACCAGTGCATCTTTTGGCACTCTTGCTCCCTTTTCTGCTGCTAACCCTGGCAGTGTGTCACAATTGTATCTTCTCAAAGGTCATGTCCTTTCTCAATAATTGTCATGGGCCTAGGTTACACCAACACACAATAGAGGGGCAACTGCAGCAAGAAAGGAAGAATTTAATATGCAGAAAACTAAACTAGATGATTCACCAGTTTTTCAGATTCACCAGTCCTTATTAAAAATCTATGAGTTCAGTATCAGAAATTGCAAGTAAAGAATTAATCCTCGAAACACCTCCTCAAGTGAGGCCACTTGTTGGTGCCAACAGTAGAACTCTTGTACAAGAACTTCATGCATGAGAAAACCTAGACAGAGCAATGTCTTTTACACCTGGAGAGTGGTTAGGATGGTGCTGTTATTTTCTATAAATTCTTCTTTCATTCTTCCTGAAAAGTCCAAAACAATGATTCAAATTTTCACTCAGATGCAGTCAAAATAAGCCAGGACTTCCAATGTACAAAGCACTTCTCAGACATCCATTAATCCTCAAAACAGCCTGTGAGGTACGAAATTGTAAGTGTTATTATCCCCACTTCACAGGTGGGGACTCTGAGGAAGGGAGATTATGTGATTTGCCACAGGCTACAGAGCAAATCCATGCCAGACCCAGGATTAAAATTCAGCAGCACCTGACATCTGGGCAAATACACAAGCCCTGGACTCTTCTGCCTCTACAATATGTGTTTACTTGTGCACATGCCTGTCTTAAGCAGGTGTCCTGATGAGCATTCATAATCAAGCACTGTATGTCCCTGTGTAGTACAAGGGTGTACACACATATCAAGAATGTACAAATCTAAGCAAAGCACAGGTTAAAACATGTCGATTTGAAGAAATCTCTCCAGAAGTCTAAAGGAAGATCTGCACAGCCAGCTTTTGAAAGTTGTATATTGCTGGTTAACTTCAAACAAAGAAGTAAAGTCTGGGACATAAAGCGTTTTGTGTTATGCCAACAGACAAAAAAGATATTATTTAAATCAGTGTTTTCCTGTCCATTTGCTTTCTGAAGAAAATGCACATACAGGCCTATGTTCAAGAGCAGACAAGAATTCTGGTTGCCTTGTGCTGGGAAACACAGATTGGTTCCCTGAATTTAAAAGAAACACCATAAATTTTCATGTAAGTAGTGAATCTTCCTGGTAAGGTTCTTCTACTTTGAAATATATACCATTCACTGCTCTAGTAGTATGCAAGATATTTTTGTCTCTTGTCATACTACTAAGTTCTCCTTGTCAGTTCATTATGCAAAACCCTGATCACTGAAGTTTAATTTTACTTGTCCACAGTGGAAAGTACTTTGTGTCACTGTTCATTTTCCATCTCAAAGACTGTTATGAAAAGATTAATTTCTAACCTCAAGAGAAAGTTTCTGTTTTCTTCAGTTTGTGTGCAAGTTATTTCTAATGAACATTGAAAAAGACAGAATAATAAAAAAAGTGGCAATGAATGGAAAGGTTTGGGATCAGATTTCTTCTCTGGCACTGGTAGATCCCCCTTTAGTAATGTGTTTTCATCACAACTCTGCACCAAGACCTTGTGAGTTTGTATAATAACAACCCACCAGATCTTTCTCCCCCAACCTGAATCGCTACAGAACAGCTACTCATTCATCCCTGTCTTTATGTCACTTTCCCTGATTCCTCCAAGCTCTTCTTTCTAACCACGGCTCTGTCTTCTTCAGTCTTGCCCACTCGCTTCCACTCTTCTACTTCCTTTCACTGAAACCTTAAAGATATTCAGAAGACATTAGCATTAGAGTGACTGATGAAGAGAGAGGGGAAATTTAAGAAAATAAAATGTAAGAGGTTCTTTCATGGGGAAAAAAGAGTTAGAAAAATAACAATTTTCTGCATTTTAGAAGCTTTAAAGTTACATCAAATATTCCTAAAAAACAATTTATTTGCTTAAATAATCTTGCACTGCTAAGTGCATTCTGTACAAAATAAAAAAATTCAGTACGATAGTCAAGTCTTAATGGCATTCAAATATTTCCTGCAAAGCATATTGCAACACTGATAGGAAAAAATTTTGAAATCTTGCATTGCTAAAGGAAGCATGCCAAAAAACCAACCACAACTCATCTGCTCCCATTAAAGCAGATTATCTGTGCTATTAACCAGTGTATCCTTCTGAGGATACGCTCAGGACATATACCACTTGCTGTCTTCTAAATACACTTACATGTTTTTTTATTTATTCTGCCCAGTTCCATACTGCAACATGACCATTCCAGTCACTTTGACTTATTCTTACATTTTCTTTTCTCTTTTCTCTGTTTGGTTTATTTCTTTTCATGTTTTGGGCTTTGTGTCCTTCTTTTCTTCAACCAGCATGTATTTTTCTCCTTGATTTTATCAGTGTATTTCATGTCCCATCCTTTTATACACAGTGGCAAATTGCTACCACTGGAGATCTTGGTAAAGACACATCACACCACTCAAAACTGTAATGAAATTATTCTTCTTCTGCAAAAGTAGTCATTCAGTGGCTGTCTATCTCATACTTGGGTTTGGCTTTAAATGCAGGATTTAAAACTGCTTTTTGAGCTTATGTCACTGAACAGTGCAGTTCAAGTTTAGCTCAGATATGAAATCCGTATAAACAGATATATTGTCCTTGTTGAAGCCCAGCGAAGAGCAGGACACCAGCAAATATACAGTCCAGGTTGCTCCACTTAAGTATGGGGAGACGAGTTGCTAACCATATGCTTGAGAGCCAGGTAAGAACTACTTGGCTCCTCAAAGTCCAGTTCCCTCAAGAGCTCTATCAGCCCTTTTCAACTGCTATGATAACACATAGAAAGGGTCATTTTAGAGATAAGCAATGCTCATCCTTAGTTAGACAGCAAGGACCAGACATTAAAATGCAGCATTAGTTCCTGACAGGACTCCTCTGTCTGGTCTTAGTCATACTAAAATAGCAATGATAATATTAGAAATATTGCTTAAAGTTTATTTTCTTTGCTCTCTTCATTTGAAGATAAGAATGGCCATGATTTTTAAATCGTTCCTTTGCTCTGGATACAGTTTGTGGGTGTGCCAATTAAAGTTAATTATTACTTGACTGATCTGACTTAGCATTAAAATGTCTGGTAGAACTGGCTCTGATCTTGCAAAGGGGACTTTTTCTTCTGTATTCCTGCGTGATTAGGAAGCTTGTTATCTTGGGATCTGAATTTCCTGATCATGCATGCAAAAAACAAGATGTCTAATGAATGCCAAAATCATTCCATTTAATATAATTCAGCTGCATTGTGCCAGACCTCCATTTCTTTAGAAAGACATAATTGGTGCATGTATTGTACAAATTTAAGCAGTGCCACTGGTCCCTTTTTACCACCAAAGGAAAGAAATAAGAACTTCTGATCCATACCATCCTAAAAAGGTACTGGAGAGAACTGATGTGATGATACATGTTCCGAAAGCTGTTTATTTCATGCCATTGGCTAAAAAAAGACACTTTCAGGGACTAGTTCGGGTTTAGACAGCAGAACCTTAGCTGCTGAACCTAAGTGAAATAAACCCCACTCATTTTCATCCAATGGCTGACCACTACTACTGGATTGGTGGTTGATAGATTATCTGCATCAGAATGAATTTTTCCCTTTCCAACTTACTTGTGTGGTCTCAATTACAGCTTTCAAACGTTCAGTTTTCAGTTATTTCAAGAAAAAAATAATTTTTCATTTGTTTTGGTTTAGTCTGAAACTGCATTTTTTACTAGGCAACACTAACAAGACAACAGAAATGTTTACTATTGACTGAAACTATTATTCAACTCAGAAAGGGATGTTTTGTTTTCAACTTGGTGATTTTTAGCTGTTCCTTGAATTTTCTTATCCCTTTCAAACTTAGAATTAAATGTAAACAAACTTTGAAATTAACTAGTTCCTCAAAAAAATAAACCCAGAAAACTTATTTGAGAAAATGTTAAGAGAAGATGATGCAAAAGTCAAACAAAACTATGCATAAAATCATGTCAAATTCTGTTTCAGATCTTGTGCAATTATATATTTTTGAAAAATAAAACACTTATAAGAAAAATGTTGCTCAGTTCTAGTTTTCTTATAAGTTATTTCAAATAAGCAACCCTAAAAAAAGCAGCTCTCTCTTTAATGTGTCTATAAGTGCATAAAAGTAGACATTCAAAGACTATATATATGGAAGAGAAAATTAATAAATTTAATCATGTAAGTGAGAAAAAAACAGAGACAAAAAATAGAGGTGGAAGCGGAAAGGAAATTTTATCTCATTTCTACAGCAATTTAAGCATGTACTCTGCTGCACTGTAGTCTGCTAAAGATTTTGCTGAATTGCAGCTCTGATCTTGACAAACAAGAGATGTGGAAACATATATTAGAGCTTATATTTCTAGTGAGGTAAAAAAATAAACAACACGCAGGCCAAATACATGCGTGCATGCTGCCCATTCTTGAGACAGTGTTGTCACTGTCTGGTAGGTATATGATGAAATAAAAAGGTGGGACCAAGTACAAGTAGAGTATTGCTTGTACTAGAGAAGAGCTGTTATTGCACTGGGGAACATTTAAAACACAAACACTCACTCATTCTTCCGAATGCTGTGTTGAAGCATATCCACCTTACCATTCACAGATCCTGTTTTCCCTCTACTCCTCACCTCCACTGCTATTCCCTTCTTTTTTCCGCCAGAAGGCTGAGGGGAGGTCCCCCAAGTACCTTTTCCTCTTTGTTTCATTCCCAAATGAAAAGAATGAAGGGGAGTCTGCGTTCCTTTTAAGTACTAATCATACCTCTCTAAAGGTGCCGAGATCCAGATTCATCTTCAGATTAGGCTCCATTAATTGCACAAATTCCTAGGTAAGACACTGATTTTTGCATCTTGTCATCATGTGTGAAATTAAACAAATAAAGCAGGTGAACAGAAATTCAAGTCAGTAAAGAGAGTTATAGCATCTCTTTGAATTATCTGGGCATTTTTATTACATATATTTCTTTAAAAAATTACTCCTGCTCTGTCTCACTACCACTTACTAGTCTATTCTGTACATAAGAAAAAAGGTAAATTAGTATATTTCTTATAATTGGTCATGCTTCCAGAGAGAGAACGGAGAAGAGTAGGCCTGGGGGAAGCTGTAAGAGGAAAACATACCTCTTGGATCCCTTATATTGTCAAATATTGCCCTATAGTTCTTACATAGCAGGTAGAATAAAGGTATGAAAAAGTGCTGCATGAATTACTCCCACTGAGGCTCAGACACATGGTGTGCAGGATCAGACACTACAGAAGGATCCAGGTGTTCCCTTGGTTTTTACTTATTCACTCAAGAAATTTTACAACCATTTGAGATCATGTTATACTGTGCACACATATGTCATCGTAGCCAGGGCATAATAAAGAGGTAAAGCAATAGTCATCGAGCACACTCTGCAGTTCTGTGCCAAGAGATATTGTCACGTGCCCTCCATATCGTAGCCAGAGCTGTGCCTCTTTCCCTTGTCCTTGGCATGGTTTGCTGACCATGAGATCATGGCAGATGGGAGTCTGGACATGATAATGCACTTGTTAGGAACTGAAGCCACTGCTGGTAATGTCATTAATTTTTTTTTTAAAGAATCCTCAAAGCCAACCTCAAAAACTCCTTCATCTCATCTTACTTTGATTGCTAGCAGCATTATAAACATGACATTGCTGAGGGAGTATGGAGGCTATGCTAGAAATGAACCCAGAGCAGAGTCATCTCACTGGAGCAACACAAAGTGATAGAATGTAGTGCAGGAATAACAATGAATATTTGTCTGGAAGCACACTGGGTTAAGTGGAAAAATCTCAGTAAAATCAAGAAGAGTGTATGACCAAATTACATAGCTGCCCTGCGGACTCCTGGAATGGCAGGAAGATGTTTGAAACCCATAAACTGATACAGCCTTACTGAGCTAGTCCTGCCTGTCAGTTGTTGAAGGTTGATAGCCAGCTTCAGTTAGGTCATCAGAGAAATTAATTTCAGTAATGCATTTTGAGGAGGCAGTACAAAGTTAGAGGTATCTACATCTGTTTCTTTTTCCTCAGAAGAGTAACCCACTCAGAAAACAATTACTGAATTACTGTAGGAGGGAATATTACATCAGCAGGGAACATTAATGCAACCATTTACAATAGTTCACATTCTGACTTCTCTTCCACTTATTGTCAAGTACAAAGGGATGGTCAGGAACCGTGTGGAATAAGAAGCAACCAAAGAGTATGCTAACAAAAGAAGGAAATGGTGCAGATGAAGTCCATCATTCACTCTTCCTGCCCCACTATCTCTTCACTACCACCCAGATGTAAGAACATACAGCTTTCTTGGTTGAAGCCACCTTGCCCCACGGCTGGAGTGTATAGAAAAGGATAGCAGCTCAATATCATCATTAAGAGGAGATGTTTTATCATGTGCTCTGTATTTCATGGTGCTGTTCCCTATTAGAGAGCATTCAAAGGAGGGCAACGAAGATGGTGAAGGGCCTTGAGGGGAAGCCATATGAGGAATGGCTGAGGTCACTTGGTCTATTTAGCCTGGAGAAGAGGAGACTGAGGGGAGACCTCATTGCAGTCTACAACTTCCTCATGAAGGGGAGAGGCAGGCACTGATCAAGAGATCAGTGGTGACCAGTGACAAGAACTGAGGGAATGGCCTGAAGTTGTGTCAGAAGAGGTTTGTGTTGGATATTAGAAAAAGGTTCTTCCCCCAGAGAGTGGTTGGGTGCTGGAACAGGCTCCCCAAGGAAGTGATCACAGCACCAAGCCTGACAGAATTCAAGACGCATTTGGGTGATACTCTTAGGCACCTGGTATGACTCTTGAGGATGGTCCTGTGCAGGGCTAAGATTTGGACTTGATGATCCTTGTGGGTCCCTCCCAACTGGGCATACTCTGTGATTCTGCGATTCTGCCTTTTTATTTCCTTCTGAAAACTGTCTTACACTTTCCTTCCTAAGCTTACGTATCTATTGATGTTCTGAGGGCTGATTTTGCAGAAATTAATTTCCCACTTCCCATTGGGCATTACTGAATTTACGTCAGCATTATTTCACCATGTAGGATTGCAAGGTAAAACTGGAGTCCAACTCTGTCTACGTAATCCCCAGGAAGGGTCACATGGATACAGGGTGTAGGGCATGACAGAAGGATAGAAGATGGAACAGGTGGGGTAACAATATGGCCCAAAGCTTGGGAAGCTAGTAAAGACATGATGTTCCCATTACTACCTGTAGAAATAATATTCACATAATATTCCTTTAATCTAGTCCACTGTCAATGGAGTTGTATCTCTGAAAACATGGGAAAGACATTAATGCTTGCTCCAAAAAAAAGTGTCTTTTCTTGGGGAGTTGTTATCTAAAAGAAGAGCTGAAGAAGCTGGTGGAAGAAGCAGAACTATTAATAATGTTACATCAGAGAAATACACATAGAGTATAAGAATTGTGGTATGAAACAGTTTTGTTGGGATCAAAGGTTCAAATCATTTCCTCAAAGGACCTTTTAATGGGTAATGATCAGGAATGAGTGCTTCCATGCTGGCCAGGATGTGTGATAAGGCATGGCTTCAAGGAAACTCTTTGTAGTTTCATGGAAAGCTAAAGAAAAAGACCTTGCTTTCTTGAAATAACAGGAAAATATCCCTTATGATACACTGCCAGATCTATCCATCTAAGGACTGAATGAGTTGGAATTCAGTCACACTACTGAAGGATTTGTAAAAGCCAGATCTGGGTGAGTTCATCCTTATACATCCTTAAAGCACACTGTTTGAAATGAGGGCTATATGCACATGTCGGTGCTATATGCACCGATGCAATTGCTTTTAAAACACTTCTTCTGTAAAGTACAGCTGTAGAGTATGCCTGGGGACATGGTGACTTTGGTGATGACTCAGCTAGCTGAAGTTGATAGTTAAGACATTTCTTTAAGGTATATTAGGAAAGTTTCTAAATTTGTTTTCTCACCCTCAAAGAGAACTAAGACATAAAAAATGATTTTGTAAACAAAGAGATTTCCAGTATAGCAATGATTGCACAATTAAGAGAAGTATTTATGAGTAACAGACTTGAACACCAAAGGACTCCAGACTAAGGCTCGCTGCCTGTAATTTTGCATAGATCCTTCTCCTCTGAGAGATAGCCACAAGTGACTGCAGAGCAGATCAAGGCCACCATCTGCTAGTCACTGAACATTAGGTATCCCTTCATAGTATTTACTATGCAGAGGGCACTGGTTCATAGCAGACTGTAGTCTTTTGAACAGGAATTATAATGGCTTGTGCTTTTAGCTGTGGAGATCTTTGTTTTGTTTTCAAGTGCTGTCTGAGATTCTATACCAGCACAGTAACTAGGGGAAGGTAGTTGTGAAGATATGGCAGTTAGGTTTCATCTTCTTGAGTAAGAACATGGAACTTCCAGCAACCACAAACACATCTGGAGATTCATGCCACACTCATCAATAGCTCTGTTACCCAATCTGGTTCTGGAAGCAGAGCAAATGTGCAAGCTTCACAGCAAAGCAAGCGTGCACATTTGGCTCTGGAGACCCTCCCTTTCCTGATAGAAATAATAACAGAGCATCTGAGTCCTGGGCTAGCATGGAGACCAAGAGCACATAAGCCTTTCCATTCCCCTCCAAGGAGGTGTTGTGCTAAACATTCAGTGTGTGCTGAAGTGCTCTACTCTTCTGCAGCCCAAGCATGCCACCAAGTTCAATCCTTACACGGAGAATGAAGGTACTTCTGCTTGTCAAAGTAGACTGAGCCCTAGAGGTTGAACATCTGCCACTTTTCCTGAAGGCTTCAGACCTTTTCCTGATCTGTATTGCCTCATGTAATGGTAGCTTGCCAAACAAATTACAGAAATTTCAGTCTTAATAAATACCACAAGAGCCACAAGTTCAAGTTTGATTCTGTTTTAGTTTTGCGTGCTACAACATGAAATTAATCTACTAGTGCATCTTCACATGCTTTCCAAGTAACTCTACTGTTTGTTGCACACTTCCCTGTGTCTACAAAAATAAATTAAAAAAATTATTTCTCTAGGTGCTCCTCTCTCTATTGCCCTAAGTTATTGTTTTATAGTGGGTTTTGAAACTGTGAGAAACAATTTGCATTAACTTCACAGCTATAATTTATAAGGAACACAATGAGTCATTGTCACAGGCTGTCCGCCTCTGTTCTCCTCTACTTCCTTCTCTCTAAAGGGAAATTTCTTAGGAAAAAAAATACTCATTTTGATAGATATCTTCAGGACTCTTGAAAAAAAATAGGAACATTTCTGGAAAGTAGTGTGAGTCAAAGACAAAGTGTGACCAAAGAACAAACAGATGAGAGAATTTGTTCTATTCAGTGCTGAAACTTAAAAGAAGATTTTAAGAACCAAAAAGAAGAAGGGTATTAAGCATTCTTTACAAACACAGCCACCCAAATACTCATGCACTTATACCTATTGCCTAACAATAGCTTGGCGATTGCAGCAGTGAAAGTAGCAGAAAACTCTAGCTCATAGAAATGTTTGCACTTTGCAACACTTAGGGTTTGGTCAGGTAGTGGGATTTAAGAGCAGATTTAATAAGCAATTTTACCTCCCTGAAATAAAACTCTCTTTCATTTGAAGATTTCTACTCTCATTTCCAAACATAAATATTGCAGAGTGTGGAGGAATAGTATGTTCTTTATGATTCTGAACCTTTTTGAAAAACAAAAAAGTAAGATAAAATGTAGACAAGTAGGGCCATCATGTTTGAACCCAGTAATTATTTAGATTGCTTAGAGCCCTTAAAGTAACATGTCAAACGCACCCACCACAACTATATTTTACTCCTAACTTCACAGTGGGACAGATTATTTTATTTCCCTCTCTCTCCCGGGCTTTCAGAAATCCCTGCTTTTTCCCTCACTGCAGATGTACATGATGGATGGAGAAGTTCCGCAGGGTTCCTAGCAGCTTGTACTTTCACCAGTCTGACCAAGGGAGCAGAAGGGCCTGGTTTGGTTTCATAGTGTAGAAAGTGGGACTTCTCACAAGAAGCTTTAATGGACAAATGTTTCACAAACCCCTTCTGAATACCCTTCATTGGCTGTAGCTTACAGTCATCTTCTACTGAAAACTCTGTTTATGTTTCCATATCGAATACAGCATTTCTGTTTCAAGTGTTTAAAGAAAACCTTGGGCTTCACTAGATGTAGACAGAGGTGAAGCTCTTGAGTAAGGCTGAGTCAGCAGTGCTGAACTGGTCTTTCAACAGATTTCAATATGGGTAGAAATAAGTTCTTGCAACTCGGTTCAGAAAAACATGTAAGTGGTGTTAGACTTATGCAGCATCTTAGAATTACTAATGCGTTTTAAAGATCTCCCCTGGACAGGGGACAGACTAATTTTTGCTGTGTGTGAGATATGCTGCATTTATCTCTAGTTCCAATATGAGTGGTCAAAAATAAATATGTATATTTATATAAATACACTCACACATATATACAACAATCATGGGGTTATGATTAGCTGAGGCTGACTACCAAACTAAGATGATACTAGGATGAATCATTGCCACACCAAATTTGTTCAAGGTCAGACTTGTTTTCTGTTTTCTTTTTCCTTCATGAGATAGCTTTTGTTCAAGGTGATCCATTTAAAATATGAAAAAAAAGAACCAAGAAATGTCTTTGAAAATGTGGCTTATTTGCATAAGTAAATCTTTTGCAGGAAAAGAATACATACATCATACTTACCTGGTGGTATCTTTTTATCCCTTTACTTTTTTTTCTACCCACATTTAGGATGCAACTTTCTCATGTGAAACCACTGAGGTCTTTTTTCTGCTGTAGACATAACACAAATGTCCTGCTAGACACTCACTCTGTGACTCATGTGCCATAATGTGGAGAGATCTAGAATACACAGTCTGGAAAAAGTGGCAGAAAAAGTCTTTACAGTCAGGAGTTCCTCTTGTAAGCCAGGAGGAGCTCTGAAAATAAGCAGTTATGTACATGTGAAACAGCATCAGGTCTTTCATTTGGCAGCTTCTAGGTTATGACATACACACCATGAAGATTAAGTGAAGTGCGTTTTGAATTAGGAACAAAAAGAGCAAACGTAAATACTCTTCTCCAACCAGGCAATTTGAGAAACACCCTAAAAAAAAGATGTATGTCACTGAAGTAAAACCAGCACATCCCTGTCACATGAGCCTGAGATGAGAATAAAGTCCAGAAAACTCAGAAAAAATTTTCTCTCAAATTGCATTGCTAAAAGTTTTCCAGAGAGCTGGTGCCATTTACTGATACATTTCTGATAGTCTCCTCAAAAGCATATCATCCATCAGTTGCACAGAGACTCTGAATGCCCTAGGGTTAAACTAGCCTGGCACCCGCGGCTGAAATGAGGACATTTGACAAGATACCAAATGAGTTTCCTGCCATCTTCTCAAAACTCCCACCTCTCGTTTGAAAAACTGAGGGGTTTCGCATGGCAGTCACTCGCCAGTTTTATTTTTCATACATGAAGATGACAACAAATGGAGCTGAAGCGTGGGTGAAGTTGGTTCAGGAGGTGCAGTGGAGACAAAGGAGGTGTAACAAATGGCAAGTGGCAGAGGCTGCCTTGCCCTGTGGACTGGAACCAGGCACTTGAAGACTCTTTACAGCTGTACCACTGGCCCATTGTTTGACCCACAGCAAAGTCTGTCAGCTCTCTGCGTTGCTCACATCCCCATCTTACCCAGTTGTATTGTAAGCCACTTGAGCCATACAGGGACCATATCAAGACCCTGAGACTCTGTCCTATCTGATGCCTGCTGGTTTCCTGGTGAGAGGGCAGGTGGCCTCAACAGCAGGCAGAGGTGGGGAGAGTCAGCGAGCCTCTTCATCTGGTGCACATCAGCCTAGCGTTCCCCGTCCTCTGTCCTGCACCCAGGCTGATGTACACCCAGACAAGTCAAATGGCTGGAGCACAGCCCTGCCTCTGCCCACAGGGAAGGAAGTGATGATTAGATGACTGTACTGCACTGAGGAGTGTACCTCATCAATCCTCTGTTCAGTGATTTCCAGATGAAAGAGGTGGACCTGGAGTAGAGACATGTTGCAGTCTGGCAGTTCTGGAGACTGGCTCTCATCCATCAAAAGGTAGTATTGTATCCTGGTAAAACTCATTCCCTGCTAGGGTATCTCCAACAATTAATGTGCTTCACTGCCGGATTTCTACCCATAAGGAGGAGAAACGTTGACTTTGTCATCTCTGACCATGAGATAATCTGTTGTCATGAGTGAAATTATATCACTTCGTAAAATACAATGAGCTAGCTGGTGATATTCCTTTACCATGACTTCAAAATACACGATATGAGATTGTAACACATGGACACTACTGTGATACTGAGGTATCTGCAATATTAATCTTGTACCATGCATGTCTGTGCCTGCACCATGGATCTATCTCCTTCTACTGCTGCAGAGGTGTGCTGGTGCTGCCGGCAGGACTACATGCCCTAGCCAGGACAGATGAGTAGCATTCTCCCTTCCCTGCTGACAGTGCCATTCCCACCCCAGGGCAGTGATGGCACCAGGTAGATTGCCCAGTTTTGGGGGGCTACAGGATGCAGGAATGGGGCTGTGCTGAGCTAGTGGGTTCCATATCTTAATATGGGTTCATCTCTAAGATCAACCCCTGTTAGCAAGTCCTGGACCAAGCAGCAATTTTAAAAAAGATGCAGTAAAGGAGGCTAGCGAGGAGTGAAAGAAAAAGATTAGTACTTCAACCACGCACCGATACCAAGAGTTCACAATATAATGGAAGTCAGTGATATTGTGACTCCTTCTGGATTAACAACACTAAGCATTAAAATCGCACTGTCTAAACCCTACCTGAACCAAACAGAATCAAGCAAGTTTAAGGGGCAGGATCCTTTTGCCTTTTATATAGTAAGTACAGCTTACAAAGAATTTCTTTTTGGAATGTATTCTTCTGAAGACTTGTTTCCTTGGACCCTTTCCTCATTTTCTTGGACCTGAAATTGAATTTCTTCTATGATCAGAGAGAAAATGAAACTAGCAAACAGCCTGGAATCCGTGAATTTTGCCACAACCTGGAGAACACAACCTAATATATCCCACATATCCCATGTAGGACAGGAAATTTAAAAATCACAGTCTCTCTTGTCTCCTGGGAATGCAATGACATCCAATGTCATTACTATTCCATGCACTTGGTCTCCTCTCACTCTCAAGTTTCAAAATTTCGATGGTGTAATCCCACGATCAGGAAATTCTAGGAAAATGGAAGAACAATGAATTTTTGCAACTAGCAAAATTATACCCATGCTTATTAATATTCCTTAATTTTCAGAACAGGTACAGGTTTTTGTGGTTGCAAGCTTGACAATAAAAAAAACTGAACCTGATGCAACTGTAATAATGCCAGCACAAACATTCTGAGTTTACTTTGATATCAGTGCAGAAGTTTTCAAGTCAAAAAAGAGGTAGACAAGCAAATTAAAGCAAATTAACCACTTCTTCTTCTCAGCCATCTCTAATTGTTTATTCTGGCCCCTGCACACTATATTTTCTTACTCATTTAACACGGCTTTGTTTAAGCAGGCTGGTCCCATGCCGACAAGCCACATTTCTGTGATACTGCAAGGTGCTGAGCATTCTTCCTTTATTCAGAGAGAGATCAGAAACATTAACTTACCTTCAGGTCTTTGGGACTTTCTGCATGGGAGCACACACTTAGCTCCTTGTGGGATTGGGGCCAGCAAGTCAGTGCTTTGTGAGGCTGTGAGCATTTCTGTACCTCGGTTCTCAGCATGGAGAGCTTGCAGGACATTATGTGCTCCAAAGCATAAAACATTTGTAATTCATACTGTCCACCCAAAGGAGCTGTACACCAATGTGAAGAAAAAGATTGTATTAAATTCTACCTGATAGGAAATACTTCTGCTTTGCTGAGTTTCCATTAGATGGAAATGCAGTGGAACGCATTCTTGTCCCTGAGGATTTAACTTGCAAATGTACATGGTCTTCAATGAGCTCTCTTAAAAGCAGAACTCTTTCATAACTGCAGAACTCTTTTTCAACTGAAACTGTGTCTACAATAATAAAAGGATAATCATTGCTGACAGATTTTTAAGGCTGTCTTTGTTTCCAAATTTTTATTTAATTTGTTGAAGCTGCTAAAAATGTATTTCTGCTTAAGACTCTCGAGACAGAACAAAACATACAAGGATAAGGAGAGTGTTTATCTCAAACTGATATTGATTTTGAATTACATACACTCCATGTTGCAGTAAGGCTGTAAAACCTCAAAAAAATGAGTCATTTTGCAGTGCTGAATCACCCTTGCTGAGCTAATTTTTATCAATTACATGCAATCCAACAGACCAATGAACTATCTAAGGCTTATTCATGTCCGTAAATCTTCATAACTCTAGGGCTTTGTTTTCTTCCAGACAAACACAAAACTGCAAAAGATGATGAAAAATACTAATATGAGGAGAAAGCAAGCAAAGATAAGTGAAGAGAGGGAAAAACAATCACATATTTATCCAGGTAAGACCAAAAAGAGATGTAAAGACAACTACAGAATTGACATAAATAGAATATCAGGCTGAATTTCAGTAACTCTGGCAGTCATGGAGTGTGTCAGCCAAATCCTGAACTCAGATCTTACTCAGAAGGCTATTTCCTAGTAAAACTATAATAGCATTAGACCTAGAAATCTCAAATACTGTAAAAATAACAGAATTCCAGGGTAGTAAATAGGAAGGGAATTCCAGACAGTAGGACTAGCAGCCTAGGGATAAAAAAGGATTTTGGCAGATTCTGGTCTTAACTATGCAACTTTTTACATACATATTTCCAGTACCTTGCTTACTTCACAGTTAGCCTGGCAAAAATGAGATCAGACTAATATCTATGATTTCTCTTGTAAAATTACCGTAGACTACAATGTAAAGATAATCTTCCATTCCAAATCTTAATGTAATTTCCATTCTTGAGGGAATCATAAAAGTGTAAAAGGTATCAGGCCTTTTTAACATGGCAAAATAACAGCTCGGTAAATGCAGTTTGTTCCACTGGGAAAAGGAGTAAAAAGGACTTTTGCTAAAGTTTGTTAGGACATGAGGTCAGTCTAGCTGATTAGAATCCCAGAAAAATTATTATGTGATTCTTAGCCATAACTAACCCTGTTTGAAAGTCAAAATGTACAGTGAAAAGGGACTTCAAAATGATTTAAGGCATTTAGAAAATGGAATATGGTATGTTCTATTTCATTGACCATTTAACAGTCATAGAAAAATAAAACTCCAACTCACTGTCTGTTTGCAGATGCAGATCCAGCTTCAGCGAGGAGCACTTCATGGTCCATCAACCTTCAGCAAAGTCATGAACAGCTTTCTGTAAGTCAGTAACAGCAGTTAGCACCCTCGCATGCTTAGGGAAATCCTACACTTCCACAAGAGATTATATAAAAATACTTAGTGACCAACCAAACCATAACCCCTTTGAAGAATTTGTTGAAAGCTTTGCTCTGTACCAGATTAGGTGTTAGGAGCTTGACAAGTGATGGCAAATGGTGTCTTGTTATTATTTTTTGGGGAATAGGTTTCCTTCCAACTGCCTCAAAGAATCTGACAGTTTCTCCCACACTGATTCACTAGCTGCCAATGCCTTATAAAACTCTAGGGACTCATAAAGGTCAAGGGATTACAATTATATTGGAGGTCCATAGGGTTAATTGGAGTGATTGTTTAACATAAAGAACAAGAAACCGTCTGAAACAAGAACTGGAGATGGCCAAATTCCTTCTTTCTGAAAAATGGCACTGCAGTGAGTTACCTACTTGAGTGACTTTTGACACAGTCATTATTTAAACCTGAATGGTGTTAAGGTATTTTAAAAAGCAGTATTAAGAGTAAGCATGTTTCATATCATATCACCAACAATTAACTAGAAATGGGCTCTCCTTTGTCCTAAATGCCATACAAAGAGAAAGTGAAAGATAGTCACTGTACTGAGCAACTTGAATCCAGCAGTTAAAATGGACAAAGAATGAGTACAAGAGAATGACGTAAAAATAATAGTGGAGTTTAAGAAATATGGGGGACCATTACCCAAGAGTGCCTTCTGCCCTGTTCCTGTGCTATGCTCAGTTTCCAGGAATCCTCAGGGTCAAACAGGATCATAGTGTTCATGGAAAGGTTATATGTCATATGTTTCTTATCACACAAGACTTACAAAGCATTGTAACTACAAACTACAGAGGTTCTCTGCAACAATTTAAATGTACTTGCTTTACTAGTTGAACAACAGCTTGGACTGTGACAGTCAAGTCAGATCTCTGGCAACAAAGGAATAAACCCCATTTTTCTCCCTTTATATCACAGAAAGAGTGAAGAAGTCTAGTGAACAACTGGTAAGTCGTCCAGTGAATGGAGCTAGGATACAGGTCCATTTCACCTGCTGAAGTCTCCAAGTTCCCCTCTCATCTCCTTGTGCACAGATGCTGAGTTTGAAGGTAATCACTATGCTGTTTCTCACAGCTCCATCACTGAGGGTCTCCCCTGTGCAGCTGCAGCTCTGCCATGATGCTGGGGCAGAGAGGACAGGACCATGGCTGGGAAGCATATTTATTCCTCTCCTTGAAGTATCTACTGTCCTTGCTGCAGAGGTTCACCATTTCAGTGGCTTTCATGTAGTCTCACAGGCAACTTGGGAGAAACATTTTAGACTACTTTGACTGACTTCAAGGAAAAATGTCATAAAAATGGCTTTACCATGTATAACAGCAGCACCAACTTCAGGTCTGCTTTGCCTGTCACCAGCATCAGCAACAATTCTCCAGGACTCACAACACCAGGTTTTCCAGGATCAAGTATTTTAGAAGCTTCCTCTAACAATTTTTCTAGCCAATCTGACCATCAGCTCCCTCACCTTCCCAGCCCTTAATTACACATCAGGGACTGGAACAGTGAAAACTGTGTCAAATGAAACTGTTAGAAAGGACTTGCTATTCAAGGGTACAAACCAAGCCCTTGAACAGCAGAAGGTCAGCTCATTTCACACTGAGTCCACAAACTACAGGAAAATTAACCCGAGTGTTGGCTGATTTGGGATACATAGCCCTCTTGTGAGGACTGATACACTACACTGTGTGAGTGCTCACTATGTACCTCCTACTTCCAGATCTTCTTGGCAGAGCCTGGGTGTGACTATTCCCCCAACTTGGGCTGCCTTCAGGGGCGATGCTGGGGGAGCTTCATGCTCTCCTGGCCCCCCTAGACTGGTCTCAAGAAGCTCTAGATTTCAATAAGGACTGCAGCTGCAGCTGCAAAGTACTGATCTGAATCCAAATTTCCCAAAGCAGTGCTCAGATGATTTAGTTCCTTGTTGAAAGGAGCCAGCACTGAATTTTAAAACTGAAATCAGAGCCAAACTTCCTCAAAGTCTGGGAATGTTCTGATCTAGTGGGTTTGGTTCGAGCCCATCTCTAATATAAACCATACAGAAATAGGGCCCAAATCTGCTTTCATTTTCAATCACTTGACATGAGAACAGGTTGGAAAACTTTCTTGCAATGTAAGTTTGTTAGAAAAGGCTAATAGAGTCAACCAGTTATTCTAATATTCTATAAATTGCAAGGAAAATTTCTTCATGAACATATTTTAAAAGCTAGATAATTCTCGTCCCAAAAAGATATTTCCAATAGTTCGCATTTTTTATTGTTTCTATATAGATTTATGCTTTTACCTTTTTCACAGTACATTATTTTTTCATGACATAGTGACAACTCTCTGACATATTGTGCAATTCTGCATATTATTTTTGAGGACATATCATCAAAGAATGATCATAACTGATAGAGTCCAATTCTTTTATTTTATGCGTGGCAACACTGCTTAATATGGACTGATACATATCTCATCCTTTTTTCCAGATCAACATGCAGCTTGTGGGAAAATTTGACTCAATATACAGATATACTGTGAAGTTTTATATTATTCTAAAACAGATACAGGGGTGAAATTCTATTAAAAAATTAAATCTATATATGATATATGAAAATTCTTTAAAATGTCTTAAAAAGGAATTCTTACTGAAATCTCACTTCAAGGTAACTTCTGGAAATGCTTGGTTTGACTTGATTTGGAAGAAAAATGAGCAATGAACAGAGAGATGGAAGAGCAAAATATGACCAGTTCAACTTTACCTGTATCTGCACAGAGTGAGGAGGATTAGATCCCAATTTGTCTTAGAAATGAGAAACATGTCTATGGAAGTGAAACAGCCTTTGCACAGAAAACTGCAAAAGTGCAAACAAAAATGAAATCCCTTTCTAAAATATCCCTGGATGACAGACCAAATGTAGCTGTGATTCAGATGATGTACCCATCCTAACATGGACTTAGCCTGGAGGGCAATCAGCATGGCATGACAGAGAGGAGGGGAAGCCATGCCCCACAAATGTATGAGCCCGGGACCCCCCACTTTGGCCACTAACTCACTGCACAATGCAGGCCACAAATTTTCACAAAAGATAAGCACCTCTGGCACATTAGCACACACAGAGATCACAAACCAAACCTGAGGGAAATGGCATGTGCAATAGTAATTTTAAATGTTGTTGTTCAGGGATATTGGTATCAAACAGGTTTTGACTATCTGCTTTAGGTTTATCTTCATTTTGTTTTGTTCATTTTTTAGGCCACCCTACACAGGAACATCCCAATTTGGGTTCTTAGATAATACTTTCATCCCCTTACTTTTGCACTTGACATGTTTTCTATGCTCAGAGCTTTGCTACTACCATCAAATAGCAGGCTTACTTGTAGGAAATCACAATTCAGTCACCAACTATTCATTTATTGTGGTTAATTCTTTAATTTGTATTCATGTTAGATTAAAATCATTATTGGGATTGTCTTAAATATTCATCAGATGCAAGATTCCTCACCTTGAGGAACCATCCATCTTTCAACTGGACAATCCAGGAACAGTAATTTTCAGCATTAATTGAATGAAAAGATATGATGTGGCTTATGTTCATAGTACAGGCATAAGTGGCATTAAAAGTTTGTGCTTAATTTACATTCAAATTACACTGTAAGAAATAAGCCTCTTCACTTCGTCTGCCTAAGAAAGTCAGATGCTTCCAAATCTCTGCATTTTGCTCAGAATTCCCTATGTAGATCAAAATACCCCTGTATTTTACAACTTCTATTGAGCAAGTATTGTGACCACGCTCCTCACACTATGGACAATTACTTCATGCATTAAATCAAGGACTTCTGGAGCACATCAGACTTACAGCACATGCAACAGACCATCTGGGCAGGGCATGTATATGAATTCCTCAAAATCTGCATTGACAAAGTTTCTGAAGTGAAAAAGGAGAATATGTCCACAAAACCCCAGATGTATGATAGCTTTAACTGAGTCTAATCATATGAGGAATTATGATGGGGCAGATTAGGTCACAGATAACCATAATTCTCAGAAAAATGCCTCACAAAACTCTAACAATCAGCTATGGCGTGCATGCAAAATTCAATCTCCTTTTCATTGGAAATGGAGAAAACACACTCCAGACATAAAAAATGATTCTACCCTAACAAGTTTCAAATCCTAGTGTCAATGCATGGAAGTGCTAGCGCTTCTTAAAAGTAAAGGGAGAAAAGAACACTAAAATCAATTTTTTTTGCCGATGTATTTTTCTTTAATGTCATCTTTAAAACAGCTGGATAGAGGTTGTTAGCTTCTGCAAAAGCATCTAAGTGAGATATACACCTAGGAAGTTCTCAGCCAGAATGCCAGAAAATTAATCCAGAATTACAAACATCTGGCACAATTAGAAGTAATTGCTTAGACAAACCCTTATACAGGGCAGTACTAGACAAACTTAGCATTGCTGATGCTCTGTCCATAGCAAAATGGGTTTAATTCAATTTAAGAGTCTTCACAGACGATTGTATCTTTTCAATTAAATCAATTTTAAAGCCTATTATATTTTTAACTGGTGAAAATTTCATGCATAAACCCAAGAATAAACAAACAAATAGAAAGATAGTACGGAAGGAGGACAATAATATGCCTTTATGTGCAAGACAACTTGATTCATTAGAGTAGTGTGGCAGAAGCAAAGTTTTTAAAGGGACTTAAATGTGGTCAGCCTAATCCAGATTCAAATCTAGTCTGGTTACTTCATTGTAATTGAGATCAGATTGTGATGCCACCAGCAAAAGTTGCAAATACTCTTCTGAATACCATTAGTTCACCCTCACATTTGTTGGCAGAGCTTCAGCAATACATTTTGGCACCTGGGATGCCTCCTTCCCTGGATTGCTTCTGGCTGCTCCTGCTGGCAAGGGTACACTGCTGGCCAGATGATGTTTAAGGCAAAAGCAAATGCTGTCTTGCTGGGGCTCTGCCTGTGGGGACACTGGCCAGGAGGCAGTTAAGGAACAAAGTGATCAGAAGACAAAAGTGTCTTATGCCAGAGAATAGTGACACAACTGGGAGTAAATTCACAGTTTGAAGGAGGAGAGGTGTGACTATGCTTTCCTAATTCTGTCCAGGACTCAGAAAGAGAGAGCCAGAAAAAAAATAGCGCTGGGGGAGTTATTTTCTCATGGTATCTCCAGCCAAAAGCAAGTTGTTACCAGAAGTCTTCTGAGACACATTGAGTCAGGAACAGAAAAAAAAAAAGGGCTCTGGGACTTAAGGCAAGATGTACATGACTTGAGGCACCCACTTCCTGAGCTATCTTCCAGAAAAACTCCACTCAGCAGCCACACAGCTCTGGAAATGCCAGTATCCTCAGGGCTCCGTGGGGTGGGACACGGGCCTCTCAAACCCCACGCTGAGCCACACGGTGTGGGCAAGCTTGGGCACAGGGACAAAACCCTGGCTAGAGACTGTTAAACCTTCAAGAGACCAGGAAATATGAACTGGTAGGGTTTTGTTTGTGCTCTGAACAAAGCTACATCTCTGCAGGCTGCTTCACTCCTTTGCCAGCACAAGTCCCGTTTACCCCACTGGGGCTTTTCTCACATTTTGTAGGCAAAACAGAATGACTGACATAGAGTCAGTCCAGGAAAGGGATGGCTCAGCTCCCCTCCAGTCTTGAGTATTCCAGCGTGAGGGTCTTCTGCAGAGATGGACAGGTTGCTCACATCAGAGAGAGAACAAATTATGGAACGAAGGGATCTGTGTTAGTACACCTGAGTCCTTAAAATTGCATGTAAGCAGTAAACAGCACCTCTGCAAAAGCAGGCATGGCACCCTAAAATAGTTATACTTTCTCTGTGCCACATCCATGTTTGGGCTGCTCTCAGGATAAGGGTGGTGAAACAGTAATATGGAGGAGAAGGCCTTGTTGTACACATATTTAGACAAGTTCAGGCAGTACTTTTCCTGGCATTCACACAATCACAATTTTCTGGATATATACTGCATGTATATAAATGTATTCGTAGATGTAAGCATTAGTATGCATGCATTATAAATGTATAGACATACTGGGTATTTATTTAGATTGTGAAAGGACTATTTCATCTCACATTAGCAGCATTTCAAAACCACAAGCAGTGCTATTGTGAGGCTGGAAGCCTGCCTGTTTATGCAGAGTATTGTAAAATATAATTCTCCTCTTAACTCATACCCTTGCTTTTCATATAATACTGTAGTATCCAATCAAGGCACATCACTGGTGGACGAGCACTGCGTGTGTGCAAGCAGGTGTCCCATCCATCTCTGGTATTGATACTAACATCAGCCCATGCAAGGCTTGAAAACAGCAGTAAATAAGTTTGACAAAGCTTTAGCAACACTTTGAGTTGTTTTGTTTTGTTTTAAGAAGGGAATTGAAAGCAGTACTAAATAAAATGAGAGGGGTCACAAGTCTGTGGCCAAAATGGAACAATAACCATAGTAAACTGTTGGGCAATAAGAAACAAGAAGAGCTTTTCTTGAAATTTTTTTGTTTATTTGTTTGTTTATTTGTTTTCTACCCTCCTTGAATGTTTTCCACTTCATGTCACCCACTGGATTGTGGAAATTGATTCCTTCTGGATCTTTCCCAGTTATGTGTGCTGAGACACTGGCAGTCTGCAAGTTGGGCAGAACAGTTGCCTCTGAATCAGGTTTCTCGTCACTTCTGTGGGAATGCTACTCCTTCCCTCTCTGATGGACTGAATTTGTCTGGTGAGAATGGGAGCTGCTAAAGGGTAAAGAGCTCCAGCGTCCACCCAGTGGTGTCCAGTGGCTTCTGACCCATTAGAAGAAGATTAAATAGCAGTCTCTACACTGCAGCTGTTACAAACCACCCCTCACAGCAGAAAAGGTGCTGCTACTTCTCCTCCGAAATGTTAGTGCCTGGTTTGCAGACTGGCTGAGCTGCCAAATGCCAGCCATTTTTGCCACCCTGTTGGGTAACAAAGTCCAGACCTACCTGATGCTGTACTGAGGAACAACACAACCAATCACTGAGCACAGCAACATTTTTAAATAGTGCACTGAAGTATCAAAACTAGGAACTCATTGTTTCAAACAGACTTTTGATCTCTCACACCCATAAAACCTCAGACTTTACTCAGGTGATTTTGCTTTAGCACAGGCAGCTAATAAAGGCTTTGGACCACCATAGGGTCAGCGAGCAGGAGTCCAGGGAGATCAGGAACCTGGGCAGGGGAAGTCACAAGGCAAAACCTTCTCCTATATCCTTGTCCTAGAGAGGAAGGGACTTCCTCTGACCACCTGGAATGCATGCAAGGATCTTCAAGTTGTCATAAAGCCATATACTCATCAAGAAGAAACTACTGTTGTTTAGATGAGGCTGATGATCATTCCTCCTTAATGGAAGAAATCTCAACGTGTGCATGACCTTTAGTAGAGTTACTCAAATGACTGTGAACTGTGAAGGCTAAATAAAAGCAGAATTTTGCTCCAAATAATCAGTAGCTTAAGAATATCAATAGAGACTCAGGGGGTTAAGGAAAAAATACATTACAAGTTGCTTTCTAATTGACCAGAGAAAATTTTGGAAATTTAATCAACACATTTAGTCTGCACACGAAAAATTAATTTCACAGATGTTTTGTTAAGAGGCCCACAGGCCTTATGTTGAGGAAAAACTCTATTCATCGATCTCTATTTTTACTCAAATTGTTGAGTGGAGAGAAAATAGATGCTAAAGTTGACAGTCGAGGTCCATTTTGCCACACATGGTCTCCATGTGAAGCAGTCACAGTCCAACCCAGTACACTTATGAAGTGAGCACATAATGCAAGAACAGGTGCCTAAAAAACCAGAAGGAACAAAAGATAATGGGAAAACTATTAAGATCCATATGATAAAATAGCCACTCATAGCCCTTCTCAGATCTTTTGTAGATCTTCTCAGATCATAAATCTTTACGAATCTTCTCAGATTCATAAAGCTCAGTAAGTACAAAGTTCTCTGTGAAGATGTGAGACACACAGTGTTTAGTCCTTACTCTTTCTCAAAAAAAAAAATCTGTTATTTATTTTTTGGTGTAGCATTCCATTAAATGTTACAAAAGAAAAGAAACTTTCTGTAAAGTGAAAAGAAAAAGCAGCATTTCTGAATACGAAGTATGCATGTGAGATGTTTTTGTTTATTCCTACAGTGCAAGCCAAATCTTAATCTGCTCATTTTTATTAGTGTTATTGATGCATCAGGAAAAAAAGTAAGCAACCAGAGAGTGTTCTTTAAACAGATAATAAAATCCCTCAATCTCAAAATTGAAAACAGATTGCTTCATGCCTGAAAAAAAAATTGTCTCATCATAGGCATTGTTTTACAAGGCAAAAAGACTATACTCATTTGTAAAATGAGGAACTTTCACAAACAGTGAAAACCAAAAGTGCTGACACAAGAGAGGAAGAATGTCACCACAGTGCAATGTGAAGAAAAGAGACCAAAAAAATCTAAACCTATACATTTTCAATTCTATGCCTATATGCTCTCACTTTTTGATGATTCAAATATTTCAAGGGAAAAAAAATAGAAATCTCTACCAGTCAAAGTGGCTTCGACCAGGATCACTTGGGCAATATGTGTGTATGCCCTGAAGGGTTTCTGACACCTTCTCCTTCATATGTTTAAATCTGATTATTTCTTCCATTAAGGAAAAATAACCACATTTTGTGACCACAAAATGCATAAAGGTAGAATAGGCACAAGCATTCTTGTTATTGTTGGCCTTCCTTCTGTCCTCTTTCTTATTGTTTCACTAATTGGAAAGATTTCAGGTTTAAACTACCAAAGGACTGTGCAGTGACTAGAAAAATGGTTCCCTTTCTTCAGTGGGAATTATTAGTATTAATGTAACATCTATACATAATAACAATATAAAGAAGAGTTTTCTCTTAAAAAATGTCCTACGCCTTCCTTGCTGAGAGGAAATGACAAAAAAAAGCAAAAGCCATTATGACTTTATTATGTCTTTTTTAGTCAAGAAAAAGAAGAAATTATGAGTCTAAAAATCCTCAAAAATAAACAAAAATGGGTAGCACAACTGAGGAATTTTGTCCAAGCTGTAATATTCTCATAACTATTTTAGAACTAGGTGGGGAAAAGTCATCCAATTTTTCTTTGATTTCTATTTAGTAAAGTAATAGCTTTCTACCCAGGAAAACAAGCAACTCTCTGCTTCCTGACCACTGTCCTGTCTTTTGAAGAACATCTTTTAAACACCCTGGTTCTTCACTGTATCTTTGTTGCAAACCAAGACTATGATCTAACACTTAGTCAAGAAGGATCTTTCTGGTCCGGGACCTTCTGATGGGTATCACATAAAGGCTTGGATGAGCAAAGTCTCACATGTTTGTTTCAGACTGTGATGACCACCTTAAATTGACATCAGAAGAGACCTTTCCTTCTCCAAACAACAAACTGTTGACACACCAAATTTTAATGAAACCAGAAGGCTTGAGGACGATACTGCCAGCAAGATATGTTTGCTCAACCACATATTATAGACAAAGAAGACAGAAAACTCAGCAGTGAGTCAGGGAGAATGGTTATTTCAGATTTTAACAGTAGTAGTAATCTCTATACTCATCTTTAGGGAAAAGGACCTCTGTCTAGAAGGTAAATATAGAAAGAAAATCTCTTTTACAGGGTTTTTCACCCAATGACAATAATAAAATGTACTTTAGATAGCAGTAATAACAAATATGTGAAGGGTTAGCTATCTCATCCAAACAAACAAATAGGATGAAGAACTGGTGCAGTTTCTTAAATAGCAGTACTGTAATTTTCATTTAATAGAGAAAAAAATAGCAGTAGGGATGTAGAAGAGTACTCACAGCTCTTCACCAGATAGACCACAGTTGTTGCAGTGGATGCTGTAAGCATGACAAGAGAGGAGAGCTGAAGGAAGATATAACAAAAATTGTCAAAATTCTGGTGCTTTGGGAAGGATTTTGGGAGAAGGCAACAGGGATATTTAAAAGAAAGATTCAGAACTGTCTTTGAGCTAAAGGGAGAGCCACAAGATGGCCATAAAACTCAGTCATAAAGACATGGTGACATTAAGTTGTGAAGAGTCTTCAAAATAAAGAGATAAAACATTTATTTAGCACAGAGTTCAACTGGGACAGAGTTTCTATAAAGATATGTCCTTTTAGATCTTTTCTTCTTTACAGTTTCTTTCATATTGCCTGATTCCTGTTTTTTCCAATCACTGTCTAGCTGCCTTTCTGTTATTCTATTTTATTTTAGATAATGACTTAAAATTAGAACTGCTAATTGGGGAGCATCGAGATGACTGGAACTCAAATAATTTTAGGTACAAACAAAGCTCCAGTAGAAGCTGCAGGTATTTTCCAAATCTGTGAAAAATAAGTGTGGCTACTCAGGCACTGAGATGTGAAAAGATACCTGCTTACACAAGTTCAAGAAATGTTTGCTATGTTTGCTAGTGACTTTATTTATTCATTATTATCTGAAAGATATTTAGTTAATTGTACCACTGAAATATTCTCTATTGAATTTGATAATGAGGATAATAATAATCAGTGTTTTCTTTCTTCTCACTGAACTAAGACTTGCTTTTCCATCTGAGGCTTTAAAATATTGGAAGCAGTGGAATAAAAAGGTCTATGGGCAGTCTGGCTAGACCTTAACAAAACCATGAATCTGTCTGCCTATTTTCATTGAATCACAGAACCATAGAATGGCCTGGGTTGGAAGGGACCCTAAGGATCATCTAGTCCCAACACCCCTGCCATGGGCAGAGACACCTTCCACTAGACCAGGTTGCTCAAGCCCCCATCAAACTTGGCCTTAAACACTTCTAGGGATGGGGCATCCACAATTTCTCCGGACAACCTGTTCCAGTGCCTCACCCTCCCCCCCCAATAAAGAATTTCTTCCTGATATCTTAATCTAGATCTACTCTCTTTAAGTTTGAAGCCGTTCCCCCATTGTCCTATCACTACATGCCCCAGAAAAAGTCTCTTCCCATCTTCCTTGTGGGCTCCCTTCAGGCACTGGAAAGCCACTGGAAAGCTTCACCCTGAAGCCTTCTCTTCTCCAGGCTGAAAAATCACAATAATTCTCTCAGCCATTCCTCATAGGAGAGGTGTTCCATCCCTCTAATCATTTTCTGTGACTCTGTCAGCTAATATCTTCTACCAGCTATGCAACAACAGCGGACATGTGGAGTTGAATTTTCAGTTACACATGGGTTATGATACACTTTGAAACTTCAAGTGTAGTTGAGATGTCCCTATGTATACTTATGAGCTGGTGATACTTGTCAGGACCTTCCTCTGATGCATGATTCCTATTAAAACTTCTGTGAGTATAGGTACAGCTGCAATTCTTGATGAGTCTAGGAATTGGACTTCTTGTTGCAATCTACTTAAAGAAATATGATGTGCTTTGTGGAAGAAGACTGAATCAACAGCAACTTTGAAGAGAACTGGGATGCAGTGAGACATTAAATAATGATAGTGGCAGCAATTTGAGAAGCCTGGAGAAGTCCGTAAGCAATTATGACAGAGATTTTCGTTTTGCAAGGTGTTATGTTATCAAGACAGACCCAGTTTTTCCTTCCCTTATCCGACACATGTAACACAAGGATGATGAATAAAAGTTAAATTTGCTATATGAATGTGCAATTGCCTTGATCTGTAGACATCATGTTAGTGTATAGCAATGGCTAGTGATGTACTGCATCCTACCAAAAAATGCCTCTAATGGTTCTGTTTTAAGAGCTCTTGTGAGACACAGCTCAAACACAGAGCTCCCACATGCAAGAAATAGGCTTTTCTTTAGTGTATACTTCACTTCATACATTTAGGTTTAGCAATTACAACATCCTGAAACTAAAATATTAGGTTAATTAGGAACTGGAATGAACTTCCTGAGTCAGTGGGTTCATCATCTCCTGGCTTTACTGGCAGCGTTATATAATGTCCCTATAAAGCAATGGGGCTTCAGATGAAAGTTACTCAGTTTTTGCTGTTCCTCCCACGCAAAAGCTGTTCCACACCCTCCCTGCCTTGATGGTCAAGACTTTTCTTCTCTTTTCCTGCACAATTTCAGATCCCCTTTATACCCATTTGTTTCTGTGCCAGCAGTGGACTTTGATATATATAGCTCTTTTCCCTCTCCACTTTTTAGTTCTTTGATTTATTTCTGGAAAGCAACTACATCCCTTTATAGCCTTCATTTTGTTAGGCTAAGAGAGAAACTCTTCTAACCTCCTCCTCCTGGAAGAGAGTCATCTCTTCCCCTAATCCTCTCTGTACCTTGTTTTTTTTCTGTTTTCCTTTGAATTCCTCACTTCCTGATTATGGCTGACCAGAACAGTACATAGTAATCCAGATAATTTTGCTCTATTTTGTATTAGAATGAAAATACTTCCCTCTCCTTCCTAGGTGTCTTCTTTAAGGCCGTGTCATGCTGGTAGCTCACAGTAACTATGACTACTTATTCTTCCTCTTAACACATTTTCAAATCATGAGTTCCAGTGTGTAGAGAAATTATTGGCACTAATCCCTAACAGCATGATAATTTTGCACTTAATATTATTAAATTTCTATTCCTATTATGCCAATCCTCAAGGTCATCCCAATTATTCTAGTATTGTTGTATCACCTCAGTTCTCTTTGGCACCAAAAATACCCCAACAAGTCACTAGAGAGAGTCTCACAAGAGATCAGGCCACAGCACCAAGTTCATCAGGAACTGCCCTTGTCTACATCCATCTAAAAGTACCATTTTTTTTGCAATACCAAGTATGATTGCCTCCTTGTTTCACTAGCCACCCTACCATTCTTGTATGCGTTCCCATTTCTATGTTATGAACCATGCTGCAGGACTCATTGATTTGATGAAGTCCAGAGAGATTATAGCTGTTGCAGTTCTTTTCTTTGGAAAGTCAATATTACATCACAGGCAAGTGTGAATGAGATAATACAGTAATGCAAAATTTGTATTTTGTCCCCTTTTCAGCATCCTTGATTATTCCTAGTGCTCAACTCTTTGTCCTTCAGATTAAGATATATGGAAGTACTGCCTGTAATAAATTTCAGTGGCTACACCTGTTTTGCAAAACTAATTAGAGAGGTGGGCAAGAATTACACAGGTTCAAAAATTTGGATTGCTTTAATAAATTGAACAAAAAAGAAGGCTTCCCAAAAACTCTCTACTTTTTTTAATTCATAACAGATTTTACATTTACAGGAAACCACTTCTAAAATGCACCAGATTGCAATATTTTCCGTGTCAGCTATTTAAAGTGTTCCCAAGAGCTTTCCTTTTGCTTACCCTCCAAGCTTCCTTCTCCCAGTTCAGCCTGGAATTCGATAATACTTGAACCGATCCAGTTTTTGCTCAAACCACTTTTCACCACTGACAGTCACTAGCCTCATATGAAATAACTTTGTGAAGCTGACAAAATCTGTAATCTGATCTCCAATGCAGGTCCGTGCTTTCCAAACACATTCTGGTAAAACTAGGAAGAGATTGCATCATTAAAGCCTGCAGTAAATTCAAAATTTTTCTCAGCTCCACATCACACTTTGTGACTTTGCAAAGAAGCGTTCAGAAATTTCACACACAGCACAGACCACAGTTGCCCATTTCCTTCATCATCATAGGGTGGAATTATAAACTTTTGGCCAAGCTGCCTAATAGGCAGCTGCTTGCAATTAGATGGAGCATTATTTCTTAACAAACTTCACAACCGGATAACTACAGTATGAGCAATATACCGTGAAAATTTGCCAGCATGCTTAACTTAACTTCTCTGCATTTCTAGTGGTTTCTGTACCTTGCCCTCATTTTTCCAGCCTTCTCACATGCTGTCTGACTCTTAGCTTTCCCACTCTGTTGCAATATGGGCGCTCAAAGATTTAAGCAAGGTTTTTGTCAGTCTTTACGTAGATGTGCCTCTCTGTGGCAGGACATAAGTTGCAAAATTAATGCATTTGATCTTCCTAAAAATAGCATTAGTGGCTGCCTGAACAGAAAACCAGTGATAGCATGTTTTTTATGTACTGCACTTTCATTTCCCCTGCTAAACTGAGGTTAAGTACCACTCATCTCACTCACACGAATAGTCTTACTGACGTGGCTTTGTGCAGAAAATTAATGGTACTTCTGAAGGAGCAGTTGCATTTGCTACTCCTTAAAAAAAGATGTCTCAAATTAGAGACAGAATATGTCTTTTGTCAAAGCCTGTGTACCTGAAAACACATCTAAATTCAAAAGCTATAAATTTTGCAGATGTATGGATACTAAAAAATAAATTAATAGAATTCCTACTAGTTCCCATTATTTATTCTGCTCTCTGAAAGGCTCCAATATCCACATATATGTCTATAACCATAATATTAATGCAACTGGCCTGAAGGCAAATTCTAAGACCAATAAGATGTATGGGAATCGATTGTGCTCAACCTGTACAAATCCATTTGCTGAATTTCCTCTTTCCCTACCTAAGAAAATGAACAGTTTCAGCTGATGAAAAGATGATTTTACTGTCTGGAGAAGAGTAAAGTGGGACAAATGTAGCACATAGACCAAGGACAGGGTGAAGGGTGGCAAAGATCTCATTCCTTCTGTGGACTCATGGGAGGCACTGGAGGATGTCATTTAAGAAAGACTAAGAAGACCAGTTAGATATGACAGTCAAGGAAATGAGAGGGCAGAAGCACAACACAAGAGTGGTATGAACTTGGGTAGAACAAGCAGATAAAAGGAAGAGCAGGTTACTGTAAGATGCCAGGAAAGAAACCCTAGAGTGTTAATGTGTACTGTGGGTTCCTCCTACGGATTCTTGCAGCTTTCACTGTTGTTTTACATGGAAAATTGCTGGGAAACAGCCCTGCTGAGATGATGACCATGAGTGCTTCTTCTCACCCTGCCAGATCCATCCAAGTGACCAAATGAAGGACAAGCTTCCAAGATTTGTTATCTAATGACAGGCAGCAGCTCCCCCAGTGATATGGGCTGGTATAAGCAGAAGAGAAAGAGATAGGATACAGTGGTCTCCGTACCTCTCCCAGTACCAGGGGAAAAAATCTGAAGTTTTCAATAAGGAAGCATAGCCATTGTGGTGGAGGGACAGGAAAGCATGCATTTAAAAATAAGCTGATGCTCCTTAACAATGTCTAATATTTTATTAACATTTCTCAAACTACTCAAAATCTGAAATTTAAGCCTACTTTGCAGTTCACCTTCTGGTCAAACTCACAAGCCACTAAACACAGCTGGTAAATTCAGAGTGCAAAATGTATTTCTGGACCTAAGTGTAAAAAAGAGGAAGGAGGAGATAACCAAAGCTATGATCATTTACTGGTCTCCCATTCTTAATTTTGTAGCTTACAAAACTATATTTTCAAAGTTGGACTTCCTAAAACCCATATGTTTGAATTATATCTTCGACCAAGGATCTGAAATATGGGTTCAAAATTTCATAAACTGGATAGCTTCCTTATTTCAAACAATTTACTCTCTGGTATCCTAACTGTCATCTATTTAAGTCATTGATAAGTTTGTGTTGACAACAATGGGAACAGGAATTACTTTTTCTAAGAGAAATGGGACAAAGAAACTATCTTAAAAGAGCTAACTTCAAAGGAAGAAGGTCAAATAACCTGCTGTCGCATAACACATCATTACATTGGCATTTTCCTTGGCTCTTGAATTAAACTCTGTAGAGAGGATAAGGATACTAAAAAATAATGCTTGGAGTTTCCACTTCCTATTAGTAAGTAATTGATATCTATAGATGTGTCACGGGATGCAATATTACTGACAATTTTAGCTGGAAAGAACCACCACATGTTTTTCCTCTCTTCCATCCCTATATATGTATTCTGTGACTCAAGGTTTTCTTTCTTTTCCTTTATTCAAGAGCATGTCCAATCCAACTTTCAAAGCCTATTTGTTCATGCAGAAAAGCCCAGTCTTCAGACAGTCAGTGTAGAGAAATTTTTGAAAATCATACTATGTCAAAAAGCTTTCAAATGAACATTCAAAATCAGTATCCAACACAGAAAACAGAGCAAGCTTCCTTCCTTTCCATGCTAGCTCCCTCTGAAAGTCTTGATTGCCTTGATTTAACCAAGCAAAATCAATATCAGAGCTGATCTCAGAGGTGATTTTATGTAGCCAAAATGAAAGTATATCCATTTTAAAATACTTCTGCACCGCAGAAGGTCTGTATTTTTAGTATTTTATTCTCCCTGATCAGACTGCATCTCCCACAGTCTGCCATATACATGGCCATACTGCATCTCAAAGAGAAGTACTACGGCTTTCGAGCAGCATCAAGTTTTCCTGTAAAGTAGCATAAGACACTTAAGGTTAGAGTTACAAGAAAGACTTAGGCCTGTCAGATGCCCAAGTTTGGTACAACTAATTGCCCAAGATATGTACAATACATTGTCTGCAATATGCTCCCTTGGTTTCCTAAATTTCATGTCTGACTTGCCTGCTGCCACCAAATACCTGGTGGCTCAGAAGAGTTCTTAGCAGCCCATACATACAAAGTATCATAGCCAGTGCCCAGGCACACTCTCATCACCTACACAAAATGCTGAAGGAGGGAAGGAAGCTATTTGTTATGCTCATTCCCACCTTTTTAATATCATAGGCTCATGCCTAGAGTACAGATGTAGAGGGATTGGGACATCATATTGCAATCCTTCTACTTCCTAAAGGGACTTTAGCACATTCAAAGTGCTTAAACAGTGTTTGCAGGGTCATTCTCACATCATGGTCTGATGAGCATGTATTCAGATGAAAGTGGAATAGATAACACATGAAAAATAAAAATATTTCCAATGCGTAACTTTAGCCTGTTGTTATTGTTAATCTAACTAATTTTCTCACCTAACCTACTGTGTGTTACAGATCCTACTTGCAGGACCTACCTGCAGCCTTTTTATCAAATGCCTTGGTGCAGTCTCATCCAGGGATTTTCTTGGTTTCTTTTCTTTTCCCTCCTTAAACACATGTTCTGATAGTAAATGTACTGGACTACTAGGACTGCTTCATTTTGTTGTGGAAAGCATTACTCTAAAACACACGTCCTGCTAGTGAGCATCCACAGTTAATATGCCAGCCAGCTGTCTAGGTTTCAGAAAAGTTTCTCTCTGTATTGTGAAAAAGAAAATGTGCAAATCAGCTATGAGAGAGTGAAAGCCAAGGTCAAGGCAGTTCCCAGGAGCTCTCCCTGGTTACAAATATGAAGGGAACTTTTAAAAAGTTGGAATGAAGTTAATATGAACAGAATTTAATGCAATTGAGATTGAAATCTGGCCCTGAACGCACCTCTGTGGAGATATCATACTTCTAGGTCAAATGTGAACAAAATATCCTTTTATAATTATCGTCTCATTGTTAAGCAGCAAATCTTACCACAAAACATTTGATGTTTGTCACTGACAAGAAGGCTTTATCTTTCTCACATGATATGACACAATCTCTGGCCCCAGACGCAGAATATATCAGCCGATGTCAACACTTTCTCCTTCCATGTTCTAAATACTGCTGATCAGACCAAGTTTCATTTCACTGGAAAGGGCCACTTTCTTTCCTGGCTGGGTGGAACAGCGAAACTTGTCAGGGTTACATGATACCTGCGTCCCTATCAGTTTAGACCGCAACCTCTGCGATTGTCAGCCAAAAACTTCCTTAGGTGGCAAGGATGCAAGGCAATGAAATGTGAATTTGTTGTTGGGTTACAAACTCCTGGGGTGCTCTTAACTGCACTGCTCTTTCCTCTGGCTGCCCCTTGTTTATGAGTGTGCTGCCAAAAGAGGTACTCCTGGAAAGAGCTGCAAGAGTGAAAGCAGAAATCTTCACAAGCATTTTGCTGAAATAAATACTGAATTTCAAGATGGCATGCCCCACTCTCTTTGAGTCAACCTTGAAAAAGTACTGAGTTAAAGCTTATGATAAACACATAATTAGGATAAACATTTCTTTGAGTTGCAGCCAAAACTGAGCTCTGCCATAGAGATTGTATTAGGTGATAATGATACAACAGAGTGTCTGACAACCACTGTCTTCTGTCTTCTCTGGTCCTATCTAACATATGTGGTATCGACCTCGCAGCATTCAGGCCACGGTCATTTGGTTTTGTTCAGTGTCTACATACGCATTCACACACATATTTTGCCACATACCCCTTTTTTATCAACTAGTTTAAATCAAAACAAAATCAGCAAATACTTTCCATGCGTATGAAGTTTCCTATCACAGGCAATTTTTCCACTTCAGTTTCACTTTATTCACATTGTCAGAGTTCCTCCTTCACATGTTCTCCTCTGTCTGTCTCCCTTACCTTGTGCTTCGTGTTCTTCCTCAGGAGTTACTGGCACTATGCTAACGAAATATTATTTTTTCACTTAGGATGTGAAAAATATTGTGCTCCTCATGAAAAGACTTCTTGAAAATACAGAATATTAGGTTGAGAGATTCAAAGGTGATGGCCCTGAGAAAGCACTAGCTGCATTGAAGAGTTAACATACGTTTGGTTGCAGAAATGTCAGCCCTTTCTGAGAATATCTCCGTCCAAATCTGAGTATTTACTAGGTAAGAACTGCAAGATAAGAAAACTTCAAAACACAGCAAAACATTTGAAATAGCAAGTTGTTTTAGCAGTAAGTCCCTTTGGTGGAAAGATGACATCCAAATCTAATTTCTTATTCAATTAAGCTCTTTATTTTGGGCCAAACAGAAAGTGCGATTTCACTCAGAGAATCTCAAGTTGGTCCCTTTGAGAGCTGTAGGCATGTTCTGCTTGGCAAAAACAAACAGGAGGGAGGAAAAATCAGATAGTGCAAAATGTTGTGGGCTTTTTCCAGAATCAAAGCGGTTCGTCAGTCAGGCCAGATATTCTGGGGTAGCAGGTAAGACACGGTTGTTATTGTTTTAGACCCCATGCTTGTCTGGGGCACTATCTGGGTGTAACCAAATCCCTTTCCCTGACTGTGAATCCTGCATAACTCAGTAGGTCTCTAAAAATACAGGAAAATGAGAAAAGAGAGACAGACAGCTCAACAGGGAAAGAGCAGAGAGAGAAGGAGGGAGAAGGTGCAAGAAGGCAGACATGGGGTACAGGCGCAGAAAGGAGCACTAGAAAGAGGCAAGCAGAGTGTTGTCCCAGGCACTTAAGCTTGATCTGGTCCCATGGGATGGGTGAAAGGGCCTCCTGGTTGGGCTAGTCTGGATAATACAGTGACTGAGGCTTACTAATAAAGGGAAAAGTCTCCATGGCAAAGCAGGCCTTCCACTGGGGAATTCCCCAAACATCTGCTTTGCCCAAAGCTTCCCTTTTCTCAAGATGCCAAAAAAAGTAGGGGGTGGGGGAGGGAAACATAGACTTTCATTATTTCAGTCACCATTTAGGACTGAAATGAAATATACAAATTTTGTTCTAGTTTCTAATTCCCACACTTCTTTGCCAGATGGGAACCTTGGGCCTTAGTGTTACCAGTAATCTTTCTCACCTGTACTATTTTCAGTTTTTTGAAGGTCCCTATCTCTTTTTCACCCACTCTAGTATAATTCATTTCTATAGGTATTATAACGCTTACAACTGTGTCCTGCTTTCCTCCTCTGAGTTCACAGTTTGTCGAGACATGGAAGAACTTTGGACTGATGAGTCTGCAATGGCTCCATTCACCTCACTGCCCGCTCAGCAGCCTGTGGTTGGTAAAACACATGTACCTAGGCGTGAAGTCATCTTTTTTCTCTGTGTAGGCATGCAAAAGAAGCAGAAAAATCTACACAGAAAAGACAACAAAAAGCATATTTAACTGGTAAGCATTATTTCTGGTACCAAAGCACTGGTACAACTACCTCATGTAGTTGCAGTTTACCCTTGTTTAATAAAGAGAAGAGAAAATCTCTTCTTTGGTAAATATTACCTGAACCTATGCTGTTATCCTTCCCATATGATATTCTCACTAACTCCTCTTCTTCATACCAGCACAAATCAGCTCCATTCACACCCAGGTGCATTGGAAGACCTAAGTGCTTTCCTTTTGCTTGGTGTCAAAACCAGAAACTTCAGTCTGTGCTCATTCCCTGTGTTGAAACAAAAACTATGGTTCTGGTCAATGTCCAGGATATTACAGACTAAAGCAATATGAACATTTATTTCCAGTAAATAGATCTTCATTTAATAAAATTGCATGAGTATTATAAACTTAAGAAAAGAAAGATCTGAATTATGCACTGACTGAATCCTCTGGAGACAACAGTCTAACAATACACGTGTTCAATTTTATTATTCCTGTGTCTAGAAATTACAGTACAAACCAATCACTTGAGGGAAAACTAAATCCCTGTTGGCAAATGGACAGCATTTGTTGACTAGCTAAGCAAGTTGCAGATTTCCTTTGCCAAAAATATCTGATGAGCCAAAAAAGGACTTCTTGAAGTCATTCAGCTTTGGAAAAGTGCTAAACAAACATAAATTTTTTGTGGAAAATATTAACCCCAAAATTTGAAACAGGTGAAGGATGTGCAGAAGTGATGCCATTATTTATACTGTATTTTACTGAAATTTAGAGGTTCTTTGTGTGATAGATTTTGAGGCACGTCAATCATACTGCCGTGACCCAGTTTTAGGTCAGCAGCTGATTCTTCCTTCACACTCAGGACAGGTCTCCTCCCTTTTTGCCATAAGGCTCCAAGGGAAATCCTGGCCACTCACCAGGTCCTGCAGTAGCATCCTTGCTCCCATAAAGGGGAGTATCCCATGCCCAAGCCCTGGATGGCAAATGCTAAGAAACTCTGAGCTGGAAAGAACAACAGGTCTGGGATTTGTTACAGGTTCTTCTTGATCTCATTAGCAAAGCCAAGGCCTGGGAAACACAAGGATAGGACCCTCTACAGAAAATATAGTCTGAAGCAACAGGGGTAAAACATGAGCCAGAAGATGCTCCCAACACTGGGCATATAACACAGCACAGCTGGGCAGAAATTTGAGTATTTTTATTATTGTTATTTGATTGTCAAGGGGTAATTAAAAAGGGCCTTACGGATTTTTAGTTATTACTTTTAATTTTTTCAGAGAAATCTAAAGAAGCATCTTAAGGCCATGCTTTACCACTGAGAATATCTTTTTCTCAAATTACTGGGTTTGACAGTTATTTTATATCCCTCTACTCCCAAGTGTCTCTCCTCACCTTCAGGGGAATGGCAATATTGACCTACAAGAGCAACAACAAGGGAACACAAAAAATCTGAACAACATTTTGCTTCTTGAATGGATGATTTATTTGCTAAAAAAAGAAATAATTTCATGTTGATCAAAATAAACAGGGATTTTTTTTTTTAGGTAAGGATTTTAAATTAATTGTTTCATTGTCCCCTTAAAGCAAAATATTTTGATGTTCTCAATTTGAAAAGTTTGAAATGAAAGGGAATTTTTATTTCAAGCTACATCAAAGTTGGCCTGACATAAAACCAGGGATGTCAAAGAGAGCTTCTGTTCTACTGGGAAAAAAAAAAAAAAAGAATCTCTGTAGTGGTACAGAAACTCAAATTTTTTTTGAATTATGAGCTTCTACTGAATCAAAAAAGAAAAAAAAAGTATGAATTTTGAGAGCACCAACTTATTTTATATAGAATAATGAAGGTAGAATGGCAATGGAACATTAGGTTTGTCTGGTTCTTTTGGTGCAAATTATAGTTACACAAAATGTTTATTAATAATTTCAGCAGTGTTATAAAAAAAAAAAAAAAAACAGGCAAAAAATGCAATCTTCTATACTTCCCCAATCTTTCCCCGGACATTAAAAGAACTGCTACACCACAACCTCCAACTCAAAACCATACTTATTTATGGTCATTTTCCTATGCCATTTCCTATGACTGTAGATGTTGGGGTAGTCTACAACAGAATATTTTCCTTTCAAAAAATGAGAACTAGGGGGCCTCTGCTAAACGAAACTCTCTTCCTAAAATATTGTCTAATGACATGGGAGAAGGGGCTTTTTTTTCAACTGGTCACTTTGTAAAACTTAAAATTTTGAGGGAACAGAAAATAAAACCCAATTCTAATTAGGGTCTAGTGGCCCCTCGCTAGCTGTAGGAGAAACGGTTCAATTACACTGTGAACAGTGTCATTGCATATCAATAGCTGGAGCCTCTAATAATGCCAATACACTATTTCTTTTGTGTTCTTTGTTAAACTGTTTGGTTTGAAGCCATAAACTGGGAGCAACAGCATGAGAAATCATTATGGGATGATTTCTATCATCTCTATGCCTGAGAAATCATTATGGAACGCAGATCATTTTGGGGTTTTAAACATTCATTTGTAGAAGGGGCCACTCCCCACAGTGGATTGGATCTCCTCACTTGCCTGTTGTTCTTGCTGTTCACACTCCAAGAAAGTGCAGAATTAAAAGATTACCAGCTTCAGATCCAAACAGAATATACTCCTTTTCTCCTGTCAGTCTGACCAAATATAGTGCTTGGGTTTTAAACTGACCTTATACTGTAGTTTGTTCTTAAATAATCAGTTAATTAAAAGGTGACGTATCACAAACACTGAAACTTTAAATAACTCTAGTGGCCTAAAAAAAGAACTGATAGCTTTTCCTCTGGGGAAAAGTACTAGTAGCTTACCGAGAAAGCTTAACCTCCAAGGCCAGTCTAGCTAACTATGGCCTTAGGGACTAATCCTTGTAAAGTCCATCTGGAGAATGTCCTAATTCCACTGCCTGCTCTTCACGATCATCCTTCTCCTTTTTTTCCCCACTCTTGCATCCGTTTAGTGTCCTCATTTGCTTTCTAATGACTTTCTAGCATGAACTCAGATCTTATTTTTTTTCTCAGATGACCTTTATCTGGTTTTCCTTTCCATGCTTTCCTACCTCATGGCAACATGATCTGTGATGCTCATATCCATATGAGCATCGTATCAATACCGTATGTTACAGACACAAGGCAGGCAACTAGCAACCATGCCAAAACACACCTGTAAATTCCCAAAAGAGTAGGTTGAGCTGGATAGACATCTGAGCCACTTCTGCATTTTGAAACAAGTAAAGGTGCTGAAAGACTTTAGTTCTGGTAGCTAGGGCCAATGCTTCCAGTGCAGTTTCCTGTGGAGCTTGATGCTTTTCTGAACTTCCAATAATTCAACTCGGCATTTTTAAAGACGAGGCAGTGACTCTGTTCTGAACAAGGTCACGTCTTGAAGCAACAGAGTTTCAAATATTTCTGCCAGTCTGATTCTCAAGTACTGCAAGTACTACGAAACCCTTGTTCTTCTTGGAATCAGCCACCAGAGTTGTCATGCAATTACCGCAAAACTACTTTCATTTGGAGAGAAATGTAGCAATAATAGCCTGATTCCTGGTATTGTGTTTATTGTTTTACCTTCAGAGTATGAGCTTAGTTTCTTAATTACAGCCTCTCATTCAGGGGTTTTCATCCTTTTATGTGTCCCTAAATTTTACTCCTAAGAAAGACAGTGGAGATGGGGCAGAGTGCACCCTTGCATAGCACATGTAGAACCCACTCGTCTTGGGCTATGTGCCTCATACCTCTCAGGAACCTCCACAAAAGAAGTCTGAGGATCTCTAGTGGTATGTGGGCCAACAGCTGAAAAGCAGGAAGCAAGAAGTCCTCACAGAAGGAAGTGAAAATACTGCAGTGTTGTAATCACTGTAACATTACACATACCAGAACATAAAGGCAAATGAGACAGTTCATCCCTGCTGTAATTTCTTGTTACTTACAGTCTAGTTTTCAAGTGCAAACTCTTTAGGCAATTAAGACTTGCAATTAAAAGAGCTTGTTGAAGGAGCCTTGTGGTAGCATAAATTCTCTCATGTCCTGACACACTGACCTGAAATGCTCAATTCCTTTTACAGCATCAGGCTTCTTACTAACAGGGAAATCTTTGATAGTGAGGACTTGACAACCTGACAATATCACAGAAGTGAAAAACTCCTTGGGTAAAAATAAGTTGGGTTAAACAGATACACCTATGCTAACAGCTAAGTACCTGTTTACACTTACTAGTCACCTCATTAGAAGTATTACTCTAAATAACTTGCCATATATATTTGTTAAACCCACTTCACAGGAAGCTTAACTAAAAAGGAAAGAGGTTAAGATTTTAACCTCTGCATAAGTAGGTGGCTAATCACGGCTTCAGACATGCGTGGTGGAGGGGGAGGCCCTGAATCAGGGCAGATCTAAAAGGTACATGCATGCGTAATCCGTTGTACAACGCTTGAGCTTCAGGCATGTTGTGGAAGAAACAGGCGCTAGCAAAACTGGGAATACCTTTTACTGCTTTGGGAATAATGCTTTTCTCTTTATGGGGAGGCTTTTAAATTATCTCTCCATAGAGCATATTAACAACCTTGGTTTTTTCTGAGCGCTGGTCCACATATGTGGTGCGCCTGCAGATGCTGTGTGAGTTGTTCCAGCTCCCCTCAGCCCTGCCAGGTCTCTTCAGTCCTGACTTTCACACTGTCCTGCTCTGCTTCTTTCCACAGCAGAGGTTACCAGCTGTGGGACATGCTCTTATATTCTAGGAACTATGATGTTATTACCAAATCTATTTTTCCATGTAACTTGAGAGAGGAATAAAGAGCAAATTCTCAGCTAGCACAGATCATCACGACCCATTTGTGATGGGAAAGGTTCATCATACTGTGCAGAACAATGTCGATGGCTATCAGACAGGAATTTGACTCTCAAAACCCAGGCACTGGTGGAGACATCACCAGCCCTCCCCCAGCCCTGGTCCCCAGAAGGGCTAGACAGGAGGATAATTCCAGATTAAATGCCTCAGGTGCTATGTGGGTTGGACCCTCATTCCATTGTCAATGGGTGTTTGGTGTTTTTGTGGGGAGAGGGGGGAGGCATTGGGAGAGAGAAATTCTTGAACCAGATTCAAAAAGGCCCTTAATGGGCAGCAGGGGAAGGGAATGGGACTGAAGTGGCTTTTTTTGCCATTTTCCCAGCTGCAAGCCAAGCTGTCAGCCAACATCCTCACATGGGCCAAAGCTCAACACACTCTCATACCTCTCTTCTTTCTCCTCTGGTAGGCTGCCTGCTCCTAGCCCATCCAGCTCTTTTTTTTGCATTTGCAAGGTAAAATTTCTGTAAGGCTATAAACTGCATTGTTTCAGAAATCCTGACAAATGGCACAAAATAAGATGAAGGAGCATACAGGTGGAGATGGGAAGCAGTGGGCATGAGGAACACCAAAGTGAGACTTTCCCTGTTATGTCAACTCTCACCCCTCCTGTATGCACATTCACATCCACCACACTGAAAGCCCTTGTTCAGCTGCAATCAAAACCTCAGAAGGTCTTTACTGGCCAAAAGTTTATGCGGTGTCTAGCTCCAGGCCTGTATGCAATGACAGGGTTGTCCTGACAAAGAAAGCTGAGTAACCTCGTGCCTACCCCACAGAGAAAGTGAGCCAGGTTGGCTTCCCGAATAGGAAGGAACATGGCAGGGTCAGGAAGGAAGAGCTCCAGGTTCTTGACCCTGGTCTCAGGACGACTTCATGCCCACTAGTGGAGAAGTATATTAGGAAGACACTGGGGTGAGGGCCCTTAAAGTTACCCATAGCATTGAAGTGGGGTAGTTCATTCCTCCTGCAGAGTTTTAAAAGAGCAATTCTTGGCCAGGTGCATGGGTCATTGTAGGATGGTTTACACCTTGCACAGTGACAGATCCAGAGCAAGGGAAGCCAGACACATCCAAGTTAGATGATGGAGGACCAGAAACCACGATGACCCCTTGGCTAACTCCAGGGTAGTTATGGGCAGGGTATCAGCACAAGGTGAAATCTACTCTGAGGTGCCAAATTCTCCTCAAGGACTCAATAGACATCACAAAGCCCTCACACAGGGTTTGGGGCTCTGTTTGGGAAGTCAGGCATCAGCAGGTGTTTTGCCATTTAACCTAGAAACAACCATGCTCTTTATTGGATTGGGCCTGTCAAATCAGATCTGGAAAGTTATTTGTGTTCGTGCTTTGCTCAGCAGTGTGTGCAAGAGAGCAGAAATGTGAGCTATGTAGATATCCATCCTCTGTCAGTGCCTAAGCACAGTCAAAATAATTACCAGATGGTGATGAAAGTGACCCATGAGAGAATCACAGAACTCCATCCAAACAAGCAAGATGAAATTATTTGCCACAGAGGTAAAGAGATGATAACAACAGACTTCATAAAAGAGAAAGAAGATTTCTAATCTTCTGTACAGGGACTAGTTTCTCTTGCTGCAGATAATACCTGCAGGAATAGAAGAATCCTGATGTTCCCATGTTCCTTTCTGAAGTACTTCAAAATGTGTTATTGGAAACTTACTTTGAGTGCATATCAAGACTACTTATAAGGAGTATGAATCACTCTGATTTACCAGAACAAAGAAAAGAGGTTTGTTCCTTTTTTTTCTTATAGTGCTTTTTTCTAATATTTCTACAGAATTTAGCTTATTTACCTCAGAGCTGGATTATAGACATACCAAAAAATGACTGAAAGCTTAATTTAAGCTGAAACATAATTATGCAATAAAGAGTCCAAGTTAGTAATGTAAGATCTAAATTGTTTCAGTAGGTTTTTTAGTGGGAGAAAGATATTCAGGTAACTGTAAATTTACAGGTATACCATACTACTGTCAATCACCTGTTTAAATTTCTGAAATATCTCAAGTATATGTGAGATGAGATGGCGACTTCCTAATTTTCTGAGATCTTGTTGTGTGACATTGCCTAGCTGGAGTTTTGTGGATGCCAGAAGACAGGTAGAGCTTGGGCAGCCCTGGGGGAAGAGGAGGTGATGCAAGCCACAGCTACAGTGCAGTGTGTGTCCAGAGGACGTCAGATGAGTGAGTCCAGAGATTGCCTCTTCAGGATACACAGCAATACCTCTGTTTTTAAAAATGTCTTCGCACCAGAAGAAAATAACTTGCACCAGATACCTTCCCATATTCCATTAATCCGCCTTTACTCTCCAAAATATGAGAGGAAAAAACAAGAAAATTTACTAGTGAAGTCATGGGAAGATGAAAGCCACTTTGCCTTTTACTCCAAAGAGGAAGAATTTAGCAGAGACTTCACTGTTGCTGCTGATTTTATGCAGAGCATACTCAGGTACTAACAAGATTATAAAACCAAGATAGGTGCCTAGATAATCAGACAGACAGACTGAGCTTATTTGTTTGCTTGTTTTTTTTCTTTTTGTTGATTTGAAGACAAAGATCCTCACAAAGGCACAGCAGTCTGCAAATGGTATTTTCTCATACGAAGTTGTCTGAGAGGCTGAGCAAGATGAAGAGAACTTAAACCAGTACTTTTAATGCTTTTTTATTAAAGGACTATTTGGAGTACATTCTCCACTCAATGTACATGCAGATCAGCCTTAATAATAACATATGTTATATTTATAAATTTCAAAGAAGAAAATACTTCAGAGAAAGGATTAGGTAAGTCTGAGGAGCCTTAAACAAACATTTTTATACCACCTCGCTTTCGTCCAAAAGTTTCTTGGAAAAAACACTGAATTTTATCATTTAAATCACATTTATAGAAGTTGACAGATTTAAATTCCAGTGTGGTCCTGTTTCTTAGTCCAGGGGCACATACACCCGTGTGTCACACAAGCATCTGTTTAGTTACTGAATCTCAACTGTTCACACTGGACAAAGTTTCAGACTTTTGTCTAAATTTCCCTGTAAGAAATAGGTCAGTTTTAATCTTCACATTTTAATAACTTCTTTTTCAACTGAAATTTAAATTGCTGAGAGGTTTTGTAGGGGAGGGGAAAATTCCCTGTCTCATTTAAATAATCTGAGAAAAACAACATGAGTATCACTAAGTGAAGGTAAGCAGGATGCAGATGAGCAGCCACAGCTGAGTGAGTGGTCTCATGTCATCCTACCAGGCTAAATCTGACTTGTCTTGGATTTAAGGTTAGAATGAGTAGGACTGTTGATACTGAGTAATTCAGATCATCCCTGTGCTAGGCATGGGCATGGACAGTGCACCCCAGTGAGGTATCTCCTCTTGACAGAGAGAGATGGGTGGAGAGTTGGCTACCCCTGTGGCTCTGGGTACAAGTGCACTGCCTGTGCAAGAGATAGGACAGAAGAATTCCCAAAAGCAATGTAGTAGGTGCATTCTGATAATTACTGGGACCTGTAGCAGTAGGCTGTGAGGCATTAATTTCCTCAAGGAAAATGCTACATGAAAAGACACTGGCAACAGATGTGCTAACAAGTTATATATGGTTCAGTGTGGGGATTTCACTCCTGTAGGATATCAGACTCCTCAGTCAGCCCAGTGTGGGGGATGGCAAGAGCAAAGACATTCCTCCTTCAAGGGAGTTGTAGTTCAGTTCCTCCCAAACTGGTTCTCTGAGATCTTTCTGAAGCAACAAACCTGTCAAAGAAACTAAGCCCATCTAAGTCTTATCTCACTGCAAGGAGCCGTATACCCAGTGCTTGAGGAAGCTGAGAGGTGGACACAGCAGAGGACAGAAGAAGCAGTAGAGAAGGGAGAAAGGTGGACTCATCCCCAACTTTCAATCTAGCAGTGGCTTGCCATTAGGTTGGCAGCTCATGGTCTGTAACACCTGTAAAGAGCTTCAGAAAAATACGCAAAAGAAGGCTTCTGCTTGTATTAACTGTCCATCATTTCACTAGCCTTTCCTCCTGCTAATATAGACCTTCCACTGCCTCAACTGTAATGAATGGCATCCTGAGGGGTGCAGGGTCCTCTCCCACTATATGGAGTTACAACAGAAAACCAAGAAGCTGAAGCAGCTTGCATCTAAGGAAGGTTGCCATCATCCTTGTCCCACCCTCAACTAGAGAGAAGACCCACTAAAACTGATAATTAAACCTTGGCAGGCAGACAGACAGTGCAGGTGAATCAGTACCTCTTTTCATAAAAGACATGTCTTTGTTTTCAAAAATGCTAAGTAAATTTCACAAATTACTTAGTCAAAGCTATATTAAAGAGACCTCTAATAATATGAATGTCACTTTTAGGCTCAAAAGTGGTATGTGAGCTTTTTTACTGCAGAGTGTGTTTATTTTTTTCCCAGGAAGTTGATGCTGAGAATAAGTTTCTTGCACAAGATCCAGCATCTCAAAGTCCAAATGGTATGGATCAGAAAAGGCATCCAGTGTCTAACCCACTCTCTGAGTCCATCATTCAGCCATGATGGCCAATGCATCCCCGGATCACCTCCATTTGGTTTTGCCTTTCCCTAGATTTTCTGTGGTTTAAAAACAGAGAATTTTGGATGTTTGGAAACAGAGTGATCTAATCTGCTCTTCTGAGATGTGTAGTGGTGCCATAAAGGCACTAGAAACATAGCTACACAACTAATCCCTGTCTCAGAGTGATGTTAAACTGCTTTAGAGACAGGACTGCAGCACATTAGAGCTATGAGTCTTGTACTTCGACAGTCTATGCTGCTGGCAGCCTCAGCCCTTTCAAAGTATTCCCATCTACCACTGGCTTGCTCTACCTTATGTGACTCCATTGCAGTTCCTAGCAACTGTCAGATAATCCCTTCTGAATTATAAACCTCCCACATACCTTCCTTACTTACTTACTTTCTTTCTTGCTTGCTTGCTTTCTTTCTTACTTTCTTTCCCTTTCTCTTTCCAATATCTTTCATGTGTCCGAAAACTCACAATTCACAGAAATGAATCTCAAGTTGCTCAGCAAATTAAAGTATACTAATGGAAGTGTAGTTCAACAGTACAGGGTCAAAAGTCCATCACCCCCACTATACCTTCTCTGCAAGTGATAAATTGGACATGAAGAGCCTAGACATGCTGGCTGCAACAGCTCATAGGAATGAAGTTCCTTCCTGGCCTTCTCTTTCTTTGCCAGGACCAACAGAAGCAGAGTGGGAGCTGTAGAAATATGACACACCCTCCCAAACTGCCACCAGCAGCCAAGGTCCTACATGGCCAGTGCTGCAACCCATAGCCATGCAGAGGTTCACCTGGGTGCAGGCTGGTCCTCATGTCATCTGGAGAACTTACCTGCTCACTGCTCCTTCTCTCCTCTGCACCTTCTACCCAGAGGGAGTGGGAAGGAGGGGGTGGAATGGAAAGGGCAGAGTGGCCTTTCTAGCCTGTCCCAGATGCTCCACTGTCCCTGTTCTGCCATTCCCCTCCCCTGTCTCTGCAGCTGAATCTTTACAGGCCTTCTGCCATGCTGTCCCTATAATCCCCTGAGCTGACCTAGCTCAGGTATCATAGCTATCTGGGTGAGTGCTCTGGGAGCAGGGTGCCCTCCTTTCTGTGCATGAGGGCCACGAGAACCTCTGGTAAAAGAAGGACCACTGACACCTGGGAAACCTACACCCAGAGATGCTGTCCAGCACAGATGACAAACAAAGACCATCTTGCTGCAACCTGAGTCTGTGCTGAGGAACATGATCTATCTAGAAAAGACCAAGACAGAGTGATATCACATGTCCAGATCACAGTGATCCATCTACAACACAAGTTCAGTTTGGAGCAGGATGCTATGTGCCCTCTCCCACCAACTTCAATGGCTCCGACACAGCAACTTTTCACCATCAGCCTGAGATGCTTTATCATACAGCTCTCTGACCTGTCAGTATTTCCTCACAACCTGGGAGCTCTTCAGAGTCAGTAGATCTCTGTAGTCAGCAATGCCAGGTGGATGCCATGCTGCTTGCCCAGCTCACAGAATGCCCCTTCCATTCTGTCCCTGTCCCATCTGCTCCGGAGCTGCAGGGTATGCCTAAGTCCCCCTCTTAAATTCTGCAGTCTTCTCTTGGTTAAGCTTATGAGCCCTGCCAGGTGCCCCCTGGCATGCTGCTATACAAGACAACATGATGTCCAGAGAGACTGCCTTTGCACACACCTTTATGACTCTTTTATGAGCCCTTACTCTGCTGCTTCACCAACCCATCCCACCCAGAAACAACATGCTAAGAGAAGGCAAGGAGCATCAGTGAACTATCACACACTGAGCTAATTCTGTGTCCCTGGGAAATTTGGCAGTTGTGGACTGTAGGACCTGTTTCCAATGCCTGATGCTGCCATGTCTCCTTGCAGGGTAGCTCTGGTCAGCATCTGGCAGCTATTTGGGTGCCTCAAGGGAGGAGTGGGTGCAGCTGGGGCACCCTGCCAAGTGTCACCTGATCTGTTTCCCTGTTTTCAACCCACTGTCTCTCCTCTATATATCTCTTTATCGGTTTTGCCACTTGTGATTATTTAACTTTTTTTCCTCTTCTGTGTCTTCTCTTTTCCTCTTCTCCCTCTATGGACATTGTTGGGATATTTTGTTTGTTTGTTTTAGCTTCTCTTAGGGATGGACTGCCTCCCATCCCTAAAGCAAAAAAAAATATCCTGGGGGCAGGGGCCAAAAGCAGATAACTTCAGATGGGTACAAACCAGGGGAAAATACAACAATGTTTTCCTGGTGCACTTTCCCAACCATCACACTCTCCTAGCCTCCAGCAAATTGCAGGTCAGAGATGTAAGCAAACACTTTCTTCAGAAACATTGTTCATCAGAACTCTACTTCTTTAGTAACGCACAATGGAGTTTGTTGTATTATCTACCCTAAATAAATTAATATTAAAGGTTATGACTGGCTATGGCAAACATCACTGGGTGAACAAGGCATGCTACACCATGCCCATAAATGAGAGACTCATGATGTCCTTGGAGAGAGAACAGAACTTTTATAAAGCCATGGAGTTTCTTGTAACAAGCTTCATTGCAAATGCAGACCGTCTGCCCATAAACCAAAAGTCAGCGCCTGCCAATTTCCTTGTACACCTCTAGTTCCTGGTACCTTATGAACTGGGGCTGGGTTTCTTTGCAGTAATGAAATGGAAAATGAAAGAGCATGAAGGGGCAGCAATGGCATGCTCTAACAGAGATACAGATGAAGAGTAAAAATCTTAACCTTCTTGAAGTTAGCAGAATGCTAACACTGACTTCATGGGGCCAGAGTTTCACTCTGATCTGTAGAAGCTGCCAGGCAATCTCATCAGTCTTTGGAAAGTGCTGCTACGCTTGTTATTTGTAGTATTTTCAGCAATTTGAATGACGTTAAGCCCTAGGGGGTGAAGCCCCAGGAAACAGAAGGATGCAGATAGCCTGAGTGATAATATCATGAGTCCTGCTAACTCTCCTTGCTTAAATCAATACCCTCAATTGCTCCATGCAGAGCTGCAACAAAAGGAACAACACAAAGCTAGCCTGAAAGTTTTTGAGGAAAAACAAGCAGAGATCAGCCACAAACAGAATGTTCTGACCAGACCGCTTTTTTTTCTCGATCTTGGGAAGTGCTGAAAATTCACCACTGATCTTCCACTCACTCTCTCAATCAGTCATTTGGCAATTTACGTTTTTACTATGTCCACAATACCTACTCCAATCACAGCTTGTTAAAGAATTGTGGGCACACTATATGCAGGTGCCTAATTCCAGCATAAATATTTACAGCAGTGTTGCCACTTAAGAGTTTTCACATGTGGCCTTTTTAGGGAGTAATTTATGTGTGTTTTAACTCTTCTGATGAATTAGACTATGCAGGCGAAATTTCTCTTTAAAAGTGCAAACAGTGACATCAAGTATTGCCTAATAGCTAGAACATGCTTCATGTAATACTCATGCTGTTTTGGGATCTAATCCTTCAAGTATTCTACACCTTGTTCTAATAATGTCTTCTTTAGATTTCCATAGCCTAACACGTGGGCTGATTTCTTTTACAGTCTATTTTTTTAAAAAGTCCTCCCACTTGTCCCACTTCATTCACTGGCAAAAGACCCAACTGAACCAAATGGCAAAGGAAGCAAGAGGAAGCCTGCAAGGAAAACTTATAAAAGCACTCTAATCTTTTAAAAAAACAGCTTCAAAAAATGCACACAGCATTTTTTGAGTGAATAGAGGTTTGTGAAGGTCCTTTATTAACCAAATTCAAGTAAGAATTCAACAAAAGCACTCCTGAAATTTAAAGTGAAGCTGGTGGTGAGAGAGACTAATGTTCAGATTCTGAGAATCCACTTATTAATTTTGTCAGACTGAAAACAACGGTTAACAGTTTCCAAAATAGCTGAACAATGTCAGCAAACATTTGCTTTGACTGAACTGAGACCTTCCCTTGCCCTAAAATCAGCTCCAGGACATTTTCAGAAAGGCTTTCTTTATCTCTTGACAGTGTGAAAAAAACTTTACCTGCAAATTGACTTGTGTGTAGAAGGAAGCTATCATTCATGCTAATGGAGCCCATCAGCTTGCTTTCACTGTACCATGATACCCCCGAGCAAAAAATGTGAAGCCTGTTAAGCCCTAGGCTTAGCAATAGGATTTAACAACTCTAAAATGCCTACCTTCCTCTATTCACATATTGTGGACCACTATCCTACACATTTCTCTGTTTCTGTGACAGCTGGTCAATGTAAAGTAGCTCTTAAAAGATTTTATGTTAATTTTTATGCTTTGGAAGCCGTTTTCTTAAAATAAACCCTACAAATTTTAAAAAGCAAAGAGACAATGGGAAACTGCAGCAGAAAACAGAGCAGAAAATTGTACAGAAAATTGTTTACAAAGCTCCCAGTAACTTGGTAATATGAAGCATCTTCCCTGCTTGCTGCACTCCTCAAACAAAAAGTTGGAGGGCACATTTTGAAAGCATTAGAGATCATGACTCCTGCAAAAACTTCACTTTTCTAAAACGTGAAGGTATGAGAAGAGTTAATCTCAGACCACGAAGTCAGACAATAAAAGCATGAAGAAGCTGGCCCCAACTGTGGAAGGGCTTTGACTGGGACACTCAAATAGGTTAAGATGCACCAGATGTGCCGAAGTGGTGGGCAGCAACTTTGTTAGACGTAGTTTACCAGTTAATAGCATCAAAATGCTAACATGCAAAGAAGTGTTCAGTGCGGGAAAGAAATGGCTCTAAGCCATAATCAGCAAATGGGGAACATCAAACTATTCCCAGTCTGGCCTCCTGAGATCTGGAGTCATGCCAGCCCTGGGATCTGACACACCCCATCTCAGGCAAAACAAGAAGGATTGAGACAAAGGGCTCATTGACAGTCCCTGCATCTCAGGTCTCTTCTCTCACCCATAAAAGTTGATCACAACCCTCCAGAGCTGGTCCCATTGGCCCCTACTCTCCACTGGACCCTGTCCAAAACTATGAAAGCCCTACACTCCTTGTAATCCAACCAACCCTACGTACTGCTGGGCAAAAGTTTTTTTTTTTAAAAATTATGTCATTGATGATGGGAAAAGACAAAAACTCTCAAGGATATGACAGAAGCCAAAAGAGAAGCAGCAAGACTAAAGAGAGCAAGGGCAGGCCAGAAGAGTAGTCCTCACAGATGGTACCAAGCACATACCCTTCAACTTCAGGTGAAACAACCCTACACTGTGGTCAGGTGGCAAAATGAGACTGGTCAAGAGCAGGGAACAAGGAAGCAAACCATCCTGAAAGAAAGGTTTTATGAAAGCCTGTACTGAAATGTAATGTTCAGTCTTTGAGGCATGAGATCAACCAAGAGTGCTGTCTGCTTGATGGAGGCATTCTTGGAGCCAACCTGACCACTAGTGCCCTACCAGGACACGTGGGAATCTGGAAGAACAGCAGAGAGGGCTAAGAGTTCCCCGTCCTTGCCTGTTTTCAGAGGATAAAAAGGGCTGAGGTAAAGAAGGACTTCTTCTCTGGAGGTATCTTAAAAAGTCCCAAAGATACAGTAAGTTAAAGGGCAATACTTGTAGACAGGTGAAAGAGGATGAACCAAGATTTTCAGTAAACAAACACTGGTGTCTATATGGGACATGTATTCAATGCGTTTTCAGCACTCTATCCCAGGCCCACCTTGGCCAGTCTCACTGTGCTACTCTGTGCACATGTAGCCATGAACCAATTCATTTTGATCTCATAAAGTCTTTTTCCCTAATATTCAGTCCTCCCCCGGAGTATTGCCAGGACTTCCATTCTCAATCTGACAGCCTTAGAGGCTTGGTCCACTGCCCATCTCTCAGTGGGTATGGCACCAAAGGACTCTGAGGATAGACAGGAGTTTCAAAGGCAGATTCATAGTGCTTGATGAAGACTACAGAAGTCCTACTAGAAGGATAATAACTCTTCCGAAAAATTATTCCTTTGCATCCTGTCGTATCATAAAAATACATTACAGACCATAGATTGTCTGGACTTACAAATGAATTCCCAATGTTTAATCTATCTGAATGTCTTTCTTGTGGTTTTTTACTTCAGTGTAATCCTTCACTAAACATTTTTCAGCCATTAGCTCAGGACAATACATTTTTCATTATTAAACTGCCTCATGTTTTCATTATATCTGCACGTCAGATTTTACTTAGTGATATATCAGTGGGATCACCTCTCTTATTACTGCACTTGAATTTCTCTTCTGAGAAAAACAGTTATTTCAGATGAAAAGGAGCTTCTCAAATCCGAATGGCCATGAAGCATATTGTCAAAGAAGCTACTCAGAGAAGAGAAGGCTGTGCGGTGACCTAATTGTTGCCTTCCAATACCTGAAGAGAGCCTGACAAAAAGATGGGGAGAGACTTTTTACAAGAGCATACAGGGACGGGACAAGGGGGAATGGCTTTAAACTGGAAGAGAGTAGGTCTAGATTAGATATCAGAAAGAAATTCTTTACTGTAAGGGTGGTGAGGCACTGGAACAGGTTGTCCAGAGAAGCTGTGGATGCCCCAACCCTGGAAGTGTTCAAGGCCAGGATTGATGGGGCTCTGAGAAACCTGGTCTAGTGGAAGGTGTCCCTGACTATGGCAGAGGAGTTGGAACTAGATGATCTTTAAGGTCACTTGCAACCCAAACCATTCTATAATTCTATGATTATTCTTGCCAGATCCATGATAATTTCTATGAACTGAAGTAATAGCAAAGTAATATCATTTATGAGAAGGGAACCAAAGTAAAAATTATCTCTCTGGGGAAAGGTGCTATGTGTAGCTGGAGGAAAGACCTGCCCCACGGAAGAGCTGCCCCAACAGACAAGACAGACAAAAGGTGTGAGAAAAGAAGCGTTGTCGCCCCATATTACAAACTGGGACTTGAGTCATAGGATGAGTAAGTGATCCGGAGAAGGTCACACAGGAAATCTGTGTCATGGTTAGTTATTAAACCCAGATTTCCTGATTTGCCACTGAATCCCATAATTACAAGACCATCCTTCCTGTCCTTCCAACTCTATCCATAAAGTACCTCATTAATTGGGCAATGCTTTACAAGAAGAAAAAGCCTTCTGTGCATCCTGCAGCATGATCTTGGGTGACTCCCACCATCGTATTCGAATCCATGTCCCAAGAGCCTGGCATTTCCTCATCCACACCAGGCTGCCGCCCACCCAGCTTGTGACTTGACACCCAGCTTGCTCCACTCCCTCACACCATCCTTCTCTGCTCCTTGGCCACTGCTCCTCTCGCAGCCCCTGATCTGAACCAACCCTGCTGCTCCCATCTGGTTTGGTGGAGTTTCCTCATTTCATTGGTTGGGATCTGGCTAGTGGGGTCTGACTAGAGAGGAGGCCTTGGAGATCTTCAGGGATGATGCTGTGGTACATTTAGTGAACCTACCTAAAAAAAATAAAATGAGGTCACAGCACGTACCCGCTAGATAAATCTTATCCATCGCACTTTAAACAAAAGGAGGAAAAACGACTAAAGATGGCTGTATCAGGTGGAGAATGACCTACACAGAAGATTTCTACCAGCAGAGGGAGGAGCCCTGGGGCTCCAGGAATATCAGATATACTGGGAATTTATGGAACTTCTGGAAATCAGAAGACAAAGGAAGTTGGGCTGGGACTCCTATGAATAAGAGATGTGAGGATATGAAGTGGACACAACTCAGCCTACCTAGGAAAGGAAAAAACTGAAAGCAAACAGCAAATGTCTGAAATACCAAGTTAAACAAGAAGATAATGATACAATCTCATAGATTTCCACAATTTGCTGAAGAAGACTCATTAGATTTACAGATGAAAAAAAGAATTTGGGTCCCTTCTTATTGGTCTTCTGAGAGGTTTACAATCTGTTTTTGGAAGTGTTAAAGAAGTCGGTAACGGAAATAACAAGAAGATAGAGACAGGCAGCCCTCCCTAAGGAAGAGGCAGCAAACTCATTTTCAAGTTTAAAAAAACAGAGCCATATGGCTGGATGGTAATGCAGGGCTGAACCCTATTTAATATCAGCATTAACACTATAGAAGCTGTTGCTATAGTAGTGACATCTGGAAGAAACCTTCAAATAGATTATTCTCTAACCTGGATGAAGGATTCTGCCAGTCTGTCTGTCAAAGAAAGCCTTCAGAGCAAATCAATAACAAAGATCTTGTTACCTGAATGCAATGTAATTTAGCAGCTAATCAGTTTGACAACATTAGAAACACAAGGAGAGAAGAAAAGAAGAATGGAAACCAGGGGAAGTAATTAACAGCCAAGGCAGAGATGTCTTCAGGAACACATGGAGAAACATCAAACTTTTATATGCCACTATCCAATGAACTTGATCAGTAAAATCACACCTTCACTCTAAACTGTTCCCAGTCTAAGCTAATACTTGCTGTTCATAGGCTCCACTTAAAAAGCATAACACTACCAATGAATAGTATTACTAGTGAAGATGAGAGATGCATGCACAAAATACTGCTAATTGCCAGAGCAGTGATAGATACAATGGCCCATCTTTTTTTAATATTGGTCTGAATACCTGTTTTGCTTTGGCCAAGTGAAAAAATTCCTCTTGACTAACTAAAATGACTCTGCTGAGCACAGACATTTGGCAGCCTCTGGAAATTCAATTCCTCCTCGTAGCTGGCCTCTCTTGCTAAAACAATATGTGAAATTGTTGCTAGAGAAAGGGGTTTGTTGATCTGTTTGTTGACTTGTATTAGATTTACGCAAAAGCATTTTGCACCTGATTTACTTCTCCTGACACTGAAGAGATCAGCTGTAGTTGACAGGAGCAATTCTCAGCACCCACCCCTTGCACATGATGTGGTCACTGAAATTGTAAAGTGTAAGAAAGTTAACAGTGCCATTTCCATTCACTTGCACAATGTATAAAACTCCATGTCAAACACTCTGATGTGAAATCATGATCATGACCATGTGTTTTTTGGAAGGTAACAGACTGTATGTGGGGATACAGCATTAAACTTTACAGTTATTTTTTTTAAAATCTTGGAAATAGTAATTGACATTTCTCACACTTGTTTTCAAAAAATACTGTCCTATGCATTCCTTAATGTAATTAACCTATTTGTTTCCTGGAGGGATTAAACTATTTATTCATTGAATAAACTTTGATATTCATTAGGGGTCTTACCCCAAGCCCTTTGAATTCAGGTCCAACTCTACATGTCTTCACCACTCAGTAGAGCAGATCTTACAGAGAGCAAAGGCATGACACAATTCTTGACTCGCAGCCTATGGGCTTCCCAGGTGAACACACAAGTGAATCCTACTTATCAAGAACAGGCATGGGCCTACACTAAATAGGCCGTGTGTATTTACCCCAGGAAGGTAACAGAAATTTTGTCATAGAGTCCACTGGGAGCAGAGTCTTGCAGAATTCTCTTAACATCATCTAACATGTCACATGCAGACGTCTCAGAAAACGAGTGGTTTTAGAGTTCTCACTGTCCTGGTTGTTCATGGACATATGTGAGTGAGAACTAGATACATGATTCATATAATTCATAGCATTTAGTACCAGTATTATCTCGATGTTAATACAAAATATGCTATTTCAGAATGCTGTATTTTTCACACCAACAGCAATTCTGGACTTTCTTTTTCATGAAGCAGAGACAGAATGTACAAGGGTCAGCACTATTCAAAGGTGAAAATAGATAAAACCTCTAGGGCAAAAAGCCCATGCTTGTTACAAATTTTGTTTTATTTAGATATGTAAAGGTGATTTAAATTATTTAATAATAGAACTCATACAGTCTAAGCAGGAGTAACTGTAAGAGAGGAAGAAAAGTAGATGGAGCACGAGAAAAAAAGTAGATATTTTGTTCCAGTTCTGAGAAAGTGGTTAAGAAGTCCCTGGATGGCTATTCATGCAGTTCTTACTCTGGCAAAATTGCCACCGACTTTAATTGCAGTTCACTCAGTTGGATCAGCCTGCTAATCAACTAAGCACTTTTCATTTCATTGCAATGAGAAGGTGTGCTGAAAATGCCATCATATTTCTAACCATCTTCAAAGCCTAGAATGTCTTCACACCATTTCATGAGTTTCCCCTTTCCAGTACTAAAAAAGGATGCTATAAAAGTCACAATTTAAATGATATATTTCAATTTTATGGACTTGGAAGCTAATTTTGCTTAGAAGCATTTTTATGGACTTTGGAAGCTGAGAGTGGGGGGAAACAGAGCTCCTAAGATCAAAAACTTTCCTTCTGTAGAAAAGGTTTCAGCAGGGAGCAATTTCTACCTCCTCTGGACAGGACTCAATTGCTTCTTGAGTCTCCAATATTGAAAGGTTTTTGCTGGAAAGTACATGTAAAGAGGGAATTCATTTTATCTGCCCTACAAAAAAAAGAGATTATTTTCAGTTTCTGTTATGAGAGTGAGAAGGGGAGGAGTTCTTTCCAGGGAAAAGCTAGAAGATGTTTTCCTTAATTAGTTTAATTACAAAATGTACTAAGACTATTAGATAAACATTAGGCTGTTTTCGGGTTGAAAACAGGCAGATGTTAGCAGGATTAAATCAAAATACTTTATATGCCTTTGAAGATTTTTTTTTACTCAAAGACCTCAGCTCTTTTTTCTTTTCTTTTTAGGCTCCGTAACAGCTGATATTATTAGAATTCTTTTTCCTTTTGATTAAAATTATGTTCATCTAACTCATGCAAGTCAGCTTTCATTAGCAAAGCAAGCTGGATTTGGCCTATGGTATCACATTTCTGGAATCTGATGATTTCTTTTGTATTCATCCATTCTCCCCGCACTGATCAGATTCTAATTATAGCCAAATTACAGCTATTGTCTCAAAGACTGAGTAACATATTTGTGGTATTGGGGGGGAGGGGGCAGAAGATGGCTGATTTAAAAATAGGAATTATACAAAGTAATAAGAATTGTTTATAATAATTTTTAAAGGGAAAATGAAAATGGTGGAGAAGGGGAAGAGGAAGGCATCTTTACATCCAAGTAGGAGAAAATTACACTTTGCTGAATTGAAACTGTCTTACTACAGCTTCCCTCAATATTAGCCCTCTATCAGCTGCTATGAGGCACTGAAGAGCTAGGTAACTGAAGAGCAGGGTAACAGGTATGAAACATGCTGCTTTGGGGCCTCATGGAGAGTTCATTGAATATATGAATAGTTAAAGTATCCGCAGCAACCGGATAAATAAATGTAAAACATATAGAGAAAGTTTCATAGTCATGAGCAAGTCTACTATAAACTTAAAATAATGTCACCATTACATACATACTAGGAGAAGAAATAATACTATATTAAGCAAATGTATAAAGAACTGAACTCAATGTTTGTGCATCCTTAAGAGCAGTAATGATGCTTCTCTGAAAACACCAAAATTATTTCTGAATTGAATTTCAGGCACAGGTATCCTTAACTATTCTCACTGAGTGACAACCTGACAAATGTTTTTAAAGGCATGAAAGTCATCAAACATAAATGAGAACTCAAAGTAAAAAGAGCAATAAGCTATTTTGGTCAGAAATGCAGTTTTCAGTGCTAATATATTTACAAAACATTTTTACTTTATCACTTTTAAAATCTATTGCTAAAGACTACCTCTAAAATTACTTATTATCCACCTGCAAATTACCCCAAGATACATGCAAAGTCAAATGAAAGGCTCCTCAAACATTCTTGCACATCAATAGAAGTGGTTTTACAAGAACAATGCAGTATATTTTATTACATTATCGTGCTGGTAACCTCAACAAGATGAAAATGTACAAAGCTTTTTTAAGCTTTTGGTTTTCAAAAGGCACTTTGGATACTTGGCAGCCTTCCGTCTCCACAACTAAAAGTTTAAGTGTGAGTTTATCATTTTCTCAGAGACTATCTTCACCAGCATCTACCAGGTAGACAATAACAACAAAACCCACAAGGGCAGGCTGATGATGAACAGACAGCTTCCCAAAAAATCCATAAAACAGAGAAAACCATGGACAATGCCATGAAGACAGTGATATATTCAGTAAAAGAGTGTGCATTGTGAATACTGCTCTTGCATGTGCATGCATAGCTCAGTGGCCTACCTTTCAAACTCAGTAATCCCTTTGAAAGCCTTCAGTGAAAAAATAGAGGCTAAAATCCCTGAAATGTTCTTCCTGCACACAAACTGAGATGTGCAGTTCCTCCTCAGAAAGAACTGTATAAATGTCATCATGTGTTAGTGTAATGCAATGACCATCAGATTTTACTAAATTACTAAATCTATTAAATGATTAAATTCTTGGTCACACCAATTCATGTCAAGTGTAAACATACGGCGAAACACTTTTAAATCAATTACCTGATGATAAAGGAATAATCTTCTTACTTAAATGAAAGCAATTAATGTATGTCAGGACTATGCATTTAAGAGGTTTCCAGGATCAGAACCATCCATTTGATAGTACCTAAACTCACACTTTCAGAAGTTAAATTAAATATTGCTAGCAGATATTGAGTAGTACTAAAGCACATGGAAAACTAAATAGTGATTATTTTTTCTTTTTTGCAGTGCATTTCATTCCACAGGATCTCATAACATTGTACTTCACACAGCACTGAAATGCAGCCACTGATATTCCTCCTGCCATTTGTTTCAGTATCTGTAAGCATGACACCAGGAGAAGAGCAGAAGTCTCATACTGCTAAAAGGTGGCATTGTGGAGTTCTTAATAGCAAGGGTGACGTGAATAGCATGTGAAAGAGAAGAGGAGGTGCAATAGGGCCAGCTGATGTGCCCTGCAGCAGTGTCACAGCTGCTCAAGGTGATTATGGCTGTAAGGCCAGGCACAGTATCTCTTTACTGTAGCAGGTACATAATCTACTTGTTCTGGGACCCCTGGACCACAAAAACTGAGACTTTTGAGAGGCCACAACATACACCAGGCCAAACGACAAAGAAGAAATATAACAACTAGTTTAACTAAGAGCCTTTACAGAAATTGCTTACAGAACCTGCCGCATTTTCATAGAATCATAGAATCACTGAAGTTGAAAAAGACCTCTAAGACCATCAAGTCCAGCTGTTAACATAACACTGCCAAATTTTATTTGACTGTCTTGCTAGCTAAGCCTGTCTCCTGTTCTTGGTAGAACCATGGCCGTTGGTCTTGCTCTTGGCAATATCAACCTAAGGATAAATGAAAAATTGTAACCGTCTCCCTTTTCACACTCTCTCTCAGTCTCCTTTACTCCTTTCAGACAAGTTTTTTTAAACATTATATTTGCAGTATTATGCCATTGATGGAGAGGTGGGTATTACCCCCTCAGATCCGCATATCCCACCTCAACTCTTGGTCCATTCACCTCAACATGGGGCTCACCAACACCAGAGATACTATGCACCACCATGGAGGCAGAACTAGGAGCCACTCTGTACGTCACCACTGCGAGGTTTGTGTTCTAAGCAGAACAATGACAGTGAACACCAAGCATGAGCCTGGGAGTCTGGCCACAGGCCCCAGCTGAAGAGGGGTCTTCAGTGTGCATTATGTTGGATACTTCAAACACACTGTAAAGGTCTCAAGGTCTCATAGTGTTGTGCTGGATATGTCGAGTGATGTGCAGCGTTAAGTGATACCCATGTGTAGCGTGACCATGGCCATATAATGCACAGTGAAACTGCATTACACATGGCTTGTGTAAGAAGTCCAGTCTTGTCGAATATGCAATATACAATCACTCTCTGGCAGGGCCTTAAGGCAACCCAGTTAAGTGGCAGGGACAACTGTGGGCATTGGTGGAGCATACTGACACCCACCCTGCTAAGAAATAGAAGCATGTTCCTGAAGCTGACATAGCAGTTCCTCCAGCACAAGTTCAGCGTTCTCCAACACTGCAGGGTATTGTGTGGCCTAGATATGCCCCAGGTTGCAGAAGGGTGGCTAACCTCTCCCTTCTCAGTGCCCCTTTCCAGCTTTCACCTTAATTTTGGGAGGGAGGGAGGGAGCAGTTGCACTTCCCAGTACATATGGAAGGGAGAAATTCCAGCCTGCTGCCAGCCTAGGGCTCAGAAACTTAAGTTGTTAGGTGCAGACTGAGTTATGCAGATAAGCAGACAGCTGCTCATAGAGTACAGATAGAGATGGAAATATCATGAGGCTTGGAACTCTCTTTTCCTTTAGATGACTGGCCTTTGGCAACAGACCTTTCCTAAAGCTACACTAGTTGCATCCTTAATTCATTCAATCTACTGTATAGGGTCCTGGTGATTTTCTCCTCCCTGCCCTTTTCTTTGTTCCCTTCTCCCACATCTGTATTTTTGGGTTTTTTAGCTAGGGTTTCACTGTATCCTGCCATGCAATGTGTTTAATATCTTTGTCTATGTGGCAAACAAAAAATCAGAGGTGGAAGAAACAGTCACATTCAGAAATATTTCCAGGATCACTATGTCCAGCTGTAAAATGTTTGGACCTGTGTGTCTTTACTCTGATCCCATTCTGAGAGACATTCTCAGAAGTGATGCACAAGACCCTTAGACGTAGAGAGGTCTTGGGATTATGGAGTCCCATCTTTGGCTGACCACATCATGAATGATGGAAAAATTAATTTCCCTCCACAAGTTATTACACTGCTTGGCTGGGTTTGCCACCACATCCTGCATCCCAGGTTTCACTGACAAATTTAACAGACTTCCCATCTATACAGGATGATACAGAACTAGATCCTTGGGAACATCATATGCAGTATAGATGTATCACACTGAAGGTTTTATGTCATCATAACTTTTCACTCGCACTGCCCTTATATCCCCGAATTGATTTCTGGAACTTCGGCTATGTTTTATCTACAGTGTATGGCTCATATACCACATATAACTCTCAGGAAAGACGCAGAGCTCTCTCCCATTTCTGCTGAACTTGATCACAAATTCCCCTTAACGTTTAATGCATAGATTCAACTACTTTCTCAAATAATTGAAGATCACTCTTAAAAAACAGACCACTTCTGAGTATTAAAACCTGGGAAATAAATTTAAAATACCCTCTTCTACTGTTTCCAAACCCCAAAAAATTGACCAAATTGCTTAATTTCAAAATCTTACAGAGTGGAAAAAAATGTCCTGTCTGAGACTCTCCATACCAAACTTAAGCCACAAATACGTTCTTTACTCTGACCATTTACAACTGGGAAATCTGTGGTTTATAATGGAATGATTATAGACATTTAGCCTGGGATGTCACAGGCCTTCTGGTAAGGTAAGTGAGAATGAAGCCAGTTCTGAACCTTCATGTTAGACACAACTATTGTAATAAAGCAGCTCCCTGGTCCTTTGCACACAGTTTTACCAGTTCTGAGTTTTGTGGAGTTTTCTTTTAAATAAAGTATATGATGTAAGGCCCAGCTCATTCCTTGCTGAGTTGTATGAACTTTGGAAATACGGCAACAAAATGGACACATATGTTCTATTATTATTATTATTATTATTATGCTTAAGGGCTACAAAAATAAATCATTTGCAAAGTTCGCATGGACAAAATGAGCACAGCCTTCTACGAGAGTCTGTACTTACATGTATCTGTTTACTTAGAGGCATCTGTTCTTGATATCTCATGGAAAAATCAAATATTGTATCTTATGAAAAAACTTTGCTGAAGCATTGTTCAGAAAATCAATCCTAAACCAGAAGTCCATTAAAAAAACCTGAATACCTGGGTCTCTTTGCATGGAACTGTCTTTTATTGTTATTAATAGATCATTTATCTTCAATATGGTTGGAGATAAAAATTCCTTTTTGAAGTGATGAAATGAAGAGATTTGCAAGTGCTGAAACCCCCTGATCTCCCCCTCTCTCTCATCACCTGATACAGGCTTAAGGTTTCACAGTTTGTAAAAATCAATGGGAAGTTCTCCCCTTGCTAGCAGATTGGGCCAATTTAATAAGTACCTGAACAGAGAGGTGGCCTGTCAAAGGGGCAGTCACCTTTCGCCTGGCAGCAGGAGCTGAGGGGGCCAGGACACTGGAGTGCATTGTGTCCCCACACGAAGGCCTTAATCAGCAGTGATGAGATTCTTCTCTCTAGCTTTCCCTCACCAGCTTGACTGTAACCCAGAGGGGAACATGCAAGGGGATGGCCAGCTTCTGCCACAGGATGCAGTTCCCGGTGGTGATGGGACTTCACATTTCTCGTAAAGGGTTTTCTCCTGTCTTACTAGGGCAAGCACATAGTAGGGAAACTCCAAGCAGCTGTCAAGCAATTTCCTTTCAACCCTGTTCCAAAATCACTGTCCAAAAAAACAGTTTTATGAAGGCAGCTCTAGCTGCCTCTTTTCCTCCTCTCCCTCCCACTTGTTCAAGTTTGTCGATACCCGATCCATGAACATTTGTTTCCTCCTTCCCTGGAGGAGTTTTGCACTCCATTGACCTCAAGTTCAGCCCCAATGAGGCTGGCAGGAGGGCTCAGCTGGCTCTCGTTTTCCCACTTGCTGCAGTTCCTTTTGTTGGACAAGCAAAATCAGTGTAATTCAAGCAGGGGCAACCCTTCCCTTGCTAGCTCCTCACGCTGCCCAGGGCTCTGCTGTAGGGAGAAAATTCACCCACCCTGGTCCCAGCCTGCGGAGGTGAACCCCCTGCACTCCATCCATGGAGGCTACTGGTGCTGGGGACATACAGGCAGGTCAAGACCCTCGCCTCTGCTCTGGCTGCCCTTAGCTCTTCTCCCCGCTCTGCACTGCTCCTCGCTGTTCCGTGCTGCACACCGTACACCTGTGGCTAAGCTGCACCGTCCCCAGGTGGGTCCCCACTTCACAACACTGCTGTGGGTGCACAGGGGTGAAGCACTGGGGGATGGCAATGGAATGGTTGGAGGGGTGGATAGATGGACAGATGCCTGTTTAACTCCCCTCGCAGCTTGATCTACAGGTGATTCTCCTCCCACCCTGTATCAATACTCCTCAGACCTCTCTTTCCTTCCCCCCTCCCCTCTCCACTTCTTCTCCCTCTTTTCAGCAGTGATATAGCCTTTTTCTTTAACCCTTCGGGGCTGTCCGCTGCCTTCCCACAAACATGGATTGAGGAGGGATAGGGAGATGGAGGTTTTCTGTCTCTCAACAGCTGTGCGGCCCGTGCCTAGTCCTGGTCGCCCCGCTCCCCGGAGCGGGGAGCCGCGGGGATGCGCATAGCTGCAGGGGGGCCACTCGCGGCGGGGACGGACGGGAGCCTCGCGGGGGAGAGAAAGGGTGCGTGGACGGGCGGGCAGCGGCGCAGACCACCGCGAAACCCGAAGCACGGGAGGGGAGGGTTCCCCCGCGGATAAATCAGCGCGGCTGTCCCACTGGCTCCCGCGGCGCTGCGCGGAGAATGCGCGCAGGCAGCGAGTAGGGCTCGCTGCCCGCGTCGCGACTCCGGAGCCCGGCGGGGAGAACCGCGCTAATTCCCGTCCCGCGGAGCCGTTTCGGCGCTGGTCCCACGGCACTCGGAAACCGCCGCCCCTCTGGTGGCTCCTTCTGCGCCACCGGCCACCCAAATAATTATTAAATGCCGGCATTCGTTGCTTTTTAATTAGCGGCGCCCGAAATGAATCTGTTTTGTCTTATTCAAGACGTTGCTGTTACGCGAGCAACATACATCAAATAAAGAAAGAAAAAACCCTTAATTTTAATTAAATTTTCCCCCCGAGCAGGGCGAGGTAAAAGAAACCAAAATGCAACACACATCCTGGGAGATAATCTCTACTTTTTACTCTCCTCTGTCCGCTTTGCCCAGGGTTATTCATTCCGATTGCCGCGCTGTTATTTATTTCCGTGTATTTATGTTTCCCGAAAGTTACACAGTGAAGATGTTTACGCAAACTGCAGCGAGGGAAACATGGCAAAAATTTTGGGAAGGATGTGAAAATGAACGTGGTTTGATAGTGCCAGGATTGCGACGGAGTTCACGTTTAAATCACGCTCTTCGTCCGAGCGCTTTGGGTGCGCGTGAACAAAAAAGAAAAAAAAAAGGGGGGAGGAAAAAAAAAGGAAGGAAAAGGGCACATGCTAGGAATAACGTACTTTTCTCGGTGCTGCCGAGAGGCGGATGGTGGAAAGCCGCCCGTGTTTGCTACGTGCCGGCCCGGGGAATGACCCCGCGACGGGCATGCAGAGCCGGCTGCCGCTCAGGTGCGCGGAGCCGCAGGTGGGCCAGGCCGGTCGGGTCTCGTCTCCCGCGGGTTGGGGCCACGGAGAAGGTTGCTGAAAGGAGAGCAGTGCGAAAGCCGAGGGGTCATTAACGCGGCGCTAATGGATCCTCCCCTCCGCGCCCATGCCCTGCCTCCGTCGCTGCGGCGCGGCAGCACCGGGGCACACCTCGCAGGTGGGGCGCGGGGACTCGGGGAGCGCCCACGCTCCCGCCCCGGCAACTCCTGTCTCCCGCGGCCGCTCCAGGCCCGCTGCCCACCGGCCGCCGCGGAGCCCTTGCCTGGTGCTGCAGCGAGAGGAGCGGTCGCCGGCGCAGTTTTACCACCGCTATTTTTCTTTCCCCTTACACCAGTTTTCGGCGGGATTACCGTGCGGCCAGCCGGCACGGCCTTGGGCTTTGACCCCTCTGCAGCTCGCACCGCAAATAGGGAACTGCTCGGTGGTTCCTGCGCTGAAGGGTGAATCAGCCACCGGCAGGATAAGCCCTGATGCTCAGGAAACGAACTCGGGCGGGTGTCGAGAAGGAGAGCGGGCATCTTTTTTTTCTTGTTTTTCCCGAGGGTTTACGTGAAAGAAAAAAGTCCCTTTTTGTGAAGCGCACGATTTTATGAGAAAACACGAAGTCCCTCAGCAGAGGGTTTAGGTTCGCTCCGAGGAGTTAACTCGTTCCTCGGCGTCGCGGTGCCGTAGACGGGAGGGGCGGGAGGTGACCGAGCCGAATCGAGCCCTGCCGCTTCTCACCGGCTCCGTGGCTCTGGGAGCCACTCGCCGGGGCTGCTTTAAGTGTGTCCCTTCATACACGATTTGTAAAAACCGATTCGCATCAGCAAGCAGCTCCGAAGCTAAACGATTTTTTATGGGCTGAGTTTACCACCACTGAGGTAAAGCAAAGGTAACTTTCTAACAATAAACTTACCCCCGGGGGTGGAAATGAGATTCCGAGAGGCTGCTGAAATCTTCCTTGGATTGTCCAAATGTAACGTTTTGCATAGTCTCTAGTGGCTTCCTGGTCATTAAAACACCACGAAATTATTTGTGGGGGTTCAAAGACAAGGGCTCCCATGCTTGCAGGAGGAGAGATATACATGCTGGATTTGGGGAGTGGGAAATGGAGACCTTCCTTCAAGCAAGCACTTATATTCCTCCTAAATGACTTTTCAAACCCAGTTCACCTAATCTAGGTGCCTCTTCCTCACTAGTACAAAAAAATTGTGTTGTTACGGCTCTGGGAGGGTTGGCAAGCTATTGATTTCCTAGTTATTGGGAAGACAGACTGAATGTAATTCAGCACATGCAGACAGATCCTGGGTGAGAGATTGTTTTCCTCCAGAAAGCAACCTTGCAAGATGCCGAGGTTTATTGACTTTGGAGTGGAGAAGGAGGTGTCTGATAATCAGCTCACTTTCTATCTCCCTTAGATTTATAGACCAGGGCCTCCCTGTCACTCCTGAAAATATAATCATGCTGGCAATAAACCCTGAGGGAAGAATGAAACAGCAAGTGTTTTTCTCAGAGGTAACGCACTGACTTTTGAGTTACATATTTAAACGAGCCATAATCTTATAGCAAGCTCAGTGCTGGTCTACTTGATTGCCCTGTCTTGGTTAAGGTGCCATAGCTGCAGCAGATGCAGGGCTGGCAGCACATCCCACAGCCACAGTGCAGAGGGGCCCAGGGCACGTTGCCCTGCTCTGGCTCTGAAACTGCTGCCACAAGGCACAGGGTTCATTTTGAGATACTTGTTCACGAGGGGGGAGATATCTGTCTCCCTGTCTCACTTTGTTTCTCCAGATGGGAAAACTGCACCAGAGGGACTGCTTTTTTTCTCTTTGCCTTTTTTTACAGAAACATTTCCTGTCTTCTTTGCAAAAATGTATTTTATGACCACTTTGCTGTGCAGATTTCTCCCTCTCTGGACATTGCACAGAGTAATGCAACACCTTCAATCTGTGGAGCAGATATCTCTTGATTTCTTTATCTCAGAACATGCATTTGTCTCTCTTCAACCTGTTCTTGCTCTTCAGCAAAAACTCACCTTTTTATAAGCTGTCAAACATAACACTAACAGCTGAGCATTCCTTTGGAAAAAAAACCCCACACATATTTACTTAAAAATCACTTAGTATTTATGGTTCCTTGATTTTTTTATTAGCCCTTTAACCATGTCTCTCACTTTAACACTAATCCAGAGGGAAGAGTCTCTCTCCTGTGCCTGTAGCAGATATATCCAAACAGAGAAGGGGAAAACAGTTGTTCAATCGCCTCTAGTACTTCCGATATTTAAGGCCATCTTTGAACAAGTAAAAGACCCCACTTCTGTGTGCCCTCTGCTAAAAAAGTATTGTTTCCAAATGCCATGGTCTATCTGGTGATAAGCAGGATTCAAACAAACAGCACAAAAGGCTGCAGATGCAACTGCTTCTACAATCCCATTCTGCAGGCCAGGCACCGTTTCCCAAGGGACCTTGTTTAATGAGGAAGAACATAACCAGGAGATGAAAGTTTGGCCCTTTGACACAAAGATGGCTCAAGCATCGCAACACTCCTTCACTTTCTTTCCTAAACTCAGTTGAGTAACTCCAGCCTGCCCACAGTCTGGCAGGCGAAAGGAGGATAAGTGCAACTAAGTGGTATCCATCTTAAATGGCACAAGTGGTTACTTTGGCCAAAAGCTTGACAGACTGAGAGGAATTTCAAAGAGGCCCAAGGCAGCCACGAGAATGGGTAACAGCTTGGGAAATGTTAAACAACAGACACAAGATTTGAAAAACACATTCACTGATTTGCCTCTCAATTTGCTCTGGTGACTCAGGATGGAAATCTGGACATCACTGTGGATAACACAGTGAAAACCTCTGGTCAAAGGGCAGCAACAGTAAAGGAAGCTAATTAAATATTGGATAGCAAAGGAAAGGGGAGGCAAGCGTGGGAGAAAGATTTACATAAGCTTTGTCATCATGTAGATCAGCGGGAAGCCCCTGCCAGGAATAGGATCTCAAAAAGAAAAGAGTAGAAATAAAATGGCTCAAGGAAAAGCAACAGGAATTGTCAGTGATCTAGACAGCAATGATGTTTGAAAAGACCACGGTTGCTTTGGGGAGTATGGGATAATCAGGGGGTAAGATGAATAACACAGATGTGTAAAAGAAAATGGGTGCAATAGAAGATAGATTAGGAACTTCTTGGCCCTCGTGACTTGTATGAGTAATACATAAACAAGACGAGAGGAAATGGAAAAGAGATCTTAGGAATTTTCTGTACAAGGGAGTGTTAACTTGGGGAACACTGTCATCAGATGCCATTAAAAGCAAGGTCTGATTGGAATTAAAAGAAAAATATAGATGGATAGTGAGAGTAATATTCCAAATGAAAACAATAATATTTTTATATTATCACATTTGGAAGCAAAACAAATATTCATCTCTAAGCCTAAGTAACCAAATGTTTAGGAAGAAACTGGATTAACCTAGAAATGTTATTTTTGGCATTCTTTGTGTCTTCCCCAGAAGTAGCCACTAGTTGTCATAATTTGAGGTTGAATACTGGATATACCTTAGACTGAGCTAGTATGACCACTCCCATGTTTTTAAATCTCTCTGAAGCAGCTTTGTTTACTGGAGAGCTTTTAGTCCTGATTGCCAGTAGCAAGCCTTGAACAGAATTCAAAGAATAGAGGTACTGCATATGACACTGAAATATTAAGTAGAACAATCAAATAATGTTCTATCCTTTTCTCCATGTTATTATGGCATCTATGTAAATTAGGATGTCTCATTTAGTGTCAGAAAAATATTAAGTCTCCAGATTTTTGAAGATGGGACTGGGAAACTTTTGAAAATATTACCCACTGCCTGAATAAATAATGTGTAATGTCTAAGCTGTTACCTCTTCGACCTATTCAAAATAAGAATCATGAACATTTATCTGGGTCTTCACATGTGGCAGAGTCAGTTTAACTTTGACTTCCAATTCAAGTAATCTCTATCTTCATATTTGTGTTCTAATTTTGGGACTTAGATTTGTTTTTAGTGGAAGTAGAAAAGAGTGCAAGCATGAAACAAAATTTCTTTAAAACTACAAAGAGAAAACTTCTACTCTTATTTTTGTTCTTTGACTTTTAGTAAGAATAATTTTAATTTACCACATCTGGGCAGCTTGCACACTATCAGATAGTACTTGCATATCCGGTGTTCTATGTACTCTGGACAAATACAATGACTTAACAAATAAAAAAAAAAAAAAACCACAAAACAAAAAAACACAACAACAACAAAACCAAACCAACAACAACAAAAAAAACCCAACAAAAGCTCAAATTAAATAAACACAAGAGTAACCACTGACACTCTTCAAGTGCCCTTACAGACCTGTAACACTATTTCTTTGCCCTTCCTAACAGCCACTTATTCTAGGCAACAGAGAAGAAGAGTAGGGGGTTTGTACCCTGAAAGAAAATATCATCAATAAATTCCAGCTATTTGAAGCTTAGAAGAAAAATAAGCAGCAAATTTCCAGGACTCTAATCCAGTAATTTCTCCCTCAGTACAGACTGAGCTTCGATCTCCTTTTCTGTGTTAACTGAAATTTCTTAACTAAACTCTATCACTTTGAAACAAATACTTTCAATGTGGGATTTCTGAAACAGGTTATAAACCTGAAAGAAATCATATTTGCAATCATTGGGACACAGAGAAATATTATTTACCTTGTGCAGAAAAAGCAAGGCACAATATCCTGCCCGAGCTTCTAGGAAGTCTGTCTGGTTCAGGAAGAGAAAGCTCTTTTCTAATTCCCATTGGGAAGACCACCTTTCCACACTGTATTTAATCCAGCCTGCCCACCTCACATAGCACCACACTTTTGTCACATTTTGTCCATATCAGTTGTCATTATAGCCGAAGGTCAAAAAAGGGTGTAGACTGCGCCAAAGCACTTTTCCTTCAGCTCTTTTTTTTTCAGAACAGGATGCCATTTAGACTCATGCATACCATTAACATAAATAACCTCAGAACTATTTAAATCCCAAAGAGAGTTTTCAAGTGTTTGGAAACAAAAATGTGTGCCAGGTATACATTTTAATTTATCCTTTCCTCCTGTTTTTAACTTAAAACGTTGGTAAATTAGATTATTGTGAAAACTACATAAAAGGGATAGCTTTGAGTTTGCTCATCCCTCCTTTCACTGCTCAGCACCCTGACAGATGTTCTCTTCCTACCTTGACATGCAAACACAAGTTGGTTGCCTCAGATTATTCTACTAGTGATTATTAGAATAACTTTTGTGTTAGGCAGCACTCCTCCCTGTAATTTTGAAGATGGAAGGCCATTTAGCCAGTTGATTTTAAAACTGTGTTTCACTTGTTTGAGACCACTTCTTTGATGTTAGAAAAAGCCAACAAAGTCACCCAATTTATTTAAAAGTGTCATGGACACTTGATGGACACTTAACCTGATATTCCTTTAATTCTAGCCTTTTGTCAGTACAACTGATGTTCATTTAAGTGCACATATGTAAATTAAAAAGTCCTGTGATGAAAATGTGCCAACAAATGAATAAATTTGTGCCTCTTTTTAAACTAAAAAAGAAAAAGTAAGGTTCTTTCCTCTCATTTTCTGTATTTTCTGCCCCTTTAATTTTGTTTTCCAAGCATCCAAAGGTAAAAGAGCTTGATAAAAACTTAGCGGTGGGGGCAGGGAGCAGGGGAAGAGAGGTAAGATAACATTATTCCAGGCCCTTGCTCTGTTTTGTTAGGACAGATTTAACCTTTGGGCTGCATCAAAAGATAGGCCTGAATGACTGCCTGATCATCTCTTCACTCTCTCTGCTTTCATCTGGATTACTCTTGACTGTTTTCAGGGATGATATCTCTCTGTTCTTATTTGGTAAATTAGGCTACTGTTTTCTTGTATTTCACTTATTGTAAAATGTTTTCTTTCTTAACTTCAGGCCATTGTTCCTGGGTAGTGAGCATGCTGTCACTGGAGAGGGGGTTCAAAGAGGGAACTATGTAACTGGGGTCAAATTCTGCCATATTTTGCCAGTTAACACTAGCTTGTTGTTGAGTGCTCTTGATTTCATGGCGGTTTCTAGCAGAAAAAAACATTTAAAAAAGAGATCAAAATCGGCCTTGTAATTGAAGGGGAAAATGAGGAAAGATAATTAAGATTATGGAATATGAAATAGTCTCAAATGGTAATTAAATTTTCAAGTTAGCAAATACTCAGAATAACAGGCCACGAACTGGGTGGTTTTTTGAGAGAGCATTTATTCATAGTCTGATTTATTAGTTCTTCTTGTTGCCTTATGATAAACACTAAAAAAAAAGAAGAAACACAAACAGAAATATCAAAGTCATTTTTGTTCCATTTAACAGTGAGTTTTAAAGCCAACAGTTGTAGTTCAGAAACAGAAACCTCAGAACAGAATACAAAAATGTGTGGTGCTGAACTTCGTTTGTTGTCACTGAAATGTATATTGTGTGGTAAATTTTTATCTAGTAGTGCTTTGAAAATAAAAAACCAAAGCAAACCCCATTGTAATTATATTTTGTCTTTTCACACTGAGTAAAACACGCCAGACATTTGAGGAGAGCAGGCTGAGGTGCAGAGGAACCAAGCACAAGCATGTGCCAGTGCTTCACAGTGTGTGCAGCCCGATTGCTGTCACTGGCATCAGCCAAGCTTCAAGAAAACCCAAGGGATTGCTAGAGTGCTTGTGACAAGGGCTTGCATGAAGGTGGTTACGGGCCAGCTCATTAAAGATGATGAACATGTCTTGTACCATGTTTGATGAGAGAAGGCCAGAATGAAAGAGCTTACATAAAAGCAAGACATAATGCCAGTTGACTCACTCAGCACAAGGTTGTCTCCACATGGAGTATGTGTAGCCATAATTAGTGAAATAAGCGTTGCTGTGTCTTTCAGGAACTGTTAGGACCTACAAGTTCCATTAGGTGGTTAATGACCACCTGCCCACAAGCATCACACATGGGTATTTTACAGGATACACATGGAGAGCTTCTTTAGAGTAGGTTACTGCTCTTTTCTGGTTCTCTTCCCTCCAGGTTGAATGGCATCAACATTTAGACCAGAGGTAGTCATGAAAAATCTCATACTTCATACGGGAGGGTCATGTCCATGAGGGTAGGGTGCCCACAACAGAATTTCCAAGTGCCGCAGCAAGACAAGTAACTCCCTTTTCCTTTTTAATTGCTCTTTCAAAATGAAGCAGGGAGGCAATGGCATTTGATATACTTGTATCAAGCATGCCTCCAGCCCTGAAGTGTTTATTCCGAGCTCAAAAATAATGCTGCTGAGTCAGATCCATCCCTGGTGTCGTTGTGGGACACTGGATTTGCTGTTTGTCAGGTATTAAGCAGTCTCTTATGTGTGGTTGCAGTGTTTTGGTGGGAAGTGTAGAAAGGCCCCACAGAGGCACCACCGTGTCCCCGCTCCAGACTCCGGCCACTGCCCGAGGAGACCTTCCCTGTGCAAGGCATGGTGCTGACTCTTCAGTGGGATTTTCACCAACCCCTTTAGATACACTGATAGAAGGGATCGAGTAGGTCGAGGGGGGGACAGGACGCACACAGGGCCAATCCCGCAGGAAACCAGAGAAAGCATCCCTCTCTGCAGCTCTCAAAAGCCCTACTCCTACCAGTCCTCCCGACACACCCATCTGCTGTGGTGCTGCATGCCCTTCCCCAGACCGGAGCTCCCACGGAGCCGGCTATATTCATATTATTCTCCCTTTTTTCCTACTTAAAACACAAAGGAAGGCTGACGCGAGCGGAGCCGCTCGTAACGACCCTGCTCCGCAGGGAGGTCAGGGGCGGCCCTGCTCCCTGACAAGGGATGCGGAGGGGGCTGAGTTCTGCCCCTCAGCCCTCTCCGAAGCCGGGGCAGGCGCGGGGCAGCGAGTGAAGGACTCGCTGCGAGGCCTCCTGTCAGGCGCCGTACCCCCCCCCCTCCGAGAGCCCCTTGGCGGGGCCAAAGTGAAAGTGAAGCGACTCCCGAAACCCTTTGGGGGTGGCGGCAGGAGCCATGTGACAGCCGGGAAGCAGCCCGGCCGCACGGAGGGCTAATTACGGGAGGCAGGGGTGCGCGTGTATAATTTCTAAGGGCTGCGGTGCCCCCTCCCCGCCCGCCACGGCAGGGGTGCCCAGCAGCCCCGCGCCGCCTCCCCACCCCACCCCGCTCCGCTCCGCTCCCTCCCCTCCCGCAGTCCCGCACCGCCGGCATCTCCCTCCGCGGCCGCACTCGCGGCCGTCCCTGGAGGCTGGGCCGGGCAGGACAGGGCGGGCAGCTTCCCCTCCCTTCCTCCCCTCCCCTCTGCCGCGTCCCCCTCAGGCAGGGCAGGAGCGCGCCCCGCAGCGCTGCGCCCGGGAGGAGGGACTCCCCTCCCGGGCATGGTCACGGTGGCTTATTAGGGTGGCCGTCTCTCCCCTTCTTTTTTTTTTTCTTTTAATTATTATTTTCAATTTTGCCCCTCCTCGCCGCCTCCGTGGCTGTCACTGCTCTCACCGTTACTTTTACCACCGCTCTTCCCGAGGCTCCCGGCGCGGCCCTGCCCCGCCGCCTCTTTGTGCCCGGCGCGATGCTGCGAGGGGCCGGCGGCCGGCGGGCGCGGCCGGCCCTTGGCGCCCGGGGGCAGCGGCAGGTAAGCGGGGAGGCGGCGAAGGCCGGGCGGGGGGCGAGCGAGGTGGCCGCTGCCCGCACCGGGGCCGAGCGGGCGGGAGAGAGAGCGAGGTGCCGGCGCGGAGCCGCCCGCCCCCGCAGCAGCCCCGCTCCTCACCCACGCCGCCGCGGCCGGCCGGGTTTGTGCCTTCCTTTGTTTTATTTAGGCTTTCTGTAAAAACTTGTTGTCACCATCACCCGAAGGGACACCCGCTTTCTTCCCCCTATCCCCAGGCGAGACCTTTGGGGTCTCAGACCCTTCCTGCATTGCCCCTTGCTTTGAGTCTTGCCGTTCCTGCCCGATATTAAACCTGTCTCCCGCTGCGTATCATCCCTCTCTCCAGCCTGCTTACCCCGCTGCCCTCCGGAGTCCCCCATTCCAGCCTTTCTGCCTATTTTGATTTTATTTTCTCCCCCCGCCTCTCCATGGTTTCTAAGGGACTCCCCTCCAACCTGTCTGTAGGTATGTTTGTGTAACCAGACACTGAGAGTAGCTGTCTGCCGAGGAATTAACTCGGCAACCCCCAAAGCTTAGTTTGCATTCAATAGAGGTGTTTGTTTTTCAGGTTTAAACCTCCAGACGGGTTGAAGAAATCGCCCGACAGGAACCACTCGGCAAATTTTGTTTCCTCCCTTGAAATCCCACTGGATGTGGAGCAGGTGGGGGATTGGGAGGGGAGAATTTTGGGGGGTGGGAGGGGGTGGTGGGATGGAGAGTGACCAGGGGCTGAGTGGTGTGGGAGGGAGGTGAAAAGGGCTTTAAAGTTGGGAGAGCGGAGCCGTGCTTTCACGCTTCCCCTCCTCTGAGGAGGATAGCTCAAGGCTCTCGCTCCCTTTCGTTAAAAATAAATACTACAGAAGTTGGCAAATTTTGTAGTTTTAGAGAAGTGAATTCTCTCCAGGATTAACGTAAAAAATGTTGATGTTTGAGGAACTGCTCTTGCTCAACCCGTAAATAAAGAGATGTTGACAGTTTGTCTAGCCTCTGGTAAACGAGAACAAAAAAATATTTCATTTCTTGAAGGGCATCAATACTTGTGAGAGTGGGAGGGAGAGTAAGGAGTTTAACCATTAACCTTTATCTGGGATCGTAAATGAGTTGAAACTCATGTTTCTGAAGCTTCTTTTATGCATTTGCTTTTCTGTTTTTCCCCCTCTTCTTTCCTTCACTGGAGATGGTGAAAGGTAAATGAAAACGATGCTCTCATTAATTGGACAAGCAGGCGATTTTATGGCTCACCAGTAAAAAATAAATGCCACGGGAAAGTTGCTGTTTGTAGTGCAAGTGGTGGGAAAGTGGTCTGGAGGGTAGGGGGGAAGGCAAAGCAGCGTGACTGGCTGCGGGTTGCGCTCTTAGTTTAGGGGCGTTTGAATTTGTGTTTCCAGATCATTCACTTGAAGACGCCGAAGGACAGTTTGTGGAAGGTAAGAGAGCCTCTTCCCCAACAGTTATATCCTACCACGTGTGCTGTGCGTACCTGTATATTTGCCTGTCCCTCAGGCCCTCAGTGCCAGCACATTCCTGCTGGGAAGTGATAAATAGGAAATGTCGAGCTATTGCTGGCCGCGGTGTGGATATTGTAAAGCACAGCATTTTTTAGCAAATAGATAAGATGCTTATACACACTGAGATGCTTGGTAAACTGATGAATTCCTCCCTTCCAAAAAAGGATGTCCTTTCTTTAGTTAATCAGGACATAGCTTAGGAAAACGAGGCAAAGGGTATAATGAAAAAGTTTCTGTTCCGACTGTTTTCTACATGTGGAAGTAATATGCCTAATTTAACATGTAGGTTGTTTCCAACAAAGATGTTAGTATTAATTTTGATATGAATTGGGGAGAAAAATTATCCTTGCACCTTCTTAATTGCATCTTTCCCAAAAGTGGTGTTATGTTATTTTTTGACTGTTATTTTTTGACACAGTTCTTGCCAGAAGTGAAATAAAATGACTCTTTCTACTTTTGAAAATAAAGTGTCTCCAGCCACCAGAACTTTTGTCCTTCCCACAGGTTTAAAGAAGTGAAAGCAGGAGATCCTGGGGAGAAGGCAAGGGTGGAAGAGATATGGGATCATAAAATTTGGCAGAGCAAGTGATTGAGGAGGTTGTCTTTGTTAGTTTGTCAGCATCACAGTTACAAGTAAAATATGCTTGTAAAATACAAATTCAAGTAATTTCAAATGAAAAATTAAAAATTGCTTTCCCATTTTTTTTCCTTAGGAGTCTTTCACTTGTTTGTCATTATTTTGTCACTCTCTTGTCTAGGAATCAAAAATACAAAGACTGAGTAATACTGCTTATTCTCATAAATTACTATAAAAATCTGTACAGCACACTCAGTTTAGAGGGAGTTCCTCTTCTTCCCCTTTAAATGAGTCCCTGCCAGCAGCAAGTGTGTTGATATACTGATCTGAAGGACTCAGGCATGATGCCAACTAAAGCAATTTAAATGACATGGTTAATAGTGTCTCTACTGTCCTTATCACACAGTAGCTGTCTTTAATAAACTCAGTGACTTCCATATGATAATCATGGATGACAAACTAACTGTAGTCCTAGCTCTCATGTTCAGATGAACTCCCTTTTGCTCTGATTGATAAATATGAAATGCGAATTACAGACAGACTGTAGAAATTTGCAAAATATACTTCCCTCCTCTAAGTTTGTGATCTCTTTCAGACAAATAAGACCCAAATAGATTATCTGAAAAAAAATTCTAAAGTTAGTGTTCCCATGGATTGCATTGCTATCAGTGTAATTTTTAAAAGTTTTTCTATAGTAATAATTGTATGCGGGACACTGCATCCTTCAAGTGAATCCTTATCAAACACTTCAGAAGAGGAAATAATTTTACATAAATTAGGTAAGCCAGTGTAATATGTCTAACAAATCAAAACACTCTGTAACTCTTGTAAAGCGTTTTGGATGGAAGTGAAGATTGATCCATCAATTTCAATTTGACATGAGTAACCTTTAAAAAACAGCAAATACAATTTCAGAAGTATGCACACTGGTAAACAGCTGTTTCACAGTGGGAGTTTTAAATTTCTTTGAGTACCTCTGGTACTCATACTGACTTTTTCCTTTGTCAAATTTAAGGATTACAACATACTATATAACCACAGAAGAATAGAGTAGTACAGTTGACAGGTTAACTGCAAATTGCATGTATGATTGCTTAGTTGTTTTTCTTTTTTTTTTTAAAGGTTTGATCCTAAAATATCATTGCTAGATCTTATCTTCCTGATTTTCAAACCTGCTAAATTTTGCCAAAAGCTGTAGAAATGCTCATGTTCTCAGCAGCTGTGAAGAGCTTACTAAAGCACCTAAGAATAATGTGTTTCATGTCTTGTGACTGTGGTTGAAATACAGTGCTGTGTGCTTAACTGATAAGTTTGGAAATGCTCTTCTTAATGGTCAAGATTGTGTTTTTGAAAATGAATACATGAATGCAGATTGTCGTCACAGTTTTTATTTCTTGCGGCTTTGTTTGCAAAATTCATTCCTTTGAGACTAGTGAAAAATAACAAGATTCTAGCTGTATCTTAAAAGTAACAGTAGATAAATAATAGTACTTTCCTAAAAGCCTTGTACAAATGAAGAAGTCTGATTTTTTTTTTTTACTTTGTGTCACCAATCATATTATAGTCATAATGAAAGTTAAACAATATAAGTGTTAGATTTTGTCAAAGTGAAAGACCCAACCTGAGATAGTACCAAAATGCTCCCATGAAATGCCTATGGCCCAAAAAATGGGGCCAAGAAGAGAATGTGACCTTTATGTATATATTCGCTATATAATAGATATGTTAACTTCAGTCACTCCTTGGCACTATGGATCTGCCCTATTAATTAAAACTAAATATTTGCTCATTCCAGCTAACATTTGGAAAGCTATTTGATGATGTGAAGGCACGGTATTTCTAGAAATGCTTTTTAATAGGTAGTGGGTCGCTCTTTTTTGGATGCTCTGACATTATGATAGTAGCTTTGCGATACTCAGAATGTGAATTTAAAAGTGATTTCATTGTTAAGCATTATAATTTATGACTTTTTTTTCCTGCAGCCTTCCTCAAACCTGATAGCTTTTTCAGTTCCACAGTTGGCCTCATGTTGCACTTTTCTCTTTGCTTTGAAGGCTGGGCAGAAGTCTTGTCAGGGTTTGCAGTTGTACTACTCCGTATAGGGCTGCGTGCCTGTGCTTAAAACCATACGGGTGTTATTCTTCCAGAATTGTTGCCACCATGGTTCCACTTTCTTATTAAACCCAATGCTAAGAATCACTTCATTAACAATGTATCACATTAAAAACCACATGCTAAGTATCATATACTTGAAAAATTATATTGTGAAAGATAAGGCCTCAGAGACTTGGGGTTTTCTGGGTGGGTTTTTTTTTTTTTTTTGGTTTTTTTTTGGGGAGGGAGTTGTTTTTGTTTGGTTTGGGTTTTGGTTGGGATTATTTGATTCTTCTTTTTTGGTTGTTTTTTGTTTGTTTGTTTGGGGTTTTTTGGTGAAAACTTGGCACATTAAATGCACAGAAAAAGTGTTCTGGTTCAGAAAGGTTTACAAATGTAGTATGTCAGAACCATTCCTCTCTAAAATATCTTTCTCATTTATTCTCCCTTGTTTGCCACATTGATCACTTAAGACCTGAAGTTGCTAACGTGCATAATAAGCACCATCTTATGACCGATGAATGCCACTGAAGTAATTGGAATAATTTTTAGTAAAGCAGTGCCCTGTGTTTGCAGAATGGACTAGCCCTTGTCTTTTAAGCTCTGCAGGGCAGGGAATTGTCTTTGAAGTATTTTCTGTAAAATGCCTGGCATGTCTGTGTGTGCCAAAAAATGATAAGTAATAATAAACGGTAGTTGACAATTTATGCAGACTTCTCTTTTTGTTTTTTAATTATTATTATAATTTCGGAATTTGCCTATAGGGTGCTTTCTAGCAAAAAGAAAAATGCCAGAGTGTCTTCCAGCTGGGGCAGGAAGTGCTCTGATGGCAAGAGAAACTTTTAATCAAAATAGAATGCACATTTAATCGATAATATCTTCTGTAAAGCCATCGGGCTAAAACATCAACTGTCATAAATCAGTGTATCTCCACTGAAGTCTGTAGAGTGACTTATGCCAGATGATATGAGTGTCCTTTTTGGCTTAAACAGTTTTCCTTTAATCTTTTTGCCGCTTAAACTTTTACTATGATCTGCCTACATTCCAGAAGCATAGAAGGACAATGGGATAACGTTTCCTTACTTTCCTGCTTCTTTTAAGCCTTTGGAGGCTTTTCTTTTGTGTGATGGCGCATGCTTTATTAGTTATATATGCACTAGTCTCCTCTTCAAGCCTGTGAAGGTAGCTACCCTCCTCAAAATCACACCTGTCATTATGTTCAGAAAAACTCCAGTCTCATCTAGCTTGCCAGATGCAGGTGTATTGTAAATAGCTTCCTGATCACTCTGTATATGTAGTTAAAGGTTTCTAAACACCAGTATTAGTTACACTCTTATTAACAATATCTGACATGAAGCAGTTTAGAAACACTGCTCCCCACATTTATTTCCCTGAATAATTTTATTGTGTCTGCCAAGGGTCCTAATATTTTAGTTACTGACAGCATAATTGATATAAAGTAATTGAAAATGCTGAGTGTGTATGTCTTGTGTGGTGGGACGACTCCAATGATATTCTGGCAGTAGAGAATGGAGAAATAGAAATTATTTTCTTTTTCTTCCAAGCCTCTAACAAACATTTTTGAAGGCAGTGTTAGTAAACTAATTCTTGTTAGATGTGGGAAAACTGTATTTGAGTAGAGAGTCACTCCTTTTCAAATGTTCAAGCTAAATTTTGTTGTTTCCCACTGAAGTATAATGCAATTTTTAGAATTTCAGCATAAATATTTTTTACAAAACTTGCTTTGTTAAGTAATGTAGAAAAGTAATCAAGTTTCTTAGATGACTGCCCAAAATTGATGGTTTTGAAGAAAGATGGGATACTTGTGAGTGTGTGTGAGATTTGAAAGCAACAGAGAAATCATAAATCCTCAAACACATAAGCACACAGGCACACTCTGAGGAGAATGGTATTAACTGCCTAATCATACATTTTTGCTCAAACTTCTTCTCGCTCTATGTCCAGTTTTTCCTGATCTTCCTAAACTAATAATATCTTCACTGAAAAAGATGAAAATGTTGTGCCCAGATGGTGTCCTGCAGAAGGTCACATTTGTAGCTTGTAGAGCCTGATAGAGAGTGGATTCTGCAAGTGGAAATGAATATACTCCATTTCCTTTGAATTGACTGGAAAGTTACTTTCCTCTTTCCAGCCTGCCAGTTCTTCCATAGCTAAAAAGGATTATAGTAACCAAACCTTTCACCAACATTTTATTAAAGTAGGAAATATATGTAATTGCAGCATTTCAAGTAACTCAATAAAGACAGAAAACCAATAATGCATGCAATAATTTTAGTTTTTACAGGCGCTTGGATGTCTATTTCCTTTTCATTTGTAGTTAGGAAAAATTTTGGATGGAAAAGGGCAAGAGTAGATGCCAAAAAAGTAAAACACGTTTCAGAGCCTGACTTGATTTTATTTTACATTGGTGATACTGTCTCTGCAGAAGGTGAAAATACTCTAACAAAACTCTAAACTGGACTGTAAGGCTGTAAGAGTGAGCCATTTTCAAAAATGTGTGTCTCTTCAGTATACTTCCATCCTGTACAAGAAGGCATGTTTTCACTCTTGTTTTTGTACCTATTTTGTTGTCAGAAACACTTTGCAGGTCTTAAATTAGTCCTAGTGGGACATCAGCTCCAGTTGAGCTTTGACAGTTAATAGCAGCTGAATATCTGATATAATACTGATTGAGTATCTGATACAATACTAAGATTGTTAGATTTCATAGATAGCATGTTATAGTAAGGAGAATTGAACTTCTAGATATTCATCCAAGAATTTCTTAAAAGTATAAATTTATGAGATGCTTTCATATGAGGGGGAAGTCCTGTTATTTCACTGGTTTTAGTGGTTTTCTTAAACTTCTGTATGTATTTACAAACTGTAGCTAATGATGAAGAATTGAATGCCATAAACTTGCATCATAGATTGCTATGTCTAACGGTGTTTTTAGGGTTGCAAATACTTCATTGGAATTTAATTTATAGGTAAAATAAAATAATTTCCCTGTTCAGATTTCTGTTACGTATTTTCAGGTTGGGGTTTTTTCCTACCTTTTCGGTCAAATTGCAGGAGTATACAAAAGGCAAGAGGTGAATGCTGGGAAGTGATTTAGAGAAAGTAAAAAACCCTGAAAATTATTTTCTAAGTGAAGATCAATAATACTAGAAATTATTGGTTTTGTGTAAGCTTTGTCTCTAAAGAGCAAAACACCCCCAAATGTTTTTTTTCTTTTATAAATATTGTAAAACAGTGGAAGAAATTATATATTGTATATTGCTTTTTTCTTGTAGTGAGGATTTTTTAAGGCTAGATATAAGAAAATTTTATATACCAACCTAAACGATTCTATAATTCTCTATTAACTACAGATCCCTCCTGGCCGGTCACAAAAACTCTGCATGATGCCTAATCATGTAAGGTTTTTGTTTATAAGCAATTTGAGCAGTATATTGGACACACTACACTGAATAGCAGAACACCGAAAAGTTTGGCGGATCGGGAGTTTTATCCTTCCACGCTTGTTCTGCAGTGGTTTTGGGCAAGTTGAGTGTCCAGTTATATGAATCTGCAGCGGGAGGGGAACACATGGGACGGTTCAGACAGAAAGTTGTTCGCGTGGGAGTGTTTGCAAGATCAGAGCCTTGTACTGCAAGTTGGCTCTCATGATTTCAAAATGAAAGCATATTAACCTATAAGCTTAAAAATAGTTACTCTTAATTTAAATATGATTGACTGACTCCTAAAGTCTTCTAAGTGCTTTTCTGCTGTGACTTCCTATGCTGTTATCTGTTCGAGAATGAAATAAATCTGTCCCAGCAAAATTAAAAAAAAAAAAAATCTGATCAAAGCAATTGTTAGAAATTACACTATTTGATAAGATCAGCTGCTGAAAATAAAGGGGGAAATGAGATCTGACAGAGGTAAACCCAGGTAAATAGCTTTCAGCTCTGCTTTTGTTATTCAAGAAGAAAGAGAAACAATAGGTGCTGTTTAGAGTCAGGAGCTGCCCTTATAACCTCTGCTGCTCTTAAAATGCCTGAAGGTTATTGCATGGTTCATGGTGGCTTTTATGCTTGCAGTTCAACTTTTAATTTTCTAACAAAAGGAGATGCAGTACCAGCCTGCTGATAAACACTTTGCAGAGCAATGAGAGAGAAAAATGGAAAAATTCCTCACACTTTTTTCCTCCTTTCCAGTTACTGAAGCATAAGGTCATATTTTTAACAGAAGAGCACTTCCTCCTATGTTAAGCTGCCAAAGCTGGAGACTGATTTTTAAAAAGTAGGAACATTATTTCTGTGTAGATGGGATGTGCTTTTGCATTCAATAGCCTCAGCCCAAACAGATGATTTGTTGCATGCTGCTATGGGGAGTGATCCAAACATCCACAGGGGCTGTATCTATTTCAACAAGATTTTTAATTCTTGCTGCACTGGCAAAACTGAGTTGACTTAGCCTTCAAAACCAGCCTTCTCAGCATCAAAACTCCAGCTGCCTGGCCCAGAAGTGTTCCCACTGAGTGTGAGAAGCATCCTTTCTCTGCTAGCTGTAAAGCAATGTATAGTGTAAGTAATACAGGCAAACCTCATCCAACACTTTGGCTCTGTCCTTACACGTGCTGCTTGAATTTGTTGGAGTGATCATTGCCGGTGTTTGGAATACCGTGCTTGCTGTGATGCTTTGTACTTGGATACCAGTGCGATCAGAGAGAGAAGGGGTCAACTTCTGAAGGTATTGTTTTCAAGCACAGCTGAAAGTAATGGAATGTAACAGTTTTAGGAATGTACACCTGTGAGTATATAATACGAGGGTATCTGTTTGTGTATTTTCACTGCTGACATTCAGATCAAAGGTCCCCTAGGCGGTGGTGGTGTAAGAAAAAGGGAAAGGGGCCACATGTCTCACCAACTCTGACTTGTTGTGCTGCTTGTTGTTTGCAAGTTTTCACTAGAAAATCAGTCACGAACCCGTTTCAATGAGGTAACTTACTTCTGGGGTTTCACTTACTATATATGAATATGCAGTTCAAAAAGTGGCAGTGAATAAAAGAAAGAATACTGCCACTTAAATATCAAAACTGATGCCCGGTCTTGCATTGGATGGTGCTGGGATATTGTCACAAGCACTTTAAAAAAAATTTTGTGTTTTGAGCAGAGTGTCACCTCTGCATGACAGATGCCAAAAAAGCTGACAAGTAAACTGAGAAACACCTTCAAGCCTTTACAAACACATACCAGCTTAAGCATCTTCAACCCTTTACAACTTTACAGCTAAAACAAAAAGCCGAGAAGGCATCTGTCTCTTGCCCTCCAGCTTGCTTAAAGGTGAAGGAAATGTATTCCGAATGGAGGAGGACCCCCCAGGCCCTGGAAGTTGTTTTATTAATGATTAGTTTCAGCCTTCTCATGAAATGGCTTCTATTTTCTCACATGGGCAAATTAAAAAGATGATTTCACGTGGGCAGAACAATGACACCTGTTAAATCTTCCTCTGTTGTTAAGCGTGGTTAAAAAAAATATTTAGATTTAATTTTAGATATGCAGAATAAGTAGAACTATACTTACTTTCTTTTTATGCGGGTTATGTGGGATGTGTGCTGGCACATATTTGTGTCATAATAATGTATGCTATTGCTCCTGGCAGTAATTCTCATCTCCTTTAACCGAATTTGCTTAAATCAAAAATACTAGCTTTTTTTTTTTTTTAACTATTAAGGCAGAGGGACTTTTGCCATCAATTTTTTGCTTGCTTCCATGACACATCTGACTTGATTTCTATATAACAAAGGTGTTTTAGAGGAGAGTCACAACTATAGATGCTATTTATCATGCTGCTTTAACATTAGGGCTTTTGTCAGCAACAGAGTATTTCAGGAAGAATTTTCCATTGACTCAAAGAAGCCAGCAGCAGCACTGTGAGAATTTTACATGGAAATCTGAGTGTAGACATGGCCTAAGGGAAACTACTTATGATTCTGGGGACATGTTTGGTAAGAAGTAGTAAGCCATGGGTGTTGGGTAACTGTGGTCATCAAGAGCTTAGCTGGCTGTCCATGCTCAGTGTGCATAGACTTCTCACAATCTTTTTTCAACATGTTGTGGAAAGTTACTAGCACTTGGATGATACACATTTTTCTCTTTCCCTGTGGGCTGTACAGCTCCAGTTTGCTCTGGATGAATTCGTGGGGCACATTGTTTGCTTTCTGTACTCAGTCCTGGGAAATCAGTACCTTACTAGGATAAAGACTGTTGTTTGGATAGTTTGACTTAAGATATTATTTCTGTGATAGAGAGTCAGATGGAGTCCTTATTTTGCTTTATCCAGATTTATTCCAGAGAAAATCACAAGCTGGGTATAATTTGGAAATGTTTGCTTTAGTTGCACAGTTTTCACAGTGTGTTCTCCCAGTCAAAGGGCGGGGAAAATATGCAACAAGGCCTGTGGCAGCATGTCACACAACCCTTGGCCACATGGTTTTGTTTTATTTTTTTTCTGTTGGCAGGCACTAAAGGGGGTGTTAATTCATGGCCTGCTAATTTTGCTTAGGAGGTCTATTCAGCCATCAGCGCAAAATGGGTTACCAGCCTTGCTGTTGCCTATGGCAGCTGTGGTGCAACACCAGCACGTGCTGCTATGATCACGAGGCTGGGGTATTGTAATTCCCTCACAATAAATCCTTCAGCCTAACTTCTCCTTTGCCTGCCCATTGCATCTTCGGAAAGCAGCAGCATGGTTGCTTGTCAGCTGGTGGTACTGCATGTTTGCTGTGCCACCCCTCTGGCTTTTTTTGGGTTAGCAAGCTATGAAGTAGTGACTTGACTTTATGGAGGCAGTGCTGCTATACGCATTTCAAAGCTACATGGGTAGGACCTAGTTACCTTAAAGATCGCTTCCTGAAGCTTTGGCCTGAAGGATGTTTGCCTTCAGATGATAACCTGTCTCATTTTCCCACCGTTACATGAGCAGTGGTGGTGAAGTGTTTACCTACTGGACCCTGCCCCAGGCCTTCAGCTTTACCTTCAGTCCATCTTTGGTCATTGTTCCAGAAGGTGTAAGTCCACAAGAGCTTAAGCACTCTCTTTTCTTCCAATTCCTGCCTTCCACCTCGCTCTAGAGCTGGCTCATAGCTGATCCTGTATGACCCACAAAACAGCCCTCAACCTGCAGACTAAACCACAGAAAATCAAGAAGCTTTCTGCAGGGTTATCTCCCTAAACTGTCTTTTCACAGGAGAGGACAGGTTCCACCACTAGCAGCAAAGATGTAGTGGGAGCAGACAGTTTGAACTATGGGGAATAATAGCACAGCCCTACCAGCAACACAATTTAGTTACCTTTAAAGTGTTGTAAAAATGCAGCTCTTTCCTAGAGCTGCAGTTATCGCATATATTTCTAAACAGGAAAGCATTGTCATTGTTTTATCATGTCTGTACACATGAGAGAGAAAGACAAAAGCTAGAGACGTTGTTAGGCATCACTGTTAAAGAGACTGGGGACTGGGGAAAGTGTTTTAAATGTTATCAAAATCCTTGCGGTTGCCAGTGCTGAGAGCTGGTCTGTATTGTTGTATTATTTTTCTTTATATTTCAAGATAATTTATCAGCATAAGAATTTCCCAACTGAGAAACGATACCATTTTAACTTAAATCCAAGGAACAAGGGTGCAGTCTGTCCAGCAAAAAAACATGGCAGTACCATAGCAGGCATTTTTGACTGAGGCAAGGGATCTGTTTACTGTATTTATGTAATTATTTTTTTCTGGAGAAAATGCCAGTCACTGTACTTCATACTTCAGGTGATTAGCCAGTGGGAGAAAATTAGTTTGTTGGTTCTTATCTTGCTAAAGATGATAGAGCACCTTCTGCTTATGGTTTTGCCTTTCAAATATCAGAACTTTTTCTTCCCCCCTAAAACAAGGCTAAAGAACTAAAATAGGAGCTGTTGGAGTCTGAAACTGGGAACAATAAATCTTATTAAATTTATTTTCATATTTTGGTAAAAAGCCGAAGAATTGAAAAATCAAAACACCAAAACCTGAATGTGCAACATGTGTAACTTAAAAAAAGAACAAGAAAAGTTTGATTAAAATACCTTGCCCTGCCAGTCGCTGAAGTTTTTATCTCTTGATGTACGTGACGTTAAAAGCCAGCAAAAACACCTAGTGAGATGGAGAGTTCAAAGAGAGGTATAAAAGAAAAAAAAAAAAGCTAAGCGAGAGAAAGGTCGATTGTGATACAAAAACAAAAGCAGCAACAAGTGTAATGCCTTCTGTCTTCAGGATAATGTTAAAATGAGTGTAAGTTTCATCCTCGGAGGGGCTTTGTGGTGTTATAATGATTCATAGGATGAAGTGATTTTTATGTCTTTTTCACTCGTATTTCAGTGGAATTTCTCTCAGATAAACAAAGTAACACACACGCAAAGACTCTTTCTGCCTCATTTAAACACCCCACCTTATCAAAACTCCACTTCCCTGAGTGATGGATCTTGGATCTGGATGGGAGAATGAAGTATTCAATTACCTTATTTTCATGTGCTAATGAAGCAGAATGTGGCTTTAGGGGTTTTCTTTTCAGCAAGGTAGCCTGTTTGGTTATGCACATGCCGTCTTCTTATGTTTCCTTCCCCATCCCTGCCTACACTCAAGTGGTGGTCTTAATGGGCAACAGGGGCTAATCTGTCTGCCTGACAGCAAGCCTTGGCCTTCTACAGCCCAGCGGGAGCAGCCCTGGCCTGTAATTAGCGGAGCCATCAAACCAAACTGTTAGGCTCGAAGTTATTTCTTTTGGCACCTCTTGCAACAACTTTATATGCTGAATATCCGTGAAGGATTTTTTGTTGGACTTTTTTTCCCCTCATATCGCTGAGTGTTGATGTGAGCTCAGAAATTCTCAACCTGCACGGCAACAGGTTTGTACTCTGGGAACTCCGGCTGTCCTTAAATGGGAAATGTACAGCTTTTAAGTGTTTGACATCGTTTGTTCAGCTCAGTTTAAAAATGAAGGTACATTTTTGATTGAGAGTCAGATGGTAAAGAGAAGTATTTTTTATAGCAAAGTCATGGTGCTGATGATGCAGGAAAAGCATGTTTTCAGCTCACACACTTTTTGGTGCTGTCACACCCTCCTCAAACATCCTCAGCTTTACTTCCATAGAGGTGTACTGGTTTAATGGGTGGAATCATTCATACACTTGATGACAAGCTTTTACTTGGTGCTTGGCTGAAATAGGACCTGAGTGTTCAATGCTTTACATAATAGCTCTTTAGCTACAGTTGCGTGTATTTTTAGTACCTTATAATGAAAATTAACACATTTTGGGGGTTTTCCTCACAACTGTATGCTAGGAATTACTGGGTCAACTTCACCACAATGGATGATGGAGGGAAATAACCATCCAGGAGTTACTCACTGCCAGTTATGAAGCTGAGGAATTGGAAAAAGGCAACAAATTTCCCTTTTTTTTTTCCTTCCTCTAAAGAATTAAATAAAGAAGCTTTACAAAGTACATTGAAACATACCCAAATCTGGATAGTTTGTAGAAACTTCTGAAGAAAAGAAAGAATTACTGAAGTGGCTGTGATAGGTGTAGGAATAGTCACCTTAAGTTCTCCTAATAAGTAAAAGGAGGAAGTGTAATAGACACTGAGCAGTAGCATGGATTTTGTCAAGTGCACCATACTGCTGCGCATTCCGGTTTCTCTTGAAGGAAATGTATGAAAACAAAAATTGGATATTTTTTTCTTACAATCTTTCACAAAGGTACTAAAGTTAATGTAGTGGTGAAGTCCTGTCATGAATTACAACGGGTGAAAAAGTTACGAGATGAGCGATAATAGTCTTCAGCTCTCGACTCCTATTTAAGGGAAGCTTTAAAAAGTAGTATTCTGAGCAGTGTGAGGCAGAGAGGCATCAAGAAGCAGCCCTGATCAGTGAGGTTGCATGGCTAGTGGTTTGAAGTTATATGTGTTAAGGCTGCTGTGGGAAGATGCCTCCAGAAGTATGCAAGGAAATTAGGTAACTTAATAACACACATTGTGTCTGAAGTACATCGCAAGGCAGATTGGATCAATGCACTGACATTATCAGTTACCTTTCATGGAAATAAGCCCGATAACATTTTCTGCTGTAGCTGTTGAATACTGCTTTTGTGCAAATATCCTAGCCTGTGTTGCTCCCAGGAAATTCACCTCGTGGAAAGGAAATTCCCGGCATGCTTCCCCCCCTCCAGCCTTCCTCCACTTGGAGGGGAATTTCCATGCTTCTCCCTTATCTCTTGCCTATCCTATCTCCAAAGTGTGCTGAGGTAAAACAAGGTGTATCTGGGGCTCTGCAGAGCACTGGCTGCCTTTGGCAACCAGAGAAGCCTACTGTGATCTGAACAAAGTCACAGCAGCTCTTTCATCCCTTAAATTTGGGGAAACAGCCCTGTGCTCTTAGAGTTGTGTAAAGGAAAATTTCATGACTAATAACTTCATCAGTATGTGCTGTTGTGGAAAGCAAAGCAATTAACTTGATTGGTTATGAATCTAGCTTGTTGTTCTGATTAAGAGTTGAAGAGTTTCCAGCTAAAACTTTTTTAAGATTTTAATCTCTTTAATCATTCTCAAAGCACAGCATCTCAGAGCATCTCTTTCAAAATAAATCAAGTATTTTTTTAAATTAGTCAGACTTTCCTTGGGAACCCCTGAGATGTTTTTGTTTCACACTGCTTAACATTATCATTCATCCCAAAAAAAAGCTTTTTCACTGTGCAGAAAAAAACATCTCCTGCCTTCTTAACTGGTTTTAACACAATTCTCCTCCTCCTCCCCTCCACTTCCTTTTCGATGTCCCTTTCTTGGATCTGAGTAAGTACAGTGTCTGGTACCTCAGCCTGGCTTGAATTTACTGAAGCAAACTAGTCTAGAGTTTTGAAAATAAAATAAAGGGAAACAGTAGCAGAATGTTACTGGGAAAAGTAAACTTTTTCATAGTACTGTACTTGGCAAGAGCAGATACTTAACATGCATTCGGACCCAGTAGTAAATTAAAATTAATAATAAACTGCGTATCTATTTTACAAAACTGTATTTCTTACAATCAAAAAAAGTTTCTTACTTCTTTAGTTATTTCGGATTTGAGCTTATTTCCCATGTGTTTCTCAGTCGAGAACATCTCACTAAAACAACTTTTTTTGGCTCCTGTCTCACTTTCTGGTTTTCACACACCAGCACCCTGCTGCACCATTAACGTTGTAAACATTGCAAAGGTCTTTGTTTCCATGAGCATGCTTACTGAAGTTTGTAAACTGGCATGTTTCGGAAAACTCCCCACAAAAAAACCTAAATTTTTCAGTGCTGTTCATTTTAGAATTATGATGATAGAAAACAGAAAAAACATTTTATGGTGGTAGAGGTAATATCTTTTACATTATTTTATATTGGGAATAATGTTCAATTCACTTTACAGTGAATTGAACTGTAAAGTTTAATTGTACTGGGCGTGTCTTGTACTGGGATATATAGCTTTGTGTATTTAAATATGCATAATTCCTAGGCATGAATTTTGTGTGAGAAGCAGTTATCTTGTTGAGTCTCATCTCACTCTAGAGGGAACTGTGAAAGTTTTACAATCATACAGTATAATTTTTGTATATAATAGGTGTGTACAGCATACAGAGTATTGAACTGCATTATTCAGTGCCTAACAGTTTATAAGACTATGTGTATTATTACTTCAGAGATGTACAGACTAACAGTCCTCCTCCTATCTGGTTATATTTAGTATAAAATTTATCTCTACTAAGAAATATAAAGCCAGCAGTGTCAATAGCCAGGCAAAACCAGGAAGAATTGAGAGAAGAGTAGAAAAAGAGCAAAAGTCATCTCAAGAAGAGAAGCCTCCTCAGTGAATTGATTACAAATCAAAGATTAGCATTTAGATAATGTTGCCTCTTGTATATCAATAAACTTATGCAGATCTATAGTGCTATTGAGTTACATTGTGGCAGTGTAAGCAGACACAGGTCTTGGGGAAACTGAAGGCATTTACAGTTAAACCCATGTAACTGCATTATGTCCAACGTGCTGTCGTGCATAAGCAATCATAAAGCCACACTTCAGGCTGTAGTGTGTTGGATTTCACTTCAGCTTCTGTGTAATCGTAAGGACCTGAACAAGTAAAACCATGACAGTAGCCTGTTCTTGAGGTGACCAGAATATGGTAAATGTCATAAATCCACATCTGAAATAAGACCTCACACACTCTTTACCAAGCACAGACACAGAAAAAAGGCTCTTTGATGTGGCTCTAGTGTAGTATCAGCTTTGTCTGTAACAAGACCTTTGTGCTTCAAACTTGCTTTGTGTATAAAAGGCTGTACTGTTGGGTGGAACGGCTGATACAGGCTTATCCTTCCTGTCCTCTCCGCCCCCACCCACCTTCTGCACCTCTTGGTGATCTCTGTTTTGGCTGGCTGGAGTCTCAGCCTGCTAGTTCTCATCCCAGCCCAATCACCTAAAAACCCTGGATAATCCCATCCCAGTGCATAAACCAGAGCAGCCATAACAGCGATAAACAATTGCATAGCAGCTGCCTATTGCAGACATACCCCTCCTGGGTAGGTCAATGGACCTCAAATGCTGCTGCCAAGAGAGTAGCACCTCAGGTGGCAAAAGATGGTTTGGTGTCTCCCTCTGCTTCCCAGCACACCTAGCAGTTTCTACACACATAGCAACTAATACTTTGCTGAATACCCCTTCTTAATATTAGCATCGCTTTTCACCCCACTACTGCTCATACCCATTTCTGTGCCCGGGACAAGACCCACATAATACATAAGGGTACCTCTTTCATACTTTCCTCTTATGTGGTCCTCCTTTGCCCTGGCATTTTGTCACCGTAAAGGAGCTTGTTTTGATATACCTGATCTGATAGCATCTGACAGTGACCCTCTTTGAAGCATATTTATTTACGAATTAGACTACTATCCATGGATATGTGAAGATGGTAAACCTTCCAATATAGCATCACAGAAAATAGATGTGGTAGGAAAATGGTAAAGGATGAAGTAACTAAGAGCCTCTAGTGGGGCATCTTACCTGCCCTCCTGCTATACTATTTTTACACTACAACTGCCTTTTAAGTAGCCTTATGTTTTGTAAAAAATAGATTAGGTATTCTGCTAGGTAAGAAATGTCCTTCCAGTCACATTGCTGTAATTAAGCTGTTACATGGATCATTGGTCCTCATACTTCAGCCGTGAAATGGTATTGGCTCGTTGGAGAAGAAATCCTCAGGTCCTATATAGGTACTGCACATGTTAGGGGAGTCAGTCAGGGATGCTTATGCTGAGAGGGTTTTTACTTCCTTCAGAATTCAGGCTGTCCACGAAGATGGCAGAAGATGGGATTTGGCAGTTAGTTAAGGACATGTTCAACTCAATTATTGAAAGTTAAAGGGGTCCCACACATTATCACAGCAGAATAGTCCCTATTGTAGCATGTGCATTGGCATGCTTTCTCAGTGCAGTGACTTGGGGTGCTGCGGGACAGAAGGGTTGCCCTGTGAGCCCTGCCTTACCTGATCCCTGCTGCACCCAGAATCAGAATAGGCCACAGTGGGGTATCAGGTTTCCACTGGAAAAGCACTTTCAAGGTCTGTGCTTTCAGTTAGGTTGTAATGGTGTTTCAGCTGCCAAGTTACTAATGCGTGGCACAGGTGGTAATAGCTGTTTCTGCTGTCCTGCTTCTTACCACTCCGTCCCAGAAAGTACTGATATTTCCAGCTCTGCCAGTGCAGTGCTGGCTGCACTGGTGTATAAAAATCGTTAATGGCTGGCTATACAGTGTAACTGCTAGCATGGCTGTGGTTGGGGAAAATGGATATATTTGGACAGGAAAGAGCTTGAGCACTGAGCAGTCTGTTATGCTTTTGCCATGGGGAGTATAAGAATGAGAAGTGATGGGTAAGGTGTGCCTTGAGTCCCCTCCTCCCATCCCATGAACTCATGGGGCAGAGCTAGCATACCAGGTAGGGCACTCTGCTGGAATGTTGACACCTTTTATTAACCTTCTCTTATTTTTCAAAACATAAGAGTATTTACCAGGTCATAAACAATACACTGTGAAGAGTTATCATATGTAATTGCAGCTGCCAGAATGAAAAAAGTTGTCTTTATGAGGCTGATGATAGTGTATTTAGAAGAGAGTGAGTTGGTTTGGGTTTTGACGTTGTGATGTTTACATGCTACCTTACAAAACTCAGTGCAGTGCTTGAGCTCCCAGTGTGAATGAAAATTCAGCTTTCCTAGGAATGTCATCATACAGGGGTGTGTAAGTCAGAACTGACAGCTTGAGATACCTGTGTTGCCCAGATTCCCATCACTCTGCACGGTTGTGAACAGAGTAACACAGGCCTCCCCTGTGTCATTTGCTCAGCAAATGGAGAGAGAAGACACCAGAGGAAAAGGTGACCCCCGTGGTTCCGGCGTTGGCATGGGGCAGCAGGTGCGCTCCTAGTGACTGCCTGCCCACAGCTGAGGCTGTGAGCTGTTACAGATATCAAAACAGGACAGGTGGAGGGATTTCAGAAAGCAGTCTCCTGATTTGTGTCCCCCAGACTTCTCCTACCCCTGATGAGGTCTGCATTAAGGAAAACAGGCTTGTTTATCAGGTCTCAGGTTGTACTTGTCAGCCAACCATTTGGTTTTTCACAAATATTCCTCAGAGAGCAATATGTAATATATGGTGAAGCAGTGTTTATTGCTTGTTTGTTTTTAAATAACCCCATTAAGGCCATTATTAATTGTAAAGAGGGTATTAATCAAAGCAGATTCATATCTCCTGGCAAATTAATCCACTCTGTAATCTATTACTTTTAGTTAGATGGTTTAATATCTTTTTGTGGCAGAACATTAGCTGCATCACATGTTCATGTCACAAATCGGTTTGTTCAGTTCTAGATTTGTTGTATAGGCACTTCAGATCACAGCTCACATGTAGGACTCATCCTTTAGGTATTGTCTCGGGAATTGCTCCTTCATGCATCAGAAATGAGGCTTTTCTCTTACCTAGGTAAGGAACAAAAGAGGAGCTGATAAAATTCACTCATCACACAGCCATGACCTTGTTTGTTTTGAGCTAATTTTTGGATGAAGAAAGCACTGACATTTCTTTCCCCTTCTTTTAGATTGATGGGTGGAAGCAGTCCTTGGGATTTGGCTATTTTCAAAACAAAATATTTGACCTGAAAGGTAATATTTATAGCAGGCAGCTAATAGAAAACATACTTGCCCTCTCTCTGTGTCTCTTATGTGTATGTGTGTATGTGCACTTCGGGTTCCCTTCTGGGCCTGACCTCTGCTGCACGCAGTGCAGCTTCATTGACTTCACCTTCCATTCCCTTCTCCTGATAAATGAATCACTGGAAACGAAGGGGCTCGGTATGCGGGGAAGCAGGGTGCAGGAAGTTCACGGCAGTCCCTTGCCATTCTGATCCTCTGCAAATGTCCTTCCTGCTGGAGTGATGGATGGTGTGGGGCTTCTGCGTCAGTCACTTGTGAACTCTGAAGGTCACCGGGGACAGTATATTCTCCCTTTGGAAAGAGACCTGCAGGGATGTTGATTTAGTGACATCTAGCAAGGACTGATCCTGTCAGTCAGTGCAGTAATGTTGGGAGTGGGGAATGGTGTTAGCATTGGGTCACTGGATCTAAAGCAGGAGGAAACGATAGTTGGACTCCATTAAAGCCCTCCTCTGGGCTGCTGATTGGACCTGGCAGGTGGGAAGGGGCTATTTTGGAAGAGGTATCTGGCTGAAGGAGCAACTGCACTCCCAGCTCTCTTGCTGCAGCAAGTGCTTTGCATTTAAGTGAGGACAGGGAGAGTCCTTCTTCTCTGCTTACAAACAGGCACTCTTCGGTTTTTTTCCTCGAGGTAAAAATTTCAGCAGGACAGTAGGTCTCTAGGGAGCTTAAAAATGCCCATGTAATTAGAAATGGTGCCTGCAGTTTTTTGGGCTCCAGATTCCCATGAAATTTGGATTTGAACAAATCTGATTTTCTCATGTTTGGACGCCTGTGCATGTCAATAAATCTTGTATTGTTCAGTGAGGATTTGCTGTGGTGGGGGATGGCTCCATGGGATTCAAGGTAGGCATAGAAAAGGCAGGTACCTATGCCATTAAAATGAATACATATGGGCAGAAACAAACCAGTTGCAAAAGCAGCATTTGGAGTGAGGTGGGAAGAATGGGGCTGAAACAAATACAGTTCTATCTCCCTTGTCAGCCTCTTCCTGAGATGCAGTGCTTGTAGGCTTATGTACCGTTGAGGCATTTGTAATACTGTAGTCGGGCCATAGCTGCAGATTTAACTGTGTATTTGAAAACACATTCTATTTTTTCCAACCAAAATTTCTGATACATCAAACAGTAGTGACTTCACAGCAGTCCTAAAGCTAGAGACTCAACATGAAAATCCTGCATTCCACTATCATCATGAAGTTCCAGATTTTGGTTCAGCCTTTATGCGTTCGGAAATAGAGACCATACACTAAGCAAGTTGGAATTTGAGTGAATTTAAGCTGAGTATTTATTAAAGCTCTATTTAGACTGGACTGTGATGAGGCTGGATTGCAGAGCTACAGGCTGTAATCAACACTCAGCAGGAGGTTATTCAGATTAAATACCAACTGTCTTGGAATGGTGGGAAAAGTTTCAGACAAAAGTTTTATTTACTGGTTCTTGGACAAAGTTGTGGGCTTGCAGTAATATTTCAGGAATTCTGCTGGACAGATAGCTTTCCTCCTTGAAGAAATGTTCTTTTTGAATTGCAGTGTTCTTGAATTCAGCTACTGCTTTACATATCCTCTGATGAATACGGTTCATATCCAATTTGCTCCCCTCCTTTATCTCCTTACTGTGAGACTGTAATCATCCTTTTGCCTTCTTTTAGTCTGCATTTTTTTTCCAAGAGAAAAACAAGGCAAGGAAGAATTTTTGGGGGGGAAAGAGGGGGGTGGGTAGCTTCACAGATTTCTCTTTTTTTTTCTCCCTTTTCCCTCTTTACTTTTCCATTTTTCATGTTGGCTTTCCTTCTCACCTTTCCTTTTCCTGTGTCCTGTCTAAAGGCTGGGCTTGCTCCTCCCTTCTCATCTACTCTTTTATTTTTGAAAAGAAGAATCATGACTGGTTGTTTTTTCACCTCATCATTTATCTACTTGTCCACACCTGTTTCTTTCACTTTGATTTCCTTCAAGTTTCAGCATGCATTTTCTCTTGTTCTGCCTTTTGCTTTTCATTTCTCCTCTGTCATTATGCCAGATCCCCTGGTCCCCACTCTCCTCCTTTCCAAGCTGCTGGCCCTGGGCTTGCTTTCTCCTGCCCAACCCTAGCAGAGGACTTTGCAGCCTGGCTGAGTAGCTCCCACTGCTGTTACAGTGCCATTGGTGGACTCATACATTTCCCTTTCTCCCAGCACAGTGGCATTCGGTTTCAGCGCTAATATGTTTTGCGTCGTTTTATTTTGGGGTCAGCCCTTTCAATAATTAATGCACATAGGAAGCATTGTAATGACTGTGTTGCAGTATTAAGCTTGAACTGCATAAAGCAGGGTCCACTGACTTACTTTCAGAATGAGTGCACAGTGTATAAAAATCACAGAGAGGAAAAATGATACTCATGTAGTTAATGTCCCTGTAAACAGGACAAGTGATTCTGTAAAAAATGTGGCAAGCACCTCCCTGAAATTAACACAAGCGCATGTTTCCTGTAATACTGCTTCAGGTTTATATGGGGTCTCTTGTCTTTTTCTGGCTTCATCAAGTGAGCAATACAAAATACTGGAAATTATAGTTAGACTATTAAAGGTCTACAGCCTTTCTCACTTAGTCAAGTAAGTGAGATTTCCTGTTTCTCATTGTCACTTGACTGCCATGGTGAAGGTATTCAGTACAATTGCTAATTTTATCTAGAAGTTATTTCTTCTTTTTTTTTTTCCCTGAGGCATTCTCAATTGCCACAAAACTTTCCTGAAATTGGTTTTATTAACTGTGTATTTCTTTTGCCTCATTTTTTTTTGTCTGTATTGAAGCTTGGAGGTTCCAGATGAGACTGTGCCTGCCAAAGGAGTCAGTGGAGCTACACACTCCTTGTCACACAGTAATGGAAAATACATCACTGCACAAAAGGCCTTGGCCATGATGGACTAGAAGCAGCTGCCCTCCAAAAACCCCAGTCACAGTTGTGCACTGTACATCAGAGGGGAACTGATTGGAAGGTGGAGGTCTTGGAAGCACTAGCTAATCAAAAAGAGTCAAATGCTAGAGCACAATAAACTGGCCTCATTGCCAGTGCTTAGCAGATTGATTGAAAGGAGATACAAAGACCAAAGTATTTTGTCTGTAGAGGTGCAGTCTGAAAGGCTGATGTGTGAAGCGTGGTCCTGCTCATCATTATCTGAGGAAGCCCAGGTGACCTCAGCTGCCAAGCAAACCAACCCTACACGGGAACCGTGCAGGACAGGCTTGGCAGGCGGCATCCACTCACTGTGTTAGGCAAAGAAAGTGACACAGACTTTGTACAATAGAGACACTTTACATTACTAATTTAAACAAAATTCAGCGATACAAAAATTATAAACCTTGTTAAAATAAAACTGAAAATACTGAGAACCTTTGATCAGAATTTACTCAAGCTCAAACTGAAACTATCTTGATTTTCCAGTGTCGCAGTGAAACCAAATACTCATTAAATCACTGTAACAGTATTTAACATCCTCATGTCTTTTTAAGTAGTCTACAGAAGTTTTTGTTTTCAGCAAAATAATTTCACCAAAGTCACATTTGTCATCTGAACCTTGCTAAGTAGGTTAATCAAATTGTAATTTAGTATCTGAACCACAAACACTGTGTCAATTGTGCAAAGCTCTCTGGGTACGCTTTTGGGCCTTACATACTAGTTACTCCATTTCCATCCCACCCAGCATAGAAATGCTGTAATACTTCAAACATTAAAGCTCTTAACCAGAAACCATAGGTGAAAAATCTCAAGACACATAGAACAATTTTAATAGTGTCTCCTGCAGACCTTTGCAGTGCTTAAACTGGGACTATTTCTTCCTGCATTTTTCTCATAAAAGCTTTTGGGGAGGCTCCCATATGTACGCATTTTCATCTTCATATCCTGTCAACAAAGAAACTCCTATTTGCCATTTAGTTTAAAAATATGTCAACGGACATTGGAAAATTAATATTATTAAAAGGGACAAAATATGAGTAAAAGAAAAGCTTCACAGGTCCTCATCTCACGCAGCACTCCAGTATCACAAGTAATGAAAGTGCAAAATAGATGTCAGTGAGCTTCTCATGAGTTGTTTTCTGCAGGGTAGAAAGAGTCACTGATCCTTGGCTGGTGTTCATTGACTTACACAGCTTCCTCTTTGCAAGGTGCTTCTTGCAGAAGCTATGATCAAAATGGCAAACCATCTCAGACAGTGCTAGATTACAGTGATTTAGGAACGATGCTTGGTGTTGACCAAGCAGTAGCCACCACAGGAATGTCTACCATGGCAGCTCTGGCTTCTAAGGAATTTGGTACACATTTTCAGGAGGTCCCTCCAGAAGTGCAGTTAGTGCACTTCTGTTTGAAAATGTTTAATAAAATTTTAAAGTAGTCTGGAATTTTGTGCTAGGGTCTGTGAGCATCCCTCCACACGCCCCATCAAAATTCCTGATGAGGAAGGTCACTTGAGGATGTATGCTCTTCTGCTGTTGTAAAATCTTGACTTTCCAGAGAGTTCAGCATAAAACTATAATTAGTATTGTTATTAAAGCAGACAAGCAGCATCTCAAAATTCAAGTACACAGCTCGGTTACTAAAATCATTGCACATCAGCAAAAAAAAAAAAATTCTTATCAGTGAATGTATTTCTCTTTTGCTAACCTAAAGAGAAACATTCTTGTTCTTCATATAAACAAGGCAACTATAGTTACCTTCTTATTTTGGATTTCACCAGTACGTCACACAGTTTATTTTCCAAAATCTAATAAAATGGTTGGGAAAAATTCTTTGAAACTCATTAAATGAACTCTAATATATATAATTTAAAATGTGGTTTGTCTGATTCTACAAGCTGTTTGCATGCTATCCTATACTGATGGTCTAGCATCTCTTAGATGAGGAAAGAGTGATGAATAACAAAACTGCAGCTTTCACCAGTGTAGGGGTGACTGCCTGAGCAGAGATTTCTGCAGCACAAAGAGAATTCCTGAAAAGGCATAAAGCATTATTGTGATAGCCTGTAAGTTTAAATAATAACTCTGTAAGTTGAACATAGGGGTCCCAAATCACTGATTAATACCAATTCCCAGGAGGATATTTTACATCTCAACTGAAAACAACACTCCAAAGTTTTCTGTGAGTTTCTGTAGATAACATATTGAGGTTGTGTCTGTTTCCTCTCTTACAAATTTGGTCCTAGGTTCTGACTCTGAAGAAATGGCAAAATTGGAATTAGGAAAAGTAGTTTTAACTCGGCCTTGTATAGAAACCAGGAATTTTATTTTCAATCATGAAATTTCAAGGCAAGATCATGAATTAATGCAAATTTTTAAGCTGTCAACATTTCACAGCACGCACAAAACTCACGCAAATGTGATTTATGGCTTGTCACTTGCAGCATTGTCAGGAAAGTTTTATGTGGACCTGAATTTGTTTCATGCACTCACAGTAGCTCTGAACAACACAGTCTCCAACTGTCATAAAATAAGAAAATACACATTTCTCTGTCACTGTTAATTTGATACTGAGCTGTGATAGATTTATGAAAGAAGCTATGTGTAAGAATCACTAGTTCTATACAAGGTACTGCAGGAAATATCTGAGAAATGTTGTGGGGTTAACACACTTTGGATCAAAATACGGTTTCAATGTATTGCACATATAAAGCATTTTTTTTCTTTTCTTTTTTTCCCCCCCTTCTAGATTAGGGGGAATATAAGTAAGGCAAATATAACTACTGCAAACATTCCGTAGGATTGCCCATGGCAGCAAAGCAAAGTATGCTCATTTGTCAGACAGGCAATTTAGAGAGATAGCAGGATTCATAACTAAGTGTTTTGTTTGTTTGCTTGCTCATAAATGGTTTATTTTGGGCTGATTTTAGGTTGGCTGTGTAAAAAGGGCATCAAGCCATGTTCTGAGGCAATTCTGCTTTGTTACATTTGGAAAAAAATGGTTTGGATTATAGTTTTCCCACAAATTATTAACAGGCACAAATGGTGTTTGATTTAACTTGCTTTTTATTTACATAGTGATCAATGATAGGGCAATGCTTGAATTAGTTTGGAAATCATACAACTGTTTTTATTTGACCTGGTTTCTACATTTGGATGAGATTCCTTTTCCTGCATATAAATATCCATAAAAACATGTCGAAAATTTCAGGTCTCACCTAGTTATTCACTCTGTTGTGGCTACTGCTATCTTTATGAGTTTAATTCTCAAACACTTATGTACCAGTGTTCCACTTGATGGCTTGTTAACACACATTGTACAAATAAAACTCCCTTCGTTTCACCTGATTTAATGTAATAGTCTTCTTGAAGAATCACAGAAATAAGAGATAGAAAGGTAAACTTGTGCAGATTTTTCACTTGTGTAAGATTGTTCTCTAGTTCCTGACTCTCGTCAAATGTTTATTACTTACCAGTTGTCTGTTAATAGATGGCCAGACATTACACGTTATTTGGGTAGAAGGCTCTCTTTGCCCCTGAAGCTCAAGCAGTTAGTCATGTTATTATTATCCACAGAACACTATTTTTCCTATGGAAAGACTGGTAGCCACACTGTTTATAAGCTGGCTACTAAGAAGGCGTAAAACCCCATACAGTTCTGACTGTTCCTCTATACATGGAAAGTACAAAATAATTTAAGAACTGTGTTTCTCTTTTTTACTCAGGCAATGTTCCGAGTAAGATTTCAGCAGAATTTCTTTTGTGATGCAGCAAAAAAACCCAAACCTGTCCAAGGACTCCACTGTTTGTCCTCTTTCTCTTTCTTTCTCTTTTTCACATTTTGCAAACAGACATTGCCTTTACCCAAATTAACCTCTTCCGAGTTCTGCTTTTTTCCCCCTAGTATTTGGATCAAGCTTCTCTCTGGGTGGGGCGAAAAGTGAACTCTCCCAACATACAGTACAAATTAGATCTTTTTAAAAACAAAGACTTCTCTTAAGAATAGCTGTATTTTATTTCTGACAAAAGAAGGGAAAACACAAGTGTGCTCAGTAAATCAAGAAGTCAAATGTGTGTAATCTGATGCCAAGTGTAAACATGTATGGACTTTACAAGGCTTGCCGACACTAGATACTCTGATTTTCTTTCATTTGAAAAAGTGCTTTTGAGTATTCACAGTAGTGCTTGTAAGAGGCAGTCAAAATTGCAAAGTGAATAAGAGCAGGTCTATGCAACAGCTTGTGTTGAATCGAGACACTTTTAGGTTTTTTATGAACACAGTATTTTCTGCTTGGAGTAGCTAATATAAATGTGGTAGATGTAGCTAGCTCCATATGCACTGGGACTTTTTGGCCTGGCTTTTTGGCAGAAAGTTTGTTAAGTGAATACCATAAAAAGCTGCTAAAGAGTCAAAATACAGTCTCTCACATCTTAGCAAAACTGTTTGATTTCAATGGAGGTTAAACACATAACTACCTCAGGATATTGGCCATAAAGACCACCTGAATACCCTTCCAGCACTGAAGAGTCTGAACATTTTTCTGTGTCCATTGAAGAAAAATGCGAGTACAGAAGTTAGTGATTTAATTAATAAAGATCTTGTCTTTTCTTCACTACTATTCTGTCAGGCTGCTGCTGTAACAAATCATGGTATTACTCCATATGTGCAGAAGTACGGCTGTAAAACTGTAAATTTTCAGGCTACTTAGCATTTGTACTGAATAGTTCAAGCTGTGTTAATTATATATCTGTAAGCACTCTAGTACTAGTGTCGGTTGGGTAGATCCCAGAGGTCTGTCAAGAATTTTTTCACATAATTTTAACGTTAACAGTATTTTTGTAGCTGGGTATTTATTTTAAACATATCACACGGGTTTATAAGCACTAAAAAAATCATGTTTGCAGTTAGTGAGTGGGACTTCTGTTCTTCCGCCTTATCTCTAATTACACCTGTGAGAACGGGTGTTTCATTTTTGCTTGTTCATGCTTTAGAACAGTTACCAGATTGCTTTATGGGGAGGTGAATGTAATGACTTTAGACTTTTACATTTCTTCTGAAGGTGGTGAGGCATCTTCACTTTATTTCTAGTAGAGAGATACTGATGAAAATGCAGTTATAGGAGGTTTTCAATGCTGAGAGACAGCATGCCACACAGTGGATGCTCTGAGCCTCTGATGTTCCAGCAGGAAGGGAACATGAAAGATCAGGCAGATGGTAGTACATCACCTTTCTTCCCCCCTCCCTCACTTGGTGTTGGCTGAGAACTGGTTCAGCTACCACGCAAGCTACAGCAGCCACAGGACCAATCCAGCCTAAATACTTGACCCTTTTGAAAAATTGGGCACCAGAAGCCAACTGGAAGAATGCATTACTTGCAGTTCTGGAGAAGTACAGTGCCCAGGGAACTGCAGTGGTAGCTCACGATCACCATACTAAGCCAATGCCCCTAGTGCTGGACATTCTCTACATAGGCCTGTAGGCAGAAAGGACAGGAAGATGCTGAGTTCACACCACCCAGGAGACACCCCGTGGCAGGCAAATTCCCACCTGCCTCACTCCGGACACATAAAGCAACTGCAGTACTAGACAAGTCTCCAGCTCTAAAAATCTCTTGGGACCGCAGTGGGACTAATTCCCTCTCCATAACCACCCCTGGGCACACCTGCTTCAGTAGGTTGTTGTTGCTCTACAGGAAAGACTGACAGAAAGGGATGGGATAGTGTGCTGCTGCCTGCTCTGCTTCTGACATAAAATCTGAAGGACACCTTCTAAAGGGTCTAGAAAAGCCTAGATGGATTCATACAGTGCTTCTCTTCCCCTCCCATCCTCCCTCAAGCTTTTTCCATGTAAAATAACAGAGAACTGACTCCTCAAAGTCACTTGGATGAATATAAATGCTTGAAAGTGTCACGTAGCCCTTGGAATAATTCCAGATAAACTCCAGCTTATTTGGAAAAGTTGGTCCTTGAAAGAAATGCAGAAATATTGGTCTGGATCCAAGACTGTGAAATCAGCAGGGACACTCTCATTACAGAGGGCTTTGGAAACAGCCCATTGGTGGCTATGACCAGAATGATGGTCTGTTATAATAAATAATTTTTAGATTCATGTATTATTGATGCCTGCAAAGTTTTGGTGAGAGGAGAAAGGAAAGAACAACCTTCCAGTGAAATCTCCTTTTCTTTTCCAAACTCTTTGAAACTATAATTTATGACTCTTATTATTCTACTTTGAATGCAGTACCTTTTCTCTCTTTTTACAAAGATTAGAGATATATGTAACCAGTTAGAGTGAAGAGTGAATTAGCTGTGCCAAGGACTTGCTTTTAATTTCCTTTTTTATTTGTTTTCTTAACAGCTCAGGTCATCCTAGGTGGTTTAAATACCCAGGACATAGAGAAAGAGTCATAATGAACAGCAGAGATCGAAAGAAAAATTCAAAGTAGTCCTAATTATTGTGTTATATGTTGAGTTCTTCAATGTGCTTTTGCAGAACAGAAGCTTGAAACTGCGTGTTAGTATCATTTGCTTTGCGTTCTTTTTTTTTTATCATTTGGGTTAGGTGTTTTTTACTCAGAACAGCAGACACAGTGCACTTGCTTTGTTAGAAAACCACAGGCTTCACTAGAAGTGAGTTGCTAAATGTAGTTAAGAGCAAAGCATTTGTCTAGTGGTGGGATAAAGGAGTTTATTATGACTTAGGCTATTAAGGCAAAATTTTTTATCTACAGAAAAAGTGAAGAAAAAATTTAAATCAGTTAAAAGAATATGGGTTTTTAGATTATCACTTGTAATATTATCACACCCTAGCTTTCAAGAACTGTAAGTCAGGTCATGAAGTTGGCTTAAAAATCACATGTTATGAAAAGAGTATTTTGAGTTCTGGGTTTGGTGCTAATAGATTTTGGTTTCAAGCTTCTGTCACCAAGATTAGACACCTAATTTCTTTCTTTCCTGAAGGCTGAGATTCACACAAAATCCCATGGTTTTTTTAATACAAGGCTTTAAGAAAAGCCTGTCTTGTAAGATTCACGGTAGAATTCTTAAGAGCCCACAGCGCTGGTCTTGCATAAAATACAAGCTGACAGTAGATAAGCAGGTTTTCCCAACTAACTTTAGGAAATATAATCTGTTCCTCACCTCATCTGATAGATGTCATCTTAACATCCTTAAATGTTTTGCTCATAAACACTTCAGGAGCGCCTGCTATGCTTAACTGGAGAAAGCAGGGGGCAAGAGGATACAAAGTAGCCCTGTCTGTCTCTCAGCAACTTTAAATAGTTGCCTTTTCCCAGAAGCCATGCAGAGGGTGGAGGGGTGACAGTAGTAATAGGTTTTCCAAATGTCAAGTCCAGAAACTGAATAGATATCAAATTTTTCACAGGCAATAGTGCATCTGAGAAATTGATGCACTGGCAGAAGAGCAGCACAGGATGCTCTAGTGGATTTCGTTGACTGGCCTGCTGGGATTAAAAGCACGGCTGTATAGTGTTTAAGTATTTCACGGTGATTAATCAAATTGCACTCTTCTGTTAGCTTACAGCAAAGACAGTAACGTTCTGGAAACAGGACCAGATTTACAAATAAGCTCTATAGTCTTCTGTCTTAGTCCAAATTGTGGGACTGCAGGATCTCACACATGAGCTCTGGTTGCTCATTCTGGAGGAAGTAAAAAGGCAGAAGAGAAAACGTGATCCGTATTTCTGCCCTTAATTTTGAAAAGGGATAACTGTTTCAATTAGAAAATAGTTATAGCTGGGGTTGGAATACCTTGAATAAGATGAGGTTGTCATGAGTCCCAAGTCAAGGAGGTTTGGCAGTCCTGAAGAAGACACACAGAAGTGATCTGAATGGCTGGGCTGTGCACTTCCTCGTCCATCAGTTTTTGTAGCTGATGCAGGAGAATAGCACAACACTGTGCAAAGTGGACATACTAATTCCTGATGTATGGGAAGTAAAAAGCCTCTTAGGTCCCCTTTTAACTGAGAAAATCCATACTTGGCCCCACTTGTGCAAGTTACTGCCTCTGGTTTGAAAAAAAAGTTTGAAGCACTGTGCTTTGCTTTTGGGGTTTGGCTTTTTTTTTTTTTTTGTGAGTGTGTGTTTACACTTTTGAGAAGGCCCTTTTAATGCTGAATGCCCAGAGTCTACATGCTGTCATATACAAAGGTTTATGTGGTTTCTTTAATACTCTCCATTTTCTGAAACAGAATTACTTGCTTTCCAACTTCATAATGCAACAGTAGTATGTATATATATATATATGTGCGTAGATGTGTTCACTTACAGTAAATATTGAAATAGGGGAGACCTGGGAAGAAGAAAGGAAGAGTCAAAATGAATCTCAGAAAAGATAAGTGGTGAAAATGGGTAAACAGAAAATTCCACGTCTGTGGGAAAACATGGAAGAGCTAAACCACAAATAGGAGAGAACACAGCCAAATCTAAACAAGGAATTGCAGCAGCAAGCTGCACAAAATGTGATTTTAAAGAACAGTGTTCACAACAGATACATGTCACTGCTGAAGATGAAGTACGTGAGCCTCGCTTTCCTGCTTCCCCATCCCCAGTACCTCCATGGAAAACTCAGCCTCTCCTGTCCACCTTATTTGTTCAGTAGTGGACTTCATACGACTGATTCAGTTCTCATTAAACTGATTTACTGGGCTCACTGGCTCTGCTCAGCTTCAGTTTATTCCTACTTTGTTTAAAATTCGGGAAGTGTTGGGGGAGGGGACAGGACACTAATGGCTGTTCTCGTGTAAGTGGAGTGGTAGCTGATTTATTGCAAAGGTTATAAAGGAAAAGAATTAAGTGTGTTCCATTCTATTTGGCAAATCCATCCTGCACAATGTCCAACAAAACCCTGAGAGCACTGGTTTTTACTGAAAAAAAAAGGAAAAAAAAAAAAAGAAAAAAAAGGGAGGAGGGCTCTGCATGTGTGTGGAGGGGGGATGCTCCAACAAGATGTGCTCTTCTTCTTTCGAGCATTAATTAAGACTGTAAATCACAAGCAACATGAAACAACTGTATTTGACGGAACGTGGACAGTTCTGGAGTTCTGCTGTGCTTGCGCCATCAGTTTGAATACCTACACTGAAACACTAATGGGAGAGCAAACTTCAAAGAGAAATTCTGGCATGAAGAAGCAGTCTGCAGGACCATTACATGGATAAAGTTGTAAAATAGACTCCTCCGTGCAAACTGGGAAGGAGGTGGAATGAAAGCTTGAAAGGTTTATAGGTACCCAGGCTTCTTTTCTTTTCATACACAAACTCAGTCCCACATTAATTTGGTCTCGTCTTAAAATAGGCTTGTGTACTTGTGTTTTGAATAAAAGAGGGGATAGCAGGGTGAGGGCAAAAAAAATTGTACCTGAATAATAAAAAGCTCAGTTAATATTCTTTAAAATTAATTTTCCTTTTCTGATAAATAGTTGAGGGAGTTCTTTTGTTAACATCATAAGCAGTGATGGGTCACCCTCCCCATGTTTATAAAATTTAACGCCTAAGTCCGTTCCAATCACATAGTTTTATCTTCAGTAGTATATCAGTTATAGCAACTCACCTAGTAATTCCTGCACAGTTGTCACATCCTAAATGAATGTGTTAAAGGTTGTTTTTAGGAAGCCATCTAATCTTGTTTTAAAGCATTAAGTAATGCGGACAACCCCCATGTCAGGTTACTCAGTTATTATTTATTTAAAATGAAACTTAATCTTTAAAATTCTGCTTTTCTTTCTCTTTGACTTCATCTAGTTACAGTTTCTTGATACTTTGTCTGTACTGGGCTGAAGTGGAGCTGCTCTAGTGTAGTTGAGAAGATGATTTTCACCTAGTGTGGAATACAGTGTATTTGTTTTTCATTTTCCTTTGGTGTAAAATGACTGGATGCAAGGAACGTTTTGATGAAAAATGGTCTATTCTTAAGAGTTAATTCACAAGCAACTTATTTCCCAGCACAACATTTTTACATAATTATAAGTAGACTACTGTCCAACTACTTGTCCAGGATTCCTCAAAGTGTTTTTGGTTTGCCAAATGTGGGTTGAGATGTAATTAATAACATGGGGGATTCCAGAGTTGCTGAAGAGGTTAATTTTCCTTCTTGTAGAATATGATATTGTAATAGACATGCTCGGTTTAGACATGCGAGATGGAAAAAATAATCATAAGGAATAACTTTGAAAAAAAAATAGTCTGGAGTTATTTATATTTAGTATATAGGAGTTGGGAGCCCTGTTTGCAGCAATAGTTCACATCCTTATCATAAAGCTGCTTCTTCCACTGACCCTATTAATTTTATGCCGTTGAAGGATAACCATCTGACGTCATGACACTGCTCTGAAGACTATTCATTAATATAAATACATTATTTCTATATTTAAATATAGTATGAATGTCCATGCAATAAGCAGGAAAAAGGAATTTGTTGTATTACAGGAATGTGCATGCTAGAGGGTTTATGGAATGAGAATTTGAGTGCCTTAAACCAAAGGTACGGTTCAGAGTAATTGGACTTGTCGTAACTTGCAGAGACAAATTATCTGTATGCTACTTATGCTGACAAGGAAAGTACTTGATGTAAAGCACAGTGTGTCCATGACTTTGCCACTGTACTAGTACTTCAAAACAGTACCTCTCCTTTCCTTAATGACAGAAAAAAACCACATTAGTTGACCTTCTGTGACATTTAAGACAGCATCTTTTTTCTTAATTGGGAACCAGGATTGTGCTGCCTTAGCCTGCAGTGCCTTTCAGAGGTATTCAGATGATCTTGAACAAGAATAAATGCATGTTGTTAAAAAGGGTTGCACCATAGCATAGTCATGTGTGGCTTACACTTGCATGTAAGGCTTATGCTTGTATGTCCGGGTGTAAATAAAGGGTGCACAGTCTTGAACTATACCTGTGTTGGAAAAAAAATCTCATCACAAAGTCTGAGATAACAGTGAACACCTCTGTTACTTCTCCACTGTTCTGTCTCTACCAAAAAAAAAAAAAAAGACAGCATAAATGAGCACTGTTAATAATTCTTTTTTAAGAAAGATATTTCAATGTTATTACACAAGTTCATATAAAAGGCACATTCTCAACTTCCCACTGATTTCCATGGACCTAAACCAATGTTTCTTACACCCAACCAGAGTGGCTGCATTCTGCTGCTAAGGATATCATGTGCAGCCACCACGGAAAAGCATACTTTCCTTATTCAGTTACCTTTCTGGCAGTGCTGTGGCTGGTTTAGATTGGCTATGACTAAATAGGTGGTCCAAGGAAAACCATGCGTAAAAACTTCTGACCTGAAATGACTGGCAGATGTGAAGGATCTGTCCCAGGCTCTTTAAAACAAGCATACTATATCTTTGGTTCCCTACTTGCCCTAGTGTACGTATTCCTGCCAATTTTTGGATCATCTGGGAAGAATACCCTATCCATAGCAGAATACCCAGGGTTTCATTTTAATTCACAGCTAATTTCTATGTATGGAAAACAGTCAAACATTTCTAAATGAGAGGTGATAAAGGGAAACAAGAATCAAGGGAGCTTGTCCATTTCTTGTTGACTTCAGATCAAGATCCAGTGTGTTCCTGGGAAATACACTCCACGCAAATTAAGTCCAAGGAGGTACCAGCCAAGTGAAGCACATAGGCTAGTGTTACGTAAATGAACGGGCTTTCTGTCCATGTTGGCTGAATCTCTGATAGCAGAACAGCTGAGCAAATGCCCTTCAACACCATTTGTTATCAAAGTTGTTGCTGTTCCACAGTGATTGTCTGTACACCCAGGTAAATATTCTTTGGGTCTCATCTTGTGGCAAGCACATTGACTTGGAAGAGACAACATCCAAATGGAATTTCCTGGCCTCCCGTTGTCTCCAGTATGATTCTGGGCAGAGAACTGGGGTGGCATATTTTTCATCCAGCTTCACATGCCTGCATTTGAGTCAGTTCTCTCAGAGCTTCCTTTACTGTACATAGAGAAAACCAGCCAACATTTACAACGCATTTATCAATCTCTTTCAGACATCAGCAACAGGGAAGTTTACATTTAGTCAGATGAAACTGACACTTAGCACCAGACTTTAAAGTGTGTTAAGATGTCTGATGATGCAGACAGATACACACTGAATATGTGAAAACTAGGTGTAGATCAATCTAGGCTGTTCTCTTTTCCCTGAGGAGAAAAAATACCTTTAACAATCAGTCTCTGAGCCTCTGGGCTCGTGACTCTAGCCTACTGGGCATAGGAGCCTTAGGTGCTTGGTATCTACACTTCTAACTGGTGTGGATGGTTGCTAGCAGTTTCGGCCTGACTCAACCAGCATTCTTTTGACAATTCCTGGGCACAGTTGGTGTGTTAAAGATAGACCAGGGGTCGTTGCTGGTAGGTGACTTGGATGCAGCCCTGTGACAGAGGCTCAGAGATGCTGGTACGTGTGACACAGGCCCTTCTGTGTGAGAAGTCTTCAGTGCTCTAGAATGGTTGCAGCCATGTCTGTAGCCTGTGTGTCCCTGCTCCTTGTTTATTAAATCAGGGCCATAGTGTTCTCTGCCTCGAAATTGTTTATAAGTGTAAGTTAAAGGTTGTGGAAGAGCTCCCAGCCAGGGTAGTTTACAGCCAGAGCAGTTCCTTGGTCTGTTTCGCACACAGCTATACAAATGCTTGAGTCTTTATCACTGGGGAAGACCGGGGTGGGGGAAGGTAAACGTGTCAGCCGGTAGAAAGAGGGGCGGGGCAGCAACTGCTTTAAACCAGCATTGCTGCCAGAAACTTGTTCTTCAAATGACCCCCTGTCGACTTCACCTGCCAATCCATGGTCGTTTGCATAGTTCAGTATATTGGCTTCAGGGAGCCCCAGAACAAAGGCTTCCCTTAAAAAAACTCAGACCTTACTCAGATAAAACTCCCACTCATGCCCCAGGGAGTTTTGCATGACGAAGGATTACAGGATGGTGTCTCAGCTTTGCAGTGTATACTGCCTGTAGCTGCTTTTTAGTTTTGTGGATGAGTAAAGGCTGTGCCCATTTAGTAGGAAACTTGTTTTCCGTTTGCTCACACTCAGTTTGCTGAAAACTTTTTTTATCATCCTCTCTGTAGGTTAGAGGTGGGGCTTTTGAGGAACCTACAGGTGAGGAGAAAGGGTGCCCACCAGAAGTAGGTGCCTTGGGACAACGTGGGGAAGGAGACGGCTTTGAAGATCTCAGCAGGCAACTCAGATGGTGGCATCTGAGATTCATAAGTTGCCCATACTCCTCCCCAGGTGGGCCCAAGGTTTCAGAAGCGAGGAGCTGCTCAGTCCTGCCAGGACTGCTGTTAAGCCCGAGCTCATCTTGTGAGTCTTTTCAGTGTTTGGGGATCCTGAGGTGCTTTTCCCCCCTCCTCCTGTGTGGCAGGTATGCTGCATCATGTCTGTAGTTTCTCTGATTCTGCGATTACTCATTGTTATTTTGTGTGAGCAAAGCCGGCAGATGTTACAATACCTTCCCCGTCAGCATGTTCTGCAGTTTCTGTTTCATTGGATGAAGCAGTAAAGCAGTCACTTCAGGGCCAGAGAACTGGGCCTCATTTCGTCAGCTGGAAGGTGACTAGTTAAAATCTAACCAGCAGTCTCACACCCAGTGCTTTACAGGAACAGTCTTTGAAGACTATTAATAAAAATTCCCTGCTCTGTCATATAATGGAAATGAGTGTGCTTCAACAGCCATCCGCTCTAATCTGTTAGCCAGCCCTTAGCAGCTTACCAAGTCTGTATTTAACCTATTTCCCTAATGGCAATTAAGAAATGTTTTCATTTCCCAGGGAGAGGATTGCCAGTGAAATCCCCCTCTTCCCCCCCAATCCCCATCCTGTGGCTCCGTTCTCTCCCTCCTCTTCCCCACACCCCGTCTCCTTCTTCCTTAGCCCAAGGCATCCAAAGCATTCCCCGTGTGTTTGGGTAGCATGCAGTGAGGAAGAAATGATTAAGCAGCTGAATGTTTGAAATCCAGCTAAATGCACCGATTATTATCTGCTTAGGGCTTTCTTATCTTGAACTGTGTGGTGCTTAATGGTAGGCCCATTGTTTTCAGCTCAAAGGTATTAATGAAGGAATCAGGGCAGCAGGCTGATGTCATAGGTGGCTGAAAGGTGACTTGTGCACTGATTTCCCTTACTCCACCCCTTCACAAGTCCCTTCCAACTAGTTCAGAAGAAGGGTTAGTATTTTTAGAGTGGAGGGGAAAAAAAAAAGAAGGAAACAGCTAGGTTGCATTTATGTGTCTGGTAAAAGGATTGCAGAGGCTCCTAAATATCCTGCTTAAAAGATGTACTCTCTGAGCTTCTGCTCTACTTTCTCGCTTCATAAAGACTCGGAACTGTTGGCACGGGTCTCAACGTGAAAGCGGTCAGCCGGCCCTTGCTCACACCTGCCCTAGGCACTGGCCGGCAGACTACACTTGATATCCTGACCTATATCCAAGGTGAGGTTTCCACTTAGTGTTTTCGATTCGAAGAAAAGAAAGAGCTGCGTGTAAGACACTGCCACTAAGGGCGGCTTCATGAGGTGGGTGAGCCCCTAAGATACGATGCAAGATTGAAGGAAGTGCTTTTCTGGTCAAGTTATCAGCTGTACTTTTTGTCACTCTTTCGAGTCATCTTTTTTTTTTTTCTCAAATGTACGTAATTATTAGATGCAAAGTGGTGTATGTTGTCTGAAGAGAGACTCCTGTCTCTGGGGCAGGATATCGGGAGTGTATTCAGTGTTCTATTACACAACACAAGCAGCGAAAGAGGTAGATTCAGAATAGATTAGATTTCATTGTCATTGCTTGTATTTTAATCATACACTGTTATTTCTGCAATTCTTTTTGTGACAGATTTAATCTGACATGCCTTCCCTTTTTGCCACAGACATGAAAAACACACTTCTTTCTTTGACTTAAAGCATTACTCTACACAGTAGAACTTTGGCAATACACTGCCTGCAAAAATGGTAAACACAGATAACATTTTATCAAGGTTTTTTTTTTTTATGGACCCCACGAAGAATTTGAAGAAAGATGTGTTACCAGGAGCTGTCTTGCGGAGCTTTTGTGATTTATGAAACAATAAAAGAATAACAGCTTTTAACCAGTGGTGTCATAAGGCAGCAGGTAAAGAGTTCCTGTGTGCATACATACCCAAGCAGGTCTCAGAAAAGAGTGAAAAATAATGCCTTTTTTTTTTTATTTGAATGAGGCAATATTTTTGCATAATATGTAATTTAATCAGAGTCTTTGTGGCTACAGTTATAATGTCTTTGTTGATACATGATTTGTAAGATAGGATTTCTGTCTTAACCTAAATAAATGAGTGAAGAGTTTACTCCTCTTTCTTATTTTTAATTGTTTATTTTTCTCAATTTCGGTTTAGTTTTGGTCTGATGTACAGGTAGTAGCTTTCACTGTTCAATGGAATATTTTGTGCCTGTTGAAGGAGCTGTCTAAATAGTCCACTAGCAAAGGCTAGACCTCAGAAGAGAAAGCAGAGGCAGAAGAAGAGTGGCACTGAATACCCATACATGCATCAAAGCCAGCTGCTGTCTTAAGATTTGCTTAACAGCAAATCATCAAACACAAAAATGCTCCCCTCAATTTTTTTTTTCCTGAGGGAAAAAGAACTGCATAGCAGTAGATTGATTTCTTATTTTGATTTTTTTTTCCTTTTTGATTTACTAGCTCATGGTTGGGTTTGGTTTTTTTTTGTTTTGGGTTTTCGTTAGTGGAAATTAAATCAGCTACTGTTCTGAGTGGAAAAAAGGAGAACTTTAAAAAAATGTTAGCTGATGTGCACCAAAAGGGTTGAGCGAACTGACCAGCACTTCGAGTCCCGTCCTCTCCCATCCACCTTCCCGTTTCTGTAAGTTCAGCAGTAAAAACCTATTGAAATGTGAGATCACCAAACTGAAGCAATCAGTCTGAAATGATTAAAGAAGATGACTATTCTTTCCTTCAGATGACCAAAAGTCATCTTGTTCACAGTTCCTTATCTTCGAGATGTTATTTCACAACTGTTTCTTTCTAAGTGTGTATTTCCTGTTAAAATCCGAGGGCTTTACATTTTAGGTAAGCTCGTATGCAGAAACCATCACGAGTAGTTATAAGAATTGGGGTCTGTCTTCCTCTTAAAAGGATGTTTTGAATGTTTTAAAGGAAAAAGTGTTTGTTTATTTCTTTAGAAATTTAGCAGATTATGTGTCAGGGTGAAATTTTGTTTGCTGAACTTATCTTAAACCTCGGGAGGGGAGGAAGGTTCCATTTAAAGGTCAAAGCATTTCAAGATTTCAGTTCAGTATATTTTTTACCTTTAAAGTTTTCCCTTACCCCACCCAGACTCAGACCTTAGAAACTTTCAGATGCCTTACGTGTTCATCTTGTATTGAAAGTTTTGAGACAGCTCTACATTAAATGCCAGAATAGTTAAATATTCACGTACATATTGTTATCATCCACTGTGCACAAACACTTCTCTGGCAAGAAATTCGATGTTTGAGGTTAGGGGAGAATGCTGGAGCTGACAAAATTCAGATGCTAATGATAATTAATTTATGTGGTGGCAAAGATAGGTGCCCTGCCAGGTGCTTTACAGGCAGATAAGATCTGGTTTCTGCTTCAACGAGTTTACAATCGGAGGCCCCAGTTTTGCAAATAGCTATGCACATGAGTTGTGCCACCGAGTGCAGTGACACTACTCATGCATGTGAAGTTACTCACCTGTAGTGAGCATATCTGTGTACAGTTTCACCTGCATTAGCTTTTCAATTGATTGTGCGGTGAGTCAGTAATTGTTCAGGATAATAATTGAAGTTATTTAATAAGCTCTGCAAGTCGGAAGTTAAACAAAAAATACAGGAGTCACTTTTCCTTAAGGGAACGGAAAACCAAGATTTTTCTGTGAAGTTTTTCAAGATGCAAACAATCCACGTTAGATCTGGCACTTTCGTGTCACACTGGCTTAAATTATGTTTATTTGATTACAAATCACAGAGGAGAAATCACACGATAATTGGAAGGGAAAAGTGTTATTCCCCTTCTTCATTTGTCGTGATGCTGATCTTGGGGCCACGTTGAGAGTGTTTCCAGTGAAATTACTTTCAAGTCTGGGAAAATGTAATCAGCAGAGGCCTTGGTAGCTGTAAATTTGTGGCAGCAGTCCCTAATTCATCTTGCAATTCTGTGACAGGCTCTGAATTGCCCGTATTTGGCCAGGGATCACCTCAGTGGACAGTTAATGAAAGAGCAGAGGGAACTTGAAGGTCAGTCACACTGAATTCTTTTTTCTTCCTGAATGTGTCTTTTTTATTGCAACCTATGTTTCTTTGTATAATTTATTAAAGAAAACCCCTTTTTTGTTTCTGGCAAAGGCAAATCTGATGCTTCTTTACTTGAAGAATTTATAAAATAGCTCAAAATGTCTCAAAATAGATGTTTCTGTTGAAACTGCTGCACACAATTACACTCTAGCCAATTTCTATTTCTTGTCTGAGTGTGGTTGTGAGAATAAAACAGCAACAGATGCTGCAACCAGGTATGTTTTTGAGAATGGAATTTGTAAATTGACACGTAAATCTAATCTCAGTACAATAAGAAGACTTTAGTTATTGGCTCAAGCTCACAATAAATGAATTTGAACTTCAGAAATAACACCAGCAAATGCATTTGGATCTGCTGGATTCAGACTAACCAGCAGATAAGCTGCTATAGCATTTGTTTGTTGAAACACTGTAGTAAATGGGACTGACTTGGCAAAACACAAGACTTTCATGTGACATGTATAGCATAAGAGACATGTTGAAAGAAATAAAAAAAAATAAAAACAAAGAAGGGTCATGGAATAAAAATTATACTTCTTTTTCTTCTTTCTTCATTAGTAAAGTTAGTGTCCGTTAACACTATTTTCTCTTTTTCAGGATCTTTTCTTTCTTTGAAGAACATCAGCTTTACCTCTTGTTCTATCTCATTCAACCTGTCTCTCAGAGTACCTTGTCTCTGAATCTTCTCTCTCTAGTTTATGCCTCCAAACTTTTTGCCTTCTTTTTCTGTCCTTTTCATATTGCCTTTTTTCCCCTCTCCTTTATTTTGACTTCCATTCCAAATACATTATCTTGCCATCTCAGAATTCCCTTTCCCTGTTCAGCCAGTGTCAGAAAAAAAATGTATAGGGCTCACCATCATTTGACATTTCAAAATCAAGTATTTTGAATGACCACTCTGGCTCCAGGCAAAAAAGAGGTGTTGGTAGATGAAGTAGTGTTTCTTCAGCACCTGAGCTCCTTTCAGTCACAACAAGATCACTGCTAATTCCTCTCAGGTTGAATTCAGAATCCTTTACGACTCTTGGGAAGATTCATTTGCTATTAAACTCAACCTACAAAGTAGGGAGAAACAGGAGATAGGAAAAGTGAGTAGAGAAGTTCACTTTCTGCCTGGTATACAAGGGAAAATTAAAAAAATATTTAGAGGTGAGTTTATTTTTCAAAGTGCATTCAGTTTAAACTAGCTGTAAGAATTAACTCCACTTTAATGGTTACCATCTACTCAAGTAAGTAGTTACTATAAGTAGAGTACAATGAGCTTTTCTATTTGTGAACTTGGGATTCCATGTCACTTTTTAATAGGCTTCTAAAGCACATATCCTTTTGACTAGCTCTGATGCAGCAGTGGTCATCACTAGCTGCAGGACCTGCTGCTTCGCATGCACTATCTGTGCCTGTTTCGGTGCTGGGACATCTCTTTTGGACATTGTGACTGTGACCACTTGTCATTTACCAGCACCAAGGGATTTCCAGCTCCAACTGGTGCTAGGGGAAGCAAGGTGATGCCTTCTAACTCCGTTGTGCTGTGTCTGTACAGATAAAAGGGGGGTTTGCCCATATAAAATCCTTTGAAAAGGATGCCAATACAGTCTTAGTCACGTCTCATGGAACAGCAATGGTTATTGGTTCTTGCACAAACCAATGTGGGGAACAATGTGGCCTCTCTTACTGTTAGCAATGCCACATTTCTACGTGTGCTGAGTTTCCAATATTTGTAAAGAAGCCACTCTGAGAAGGTTGATTGGAAGTGATCAGGATTGTTTCGCATCTCAATGTCACGTATTTCTGTTGAAATCAGGATAAGTGGTCATATATTAGATGCTGAATTTGGCGGTAACAAAATTCCTTGAAGTAGGACATGAAAATCTTGTGTTTGTTTGTAGAAGAGTATTGTTAATTTAATGTAATTGGATGTCAAAAGTCATCATACACTATGTGTTTATAAAGTACTTTTATCAATGGTGTAAAAAATCCAATAACAACCCAAGAAACTTCTCATTATGAGAGGAGAAAAATATTAGTACTTTTCCTGACACTGTTTCTTTCCATGAGGGATTCCTCTGTGGAACACTAATCAATACCATTCAGAAAGGTCTTAATCAATTTAATTAAAATCTGTCAGATCAAACTTATTAGCCTGACATCCAGCCTGGCGGGAGGAAGGAGGCTGGTACATGCATTGTAACTGCGTTGAGGTGGCCTTGACTGCAATCAGAGATGTATAGCTGCTGTGGTGATCAAAGCCATCTTTCTTTGTCCTCAGGATAAACGTTAGGGCTCCTCCAAGCAAGTGAACTGGTTTCTTTTTGTTAAAAAAATATTTTATACCTCCACAGCCCTGGCAGCTCAGGAGGGGACAGCAGGTACCTGGCTCTGCATGTGATTGAAGGGGAGTGCCAGGTGATGTTTTCTACCTTTCTGACAATGGGCATACAGATTAAACATTTCTCATCCCTTCACCATCCTCTGTTTTAGCTGTTGGCCATGACTACTGCTGCATGGGTAGGAGTGAGACAGAGGCCCTGTCGACAGGGTGACTGTGCATGTTGGCGCTGTGGGTGTTGCTGCAGCAGAGCCTTCCACAGAGTGGTGTGTCCACATGGGGCGTCTTTCTTTTGAGGACTGAACTGAAGTGGGAGATGAAAAACTACACCCTCTGCTATCTGGCTGTGCTTATCCAAAACATGAGGAACTACCTCAACCATGTAGTCTTCTTAATCCTGCAGCTGTGAATAATGATGTGTGGTTTCTATGGCAATCATCAGGGCAGCCAATGCAATCTGTGTCTCTCACCCTTTCCACTTCCCCTACCCCACACATGTACTTACAGAGTACCTCTCATCTTCAAAGATTTTAATAAACATTTTTATTCATCGTTATAGTGGGATGGATCCATCAAAAGGGTAATAGCTAGTAAATACTCAGGTTTTTTGGGCCCCAATCCTGCAGACGCTTAGGCATATGTTTTAGCTTTATCTGCCATAATTCAGGCTTCAGTGGAAGCATTCACAGTGCATGAAGCTAAGCGTATGTGTAAGATAGAAATTACAAAGATTAAATAGTATTCCCGTTAGCTAGAAGTCAAAAGCTAGATGAAAACAGTGACTCCAACTACAGAGGAAATGCAGTTCCTGAAGGAAGAGCAGCAGCAGCAGCTGACATGAAAGACTTGCCAACAGAAACCTGTCAGTGACACGTGTTTGGTCTTTATTTGTGAGAAGGACTCCTCTCCTGGCAAAATGTCAACAGGCCAGTTTCTCTGAGGGTGGAATTCATCTGGGGCATCCAGTTCCACTTGTGTGGGCGCACACCTAGTGAAAGCATCTTTCTACATCATCTGGAGATGCTTTTCCTGACTCTTACCTTCCCAATACTTTCTGGCCATGTCAGTTGAATTGATACCAATACCCTTGAAATGGGCAAGATAATTTTAGTTTGAACAGTGAACCTGTAGTAAAAACGTTATGTTTCATCAGTTTAGGATCTTAAAGTTGGAGAAAGATGCTTCAGGGAATGATTTAGGGTGATGAGGGTAGGGCAGACAAATAGATAAGAAAATAAGCCACTACCCAATATATTTGTCTTTTTTTTTTCCGAAATAAAGTAATGTTTTTCCTTTTCTGCTATCTAAGCCCAAGCTTAGATGTGTAGACACATTTCCCCCTACTTGCCAAAGACTTCTTTGATCCTGATCTTGTATTATCTTCACACTGACCAAAGGAACCACCCATGATGAGACCTTTTGGGAAGAGAATGTATTCCACAGCCTACACGTGATCTCATGTGTTGATGATGTCCAAACTCAAGCAGTTCTTCCTAGTGGAGTACCAGAGCCTATCTTGTTTTTCCTCCATACATTTATTACGGAGGGCCTCCCCTGACATCTTCCCAATTTCTCCATTAATTTTCTCTTAGGTAATGCAAAACTGAATTCTCTTCAACTGTGCTCATTCTGCTCTAATTTTTTTTTTTTGTAATCATCAGGTACATAGCTTGAAAAACTTAAAGGTTCCAGTCATGGAACTGAGACCAAGCAATAGGTTCAACTCATTGCTATAACGCTTGTAGATATAAACAGGCAATAAGAATGAATTTTTGAAAATATATTTTTAGTAAGGTACTGTAAAATTTGTCTCTTCCAACGAAACAACAGTACTAGGTGTACGTATTACTTGAATCAAAGTGATCTTTATTTTTTACTTCATCTTTTGCATTCAGCTAACCTAATATTTTCAAGGACTGGACATTATTGATCTATTTTTTTTCTTTTCTTCCTGGCTCCTAGGTCACAGTTTAGGCCCTAGTTCAGCAAAGTACTTAAGAAGAGGCTTATCTTTAAGCACATGTTCAAGTCTCAGCAGAGTAAATGAGAATTAAGCAAATACTTAAGTACTTTACTGAATAGGGATAGAATTAAGCATGTAGTTGAATGTTTTGCTGAATCAGGGCCTTAAAATTAAAAATTAATCTTATTTGTGCTACGAAGATTGAAAAGCTACGCACTAGATTTGGATCCTGAATTAATATAACCCAGGAAAAGGGTAGCACCAACTGTCACAAGAAGAGAGGTGTATAGGTGCAAAAATGGGGTAAAGCTGAGGTTGTTTAAATAGTAGGTAGGACTCGGGAGAGATTTGCACTCGGTTCCTATGTCTGTTTCAGGCTAAATTACTGGAGATCTACATTCCTTTGTGTTTTAGTGCTGCCACTGGTGAGCCCTGGCATGCATAAAACGTTCTATAACGTTAATAGCTGCCACGGCTAAGTCTGAAGTTGCAGGAGAAGAGTCTTAATCTTTCTAAGCCTCCACACATACGCTATTTGTCCTGCAAAGTGAAGGTAATGCCAATTCCCATCTTTCACTTTGTGTCTCCCTTCTCTATCTGATTGCAAATTCTTTGAGCTGGTGAGGTTTCTTTCTAGCATTTACATGATGCCTGGCACAGTGCTCTTACTTGTGGCTTCTAGATGGTTTTGTAATTAAAGTCCATAATAATAAAACTTGTACTTCAGGTTTGACAAAATAATCTGTGTGATGTGACAAAGTATCATTGCAGCTGCAGTTTTTTTCAAGATTTAGGTTAATAGAAAATAATGGCAGCACTACGTAGTTTTCTGACCTGCATAAGTAACTTGTGAAACTCTCTAAAAAAAAGATTTGAAAAGTATGGTAACTTTTCACTATTTTTTAGGAAGACAGCTGCTGTTTTCAGCCTCTAGAGTTGAGCAGCTTATGGATGGATGTATGGGAATGTTTGCATGGACTGGGTTTAGGGATGTCTGCTAAATCTACGAACATCTAGTATGAATTTTTAGTGCCTGTGAATTTCTTCTGAGCAGTTTTTGGTATCAGTAATAAGCATCTGAGTTGTTTAAGTGAGGTATTTCACAACTATCATTTCTAGTGTGCATCAGTGTGCACTGTGATGTTCTGTGTTGGGGCAGTTGGTGTTACCCTGTAGCAATGCTTAGAGGAGACTGATTGACCCAAGTGCTTCTCTTAAACTAAATTTCATACGAGGATACCTTAACAAGTGTGCATAGTGAGTGTAATACGATCTGTATGGGTGCTAGCTAATGGTTAACCGGCTCTGTTGAACCTGTGTTTCTTAAATGCTATCAGTGTGGGATGAGTTGTCTTATTTCTGCAGACAGGCTAGCTCAGGTTGGAGACTAAACCTTTCTTCTTAGAAGACAGCAGGAGGGCTTTCACTGCCTGCTCAAGCAGGGAAGAGAAGGGAAGGAAGGCATCACATTACTAGAACTGCTGTTTTCAAATAAAGACAGGAGGGATGAGGGTAGTAGGGTCTCTGAGTATGTTCTGAAATTTGTAGAGTGGCTGACCTCAACTCAGCTGTTATTTTGATTTTTTAACTGACTGCGGTCTGAACCAGGTGCTTGACGCAGCGTAGAGCTTCTCAGGATAGTTGGCGTAGCTTTGTTTTAACGCTTTGAGAAAGGGGAGAGAAATAGGCAAGATCATGCTTTATGCAGGAGGTTACAGTGTGGAGATACTTTGTACGGAGTATGAAGGGGCAAGATAGTGCTGAAACTTTGAGCTTTCTGTACAAGGCAAAAACCTAATAGATCAGGTGAGTCAAAACTGTGGAACTTGCATGCATGCTGGGGGCTTTGAAAACTTTGTGGAAATTGCTTGTTATAAGGCATATGGGATAAGTCTTCTTTTCTGAACTTGTTAGAAGGCAAAAATTTACATTTTCTTTATGTGAGAGACCTCTCACCCAAGCACAGTTCTTGCAATGATAGCACTGTATGGTCATCTTCATTAGTCATCTTGACTTATAAAATGGGTTGTGTTAGTATCTTAAATCTGAGCAGTTATTGAACTGTTTAAAAAACGCTGGTTCTGGATGAGTTGTAATTGGGGTATTTTTTGATTGGTTGGTTGGGTTGGGTTGGGGTTTTTTAATGCCAAACACAAATGCCCTCTATGTATTTAAAATAAGAAACATAAGCTTCTTCAGTTGAGCATAAGCAAATTATTTATTCCTACAGGTAGAAACCCAGAACTCAGCATTGATAGCTTTTAAAGCATATCTAGAGCAAATCCAATGTTTTGCTTTTTCACAGTTATGGGCGGAGTAAGTTGGTATTTAATTTTTTTGATCCTGACTAGTAGGAGATATATTCATTACATCAGAAATTGTCTCTTTGTGGTTATTTTTTCAGACTAACTTTTCCTCCCTTGATGAATGAAGTGATCCACCTCTACAAACAAATAAGATTGCTAGCTTTGAATAAAGTAATAGATTTTTAACTGTATAGCATCTCCTGCTCACAATAAAAGCCTCTGTTCAGAACAGAAGTTTAGAACTTGATGCATTTAAGGTATTTTTATTGACCAGATAAAAATTCTTAGTTAAAGTACTGTTGGGCATTCAGTTCCTTCTTCATTTAGGTTATCCTTGCACTGGTGTGCAAGTATTTTTAATTCAATTGAGTTCTCTGTGACTTAGACTATTAAACACGTGACAAGAAACAAAATGATGAAAGAATTCAAAGATAACTCTTTCTCTTCTAATACATGTTGTTAATAGTAAATGACACTTCCTAGTTAACATGACATGAAAGTCTCTGGAATACGTAATGATTATTTTAAGAACCTTTCATTCACAGAAAAAATACATACTTCTAATTTTTTTATTTAGTTTTTTACAGTTACTATCAAAGAACAAAACCTTTATTTGTAGCTTAAGTTATTTTGTTTAAATAATTTTCTCTTGGCAGAGTATGATTTCAGATGATAACTGAGTTGATTTACAATAGAGAATGAAAGAAAGGTTAACATATTTTAAACAGATCAATGAAATAATGGCACGCCTGGAACACAGACAATATTGTTTTGTAAATTCTCCAGTCATTTTTTTCTTAGGCAGAAAAATCACACTTGTGCCATTTCTATGAATTATTCTATAAACTCAAAAAAGTTTAAGATTATAAATCAAAAGTTTTGAAGCAAATCAGAAATTAGGAATCTGGAATGAGAGGCTAGTTTTTGTTTGTTAAATGCTTTAGCAGTTTTTCTGGAAAACACCTCTTTTAAGAACAGCAAAGTTATAAATTTTTATCTCCTTAATACCTTTCTGGATTAAAGTTATAAAGTCTGAAATTACTTTATGAATGCAAGTTTCGGGGGGGGGGGTGTTGTTTTTTTGTTTTTTTCGTTTTTTTCACGAACATCCATTTCATGGAGACTTCATGAGTTCCAGTGCATCTTCTAAATATTGACAGTGTCGGGGCCGGATGGAAAGTTCAGGCCAAATCTTGAACCTCCTCTTGTTGGTTCTACAGACTGTCTGGAGTCCAAAGGTTACGAACTGCTTGTAAACTATCTCCAGAATAAAAGCCTGTGCCAGGACATCAGTGCTGGTATTGTGTCCTCTATTCTTTTCCTAATTTGCAGTTTCTCCCCACCCTGCCCCCGTGGATTGTCAATGGCCTGAATTGCTTCAGTCTGTTTAATTCAGTGATGCTGTGCTAATCGGTGTCGCCTGAAAGCCTATCCTGAGACCCCGAGACTTCAGAGATGTTAATTCGCTTAGTACTACAAAACTAAAAGAAAAAAAAAAAAGAAAAAGAAAACAAAAAGAGAGTAGTTCGACATTGTCCGCTCCAGCGGATTCAGTAGCAGCCAACACAACAGCCAGTACACAGATTTTAATGGTACCGATTTAATACCACTGTTTTCTTTAACGTTGAGCACCACGCACAAACGCGAGGTAACTGATGTCATTTATTAGACTAAAGGGTCTCTCTACAGTATTTTTTTCTATGTGGGGTCTGGCAACATAAGGATTAAAATTTGCATTCGAATTTATTGTATAAGATTGACCCAGTTATTAGAGTCAATAGAAATCTTCCCACGAACCCGATTTTAAAGAGTTTGCTTTGCTTAGCTGTGCAAGACGTGCATGTTAAATCAAATAAGACTATTCATGTCCTTAAACCTGAAGCAGTTACACGACGCTGAACATACAGGTTTCCCATAGCGGATGTAGACCCGTCTGATACGTACCTGGAAGAGAATCTTCAAGCTTGAGTTAGGTGTGAGGCTCTCCAGGCAGCTCAGTGGGAGAACACAGTACTCGGGAGAGGAATCCCAGGAGCCAGCAAGCTTCAGCAGGGAAATGTAATTTCTCCTCATTGTCTAAAGATAACAAATAGTACTTATCTCCTTTGACTAGTTGTTTTTCAGACATGAAATTCCTGGTAAATGGAATTTACCTAATTAATATAAACATTTTTAAAACTCACGCATTTTTCCCCTGCATCATTGTGTGTTTTTTAGTTAGTATCAGAATATGTAGTATCAGTGGTTCATCAAAGGTCCAATGAAGGCAACTTATGTGAGTCTTAAACTGTTAATTGATCCTCACTGATCAAGTTAAACTTGCTGCTTTATTCAGGAGAAATAAGTGGTTGTGGTTATTTGTTTGTTTGTTTTTTGTAAAATAGCTTTTACCAAAACTTTTTCTGTATCAGAATTTTTTAATGCTTTAGTGGCATGTACCTGATGAGTATACTCTAAATACCCTTTGTAGCCAGCAGTAATCTTAATGATGGATAATTTTACAATGTTTCAAATGTTCTTAACTATTGGTGAGATAATTCCAAATTTTGTGTGTTAAATATTTTCAAGAAATAGGCTTGCTGACTTTTAATCTGCAGGTCTGTTTCGAACAGCATGCAGTTTCCAGGTACTCGGTATCTCTTGTGCTACGTAACCCGTCTCATGTGAACTGCTATCTAATCTTGTGGTAGGTGAGAAGCTGTAATTTGTGGGGCTTCTTATCGAAATACAGAAAACTGATGTGGAAAGAATGGCGATTAAGATGTATTTTGCCCGCACAATATTAATCCTGTTTTTAAAAATAGGTGGCACTGAACGAATAATCTCCAGAGCTGTTAAAACATTGCAGGATGCATGGTTCAAGGCAAGCTCTGCAGAGGGGAGCTCCACGGGGCAGCAGCGCCCCTCAGTCCCTGGGAGCCGAGTGTCCCTGCCGTGCTCACCAAGATCTGATCGTCCAGTGATGCAAGAGTTTGCTAATTAAACAGTTCACAGAGGTGTTTGGGGCAGAACCTGTGGACATTTAACCAATTGAACAATTTATTGCTGTAATTGAAGGGGTTAGCTGGTGTTTATTAACTAGCCTTCCTGTCACGTTCCAATGGCTGGGCTAACCCTTGGTCCCTGACTTGTTTTCAAGCGTCCCACCGTAGTGTTGGCTCTGCAGTGTTACTCTTCAGGCTGCTACTTCAAGGCCAGAGCTTCATTTATCTGTCTTTTGCAAATTCAGCAACATGATTGGGCATTTTTTTTCCTTGCTGTTATTACAAACAAAATACTGTCCCTTTAGAGCAAAAAGGAGATTTTTTTCTTCGACAAAAAATAAGTTTGGATTATTAGGAAAATTTCAGCAAACTGCTTCTGGTTTGAACAGGGTTTCTGGTTTTGTAATCTCAGCATAGGGATTGTTTACCTTTTAGGATCATGGTCACCTCTGCTGTCTCTATCATCATTGGAGCGGGTTTGGGGCTGGGATAAAGGCATCATTGCAGTAGCGTGCAGCAGGTCTTCCAGTCAAACCGCTGAGGCACGCGCAGTTTGGGACACAAATCTATTCAAGGAAACAATGAGTCCTGATGGTGATAACAGGCTGCTTCTCCCCCTTACCCATGAAAGCTTCTATAACTAGAACTAATTGGCCGTTCTTAAAGTGCAATTAGCAGGGATATTAATCTAGGCCTGACAGGTGTGAAAATGTGTTTCTTTGAGTCTATTCAAAAGACACTCTCTCTGATCACCCGTAGGAGAAGCCTGAAGCAATTGTGCCTATAAACTTGCAAGGCTTTAGTTTGTTGGAACCGAACAGCCCGCATTTAATAATCTCATTTGAGTCAGATGACATTAACTCCACAGAAATGGATGGAAGGAAGTTCACTTAATACTGACATAATAGTTGGTATCACTTCCATCATTGGGAAGGGAAATGCCTGCTTCCGCCTTCATTTGGGTACACGAAGAAAAGGGAAGACTTAAAAAAAAAAAAGATGTTTTAATGAGAAAGCTAGGACTGAATTATTTGGCATTAAGGATCATTAGGTGTTCCCCCTCAGTTTACCTCTAGTGCAGTTTAATAATCTCCATTTGTAATCCTTGTTGCTTTTCTCATTTAGTTGTTTTTCATCCCATTAGGCACAGCATAGAGCAGAGACTTTAAAAAGTGTTGCCAACAAGGGTGGCTCATCTCATCAGCTATGCAGGTTTTAAACAGTAGTAATGTAACAAATTGGTGATGGAGTTTCAGGAGTCAGGACGGATACATCACTACTAGTTCAGCTTTTTTACAGCTCGTTTAAACAGGCACAGCTCAGCAGAGCTGCACTGGTTTATCCATGTCCGAAGACACTTAATTTAACCAGTAGACTTATGGTGGGATGCTGAAAGGGTTCTAGCTGAACCTGCAGATGGCTGCTTGTGCTAGTGGGCTTCAGGCTTTGAACTAAATGAGGAAAGTTGTATTTCCCATTTTAATTAAAAGGGGTATTCACAATCTTAAGACTGAAAGACAAACCCTAACCTGAGACATGCATCTGTTTTACATAAGATAAATGCGTTATAAGAGTGAGAAATTGCTTGAAGATGGGTCTTGATACTGAAAATAGCATGATTTCATGGGCATGCACATACATGTATACTCCTCAGTCAGACAGAATTTTTTCCAAAGGTGGAAAATTTATGATATAGGTTCTGCTCTGAAAAAATGTCTGCATAATGTTTTACTAGCTCACTGTTCTGGAAGTATCTGAATGCCTAGACCACAGTGATATTTCTTAGAAATGCCTTAGAAGACTTTGAAAAGATGAGTCTAGAAGAGGTCTCCTCAGTTGCTCAGCCCAGTCTTCTGACGGGAAAGGCAACTTTGTTAAAAAAAAAGTTGTTCTACTAATGAAAGAGGCCCGTTTTACCCAGGCTGGGATTTCTTTGCCTCACTGCTCTGACGGAAAAGCCTCTCTCAGATTAAAGTAGTTTTGACCTGAATTTGCTTGGGGCAGTTCTGTTGTTCTAAGAAAATCTTTAGCTGAAAAAAATCAAGAAATAGCTCCTTGCTGTTTACCCCACAACACATTTATAGAGCATAACCATATCATTTCCCAACCTTGGCAAAGTAGGAAAGCAAGAAAGATCATGCTTGCATAATGGAACAAGGTTCAGCGGCCTTCAAGAGTAGGAGCAGTGGCTGAGGTAGCCTTAGAAACAGTGTATGTCCCTGGACTTAAATTTGTGTGCCTTTCTGAGCTGTAGAGCTTATTACCTTAGCTGCTAATGTATCTTTATTGCTCTCTTGATACTGCGATGCCCCTCAGGACACTACGCTTTTCCATAGCCAGCAGGCTTGGAGCTGGCTCTGCAGGCTTTGAGCATGCTGCATGGTGTAGACATGCTCTTTTGCATCTTTTCTATGCATCTAAGAACAGCTCTGCATTTTCTAACCTGATGCCATTGAAATTGATCTTGATTAAACACAGATGATCAACATAGCAAAGTTTATAATTTCTTTGGAACCCATTGCCTTTCTATCAAGACATCTCAATTTTCCAGATGATTTATAGGTTTAGTATTCAATTCCTGGTTTAGAAGGGCAAGGCAGTCTTTTTCTTGATTACCCTACATAGTGCAAAACACCCAAGAGGAAGGAGGGTCTTGTGATTGAGACAAAACACTATGATTCAGGACTTGTGGGTTCAGCTCCTATCCCTGCTCTCTGCTTGCAGTTAAACCTTGGGGAAGTCATTAGATCTCTTCCTCTTACATGAAATCTCTGATTCTTTCTGTCTCTTCTATTGAGCTGAGAGATTCTTGTCACCAGCTGCCACATTTGTTTGCCTTCCTCACCATTGTTATCCACTAATGCAAACTAGACAGCCAGCCTTCTGACATTTGGGGAGGAAGGTTGAGGTATTAGAGTTTTGGGGTCTGTTCTTAGATTGGAGAACATGATCCCATGCCCAAATCTGCTACCAGGACTCCTGCTCACTTTTTCATCTCCCCCCCCCTAATTCTCTCCCCGCAACAGCTTCATTTCTCCCCATCTCTCCTGTACCCTCAAAAGCAGAGATGAAGATAAGGGCTAGCTTTCCCCCTCCCTACTGTGAAAACAAAATATATCAGTCCTCTCTTAACCAGACGTGGGAACAAGATTACTCAAATTGATGTCAACTGAATATGAGTTACGCAGTTTTGCAAGTTGATGACTAAAACTGTTGGAATTACTCAGAGCTAAACGATTTGTTTTAGCTGGAAATTGGAGAACCTCTTGTTGTTTACACCACTGTTCATAGTGGAAGGGATAAGTCCTGCTGCTTCACATCTTCGCTCTTTTTATAGACAAAAAGAGTACACAATGAGGAGGTTTGTTCATACTTGCTTAACCTCAAATGGTTTGGATAATTACATTCTTTATACCTCAGTTGTATTTTCATTCCTATTCAGAGTTTTCATTACCAAGTTATTTTGTGGCTACCCAGAGTGACATTTAGTAATTGTATTGAGATGTTACTCTTTTAGATTTCTAAACTGTAATGATGCAGTAAACCCTGCTTTTACTCAAGAGTTACCTGAGCAAAAAATGCAGCAATTAAAATAATGGCTAAATAAGCACTGATGTGGTATTTATTGATGGAAAATTGCAGCTCTTTGCTGCACAGCTGGTAAGAAACAAGAGAATGAATAATAGCTACCACTGTCCCAAGTCTGAAAAGTCAGAGGAAATGGCAGCAAGAAAAAGCAAATGAAGATGGATGAAATCCCAGGAAGGTGAAGGGAGACATCCTCCATGCTGGACAGGGCTGGGCGGCTGACTCCTGGGTCACCTCAGCTGTTGCTTTTCGAAGTGGTGTTTTGAAAGGGCGCTGTTTGGGAGAAGAGCTTCCTGGCCACCACTGCCACACACCACTTGCGGACGCTGCCTGTGGGTCAGTGGGAGGTCACCACCAGTTAACTCAACACCTCCAGCAAGGAGAAAGCTCTTGGGGATGAACTTTTTTACTATCAGTGTCTAACCTGCGCTGAGAGAACTTGCAGATGCTTAACTTGCCCCTTTGCTTTGTCCTGAAGTAGGTTTTCGTGGCATCACTGGCACTGCCAACTACCATCTCTAGCCTTGTCTAGTGCAGCAGGTTCAGCATTGGTTTCTATAGCCTGGTGGTTGAGTTTTCTCCTGGCAAGTCCCTCTCTCTGTGCTGTGGCCAGGGCCAAGCTGCCCTTCAGTACCTCACTAGCACCTTGGCAAAGCTGCCACAGACCAAGAGAGACCTCAAAGTCTGCAGAGGCAGCGGCATCACATGCAGGCTTGCGTCCCCCCAGAGTATGTGTGGGTGCCTCCTGGGCTTGCTGTGTGCTCGGGGCACACCTCATGGGCCAGCAAAACCTAAACCAAAGTCAGGCCCATTGCCTGACATGGTTAAATGCCAAAGAGAGCCCAAAGTCAGCTCTTACACCTCTGCCTGTAGCCTGAATGTTGTCAGTGATGGCATCAAGGGTGAACATCAAAAGAGGATAAACTGAATGTGAAAGTGGACGGTATTTGCTTATGAAATGTAAAATCTGAATTTGTTCACCAAACTGCCTCAAGTCTGTAGCTCCAGAAGCAGAGCAGTTGCATTTAAATCACTCTGTTTTGAAAAAGATCAAACATGTAAATAAATGACACAAGTAGTGCAGGAGCCCATTTTTTATTATATACATAGAGGTACATGAGAAATCAATGTATTTTACATTGCTCCCATGTTTTTACTTCTGGCAGCAGTTACAAAGCCCTGCTCACAGGTGCAGGCGTTCCCTGGCTGTTAGTTCCCTGGTGGTGCTTTCCCAAGTATCCATGCAGATTTCAGGCAAAAGTCTGGAAAAGGTAAAATGCTGAGAGAAGAGGATCGAACTCTGCAAACTCTCTGCAGGTTTCAGGCTGTTCTGTTCTTGTCCATAAAAGAATTTCTTAGGCGTATATTTTATGTGTGTAGGTACATCAGTAAATGCATAAAAATACATACATCTGTTTTCAATAAAAGTGTTTCATGTTCTAAACATCTTCCAGATCTTAAAAATCTTTGGCTTCACATTTTCTCGAACAGGCTTGTTCAGGGAAACGAAAGAGAGTGCTTGACAAGATTATGGTGTTGCTTCTATACGTTTCCTTTATTCTTGTGGCTAAAAGGAAATTACAATGTGTTGTTAAGTCAAAACGTGGTCTGTGGAGTTGAACCAAAAAACTTTTAAATGGAATAAAATTCCCTTTCTGATAAAAGGGAAAACTACACAGCAGAGAGACAGGATATCTTTAATTTAAATAGTGGGTTTAGGTATATTAATTTGAGTTCAAAGCATCTTTCAAAGGGTATGATGCCCACATTTTTAATTTTACCTAATACTGAGCATCTGGTGTGGACTGGTTTGTGGTACTGAGAGCAAAAGGAAATACATTACTCATAGATGAAAGGAGTGAGGGGGAATCACTGTCCTAACTAAAAATAGCCTTTTTTCCACCAGTTAATATCAGCTGGAGGTTTGATTAAATAGTAATTGTCTAGAAAAGGACAATAATTGAGTGTGACTGTTTCCTTTCAGGGGCCAGGCCCAGGTGGTGAAAGTTAAGTATTGTCCTTCAGATAAGGTCCTGAAAGCAGTTTTCCTGAATGTCCACCGAGCCCTTCTGCAAAATGTCCTTTCTGGGTGCTGAGCTGCAGACAGACAAAATCCAGGCCTTTTCTCAGGGCAGCAGCAGTTTTCAGGGATGTAGCACTGGAGGATTTTATGGCTGCACTGCAGATACAAGCTGGCTCACCTCTTTGGCTGGAACTCTAACCCAGAGGTGCAGAGATCACAAGAGACAAATGTCTTGAATTAAGAAATGGGGTTGACATCTATAAATGTCAGAGCACATCTAGTAGGCAACATGTGTAATAAGACTATAACATTATAACTAATAGGGAGATTGGAAAGCTGTCTGAAAAAAAATTTGGCTTCTGTTCAGATCTGCACATTCAAACCCAAAATACACCAGATTAATGTGGTTTTTTGTTCCTCCCCTCCCCCTTTATTTATTGATCTGAATCCCAACGGTCTTTTCCTAAACATCAGTCTGTTTTTTTCAGTAAGAGGTTAGTAACAACTTTGCCTAGCTTTATTCGAGTCCATAGTGAAGAAATTAGTGTTTCTGTGAGGTTAACCATATTTCCCTCTAGATTTCTAGGTTATTCTCTCTGAATTACCCTTTTATGCTTCATAATGTTAACACTTACCATTTGTCTAGGACTTTATGTATCGCGAATATCTAAGCATTATTTAATTAACCTTTGCAAGTGTCCAGTGAGACAGAGAGCCATGAGATACAGCCAGACAGGAAATACTTTTTCTGCCCTGCAGGAGTTTTCAAATTGCTACTTATTCCAAGCTGAATGGACTCAAAACTTTGGCGAGCTTTTCACGGAGGACAAGTGGAGGAGAAGAGAGCATGAGAGACACAGTGGCTTGCTGCAAAATAGCCAAAAGTTACAGAGTGCTCCCTGGGGAAGGGGAAAGCTATCATTTCAGCCTTTTATCCTGCTTGGTAAAGTTTTGGGACTTCAGCCTTCTGCCTCCATAATGCTGAATTAGGACTATAATGGCTGAGCCAGCCATGAGTCAGGCCAGGTCTGCTGGGTAGTCTGGGGATAAACACTTGGAGACAAGGCCACCATGGCCTTCTAGTGAGAGCAGCTCCAAAAGCTTTGCTGGCTGTAGCTCAGACTGTCTTTTCTTTTGCGCTTCGCATAAGTGGTCTCACTGCAAGGTGAGGCTGAACTCTCATCCCGACAAAAAAACCACTTGAAAAATAGCACAGGTGTTCTACCAGGAAGCCTGGATTTTGGCCATGCATCATTTTCCAGGAGAAGCTGACCCCTTGGGTTGGTAAGGGTAGTTGCTTCCAAGACACAGCAGAAATTGATACTGTATTCAGTCTGAGAATTCTTTATTCTATGGTTTGAACCACTAGACCACGCTTTTTCTGAAATAGGTAAGGATATTCACATTTTTATATAGGGAAACAGAGGTGTGCCAGAAGCCACATAAGAGGCCTGCGGAAGAGCTAAGAACAGAACCCAAGTTTCCTGATACCAGTACCTGTGATTCAGCCACAGCACACTGTGAGGGAAGGACAGGAAGGGGCAAAGAGATAAAAAATTAATTTCTTCTGAAAGTGAAAACTCTTCTTGCTTCAGTTCGTGTTTTCTATTATATGCAGATCATTGCTACATCCCTATAATCTAATTTTTCTTTACCAGTTGGGTTTAACAATGAATGTTGCATTGGCACCTACCCCTGGAAACTCTTGGCCTTCTGCTAACCACAGATTGGTAGGCTAAAATGAGAGATTGCCCATTGAGAATATAATCCTGGTCTGCAGGGGGCACAGAGATTCCTTCCCCTCTGGGAAGCATCCAGTGGTTTACAGTAGCAGGAGTCTGAAACTCCACATTTAGTACTGCACACCATGCTGAAAGTTAAATGAACTTTGAAGAGGGGAAGAGTGGTCTTTAACTGATAAGAAGAATGACAAGTTTGCTTGTGGAAACTTTAAACATGTAGAAAATACATCTGAAATTTTAAAGGGTATGTTAACTATGAGTTCAGGAAAGCAAATATTTTCCTGCCTTCCTTCCTTGCAAATATAGTGGAAAACCAACATAATTCTGTTCACATTTATTAATGTGTTTTAATAGGAAAAAAAAGGGTCAATAAGTCCTCTGAAAACAGACTAAAATGAAGGAAGATGAGAGTTCATGGCTTCCATATTTTGAGCCTGTGACTTCCAAAATCAAAAGCCTAGTAATCCTAATGGATTGACTTCCAAATTTCCTTGGATTTGTATTGCTGGACTTGTCTCTCTCTAGGGCTTAGCTGGATCCCTGCAGATAGATTTTTAGGTTTATATGCTGTAATTCCACTTAGTCCAGCTGTAAACTTGTGGTGGCTGAATTAATATATTATAGGGGAAAAAAAAAGAAAGAAAAAAAGAGTATACCTACAAACCCTCTAGTTTGTATATCAAATCCTGAGGGGGAAAAACTAGGCATTTCAATTAGTTGGTTGTGTGGCCTGATTGAAGAACAGCCCCGTGGCTAACAAAGCTTTGTCTGTAGTATCAGCTTGCTCCTCATCCAACCAGAGTGGTTGGTCATTAACGGGCTAGCCATCGGGTAGGGGTTTTGTTCTTAAATGGGGGCTTTGTCTTATCCCTGCTGTTTAAGCCCTCTCCAAGCACTCCTCACCTGTCATATCTGTCATACATTTAATTCATCACGCTCTCTGGTCAAAAGCTACACTGATAGTATCAAAAGAAGAGGAGGGGGCTTCTTATAACTTTAGCGATCAAAGGAGATTACCAAGCAAATAAGATTTTAATGAAGACGGCAGGTTGGGAAAGGAGAATTTACTGCATTGCAAATCACTAACACATAAACGTTCGTTTTATCTGTATAGTATTTGAAAGTGGAATCCCAAACTATTACAGAAGGAAGGATGGATACATGTGTTGGTGCCTGGTTTTAATTAAAAACACAGAGGGAGGAGATGTAGGGGGGAAAAAAGAGCTCTTTTATTTCACTTTAAAGGTCATATTTTTATTCTGTAAATATGATGAGCGGACTGTGTTTTAACACAAGTTCGTTTTAATGACGACAAATACATCAAGCAATTTGCCACTGAACTGATATTGTCAGGCCAATGCTCTCTGTTATTTGACCTAAGTTTCAAAACATCAATCACAATACTGAAATACACTTGGCCTCACTGTATCTATTCAAGAGGCAAAGTAGGCAGGCCATTCCAGTCAGATTCACTGAAATCCACATGTTCCTGGGATAGTACATGATAGAGGCCAGAGCTAACAGAAATGCATCTTCTGTGTCACTGAGTGTTTATAGGAAGGCAGCCCTGTGCCAGGTGAGTGGAGAAAACTAAACACCTTCCCTTACACGTTCCCATGGAGAAGAATGTGGTGCTTTGTCATGGAATGCGAGCCTGCAGCATCTGCATCTTAGTTCACTATTACCTTCTATTAAACCCACAGTCTTTTCACAGAGGAATTTTTCCTTTGGGACTGTCAGTCCAGAACACTTACTCTATTTTCTGATAATGTGGTAACAACTGATAGGGAATTATCTGTTGCAGTTCCTAATGCTACTCAAATGCTGTGTACTGCTGGCGTGCAGTACTCAAATGCTGCACAGTCAGTCATTTGGAGATGAATTTAGCAGCAAAGATGCTCTACTGGAAACATAAAGGTTATGGAGCAGATCATCTTGAGTACCATCAAGTGACACGTACAAGAGAACTAAGAGATCAGGCCCACCCAGCACGGATTTATTGCTTGACTAATCTGGTCTCCTTATGGCAAGGTAACCTGCTTGGTGGATGAAGGAAAGGCTCTGGATGTTGTCTACCTGGACTTCAGTAAAGCCTTTGATACTGTCTTCCACAGCAATCTTCTGGAGAAACTGGCTGCTTATGGCTTGGACAGGTGCACTTTTTTCTGGGTAAAAACCTGTCTGGATGGCCAGGCCCAGAGAGTGGTGGTGAAGGGAGTTACATACATCTGGCAGCCAGTCAGTGGAGTTCCCCAGTTCAGTACTGGGGGCAGTTCTGTTTAAATTCTTTACTGACAACCTGGACATGAGGTTCAAATTCACCCATTGTCAGTTCACAGACAACACTGAGTTGGGCAGGAGTTGATCTGCTGGAGAGTAGGAAGGCTCTGCAGAGGGATAGGGACAGGACAGGGTGGGTCAGTGCACCAGGGCCAATTGTATGAGGTTCAACAAGGTGAAGTGCCTGGTCCTGCACGTGGGTCACAACAACACCCTGCAGCACTACAGGCTGGGGGAAGAATGACTGGAAAGATGCCTGGTAGAGAAGGACCTGAGAGTGCTGGTCAACAGTGGCTGAACGTGAGCCAGCAGTGTGTCCAGGTGGCCAAGAAGGCCAGTGACATCCTGGCTTGTATCAGCAACAGTGTTGCCAGCAGTGATCATCCCCCTGTACTCGGTACCTGGGAGTCCACACCTCAAATCCTGTGTTCAGTTCTGGACACCTCACTGCAAGAAAGACATTGAGGTGTGGAGCAAGTCCAGAGAAGAGCTTCAAGCTGGTTAAGGGTCTGGAGCACAGGTCTTATGAGGGAGATAAGGTGGTTTAGCCTGGAGAAAAGGAGGCTCAGGAAGGACTTTCGACTAGAGGAAAAAGCCTCAAGTTGCACAAAGGGAGGTTCTGACTGGATATATTAGGAAAAATTTCTTCTCTGAAAGGGTTGTCAAGCAGTGGAACAGGCTTCCCAGGGAAGTGGTAGAGTGCCTATTTCTGGAGGAGGTATTTAAAAGCCATGTAGATGGTGGCACTTAGGAACATGGTTTAGTGGTGGACTTGGCAGTGCTGGGCCTAATGATCTCTAAGGCCTATGATCTTAAAGGTCTTTTGCAACTGAAACAATTCTATGAACTTATAAATCAATGCTTCAGGCACTGGTGGGCATCTGCGCAGTGTCTGGAGCCAAATCTGCCCTGTTGGCAGCAGAACTAGGCAGCTTTATTTTTGCAGTTTTTCCTTGTGGTGGAAAGAAAGCCTTTGCAGTTGCTGAAGGCTTTGATAAAAGAAGGGGTAGTTTGTATTATTAGCACGGATGTTAACATCTTTACTTCACAGACACGGGGGAAGTGGCTGCCTAGCTTTCTTTAAACTGAATTTAAAATGTGGAGTCCAGGAAGGAGCTCACAAAACCATGTCTGAACTTGTCAGCCTCTACGGGTTTGGGTGGAAAACTCCAGTTCTCACTTTCCGCTGAGTAATACTGAGAGCTCATTATTTGTGTGGTTTTCAACCTGGCTATGAATTATGAATGATTTATCTAAGAAGTGATAAACTATCAGTCTGCCCTTAAGCTAAGAGGAGGTCCCTGCAGCTTTGGTCTTTTACATTCAGCAAGGACATGGTCTTCAGCACTCTTCTGACAGTAGAGTCAATATCTTGTATTTTCATTTGAGGGCAAGTATCCACCCCTTAAGTTGCTTTTCTGTAGCCCGCAGGATCTCCTGATAAGCAAGGCCCAATGAACTAGTTTTACTGAAAGAGAGATGGAAATGCCCATGGAGTCTGTCATCTGGTGGCATGAATTTAGCTGAACCACAGTCAGACCCAGATTTATTTGCAAGCAAAGATGGGATGCCAGGACTACTTCAGAAACTCTGTTTGAATCTTGCTCTGAGTAAACATGTCAACAAGTAGCTTCTAAACTGATTTGCTTTAATCAATAGTGATAAAAACTGTGTGTGAATAGGGTCTGTATTTATTTGATACTGTGATAAGATGGTAGCAGCAGGGCTCTCCCAGTGCTCCCACCAGCTCAGTGGATGGGTGTTAGTGGCAGTGCGAGTTGTTCTGCAAAACTCTGCCCTATAAATAGGGTTTGCATGTGTGCCAGACACAAACATTTGCTTTTACTGTTGGTTTAAGGACCTCCACACTTTTATTCATCCAGAAACTGGGGGGGTTTTCTCTTTTCTTTTTTTCCCTCTCGTTAAGGTGGCAGAGGCTAACTTAAAATATAGTCTTTCCTTTCACAAATTAGAAATTCTGAGAAGTTGCTTGAGTTACTTGAGGTATAGACCTACCACCTCTACTAACATGTTCTGGTCATAGATTTTAATAGGTATTTGCAAGACTAAAGTACTTAGGTAAAGAAGTGTTTTTTAAAATAAGTCCACATGACAGCATATGAAAGTCAAATGACAGAGAGAGAAATTCATGAGTTATTGTTACAAAACTAACCTTTCAAATGAGCTCCTAAAATACTCTGTGATTGAAGTTTCACTTAAGGAATTTACTTTTAAGCTGCTTACTCCAAGTTGTCTACAGAAAACTTCAAAAACTTTTTGTTGTTGTTGTCAGGAAAAGAAAGAAACATAGCATGGGGATTTTTTTCTGTGTTAAAGCAAAGGCTTTTAAAGCATATCACCCTATACCTGTCTGGAATTTAAAAAAAAATTACCTTCAGAAGCTGGGCATCAGTTTTCTTCGACAGTGCAGAAGCCACCATGCTAACACTTAGAACTGCAACACATCAACTGCTCTTATAGCTCATACTTATTCTCTGCATCAAAGCTCTGGTGAGGGGGAGTAAAAACAGAGAGTGAGAGAGCGAAGGAGTCAAGCTCTTCAGAGCCTCTAATGACGCGTGCCAAACACGTGGAAGGTAAATCCCCTAATTCAGTCTATTCTTTCAGCATTCCCTGGCGGGCAGCCAAGCTAAATATTTCTGCTGGATAAAAAATGCACCCTCCTATGCGGCACTTTCTTAACAGGATGGCTCTCCAGCTTTAGCGGAGGGGGCTTCTCTGGGGGAAAGCCAACATGTGTGTTCTCTTATCTATTTATTTATTTTATTAAAAAGGGGCTTTATGGGCTGTGATTGGATTAACTTAGTGAACCCTGGAGGAAGAGGAAAAACAAATTGGGAAGCTGGTTTAGCACCCCCACCTTTTTGTCATCTTCTTTTGGGATTTCCTGGCTGGCTGCCACCTTGAGCCTGTTGAATGTTCTTTAGATCAATCAATTAAAAAGGCTTTAATATTTGGGTGATTGGAACGCAACATATGGGCTGCTGGTGCGGATGTCATGTGGTGCGTGGAGTTAATTGAAATGATTAATAGAGGTGTTAGTTTCTTCAAGACTAATTGAAGAAAGAATATAATTGGAAGCATGGACTAACCATTATTGTTGACTTTTTTTAACATATTGCATCCCTTAAACATTTGTACATGTTTATAAGTATGCAGATGGACTTTGTTTAGATTTCTTCAATGTGGTGATTTGCAAGATCACATCAACTGTACAAAAGTCAAATCTATTTTTATGTAAATTAATCAGAAAAAATATTTCCCTGTGTCTTGCCTGTTTTCAGTAACCAGTACATACACTGAATTTCTTGCCCCTGTTTGTCTTTACATCCTTGCTAGATTTAAACCAATTGATCCATTCTCACTGTTATCTGTGGGGTTACAGCACCCATGCACAGAAACTGATCATGAGCCTTTGAAGGTCTGTTAGTGCCCTCTTCTCTCTGTGCAGTGAGTTGTAATAGCACTGTGCATTTGTGCCAGGTATTTCAGAGAAAGAGCATCTCGATCACACTGCCCCACACTTTGTCAGCTTGACCATATTTCAAAGGAATCCAGTTATCTATATAAAGGACTGGCAGAAGTTTCAATTTGAGAGTCAGAAAGAAATGTGAAATAAAAGAAATTCTGAGGATTTAATTCAGACCAGTTCTTTTGGCCTCTCCACCTTCTTTAAGAATAATACATACTTCTTTCAGGACTAGTAGCCTGGGAGTTTTTATCAAAATTGTTAACCTATTGTGAAATACAAAAATGTAAGCCGTGAAATATCTGCAGAGGACATCTGGCAGCAAGGAGAGGGTATGAAGGATGTGTCCCTGAAAGTTATCCTGCTGCACAATGGGGCTCTCAGGTTAGAAATGGGGAAACAGAGAAAACACGACCATCTCTCATCTGCAGTCAGTCAGTATGGGCTGGCTGCCTGAGCACTGCACGAGAAGAAGCAGTGTTGCATCCTGCTTGCTGCTGGGCTGTGGTTATGAGTGCCGTAGCAAACTTTTAGCTGGGGATTTCTTAAAACTGAAGATCGTGGCTTAAATAACTTGTGAATCTGCTAGAGGGCAAGTGGTGAGCTGTGGGAGAAGAAAATCAGGCAAGATGACAATGAAGTGTTGATCCAAAAGGTAAGTCAGTTTAGATAGATAAGCTACTTTTTGAAGTGCCTTTTTTTTGACACCAGCCTGCTTTTTGCATGCTTTTTGGTAATACGGGAAAACCTTATGCATAATTTTAGCATTCTGGAAAAGAACTGTCTTCCTGGAAGGAACATACACATTGTCTCTATTTGTTTTCCTTCGCACATGTGGTGTGCATATAGCTTATGCATTTGTGCATCTTTTTCAGTAGTCAGAAAGGTTATTCTGCAGCCCAGAATAAAATGAACAGAGAAGTGGTAGATAAGTTTAGAGCTGGTTTGTTGTTGGCTTAGAAGAAAAGAGTATAGGATGGTTTTAATATTTTAGAGTCTTCCCACACAGATTTCCAGTGATGCTTTGAAGGCAACTGTGTGTCTGCAAAGACTTTGAGCCTCCCCGGAAGATGTGGCCTGACTTGTGTACAGATCTGAGCAAAGCGTTTGTAGAGAGGAAGTGGCTGTCCTGTACTGGGGGCAGAGAGGAAGGGAAGACATTAGGTCTGATTGCAAGCTTCCCTTACTCCTTGTTGTCTGATTTGTGTGCACATAGTTCTAATAGTTTTAGATGAGAGGGGTATGCTGGGACAGACTGGTACAAATTAATCTTTCAAAAAAAAATTCTTTTATTATAATTATTTGGTGATGAGATTAGTCATTTTATGATCTGGTTTTATTACAGTAAGCTACTGCAATTACACAGTCACTTGTTTATTTTTTTAATCTTAACAGTGATGAAAAATAGGAGTCTCACCATTCCTCTGTCTCCATTACCCATTAGGATTTAATATATTAAAAGGAGCAAATTATGTAAACTTGTTGGAACAGGAGCATCCTCTCTCTCTTTATCAAACTTTGCCATGTTGTATAATGAATATGATTCTGGTGCATTGGTCTGGGTCACTCAAATTGGAACAGCGGTCCAAGGAAAAAGGGTTTAAAGCCATGCACGTGCTTTGTATGGGACTTGTGCGTGATGGTAATATTCTCATTCTCATACAAAGAAGAATGTTCAGTAAAGGAGAATGTTCATCCGCCTAATATTAATCTCAGGAAACTGATACCTAGTATAAGCAATGCTGGTAGCATCACCTGTTGCTAAGAGAGACAGACCATTTGCATTAGGAAATCCCACTCATAATTCTACCAAATTCTAAATGTTTGGCTCAAGTCTGTCTTGCATTTTCCTTTCTTCTGGCTAAATCTATTCTGTCATTTCGAAGAACTTGGCTATGACAAAAATTGTATTGCTAAGACATTAAGAATGTGACAACTTTTCTTTTGAAAAGTAATTTCCACCATGATAGCCCCCATTTTTTGGACCAGAAGTTAGAATGACATGTTCAGTGGCTCAGTGAAGGACAGCATATGTGGTAGGGGAGGGTGGTGACTGTCATTGTCTGGGATGCTAAAATACCATCCCCTCTGCCAGGAGCACTTCCCAGTTCATGGATCTCCACATGCGCTTCATTTGCATTGGGTCTTTGATAGAGGTTCAACACACTCCTGTCCTGTCCCCACCTCCATCTCTGATTCTCACACCCAGGAGAATTGCTTTTGAGCTAGAAGCCAAGATAGAGGATTGGCAGAGTAGCCTTCCTAGGAGCTGTAGGAGGGCATCAAGACTTGCTTCAAAGAGCGAACGATGTAGGGTTTGGAATGGAGCACCCGAACTGAGAGCAGAGGAGTGCATGTTTGGTGCGTGCCTACTGCAAACCATCCTGAGGCCAGAGAGTTATCAAAAGGAACTGTCTTTAAAAGCCTATGGACCAGAGCTGAACCTGGAGGGGATTATGAAGGAGGAGAGACTATGCCCGGAGATCAGGGAAACTGAGAGTAAGGTTGGTACAGGACCGAGGGATTTATCCTTACGGGTTATTGTAGACAAAGACGAGCAAGCTCAGTGTTAAAAGCGGGTGGGATGTAAGCCAGCTCTGATCCAAAAGCTGCCTGACTGCATTAGCACGGTGCTAAGCCCAAGCTAATATATCCGGCTTCTCACCAGGGCTTATTAGCTCGGGCTCAGTGCCATACTAACATAGTCGCAGGAGTTCCAGTAGGCTTGACTTCCATGTCTGCTCTACCTGTGAACTGGGCTCACTGCTACGCGCCTGCAGAGGAGCACCAGGAGATGCCTGGAGACTTGACTGCACCACACTGCTGTGCAGGCTGTGGAGGCTAGGCCTGCTGGTCAACAGGAAAGGGCGCATGGGGATGGAGAGCATGCCATGTTTGCTTAGATGAGGACAGGAAAAAAGTGCAGTGCAGATGAGGAACCAGGAGGGACTGAAACTGGCTTGATGAGAAGACTTGGCACACAGGAGCCTGGGTGTGGGAGTGGAAGATGGGAGTGACTGGAAAGGGAAGTTACAAGAGGGGTCAGAAGTAAAAAGCTGAGGACTTGCTGGCCAAGGAAACCAGTAAGAAGTCTGAGACGAGGTCTGGGAGAAGGAAGAACAAACTCCACATCAAACCTGGCATGAAATCAAGATGCCTGAAAGCAGTCATTCCTCTGCTTCCAGCAGGTCTCCTGGGGAAACTCACCAACAGAAGTGTCCTATCCCTTACAATGCTTGTGCTGACCTTGCCAAAAACAACCATATGGTTGCTCTGAGCCAGGTCTGCCAGCTTCTCTGCAGAAGTCTGCCTGTGGCAGATCATAATATCCTAGCTCTGTTGCTGATCTGTTTGGGCATCAGTGTAGTGCCAGGTCATGCCGTGTCTACTTTTTCTATTTACAGTTTAAAAAATCAGCATAAAAACTGTAGAAAAACATTACTAAAATTGCAAACTCAAGTTCTCCAGACTTAAGGTTGTTTGCCTAACCCCAATTTGATCCTCTTATGCATTATGATACAGTCTTTAATTACTCCTTTAATTACTGTTAACTGGTTACTTGCCTCATTCAGGCATAAGACAAGCTTGCTAGGGGAGATGAATTGGGGTGGCGTAATGTTATCTTTAAGACACCTCTTCCCCCCATCTCATTTGCTGCAGCTTAAGGAAGTAAGATGACCATGGTAGAAAAAAATGCTGCTCTTCTCAGAGCAGGTGAGCTCTGCTCTGAAGCACTAGGTATTATTTCTTCTGTAATTCTGTATAATATTCACACCAATTCACCTCAGCAAAGTCTTTCACAGGTGGGCAATAATTTTGACATCTTCCTGGGTGCCTGATGTGAAGTCCTGCAAAATACAGAGCCATCACAGATGCCAGGAAGAGAAATGCTTTGAACGTAGAAAGTAATGTACTGTGCTGAGTAAATTGGCTGTTCCACATCCCAAAATTAATGTATGCTTTTGATGTTAATGTCATTGTGTCTCCATCCCCCTTCTGCAGAGAGAGAATAGCAATAATACCTTCATCAACATATGGGGGAGGTATTGTGAAAATCAGATTAGTCATTATTTGATGTTTGTGAGGTGTTCTAGTGCTGCTGTTCTGATGAGCAAAGCGGAAAAATACAAGACAAAATTGGTTGTCTTCATTTGAATGGTCTGTGGTTAAAGTAAGGCACTGGGCCTTTCAAGGAGAAAGGAGAGAAAAAAATCTGGAAAAACGATTTTTTAATCATCACTCTTCTTTCTGAACACCAAATGAAGTGGAAAAAAAGATAGTGCATCATATGCCAGGAGTGCAGAAATGAGTTTCTTAATGCAATTCTAGATCTCCTGGCATCTCCTACCAATTGAAAGAGTGCCTGAGTTTGCACCATAATAGGTCTCCATTTACTGACATTTTGGAGGGTTTGTCTCACTGCAAAGCTTGGGGGTTTTTATGTGAGACTGTTGTCTTGCAAATCTGACGATTTGCTGTAGGTTTTTACAGAACTTTGACTCAGTTTCAGGGAAGGAGGAATGAAGAAGCAGAAGAGTGAACTTCTGGAAGCTGAAACCCTCCTTTCCCTGGGTTTGAGCAATCTGTGCTCTTATGAAACCTTTTGAAATCTCATTTGCTGATGTCTTTCTGACCCCCAAAATTATTCTTGTGCAAATGTTGACACCCAGCAGAGATGAAATCATTGACTTGGGAAAACATATCAAGCTTATCAGAAACTGCAGGATTTCAACAATACACTAGCAACATAAGCCTTTCCTTTTTTTTTCCTTGTATTTTTTAAAAATTGTCTGTGGTTGGCAGATGGTATTGTGAATCAGGTTGTACATAACTGAGGGAGCAGAATGTTTTTTGCAGTTCATACGAACCAAAATCCATGTCACCTATCAAACTGGTTTTATTTTCTGGTCTTCTGCGTGCTTGATATGTTTACTAATTTTGACAGTTTTCATTACACACTCACAGAGCGTATAAGCAGAACAAGAACTAGATATGTTTCTCAATTGAATTCTGGCTGTCTGTAAATTTTCTCTGTGTATTTTACACATAGTTCACTGAAATCAAAGGACATCAAAGTTTCTCCACTGACCACTTGAACTCGGTTAGTTCTCAATTGTTTTTCTGATGATTCTGACACTAAGTTTCTGTGATTTGATTGCTGAAGGAAAGGGATTTAAAAGTGGATGGACAAACTATCAGAAAAATGTTGAGGCTTTGGTCTCCTGTATCATGCCATTAGACACCAGGCAGAACAAAAGGAACAATTGCAATCTGTTTATTTGGACATCTGTAGAGCCAAAAGATGCATTAAAACTTGCTTTCACATCTTGGATGTTTAGGGTCACAAAGTAATTCCACAAGGAAAACTGCTTCTAAGGAGTTTGCGTAGGAGAAGGGAGCTGCCCTATAATAAACTTGCAAAAAAATCAAAATAGTCTTGTTGGTTCAAAAGTGTCGATTTTGAGCTCTGCTGCTCAAAAGTGAATTTTGGTTTTTTATGTTTTAAATTAAAGGCGTGTCTGAATGTTCATTAGCCCTACGATAAAAGGAGTAGAAATAGGTACAAAATGGCTCTTGTGCAATCTTGTAATTTACCTTTATTTTAAACTGGCTTACACATCTTAATATATTATGACAATCAGAATTATCAGGCCACCAGGAGGAGAGGAGTTTGTTTTGTTAATTGCTCTTGTTAAGCCTAATTACAGAACGGGGTGGAGTGGATGTGAGGGGAGGGAGGAATCTGCTAGCAAGAGGAAATTCTAAAATCCTCGGAGCAGTTCCAGACAGTGTGTGTTGAGGAGCGAGAGCGCGGGTGTGGTGTGGTGTGCATGAGCATGCATGTGTGCGTGTAAAGGTGTGAGAGTGAATGACAGACTTTCCATATGGACTAAAATCCTGAGATGCATAAGCTGGAGGTGGGGAACCTGTGCTGTGTGGACACATGAAGGTACAGCTGAACAAAGAACTGTGCGGTAATTTTCTTTATGAACTAACTCCCTTTTTTTTTTTTTTTTTTGAAGGGGGGGGCTGGGACATGATGCAAATTACTTACTTTGCTGTTAATTTTTGAGGTTTATATTAGATTGAGTGTTAAAATGGTTTGCTGATATGTTGCGCCATTCTTTGATATTACAGGTTGCCACACGGCTGTGGGTTGGTATCCTAAAGCCCTTTGAAACTTTTTCCTTCTTCCCGGTGATCTTAGCAGGGATGTACTGCTGACAGACTGTGTTATTCGTTTATACTTCCCAATGGAAAGCAAAGAGCCCTTCTGCCCTGCATTATTCCAGTTTGTTTATGTGCCCCACATTACGCTGTTGGCGACTTACTGTGCCTGACCTGCATTGTCAGCCCCCTCCGTTGCCTCGGGAGCCTCCGGCACAGAAGTTTCTGATAAGGCAGTTTCGAACAAGCCAGACGAAAAGTGAATGATTCTATAACAAATCTGTGCTCTTCTCCGGGGTATGTTACCTGACTTGTTTGCTGCCAAGGTGGTTTTATTGGTTTGGCTACTGGGTGGAGGGAGGAGACTAGAACAGCAGACGACTCACGCTTTTGTTTTGCTTAATTATAACGTACACTTTAAATAAAACCTTTTAGTGCCATGAATTAAATGGCATTGCAATCCTGCACAAGAAGAAAAATGCTACTGCTGTTGTAGCTGACAGCTGAGTGGTTAGATGGCCAGCGTGGGTCTGAGGCTTAGAAGCCCTTTCTTTGCTGGCTGGAGATACTGCTGGGTAAATGTGTTTACTTTTTCCTTAGTATTTATACTAGTTAATGTGTCGCACTAGATAAATCTACTTCCTGAGTCCATCTTTCAGCTTGCTCTCTTCCCTTCCAATTGACAAATGGTTTGAGTTTGACACCGTTTTATCAGTTGAGCCCCTGCTGGGTGCTGCATGCCTGCTTGTTTCTGCTTTACCACGAAAAGTGAATTATCTGCAATATTTTGCTACCATCTAAATAGCAGTTGGCAGGCTTTTCTATGTGAACTGATTTAGCTTTCAGCAAGGGGAGGCTGTTGTCTTTCGCCGTAAAGCCCTGTTGTTGCTCTCCAGGAAAACAAAAGATCCCGGCGCTTTCTGCACCACAATCTGCTGCTGTCCCACTTTCAAGGAGGTGTTTTGTTTGTTGCGGCAGCTTCCTATCTTAAAATGATAAATTGAGCAGACATGTGTGCTGTTTTAAACCACTCTCTCCAGGGCTTTGTGTTCACTTAGGATAAAATGCATGATTTTGTGGTAGGCTCTGGTTTAAACTTGATTTAAATTTGGTTTAAAGATTACAGAGCAAAAGGGAAAGCATCAACATTTCAGCAGTGGTAGTCTGAAGAGGAATAGCTGTCAGAAGAAGAACTCTACTGACTTAACCTCAAGTGGGTTACAAATGCATTAGGGATTCATTAATATTAATAGTGGAATAGACATTTCCTGCTTTTGTTTGACATCTTCCACACTCTTTTTTTTTTTTTTACGAGCAACTTGAAATGCAGTTTTAACACTTATTCAAGTTACTACAAGGATGATAAGCTAAAGTTAAACAGAAGGAGACCTCTGGGTTTGTGGGGTTGGTCTCTAGGAGTCCTGGAATTTGGTGCTGTGCCTTAGAGAAAAATTGTGGTAAACTCTTGGGTTAGGCTTTCAGGGCAGTTTGCAAAATGGACCTGCTAGGTACTACTGCAACCAGAATAAACTGTTGTCAAAACAAATTGTTCTATGAGGGTGACAGGAAGGTCACTATCAAAATGGCATATAAAGGTTATTAGCTGTGTAGATTTCTAAGGTGGAGATGGTAGTGGCTTGTTCACAAGTTCAGGGCTGAAAAAAGAAAATCCAAACCGTTCCTGAGTGTCCAAATATTTTTGATGTTGGCTGAACAGTTCAGTTTGAAAAATAAATAGATTCAAGGTAATTTTTACTTGTTTTCCATCTTCTAAATCCTGTGCTTCACATTTTCATGCTTCTGTTCTGTCACCAGCAGGCTTGCAACATTTCCAAGAAAATAAAAAGGAAATTTGAGAAAAACAGCAAATATCTTTGAGACATAAAGTAAAACCAAGAACGCTGTCAGCACCAAGAGGAAATATGTAATTGCAACGATCGTTTTTCAGCATCACAATTTCACCCACTGAGCCCTTTAACTAAGAGAATTTGTGACAGTGAAATGAGGCAGGGGCTTGTTTTTTATAGAAAACACAGTTAGGAGTCTTAGTCCATAAAATGTCAAAAGAAAACAGGTAAGCCCCCCCCAAAGACCTAGTCTGGCAGGTCTAGTGATGCAGCAGCTACAAATGCAGAAGTGCACGTGAGTTTGGCAGCTCTTACTGATAGGGCAATTTGAATTGTCAGTGTGCGTCTGCTCTACTTGTTGAGCCTAATGAAAAGTACTGTTTAATCACTGGTGTGCCAAATTGACCATGATTAGCTGTTATTGCAGATTAGCGCATTGTCTGGGGCTCCAGAATTATTGATCCGGGTGCTGTGCTCTGGTGTTTTCTGTGCCCTCTATCCTAACCTCTTCTTAATGCTTAGGGGGAGAGAAGCAGGAAAGGAGAGTAGGAGGGAAGAAGTCCAGATGGGAAGAAAACAGGTCCTGAAAAGACCACATAGGAACTAGGTCAGGTACTCTGGAGATTAAAGAAGCATGCTTCATCCCTGGACGCAGGAGGCAGGGACAAGTAGCATACAATTACGAGGAATTAGAACGGCAACAAGTAGTGCAGATTTATCAGCTTTAATTGTCTATTGTCAGGACAGAGCCCTTCTTGTAGATCAGGCACTGCCAATGCTTTAATACCTCTAATGGACTCTCTATTGTGGGATTATCTCTCCTAAAGACAATGTATTTCTTAAAACTAGTTGTTTTGGGAAAGAGAGAAAAAAAAAAGAAAAAAAAAGGAGCTGCAGCCCTCTTTTTTTTTTTTCTTTTTCTTCTCTGGTTTGTCACATTCTGCAGGAAGTACTTGAGAGCCCAGTGTTGCTCTTCTGTCAGCAGCGCTATTCCTTCAGGGGAACTGATAGATACCTATTGAACATTAACCCCCTTTGCTCCACCTTCCCCAACGGGCTCCTCCAGAAACAATAGCTGGTTGATAAAGAGCAGATAAGCAAGGACACCGGGCTTAAGAATCTCTCTGCTATCTTTATTTTAAAAGCTTTCCTGGGTTTTGCAAAGTAAACATTACAACATTTAAAGAAGGATAAGGTGTCAACTATTTAATGAGAAGTTGTGTTTAATAGCAGAGGAATTCTTCCCTCCCCCACCCAACACATAGGTATGAAAAGACTGTTATTTCACCACCCTGAGGTAGGAGAGGTGAAGAAATGACAACTGTACTCTTAGAAGATTAAAAAGTGGTCCTTCGGACCAACCCTACCAGATTCCCTAATTAGCTCTAAACATACAGTCACTATTTTGAATCCTTTGGTCCTAGATGCACGGTAGTCACATTGCTAGATCTGTGATAATCTGTGGGTAAATATTTTTATTTCCACCACATGCACTTTGTCATGGTGTGTAGCTGTTGTTTTTGTTAATCTGTTTTGAAACACACTCTGTGGCCAGCTCTTTGTCTGAGAAAAGTGGCGTGGTTCCACCCATGGATCTCACCCTCCTTCTGCTGTGTTCATCAGCTCCAGGAGATTGGTAAACCCAGAGAGTATCTGAAATGAAAACGGAATTGTGTAGGGGCAGAATCTGAAGTTTCACTATTGTTCATATGACTGTGTCTTACCAGGCAGGTTTAACAGAGAATACCCCAAAAAGTGTCATGACTGCCAAGCAGGGAAGAGACATGAAAGTGTAAATTATGCAGTTATTCTGAGGTGGCTTCATTATTTCAGCTTGTGAGCTTGTTGTGGGCCTGATACCTGAAATATTCACAGGAGTGAGCCTTCTACTGTATGTATACCACCTTATCCCTCTTCTGTGACAATTTAGAAATCAGCCTTTTTTAAATGAAAGTTTTCCAAAACACACCCTTTTTTTTGTCCCCTTGTCACCAGTAAGGTTGGAAAGTGGTTGAAATGGTTTGGCCTGTTGTCATAAATTTTGCCTCAGACTCAGTTGCAATGGATAGAATATTCAAAAGTCCACTTTTGGGATTTGAAAGGTTGATTTTTGTGCTCAGGTTTTCTTGTCCAATACGAACTTAGGTTCATAGAAACATACAAAGACAATAAAAGTGTTGTTCTATGGGCTTCTGGTTGTCATTCTTACCTTTCCCAAGACCACCATTGCTCAGAAGTGTGATGGGAAGGCTGATGGTAGACAAGAAGGGAACATCTGTGGTCCACCTTCTCACAGAGCCTTCTTGCCCTCCTGATAGCAGGCCCATACAGCCTTGTCTCCTTCTCAAAGTCAAGCCTCAATGAGAGGAAATGGCTGAAGTTTAGTTCTTGCTTCTGTGTGCTGGGAGAATGTTTTTATTCAATTGGAGGAGGATTGTTCTGGCTTATTCGTATGTCATCTGAGCAGTATTTTAATAAGGCCTAGCTGGAAACAAAAAGGGATATGGTATTTCAGTTTGACTCCTTTTTTCTCTTTTTAAGGAAAATTTCTTGAGAGGATAAAACAACAGAAACCAAAAGTGATGTTAAGGCTTACACTAGACGGTAGCTGAGAGTGCAGCCAAAAGATCGGCTCTTGGTAGTGCTCAGCTGAGACAAAAATAAACATTTGGCGTTTGGAAGTGCTACGAGGCAATGACCAGGGTGCTCTGTAATTAAAAGCAGTCCCTGAAAGCTGCATGTGTTAATTCAAAAGCCTCCTCGTTACACCACACACCACCCCAAATGCCCTTGCAAAAACCTTGTAGATTCAAGAGCAATTTTAATTTCTCTCCTTATAGGCAATAGCATGCTAAAGTTGTCTAGGGCATACAAAGCCTCTGAGATCATATCTGAAACCTATAGGCTCTGTTTTGCAAAGGACAGGCCAGTCTGTGAGAAGACGGCTGTAACTTTTCCTGTTGCACAGTCACTGGAGTGTGCTGGGTCTCTCTCTCTTTGCCTTGAACCTGACAGCAACCACGTTTTCAAAAATGTGGCCCCAAAACGTGAGTGTATATCAGAACTTGAAAGGAAGTTCTTCTTAGAGTTTGATTTCTCAGTTGGCTTTTAAAAGATGTGCAGTCGTGCAACTACATGGTGTACCTTCTCCAAGTAATGACCACAACTGGTCCCCAAATGTTTACCAGCACAAGGATGCCTACATGCAGGAAGTGGGAAATGGGGGTGGGTCTGGTAGTTACCCTTGATGTGGTCAATCTGCCACTGACCTTGTTTGGGGAAGGGGAGGATGTGAAAATGAGACTCTTCTTTAATCTCTTGTGTGCATTTTATCTCCCCTCCAACTTTGTAAAGAAATTTCATCTATTAGAGCCAGCTCCCTTCCCTCCTTCTTCCCCTTACAGCAGGCAGGGAGAACAGCAGCAGTGGCAGCTGAGGCTGAGTTGCGCAGGCTTGTTGTTGAGCTGAAGTGGTGATAGCATCAAAGGAAATGGATGGGGATTTCTGAGATCAGAGCTGTTAGGGCCATTCATGATTTGTTGCCAGGCTGAAAGCTGCTGGAGAGAGAGCTGCCTGAGAAATGCTGATTAATACAGTAATTGAGGTTTTCTCTGAGCGAGAAGGAAAAAAATAAAATATGACTAAAAATGATCTTTTTGAAATGAACAATATTTTGAGATTGCACATTCCAGACAATAGCAGCTGCTGGTACAAACGATTTCTATAAAAGAGCAGCAAACTTCTGGTTGAACAGGGTGTCTTTTTATGTTTCTCTCTTAAGGAGGAAGGTCAGAAGGTCAGTCTATATATTTCTTTAATGGCAGAGTTTCCTTTGTGTTTCTTACTTTAGTACGCATTCTTAACAATTTGTTTCTGTCTCTTTTTCTTGATAAACTTAGTTTTATTCCAGATCAGGCACTATTAGGCTAGACCTGCACAGCACTGAAACCCCTTCTCCTGCACTATAGTAGTTCTGGGCTCAGCTTCACTGAGGCACCTGGAGTTAATTTCAGGATAGCCTCGGAGTGTGCCTCAGTGTTACCTGAAGTCCATAGGCTTCACAGGCTGTGCTTGCCTCCTCAGGCTCCAGGGAAAGAGCCGCACTGACCTGGGATAGTGGCATCCTCCTGTCCTGAGGAACATTTTACTTCATCTGATCTGATCTAATCTCTGCTTCCTCTTGTTTTCCAGCCCAAAAGCATTCTCAGTTCCTTGAAAAGCAGATTTGCTTTTTCCTCTGCTCTACTTCACGTTAAGAAGATCAGTCCCTGAAGGAAACACATCAACCCTTTCTTCTTGCCCCCCCCTCCCCTTTTTTGTTTTTCTTTCAAGCTAACAGGGAAGTGAAAAGCTCTGAAACAGCTGCCTCTCGGAGCGAGACTTTTTTTTGGTAAAATAATCACCTTCAGTATGACTACATTGTTTTTCTGTTCTATGCAGTGTGACTCAGCATCAGTTAATTAACCCAATCAAGTAGGCCGGATTTCTCTCCTTTAATGAATGGTTCTTCCTACTTCAGAGCCTTCCTAGACCTCATTTTGGATGTGCCTTCGTTTTACTGGGTATATCCAATTACACTTATATCCTTCAGCCCAGTGCTCAGGCCACCTCTCTTGTGGAATTACACTGTGGTGGCAGTTAAGCCAGGACACTGACTTGCCAGCAGTTGCCCTACTTATGTCTGCTGCCACGAGCCCTCCCGTGCTAGTGCATACGGAAGGTCTTTACACAGATATGCTATTCTCAGCATCGCAGGCCGAAAACGGCAAGTAATCCTTTCCACACGTCTTTTTATCAGTGGGAGGAGGATCAGGTTAAGGGAAAGGGGTTTGTGTATGCCTGTCAGAGAGACAGACAGGCACCCGATTGCATAAAACCTGCTTTGCCCCTCTGCCACTGCTTCTCCCTTTTTCCTGTGAAGAAATACGTAACACCCAGATCACTCTAAAATATAAGTGATGTATGTTTAGAAGAAGATGTGAAATTGGTTGACATGTAAAGTGCCTGGAAAGTGATGAGAAATAAGCTTGCAGACATGTGAGAAGAAGGAAAAGTAGTAGAGTTGCCTCACAGTGCAACAGCTAGTGTTTCGCGCTGGGCTGTGGATGGCTATAAATGGAATTGTGCATCACTGTTCCTCTGAGCCTGAGGATGCCTCACTAAAGAGACAGGACCACTGAAGGAAGTAAGGCATCTGGTTGTTCTGTAATGAGAAGCAGGAATGCTCTTAATAATAAACAAACAGGACATTGTATGCCATCATCACAGGATGTCCTTCCTTCAGCCAGCATGCTGACTTGGATCGGAGGGGAAAAAATTGGATGCAGGGATGTGCTGATTGCTCTACCAATCCTTCTTCCATCACCAGCATGTTCCTGGATGGTCACTTACACATTGCGCTGTGCAAGATCTGTGCTCATTTTCTTACCACACTGTGAAGGAGGCAACGGGTTTGGAAATGCTGCCTGCCGTGCCCTGCTGTTGTGAGCTTCCCTGCTGTTGTGAGCTTCCCTGCTGTTATCTAGGGAGACGGGAAGGTTTTCTTTAAGGGAAGAAACAGAAATGTTTTTCCCAGTTCCTTTTACAGGCATTGATTAGAAGGAGGCTCAGGAAAGGGATAAAATCAAAACTCTGAAACTCCCAAATGCGACATCTCAAGTGAAATACTATGATTGTTAGAGTTTGGGAGCAGGCACTTTGAATCGAGTTTTAAATCAATATTCCTTGGGAACTTGGGAGTAATTTTGTTATTTTTTATAATGTTCTATCAAGTCAAACTGCAGAAGAATGAAAGCGGGCATGTGTTGAACTCCGAAGCTTAAAAATAGCACGAGAAACAGATTTCTAGTAAAAGCTGCCTCAGGTGCGCTCTCCGCGAAGCGCCCGCCCGGCAGACCGCGGCGGCGGGGCAGCGCCGCGGCTCTCCCTGCTGACGTCTGGGTCGAAAGGGAGGAAAAAAAAAAAGTGATGTAAAAACCCAACGCGGGTGGGCTGGGCGGGGGCAGGGGCCGCAGGTAGGGTCCCACCTCCCGCTCTGTGGGGAGAGGGGCCGAGGGAAGGAGGGAGGGAGGGGCCGGTGCGAGAGCGCGGGCGGGCGGGCGAGCGGCGGGCGGGCCGGGGCGAGCGGAGCGCGCGGCTGTGGCAGGCGGCCCCCCAGCGTTCCCCAGCGGCAAGAGCAGCAGCACCTGTCTGACAGCGGGGGAGGGAGGAGCAGGAGAGGAGCGGCGGCTGGAGGTGTGAGTCAGTCTCCCGGGGACCCGGCCACTGGAAGGAAGGAGAAATGTTTACTCTGTAGAGATGAGCCAGGTTTGCCGCCGCCGGTGGGCTTCGGTGTGGAAACGCGCGCGGACTCTGCCCCGGTAAGGAGCGCGATGCCGTCCCCCCTTCACACCCGTCTCCACCTCCCCGGCTCCTGCTTCTCGCCCGCTCCGGCGCCCGCGGGACGGAGCAGAAGTTTCCTCGTCGCCTCTCCCGGAGCGAGAGCGCTTCTCTGATCGGCATTAACCCTTTCGCTCCGCCGCGCAGCTGTCGCCACCCTGCCCCCCCTTCCCCCGCGGCCTGAGTTTCGCTGTTAGTCCCCTCTCCCCATACCACGCCGAGGGTCCGTCGCTGTCGCACCGCTCGCCCCGACCGCACTCGGGACGGGGCGTGGGGCTGGTCCCGCGGCGGCCGCGGGGGGGCTGCGTGCCGCGACCCCTGCCCCAGCCTCTTCGGGCGGCCCGGCCGTGCCTCCCGGCGGGGGCGGTCCCAGGGGAGCTCTGGGGGTCTCCCCCGAGCGCAAGTCAGTCAGACCTTACCCTCTTTCTGGGAAGATCGTGCACTTTCAGTCTTCGCGTTTCGTTTTTCCCGGAGGAGGGGTGTGAATTTCGTAGTAGCTGCGTATTCGAAAAGGAAAAATGAAGAGATTTTACACTGGGTTGAACGTCATTCCCGGCTACAGGCGTAGGCACAGATTTTGGTGAGCCTTATGGAAAGAGCCTGACCCTAATACCTGTTCGAGGATAGCTTTGATAACAGTGCTTCTGTCCTGAACAGACTGAGGGGCTGAAGGACTTGCTGGAATTGTCCTGCTAGGCTCATATCTAGTGCTTTGAGGTAGTAATTCTAGTAGGTACCATCAAAATCAAAAGGGATAGAACAGCTTTTTTAAAAAATATTTATTTTATTTGTTTCCCCTGCTCCTTTTCTGTTTTAACCCCCAAAAATGTGTTGTAGTGCTTTGTGCAGGGCTGTTGCTGCTACAGTGATGCTGGCAGGATGTCGGCTTTCTCAGCCTTCCATGCCAAAGGATAAGGGGACGTCAGGAGGAGGCGGGGGGGCCAGGTTGTTTTGAAAGTTGTTTGTGTGTTGAAAGCCGGTGGGAAAGTTCAGGCTTCCCCATTTGGAAGAGGCAAGGCTGGGTTCCGCTCTTCCAACATGCGCTTTCCATTTTTAGCTTCATTCAGACGCAGACAGCGGCTCCTTTCCTCTTCCTCTCCTTGTTTGTGACACTTTTCTGAGGCAGCTTTTCCACAGGCGACTAAGTGGTCTCGCAGCCATGACCCCACGTTTTCTTCAGCACAGAATATTTTTTTCTCTGAAGCATTAAAGAAAGGGTCTGAAAGAGGTAAAGCGGTTGTCAGCCTAGGGATTTTTTCCTCTGTTTTTGTTCCCTCATTATTACCAAGGCTGGCATTTTAAGGCGCTGCTTCAGTCAGAGCAGCTTCGTTTACACTGCTTTTTGGCTATTACTCAACTGTACCAAGTATCCTGCATACGCTTTTAAAGTGTCACAGACAACTGTATTAGTCACGCTGTATCGACGGAAACCACAACACTGAAGGACAATGAGGATTAAAGGCTGTTTTCTTTTTTTCCAGGCTGCTACACAGTGTAGCTCGAACACTGTGAGTTTCAAGGATCTGGTGAAAGGGAGAGAGTGGACAATGAAAATGGACATGGAGGATGCTGACATGACTCTGTGGACAGAAGCTGATTTTGAAGAGAAGTGCACATACATTGTAAATGATCACCCGTTGGATCCCAGTGCTGATGGAGGCACCCTAACTCAGGCAGAGGCTTCCTTGCCAAGGAACTTGACTTTCAAATATGCATCTAACTGCAAAGAGGTAAGCGGCAATGCTCTGGGGAAGGTTGGAGTCAGACAAGGCAAATCATAGTGCTTCGGAAAGTGTGTGCCTGTCTTTGATTCTTTAGCATAGACAAACATGCGCCCCCCCCCCAACAAAAACTGCCCACTAGCTTTTAATATGGGACCCTAATAACTCTTTTAAGAAACTGTGAACTGGTCATCTGTTGTGTAATATTTTCACTGAAAATCACAGCCAACCTACCCCTGAAACTGGTTCTGTACCAATTCGCAAACAGTTAAATTTTCACACAATTTGAACAGCATCTGAATAAGCATATTTAAACTGTGGGGTAGTTCTCTGTGCCAATTTCTAGACTGCTGTTTGCCAGGACCATTCATTGCCTCTGGCTCAGAGATTAAAGTGCCTCGGTTGTCCAATAAATAGCTTTAAAAAACATAGAGAGGGAAAAAAACTAAATTCCTGGAAATGTGTTTAATTATTTCTTTTTGTTTTCCCTTTGGTTATGAAATTGCTTTATTCTTTTCGTGAGCTTGTTGTATTCCTGACTTCCTAAATTCTTAAAAACTCCAGCGGTCTGGTTAAGGAAGTAATGGTAGGGCTGTAGCAAACTTGACAGAAGGGTGGCCATAGCTTAAATTAACTTTTGTTTATCTGGGACAGTATCTTCACTGGTAGCTAGCTGCGTAAGTCTGTCCTATCCTTGTCCCTGGAGTGGGTACATTCTTTGTTGTTGTTTCAGAAGGGCTGGAAAGAAATGAGCCCGGATGAGCAATTTGGTTTTGTGTTTACTCCTTCATATAGAGTAGCTATTATAGCTAGGTGTGATGTTCGGTAGGGTAATAACCCAAAGGACAACCCTTCATTTCTCCTTGTGCTGAGACTTGTGGTATAGCAACTATTACCTGTGCTTCTGCTTTGGCTAAACATACTGACCACAGAGCTGAAAAGAAGAGGTACACTCATCCGTGCCTATCAAATATTTCCTTCCAGAGCAGGTACTTGTTTAATCCTGCGTACAGAAATAGGGCCAGACTCCCAGCTGAAGGGTGTTGACACCGTGGAATTTAGCTTGGCAGTGCCTAATACAGTGCCTAGTAGGTTTGGTAAGAGGTAAAAGCTAAATTCTCTGTAAAATCACTCTTCTCTTCCCATCCGCCCTGCCCTGCAGAACTTTGGCAGAGAAAGGTCATGCTCCAGAAAAAAAGTGTGAAACCTTGCTTTGTGTTATGGCATTATTAGATAGGTCTTACTTTGGCAAGAGGAGGGAAATAAAGCTGTGACTGTTGTATGATATGAGAGGATTTCTTGGTTGAAGGATGAGCTTGCAGCGCGACAGCTCAGGACGATCCTTGGCAGCCAGCTGGTGACTGGTTGCTGAGGCTGCTTGCTCTCTCTGCCCCTGTTGAGTCGTCCTGTTGCAGCCGCAGACATCTGAAGAGCTTTCAAAATTCCCAGCACTGTGTTTGGAAACACCGAGGTGTAATTTCCTTACTCTCTAGCTTAGATCAGTGAATCAGGGTAGGAGGATTGCTGCCATCTCTGTATAAGAGATGGGGGGAGAGAGAAGTTGTTGAAAGGTTGTTGGTTCTTCCTTGTAAAATGTGACCTGTGCAGCTCCCTGCTAGTGGGAGTCTGAATATAGGACATCCTCCTTTTGTTCCCCTAAGTTCCCCCCTGGTCTTTTATTTGTGCTGAATTGCACCTACCTTAAGGAGTAATAGGAACTTTCAAACCCTGACTACCTCTAAGGCAGCTCTGGAAGAAAAGGCCGATACGATGCTTTTTTTGCCCACCTTCCGTGAAAACTACTGTTCCCACTGAATGTACGGACAGGTCACTCATTTGCCACTCATCTGAAGGGTGAAGTAGTTGTAGTTGGCATAATCTACTTGCATTCTAGCAACTTCTGACATGAAACATTGTTTTTCTTTCTGTCTGCCTTCCAAGTTTGATTTTGTTCAGGGGGGTCAGGACTGGATGTGTGTATTGCTCTTTCACATCAGTGTTTATGGGGTCAGTGAGAGAGCCTGATTCTGGTTTTGCCCTCATGGAAAACCACTGGAGTCCTGACAGCTCGGTAGGGTGGTTTTTTTCACTTGCGAAAGGATGAGGTAAGACTTTGGGGGATGCGTGCATGCGTGTTTGCCAGTGGGTTTCAAATGTGAGCTGTCTTCTTTGTTAACTTGGGGGAGAGCTGTGGCTTCATCTGGCCTAGAGTTTTAAATGCTGAGTCAGTTTATTGTCAAAAAACATACATAATACATCGCTTGTGAAATGCTAATACTGTCATGATTAGATCATGAAAATCCTAGTGTTGTCATGATTAGTATTGTGTCTCCGGTTGGATCAGGAAAAGTACTGCGTGCCTTCTTAGGAGGGAGGAAGTACAACCGCTGTTATTTGGGGAGGGTTGCTTTTTCTGTTTCTTCTCTTTGCATGCTTTGTGGAGCGAATAGCTCTTCTTTAAAGGTTTGTGCAACTTGCGAGGGAGCTCATGACACGTCATCATACTCTTGTTTATTCTTGGATCTTGATCAGGGACTTTTCTGAAGGACACATTTTTTGTTGTGAGTTCACAGAATGTGTCAGCATTTTAAAAAATGAATTACTACTGCTCAAAACATTTTGGGCTGTTAGATTTGCATGAAGTCATTTATTTATTTCTGTGCATGAATTATTTATCCTTTCCTCTAGTTTTGGCAATTGTCAAAAAATGAAGAAATGCGGTGTTAGGCTCATGTTCTGGAAGGCCATATGTGAATGATCTTTTCATGGAGACATTTAAAAACACTGTTTTTCAATAATTTTTCCTTTGGTCTCAGTGCTTAAAGCCCCAACAGATTTTGATATAAAGTGCTAGTTACTCTGCTGTCTTGAGTATTACTAGTGCCTCATCCTGGTCTGTGAGCTTAGGCAGAGCAAAACATGTCTCAGCAAACCACCCATTGCAGTTGCATTTCTATAATAAGGCCATTTCTTAGAGACAGACCCTGAATCAGTGATTTTGGTGAAATCAGTGATTTTGAGCTGTTACGAAGTGTGACCTTAAACACTTGCTCCCCTCTATTGCTTTTATTCATTTTATGTCTTGTCACTGAAGAAGCCATCTGAAAGGATTTTATTTTGTGGCATCACTTTTAGAAAACTGGTCACTGAACAAAGGACTAAAAATTATGTAACTGTAGGACTAGTAGTTAAAAAAAAAATAAAATCGGTGTTATTCCAGGACTCATGATGGCCTGTCCTGTTTGCATGTGGAGAATACTGCTGTTCTAATGAAGCCAGTAAGAGTTTGTTCGGTGTTTTGGATTTTTTTAAGCAGCTCAGTGGTCCCATTGCAGAGTTAGCAGGAGTCGTTGTTTACTTCAGTACCCTCTCCCCAGACAAGGATGTAGGAGCGTTGATCTTCCGAAGCGCCATCTCAGATCAGATTTGGAACCGGAGCCCGTCCAGCTCATGGCCGGGAGCCGCGGGCAGGCCAGGATGTGCTAACTGGGCCTGGCGGGCCCCGGGCGTCTCCGGCCCCCGGCGCCTCATTAGGACCCTGGTCAGTTCCAGGGCCGCCGGCCCAGGCTCCCGCCGGCCCCGGGCTCCCCGTGCCGGGCCGCCCCGCAGGCGGCCGCGCTGGCCCCGCCGGCCCCGCTCGCAGCTGGCCCCGCTCGCAGGCGGCTCCGCGGGCGCGCCCCGGCCCGCTCGGGCAGCGGCGAGCGCAGCCTGGCCGCAGCAGCGCCGTGCGGGCTCGGGCTGCCGCCGGGCTGCGCCTTCCTGCTGGAAACGCTGCTGTACTGAGAGGAGGGATGCGGCGCAGTGCTGGAAGCTCTGAAGGGAGAGGAGCTGAACGACTCTGCAGAGGAACTTGTGGGCTAAGTCGCGCGTGTCTGCCGTGCGGCGCGGTCCGGGCCCCGCAGACAGCGCCGGGGCTCTGTTTTTTGGGAGCGCCCGCGGCTCCCGTCAAGGGCTCCCCGCCGAGGGACACCTGGCGGACAGAGCTCCGAAGTGCCGCTCTGGCACAGCCCTCCGGCAGCCCGGGAACGGCTCACCCCGGGCTCCGGACCTGGAGTTCCGCCGCTGTCCTGCCTCCTGGCCCTCGGAAGCTCCCTGCTTCCTGACCTCTTATTAAGCCGTCCGGCTAAGCTGCGGCGGGGCAGGAGTCCCTTTTGGCTGCGGCAGGGGGGTTGCCGGCAGTCTGGAGCCAGCCTGCCTTGGCACTGCTGGCACCCTTCTCCTGGAGAGTGCCCCTCATCGGCCTCTGCAGCTGAGCTAGCGGGGGCACGGTGAAGGCCAAGAATTGCTGACCAGAAAGCCACCCTCAGCTAAAAGTCATCTGGGCAGCTTTAGTCTGGGTTAGCAAAATTTCAGTGTTGGCACACATGGCTGTGCAAGAGCATCCTCTGCCAAAACAACTTTCTGATGGGTACAGGCTGAGAAATCATCTTTGTGTTCAGCTACACTGGGGAAGAGGCAAACACTGTCTGTAAGGTGGATATCAAACAGTATCTGCTGTGTCAGAGACTGTTTCAAGTTGACTAGTTCAAGGAGTGATTTCTAGAAATTCTGAGAATTTCATTAAAGTCGTTTTAATTAAGGCCAAGATATTTTTAAAACCATGAAAAAACTCAGCCTATCATGTAGTAAAACTGGTAGGGTGTGCTGTAGCTTGGTTGTGAACTTTTCTTGAGAGAGCAGATGGATGTAAATGAAGATATATAGGGAAAATGAGAAGAACATCTGCCTTTTTCAGCTCTTTATGAGACAAGTACAAGCAAGACAAAAATAAAACTGAGCCACTGAGCTTGTTTCAGCATATGGTAGGTGTAGGAAAATTTCTGGAAGTCCTTCTCTCCCTTCCGTCCAGATGCACAGATCAATGGAGCATTTAACTACCTCTACTGTTGATGTTTAAATTTTTTTGGTAGTGTGCTGAAACACACGTTGAAATGCAAACGAGTACAAACAGCCACAGCATACACCCAGCAATCTGTTTCCAGGTGATTACTTGATTCCATGGTTGTCATTTGTCCCCTTTATTTTTGCTAGATGTTAGTTGTTTATTGGAATTTTCAATCTTGACCAGTACGCAGGCAAGGATTTCTCTGTCTGTCTCTTTCTTATACATTAAGGGTTATACAACAGAAGAAAATATAGCATGAGAAAATCAGAAGGCTTTGCTAATTTATGAAGGGCTGTCTCCATACAGCCCGGGATTTGTACCACCCTTTGTTGAGAAGGACTGTTAAAAGAAAAATAAAAGCTCACTGAAGTGAGCTGTCTGTGGGGTCTGATGACTGCTGCTGATGTGTCTGATTTGGTAAGGACATCGATTCCTTTTGGGGTACAAACAGCAGTAATCACAACTCTCAGTCTTCATCAACAACTTCTGGTGTTCTTGTCTGGTTCTGAAATCCTAGTGAGTAAAAAGACAAGTGGCAAGTTGTGTGAAAGGGATATGTTTAATTCATTTTGCCATGAAAGTTTGTATATTGCAAAATTAATGAGCTTTTTACCTTCCTTTTTTTCCACTATCTGAGCAGCAGGATCAATCTGGCAAGGGCTTGGGGGTCTCGGTTTACAAAATTATTGGGTTTTTAACATCATTTGGATACATTAAATTTAAGAAGATTAGTGAGAAACAGAGAGACAAAACCAGTAACTCAGCAGTGTTTTGCAAAGGGTTACTCCAAGGCACGTTCTTCTGAATAATGATGAATTGCTTCCTGATTTGTGGTCAGTGACTTTTTTTGGTATAATTACTGTCAAGAAGGAAGCTGAACAACCAGAGTACATTTCCTAGACCTACCATAGTGGAGCATTTTCTTCAAAACCCTTATGGCTTTTTGACCAAACCCACTTAATATATGTTACTGGAACTGCTGATTCCTTTTTATAAAAGAAGGTGACCTGTGAGTACATGTCCCAAACCTATTTCATATTCTGTTTTGTATGCCACTGTATGCTGGTAAGAGAACTGTAGGTTGTCTTTTTTTTTGTTTTGTTCTCTATTTAGCTATCAGGGTGGGTGTAGAGTGAAGAATGGAGGAGGGTGGTTTCGTTTTGATCTGGAGGAGCAGTCATTCCAGTTCCTAACTTATTAGAAAAGTGAGTTCTGTAGCAGTGAAGTGATTGCTAGATACTGAATATTTTTGTTTGCTGGAACTAGACTTTTGGGGGTTGCCTTTGATTGAAGAAATAACTTCTGAAGATATTTGGTAGTCTCTGCACATTTCACTTACTGTTTCTTCTTGTGAATATATTTCCACAAAATCAATTTTTAAGGTGGCATTCATCATTGGTTTCCATATATCTTGGTAAAATGCTAGTATCTTACAAAGTTCTTTGTATTGTATCCAACATGACTGTTCATTTATTTCTGTTTGCTGACCTGTCACTGAAAATTTCTTGTGTTGTCTGCTTTACTTTGTTAAGGGGGACAGGGCAAAAGAGGAAGACTTCTCAGTTTCTGCTGGCAATGAACTGATCCTCTGTTGCTCTTCTCGTAGGTCACTGGAGTTATAAGCAAAGAGTACATCCCAAAAGGAACACGCTTTGGACCCCTGGTAGGAGAGATCTATACCAGCGATACGGTTCCCAAGAATGCAAACAGAAAATACTTTTGGCGGGTAAGCAGGAAAAAATAGCACTGTGTTGTTGCAGTAAGCAGATCACTAAATGAGTAGGGCTGAGAAGCTGGGTCACTTCCTGCTGTAGACCCATCTGATGCAGGGGACAGCCTCTGTACACTGCCAGGCATGAACAGAGCCAGTGGGTGAATTAAGCTGAGTAAAAGCCTGGCTGTCTTGGATGTAGGGACTGTGTGGGTGGAGAGAGCAGTGGAGATGCACAGCCCTTCTCTCTGTCACTTTGGCTCTCTCTTTCAATACAGATAGGTGCTCGGTTCTGTAAAGAAATAGTTCTGCTGCTTGCTGTAATGGTAGGCTATTTTGCATTTCTTCACAGTGGAAGATCAGTCTAGTTTATGCACGTATCACATCCTTGATTTTTCCCGCTGTGAAGAAGCTGTGAAAGTAGTGCATAAACTTTTACTCTGCAATTTTGATACATTTGTTGACATTTTTTCGTGGGTCTTGAATAGAACTGCTATAACACAGTGGTGGTGGTAGTCTTCAGTGTATACCATTCAAGTCATAAATTTTTCTAGTCCACCTCAGGATTGTTAGAAGAGCAGCCCAAGGATCTTAGTGAGGGAAAAAGAGACAAACACTAGAGGTGGTACCTAAGCTGTACTCCACAGCATAAGATGGAAGGGAGCACTAGCCAATTTGTTTTTGCTTGAGCAGTCTGTGCAAGGGAATGTGCTTCCAGTTTATCAGTTGACATAATTCTCAGTTTCCTTACAGACCCACTATTACTTGTTAGAGAATACTCCTTAGCCCCATGTCCTTCCATAGATTTGTTTTGCTGCCTTCTAGCCACTTTGTTTGTGCCTAAATCCATGGATTTGGGACTGTGTCCAAGCCTCTGTGCTCAGGTGCCTGCCTGCCTTAGTAATATACCAACCTCATATCCAGGTGAAACCCAGGCCAAGCACCAGCATTCCCCATACCTCTTTCTTCCTACCTAATTGAATCATTTTGGTTTTCTCAGATCGTCTTTGTGCAATGTAATAAAGCACTGCACAGGCAGTTATTTGCATGACCATTTTTACAAAGCAGGCAACTCTTTTCACATTCATAAGGCCACAAAAAGTTTCTTTTTGATGAATTTTTTGGGAGCTTTTGTGCAGTATAGGAAGAATCTGGTACGCTGGCCCTAGTCCTGCCAGTTGTTAATAAGACAAGCAGACACAGAGAAGAGGGACTGCTAAACATCTTGCAGGACTTCATTCGTATATTGCAGCAAGAAAGATGACATCATTCTCATTATGTGATTTTAAGCCTTCATGCGGAGGGATCCTCAGAAAAACTATCCTAGGAGCCATCTAAGCATCATTAAATTCCCTGTTATAATCTCTTGATTCGTTCAAGACAGACTGCTGCACTGAAAATTAATTCCTTCCTAGGGGTCTGACACAGGCTTGCATATGCAAAGGAAATTGTGGGAGATAACTTTCCACATGTTATTAAAGGCATCCTGGGCTTGCTGGCAGAAGCAGGAACATCTGCTCTGTGCACGGGGGATGCTTGCCTGTGCCTTGCCCGCGTGAGGGGAGCAGGGCCGCCCAGGGCCCACGTCATTTCTGGGAACCGCGCCGTGACTCAGCACATCTGGTCTCGCCTTCCCCAGAATAAGTGGGAGCCTGGTGGGTGCCTTTGCCAGGGGAGCCGGATCTGTGGCCCTGACGTGGGAGTGGTGGAGGGCTGGTTTGGGAAGTGGCAGCAGGTATCAAGCACCGGAGCCCCGCGTTCCTGGAAGTTTGTGAGCTGGGGTGAGCAGAGAAACCCGAAGGCTCCTCTTGATGCAGCATAACTCACCCAACTCCCTTCCATTTTCTCATAACAAACACACCGCAAAATCTCTCGCAAGCTGCTTTGATGAGGCCACATGTATTTCCCCCTTCTCAGTTTACAGGAAGTTACTCTTAAAGAAAGTGATTCTGGTGTTTGCGGCCGGCGTTAAAGGGCCAGGCTGCCTCGCCCCCCTGTGACTGTGGCTCTTGGGGAGCAGAGGAGGGGTCCTGGCTGGCTGGTGGGCGCTCGCGGGGCATGCTGCCTGGCCAGGTAGGTGCGAAAGACAGTAATGTGAACACAAAGGCAGAAACACCCTCTGGAGTGTTTTCCCCATAAGATAAGCTCTGTCTCCCCTTTGGAAAGGCATTTCCTGCTCAGTGAGGTGCATCTCTGGTGCAGGCTGCTCTCGCTTCAAGGTCTGGCTTTTGCCTGGTCATCTGTTTTGTGAAACCCAGGAACTCCATTTCATCCAGCACAGAGCTAGTTCCCTCCAAAAGTAAGCAATGTGTCTTTAACAAACATGTCTGCTGGATTTTCCTTGATTTTTTTTTTTAAAGTAGTTCTCTTATTCTTACAATTTCAAGAAACAGTAACTTCTGTCAGTGATTGGGACTTCTTTCCCCTAAAGCCGCTAAGCAGTTTTTAGATTCATGTTTTCTTTCCCCTTTGTGGACAAGTCAGAGCATGTCCCTTGATAAGAAAAGTGACTTCTCATGGGCTAGCCCCTCTCTAGATTCTCGCTAAGTTATGGCCTGTGAATTTCATCTTTGCCTCGCCCAGCCGTTCTACAAAAGGGTTACAGTTCAACTATGAGCAAGTGTTGCTTTAGGACTCTGGTGGGGGGTGGAGAATGTTTGCATAGTTTAAACCTTTGGGTGGAGGTGGTAGGAAACTGCAAGTACAGAGGCCATAGAAAAAGGCGAGAAAGACTGACGTAGCACAGCCAGTCAGTCTTATACACAGGTGACTCAAAGCATTAATGCAACATGTACTCAGACCCGCAGTCATCAGCATCACCCACTTGTTGATCATAGCACCAGGAAAAGGACTATAAGGTAGACTGTTCACACAGGGAGAGTACTCTGCATTTCAGATTTTGTGTCTTGTTTTCCCATACTACCAGAGACACAGGCTAAGCTGAAATGGAAAAGGTGACTGTGTACTTATATTTGAATACCTTTGTAACTCTCAGGATGTCGTAGTTGGAAAGGCGGGAACTCAGCTTGGACTCGTATTGCAGTGATATCTGCTCATTAAAAAAAAGCTTATTGTTCTCCCCCTGGACTCTGTACGTACATGTTGCATATAGTGCAGATATATATATTCATAAACACTTCCTCTCTATTCCAGATCTATTCAAGTGGTGAGCTTCACCACTTCATTGATGGATTTAACGAGGACAAGAGCAACTGGATGCGTTATGTAAACCCTGGCTACTCTGTTCAGGAACAGAACTTGGCTGCTTGTCAGAATGGAATGAACATCTACTTCTATACCATCAAGCCCATCCCTGCCAACCAAGAGCTGCTTGTGTGGTATTGCCGAGACTTTGCAGAAAGGCTGCACTATCCCTCCTCCAGAGAGCTGACAATGATGAACCTCAGTAAGTGGATTACAGTATGAGCAAGGAATGCTAGTAATGTCTCTTCTGCCTATACGATCTAATAATAAGTTGTATAATTACACAGCTGCATCACCTGTTGTGTCACAGTAGGTAGCTTGGAGTAGGAAAGGGGAATTAAAAAACCCAGCACAACAGAAGGAGTTCCCTGTGCCTGTTCAAATGTAAATAGATTATAAAAAATCTGAGCAGTTGCTGGTTTACAATCTGAGTCTGATCTGATGAAATTCTGGATGGACAACCTGAATATACCCTTTGCCCTCAGAATCACAGCTATTGGTTCACTCTGACTTTTCAAGTCCAGATCTCACAGTAGGTTGAGCAAAAATCTGTTTTGATAGCATATACTAAAGGTTGTCCAGTCATACTCCCAAAGGGCTGCCCTCACTGTACCGGGAAGTGGCAATGTGCCATGACTGTCTAGGTGTCTGACAAAATACGTGTTTACTGCATAATGCACTTTGAGCCTTGCATCTACACTTATTTATCTTATGGGAGCAAACCTCCTGTGGTCTTCGAATCGGGTTACTTGTTTTTTAAGCTTAGTGCACTTTGTCCCCATTTCTTGGCTTTATATCACAGCTTTCGTTTTCTGTTCAAAAATAATAGCACTGCTAGCAGAGGGAAGAGGTGTTTCCAGGAGTTTATCTCTGTGTTTCTCTGTGGTTTCTGACCATTTCCAGTCTTGGTGCTTTACTCATAGCTTAGTCACTGCCTAGCACCTCACCCAGAGCCCCTTGAAGAGAGGGAAAGATTCTTGCTGACTTCTCAATGGACTCTTAGGCCACCTGCCCCACGGCCAGCTGCTCTGAGATAGAGCATTCTTTTGTCCTTCTGCCAGTGCCTACACTGAAATTTGAAGGAAAAACCAAGCAGGTTTTTTTTATAAAAAGAACTTTTTGCAGTTATTTGGCAACAAGTAAGGGGTTATAAAATATCAGTGTTGCTTTGGAGATCATTAGAGCTAAAATGTCATCCTGTATCATAAAAATGATGTCACACAGATTAATCAAAAGTACATTTTTCCTCTGTGGATGTCATCCTTTCATCAGTTTTTTTTCTTTCCTTACAAATTAATAGAAGAAAACTTCTTGTCTTTTAATGGCAGGTGGAAGAGAGGGAGGGAATGTCCTATGCAGCTATATTCTCTATTCAAAAACTGTTTCAGTGATTCTCTAATCTTTGCACATATGTCATTTCACCACTCTCTGTGCAGTTTTATTTCCCGATATGATGAACTGTTGGCTTTTCAGTGGGACCTGCAGGTGGGATGAGACAACAGCATTTAGAGTTCCTGTGAATGAGGAATTTGCAAAGATCTAGCTAGGAGGATGCACAAATGCGGGATCGGTTTCCTGCGTCTGCTGGCACCTTAGGTTTCATTGCAGAACTAGCAAGGAATATATTCATAAAGTGTTAAAGTGTTTCTTACTGTGTCCAGTTACTCTTACTCAAATGTGGTCAAAATGTGGTGTGTCTGGACACAGCAGAGTAACCCATTTTAGTAAAAGTAGGCTCAATATGTGTATTTAAAGAAATGGGATGGTGAGCCACAATTGTGTAGTTCAGCCTTAACGTTTGCAGTATTTCCAGGTGCTGAAATTGAAATAACCATTCTTCTCTTTTAAGATAACTACATTTAAACCATTTCAAAATTTTATATCAGCTTCCTTTGCCTAAAGAAAATAGCAGTTCAGCAAAATAATAAAAAGTTTTCACTTTTTTTTATTTTTCCCCTCATTTTTATGATAGACATATTCAGGCCTAAAACCTGCATTTGGGCCAAAAACCCTGCAGGTACCATAAAGATTGAGGTTTTCTAAAGTTTTGGTGCCCTTTTTTGAAAAGTACAGAAAAAAAATCTAGAAGTTTCACAAAGAAGCTTATTTGCAGAAGACCCTGTAGCAACAGTGCAAGCAGGGGTGGTTTTTCCAGCGTTAGTATTGGAACTAGATGAGTTTAAAGTGAATGCCAGCACTGTTTAGTTTTCTTCTGCCCCTTCCCTCCCAGGCCAGTTAAATTTAAATTAGTGAGCATTGTGCTGCCTCTACAGCCTCTCTCTCTATCACAAAGCGTGACCAAGGTACTATGAGTAAAGTGCAGAGGGCTTGTACCCAGATCATTATCACATTGCACCTGCTGCAGATGTGGGGCTTTGGCCCACCAGAACAATCTTAACACAGCCTTGCTTGAGGAGACTCCCACACCAGCACCTGCTAGGAAGTCAAGAAAGTCCTCTCCAGATAAAAGGATTGCTAGTAATTTGGTGTTTAAAGTGGCATGGCTTCTCTCAAAGGAGCAGGCGAGCATCTCTGCCCCTCCCAGCTCCTGGCTGCTGGTTTTGGCACCCTCTGAGGAAGAGGGAGGGGAAGTTGGGATCCAGGTCCCACAGCAGGCTGAAGTCAGGGCCCCCTCCCACGGGACATGCACTGATGCAAACATGAGGCACCCAGTGGCTGTGTTGTGTTGCACTCAGATCTATCCCTCTGCCCTGTCTAGGGTGTGCAGAGCACACTGGTGCCTGCAGGAGGCTTTGGAAGAGCTGTCGGTACCTTGGTTGGCTGCCCAGCCCAGGACAGGCGAGGCCACCTGGGACACACACCTACAGAGACCTTCCAGTCTTACCAACGTAAAATACAGGCAGCTGCTTTAAGTGCCTCAGGGGTTTGAGGATCATGGAGTTCAGCATCTCAGTTCCTCTTTAAGCACCAGAGCAGGATGGGCCTCTGGGGAAAAATGTATCAGGGAATTTCTCTGGCTTTATTTCCTGTAATTAGTGGCCTCAAAAATGAGAGAACTACCACTTTAGAGCATAAATATATTTACACATCCACATATAACATCTACTTGCCTCTGTAACAGCAAACTTTCAAATTAAAGGTAACTTCCCCGGCGTTAGTTCATTTGTGCCCTGTAGAAGGAAAGCATCCAGATTCAAGACAGCAATTAGGCATGTACTTAGTTGTGGGTTTAACCCTGTCCTCTGTGTTTTCTTGAATTGGGGCCTTTGACCCAGTCCTTCAGACGCTGGAGCACACACCTACCTTCACAGCCATGATTAGCTCCAAGTGGAGCTACGTAACTTCGAGTGGATGTTGAAGTGCCTGCAAGGAGTTGCACAACAGTGGTAGAGGAAAGACTCCACATTATCCCAGCGGTAGAAATTCAGTCTCATTTTAATCAATCCCCTTCCCTTTCTTGCCTGTTTTGAGGCTCCCGATGTTTTCTGTCAGGATTTAAGATGTCACCTTCAGATGGTGCCATTGTCCAGGAAATAGTTTTAAGTATGGGGGCACAAGATTTCCATATTCTGCTGGCAAAAAAATAAATTTTTGGTAATTTGTTAAATGGACCTAAACTTCATTCAACTGCTCCTTCAGATTGTCTTTTAGTCTGTGATATTTTATATTTGGACTATTTAGCAAACAGACTGAGGAAATTTGCTTCCGGGTTCCCACATAGTTTAGCATTTTCATTCTTACCTCATCATGGGAGGACTATTTTGGGGTGGACAGTGGAGAGGGTAACAGTTAAAAAAAACCCAGCAAAAAACGCCCAACAAAAATGCAACAAAATCCAAACAATTGCATTGACTTGGGACGTGACTATTTGATAATAATGTTCATATATTGCAATCATATGATGCAACTTCCTGCTGCTCTGTCATGTTTGTCTCCTCAGTCAAGTGCAGGCAGGTGACATCTTTTGGTCAAGCTTCAGAAAAAAAAGTTCAAGTCAGGGAAAGAAAATTTGCATATTTACAAAATATTTGGCAATCTTTTTGTTTCATTAACAAGTTTAATGAGGCATTATTTTAAATGTTTCAGCTTCTATAAAGATTAATTTTTTAATACTTTTTTCTTAAATGCACTTTATTCTTTTCTTCTTCCTGCTGGCCCTGACATGCTGGCCGTTAGCTCAGCCCTGCCGCTCGCTTTCCCTTTTGTTTATGGGCAGTTTCACTTTCTGGTTTTGAAGCTTTTCTGTTTGGGTTGAGAGGAAACATCTGCACTTGCTTAAAAAAATGCCTCCTGGAATGTTCAAAAGGGCTCAGGAAAAATTATTTTTAAGTGATATGAAAGGTTTTCTTCACAAAGCTAGAATTTGAGGCTAAAGTTGGACTTAATATGGAGGATTGTTTGAAGGCTCCCTTAAAGACCTTCTCTGAGCAAAAAGTTTTCAAAGGCATGCCACCCTGCCTTGGACACATTCAGAAAACAGATGATCAAATTGTGTACTTCTGAATGTTGGTCTCCATTCTCATTTTGAGTGCAAACACTCTTTGTTTTGCCCGCTTCACAACTTCGAGGTTCTCTTACTACTAGCAAAAGAAGTGCTTAATTTAGATCGAAAATGTGAATCGGCATAATTAAGCTTCACCACTCGAAGTGTTCAGTACCATCTCACTCCTGAAATTACTATTGAAATTACTGTCTGCCTACAACCGTTTTTCAAGTTTTTAGAAAAAACCAGATCATTGTTTTTATGAAATCTTTCTCAGGCTACAGCTCAGAGCACAAGAACCGAGAGCAAAACCTACAGCTCTGCAGCAGTCTGTAGCTGGAACACCCACATTGGAGTGACTTCAGGCAGCCCCTCCACTCAAGTTTTGTTAATGCTTAAAAGTAACAGCAGTTTTGTCCTTTTTCTCCTTGCACGCACTCACTAATCTCAGATCTAACTAAATAATCTGTTGACCTCAGAAGTGGATCAGGCTCCTCAAGAGGCACGTCTGGAAGTTTTTTTCTTTCTTTTTTCCCCCTCTTCCCTCAGATCAGTAACTTAAAAATGCAGCTGCACTGTTCTTGTTTTGTCATGAATCTCTTTTCCGTGTCTCTCTGACCACAGAAACTAGACAGATCTTGGAAGAGTATGTGCCTATATTTAGTGTGTAGTATGTGTGTGTATATATGTATGTGTGTATATGGGGGCGGGGGGGAGAAATGCATTTCAAGAGCGAGAGGGAGACATTCTGATTGGTAAAAACTTAAATCTCAGATCACAAGTTTTAAAAAAAATCCATTTATAAAAAATATGTCTCTGAAGTGTGGCTCCTATAAGAGCAACAAGAAAGATTGTAAACCTCTCAATCAGTTTCAGCCCTGGTTTAAATCCACCTTCAGCATAAAACCTAGGAACCTCTCCTTGGCCCACAACATTGCCTTCTCTTATTTTACACAGTGCTGACACACTTGTTTATGTGTGTTTTTATGTTTATGTGTTTATGTTGATCTCTCTGGTGTTCCCAAGTGTCCCTTGTGCTCAGGTAATAAGGGAAAAAGCCAAGAGGGGATTTATGGACTGAAAATAGCTTTCAAACTAAAGAGACTTGTCACAATTAGACTTAAAAAATAATCTTTAAATATCGCAACTTCTGTCTACACATGGAAATTAGTAGGAAGGAAGGCTTTACTGGGAAAATTCAGAAAGGAAGGAAAGAGCAATTATCTTTAGTGAGTCAAGTGGGAGCATGGGCTTGTTGCACAAAGAAAGTTTCACTCTCTGCTTGAGCTTCCTTTCTGTCACTCATGGGCTTGCTCCTGTGTGTAAGGCACGTATGTCCCCACCCTCGTGTTTAACCTTGTGACAGTAGGAGCTGTTCCTCCAGCTGAAGTGGCCCCAGTTTCTCTATCTCTTTTCCAGCAGCACCAGCACTTCTCCTTCCTCTTCCCCTCCCCCTGGATTTTTTTCTTTAGAAGAAAAAAGTGTCAGTTTGAACTTCCTGCTTGACAGACCCCACTGAGAAACTGATATGGGCCTGATAAGGTGGTATTTATTTATTTTTCCTGCTGCGAGGCTTCACAAGTCCCACTTCCCACCCCCCCCATGCAGCTTTCAATACTGCCCGGTCTTGATACTTCCCAATGCTGATAGTGTCACTGGAAATGTTTGCTCTTGGACACTGGTGTGGTGAAAGGCAGCTGATAAGAAGACACAGATAATATTCCCAGTGCCATTGTGGAGCTTCTTGAACCTAGTAGACCTCAGTGTTATGCCCCAAAATCTGGTGGACTTTGAGAAAATCAGTTTCCAGTCCACGAGTGCAGACAAAATGACCAAAGAAAGTAGATGATTTTTAAACCTAGACAACATAAATAATATGCTATTATTTAATTTTTTATACAGCTCTGCATTAAACTTTCAACATTGAGAGAAGTAATCTGTGCATTTATGTGTGCATATGCTTGCTGTACAACACCTCTGAGTTTTATCATAAATATTCTAATTGAATATTCAATTTGTGAAAATACACAAACTGCTCACATATCTCAAACTAAATTTGCTTGCTAATGCCATTTGAAAAAGGATGCTACTGTAAAGTGGATTGCTGTGAGTAGAAGCATGCTTTGAAAGCAGCTGTTCTGTTGGATACGTTTAATAAATGGCTGTTTCTTTGCCTTATAGGGTAATGTTGCCAAATGATAGATTCCTTCAGGGTAGTGAATAGTGAAGCAAAGAATCCATGTTGAAAGCAGTATGGTCATTGCCTGTTCACATGTTACTTGCTGGGTTCAGATGATCCTGCAGAAATAACTGTTTCTCACCTCAGATAGTGAAGTAAGAGCAGTCAGTCATGGAAGGAGAAAAGTGTCTAAAGGACTGTAATATTTTTGAGTCACATACATACCAATGTTGATTTGTAACTCCTGATGGAAAGCTGTGCACATAACTAAGCATGATTATGTAGTTTTGTAGTTTTTCCCCATAATAAAATACCTTACTTTTATCAATACCTTACTTTAATCAAGACTTTTTAATTACTAACTTAGATAAAAGCAGACTTCTTTTTCTACTGAAGACACCTTTCAGTGTACTGTCTACATTGTAATATGTCCAGATAGCAAGGTCTTTGAATACAAATAAATGGAGTATGTGCTGAACTGAGATGAGTGGATGCTAGCTTCTATTTCCTTCTAAATATATTTCTTTTTCCTTTTTTTTTCTTAGTTTTTTTGCTAAAGTACATTTCAACTTAAGCTGGAGCCAACCAGTCTTGCTTTCTTTTGCTTTGCTTCAGCATTTTTTTTATAAAGTACAGCTGTAAGCAGAGGAGCTTTGCATAGACTGAATGCCACAGAAATCTGCAGTAAATAGTCTGCTTTGTTGTAGATGTTCCTAAGCAGTATATTTAATGAGTAATGATCTGTTTACTGATGGAGAATACCTTCGCTTTGAAGAAGGCTTTCATCCTAGCCAGCCATGGTTTTTTTGGTACTGTAAGTAATTGAACTGGCTGGTGAAGTGACTGCTGCGGTTTGGCAAAAGCTGATTTGTCATGCCTTGTTATTTTACTGAGGAACATTTCTGGGAGTGTTCTGCAAAGTCCTTCTGTTAAACCTGTATTATGAACAAATGCTCGTTACCACATTTATTAGAAATACTGCTTAAAGACACATTCAACAGCAAAGCTAGTCAAATTTAAGGGGAAAGAAAGGTGAAATCAGTTTGCAGAGTGGAAACTAACACTCTGCAAACGCATCGTCATCCAGATCTGTATGTACTGTCTGGTATCCCTTAAATTAACAATGCTTTTTATTAACACTTAATACCAGCAGGCATTTCTTCACACAAAAATTAGTCTTTTGGCAAGTTAAATGATTGCTCATCTTTGAGAGTAGCCATTCCTTCCCACTAAACTTGTAGGAGTTAGATTGTGTTTTGAAAAGAGATAATACCAGTGACATATCTAAGTAATCATTACCTTGTCTTTGTATTTCAGCACAAACCCACATTAATCCAAAGCAGCACAGTGCTGATAAGGATGAGCTTTATCAGAAGAGCATCCCAAAGAAGGAGCACAGTGTGAAAGAAATCCTGAAAATGGAATCCAATCCTACAAAAGGAAAAGACTTCTTCCAGACCAACATTTCACCAGTTACTCCAGAAAAAGACTTGGATGATTTGCGTAAAAACTATAGCCCGGAGAGGTGTTTCTTCCCTCGAGTTGTCTACCCAATCCGACCTCACATTCCAGAAGACTATCTGAAAGCTTCCTTAGCATACGGGATGGACAGACCCAGCTACATTACTCACTCACCCATCCAGGCATCTACTACACCGAGTCCTTCTGGGAGGAGCAGCCCAGACCAAAGTTTAAAAAGTTCAAGCCCTCACAGCAGTCCAGGGGTCACTGTTTCACCTCTGGCACCTACTTCCCAAGAGCACAGAGAGCCATACTCTTACTTGAATGGATCGTATGGCTCAGAAGGATTAGGGTCTTACCCTGGATATGCACCCCCTGGCCACCTCCCACCTACCTTTCTACCATCCTATAACCCCCACTACCCCAAATTCCTGTTACCTCCATTCAATATGAGCTGTAATAACTTGAGTGCTTTGAACAATATCAATGGCATCAACAATTTCAATCTCTTCCCAAGGATGTATCCTCTTTATGGCAACCTGCTCAGTGGAGGTAGCCTTTCCCACCACATGCTGAACCCCACCACACTCCCCAGTTCATTGCCGAGTGAAGGAGGCCGTCGATTGCTGCAGCCTGATCATCCGAGAGACTTCCTCATACCAGCACCTAACAGTGCCTTCTCTATCACAGGCGCTGCTGCCAGCATGAAGGACAAGCCATGCAGCCCTACCAGTGGGTCACCCACTGCTGGTACAGCAGCCAGTTCGGAACATATAATGCAACCTAAACCTACCTCAGTGGTGTTGGCTGCCACCGGCGGTGAAGAAGCCATGAATCTCATTAAAAGTAAGAGGAATGTGACCGGTTACAAAACTCTCCCATACCCACTTAAGAAGCAAAATGGGAAGATCAAGTATGAATGCAATGTTTGCTCCAAGACCTTTGGCCAGCTCTCCAATCTGAAGGTAGGCAGTGGAGAATAAGACAGGAGTCTCCTGGGAAGGGCTCAGGTTTCTCCCTGTAGTTTTCAAGGAAAAGTGGAGACAGGCCTCCCTTACTTGCTTGGCTGTTTATCTGTCTGGGCTTAATACGGCATCCCCCACTCCCCACAAGAAATCATCGTTGTGTGTTTTAGCGCTGACACCACCCAGTTAACTAGATGACATTGTATTTTGGCAATGGGACTCTTCTGCTGACTCTAGGAAACATCTGAAAGTACTTTTGTTATAGTACTGGAAACTGCAAATTGTTAATTGCTTTGTTTCTCCATAGGTGCACCTCAGAGTACACAGTGGAGAGAGACCATTTAAATGCCAGACTTGCAATAAAGGCTTCACACAGTTGGCTCACCTCCAGAAGCACTATCTGGTACACACGGGAGAAAAACCCCATGAGTGTCAGGTATGTAACACACACAGAGACGACTTCCCTTGGAGGCCGAAGGGACGGCAGAGCTTGTGCACATCCTGTACAGTGTTCAGGGAGAGCTGAGTGACAAACCCTTGGCTGCTCAGGGCTGGAGTCCACACCACAGCCATGCACAGCCCTGGTGCAGCAGCATCTGGGAGAGAGCATGATTGCTTGTAGCCTGCTAGAGCAACATCTGCCTGATACAGTTTTGCCATCAGCCACACTCAAAATGCCATTCACCATTATTTAATTAAAAAAGGTGGGGATTTTTTTTCCCCTTTATGAGAAAGTGTGAAGATATAAAAAGCTGCTGCTTCATCCTGCTGTCTCCTCCTAGGTGTCTGTGATTTAAACCATAAAATCCCCTCCCACTCATTCACTGTTTCTCTGCCACCCCCCACATTAGGTTTGTCACAAGCGGTTCAGCAGCACCAGCAATCTCAAAACCCACCTGCGGCTCCACTCTGGAGAGAAGCCTTACCAGTGCAAGCTCTGCCCAGCCAAATTCACCCAGTTTGTGCACCTGAAGCTGCACAAGCGTCTCCACACCCGGGAACGCCCCCATAAATGCATCCACTGCCACAAGAGCTACATTCACCTCTGCAGCCTCCAGGTCCACCTGAAGGGCAACTGCCCCGTCGCTCCTGCCTCTGGCCTCTCCATGGAGGACCTGAATCGAATCAATGAGGAGATCGAGAAGTTCGACATCAGTGACAATGCTGACAAGTTGGAAGAAGTGGAGGACAATATCGACTTAACATCGATCGTGGAAAAGGATATACTGACCCTGCTCAGGAGGGAAATGGAAGGAGCTAATCTGAAAGTATCTCTACAGAGGAACCTAGGAAATGGGCTCATCTCATCAGGATGCAACCTTTACGAGTCGTCAGATCTGTCAATTATGAAGTTGCCTCACGGTCATCCACTACCTCTGTTACCTGTAAAGGTCAAGCAAGAAACAGTTGAACCAATGGACCCTTAAGACTTTTTGGCAAAGTGATTTTTTTTATTTATGACTTGGCAAGTCAGGGTGCCTGTAGCAGTTGCTTGTACGTAGTTTCAATGCTGCAAAGCAATCTTGGCTTACAGTAGTTTCCCTACGCTCTCCAGCTGAAAGAAGGAACTCCAAAGTTACTGTTTTCTCAGGGCATAAAAAGAGGCAAAGGACTGTGCATTGCCTCGCCAGTTACTAAAAGACAATCATTTATCCATAACTATTTTTTCAATGATAGTACTTCATAATTTATTATGCAATTAATCATTCTAAAAGCAATAATTAGGAAAATGTTTACAATGACTGGAAAATTCATTGTAATTTTTACTTTAAATGTTTTTATTTTTGTTTTATGGCCATTCTTTGTAGATATGTTTTTCTGCACATCTGTTTTAAGAACCTAAGATTGGGGTTTCAGTAAATGTGTTTTATGTACCAATGTCTTTTAAACAAATGCGGTTTTTCATATTGCCAAAGTTGGACATGTGACATACAGAATCCTAGATCATGTTTGAAAAAAATGCCATGTACTTTTATGTGCAAATCACCCCACTGGGAATAGAAAAGGAAAAAAAATAACCAAATCAACAACCCAGAGTAGCAGCAAGCAGGGAAGAAAATGTTTCCCCTGCCTCTCTGAGGAGAGGAGAAAGATTCTTCTACCTGCAGCTCTACCTCGAACAGATGTGGCACTGACCTGCCATGGACAGTACCACAGGTTTTAGAAAACAGCTCTAGCCCCACACATTGTCATGTAACTTTAAGACCAAAGGAATGCATGAGCTTAACGTGGTTTTTCAAAAATAAAATCTCACATTCTTTTATTTCCAAAAGCAGTTTAAAAGCAAAGAAACAATTATTCTTAATATTCTGCCTGAAATGAGTTTTTTGGCAGATTTCTTTCTTCTGTTTTTTTGTTTTGTTTTGTTTTTTTGGCCAGAGCCTTCCAGGGATAAAAAAAAAGATGGTCAGATTCCCTGAGAAAGAAGGGGTTCGGTTTTACTTGTATTTTCCTCTCCCACTTTGCCTGGGTAAAAGTGGGAAACAAAGTCCTTTCCTGGCACATAAATTTTTTTCGTCCTTCCTGTACGACTCAGATTTTTCTCAGTATTTGTGTTTGTACATTTTGTGGTTAATTTAATTAAAGAAGAAAAGGGCATTGCAAAGTTGTTGAACAACAATTACCTCAGTGCTTGTGTCCAGTGGTGCAGACAATGCTGTTTTAACTAAATGCTTTGCTACTTTAGAGAAGAAACCAAAATGTGCACAGGGAAAGATAGAATGCACGTCCTTTTATCTTTTTGTTTTGCTAAGCCCAAAGATGATATGGTGATGTTTGAGGTGTAGCAAAGAATACATGTATATTTATAGATATATTTATACCACTATACTATATATGTATATGTATATATATTTATACCACTTAAGTTGTGAGCCAAACCATGTAATAAAACTTATTTTTCATCTAAGTGTGAAAATCAAATGTTACCCAGTTTTGCATATAACCAGTGACCTCAAAACCAGAAGATTGTACCAAGGCATTCATCACTTGCAAGTACACATGTGCAGTTGTCCAGGTGGAGCTGGAACTTGCAAACACCTTACATGAATGACATCATCCACGCTGGCGTCCCAGTGAATTCTATGGGAATGACCCTGTTTGCAGGACAGGGCTTGTCAGCTCCCTGCTCTCCCGGTGGGGGGGAAGGAGGCTGGTGGTCAGTCAACAGACAGCCAGAAAACGTAACTGAAAGAACTTGGAAAGAAGCCAAACATGACCAATGTTTGATGTGGTCACAAAGCACAGTAAGGGCAGGAGGGAAGTTAGTTGACATAAGCCCCTCGTCTCATTGTACCTGTACCCTGCCATTAATGATCTGAAGAGTTTAACTCACATAAATCATGGCCAGTCTTCGCGAACGAAGATTTGGGAAAGGTCTTTAGCCTTCGAGCCTGCGCAGTGGATTTTATTCTTACAAAATTTGAAATAGCCCACTTCTGCAATCCAAGGTTCAGTGATCTTTTTCTTTTTTTTTAGCAAAGTTCATTTTAATGGCTTCTGTTAGAAAAACAAACAATCCTGAAATACAAGTCTCTCAACACAGCTTTTGAAGGACTACAGTTCATTACATTTCCACTTCTGCAAATTGTGAGGCTGACATCTTTTAAATGTAGCAATAGTTCATAAATATAGTACTTAATTGTAGGAAAAACCAAAGTATCACTACTCTGTCACTGGACACACACTTTTCCTATTATTGCCTGTAGTGCTTTCTTGTATTTGACACAAATTTTACAAGAATTTATATGCATCAGCTTTAAGAATTGTTACTCCTCTTTACTGTTTTCCCCCTTCCCTTAGACGTTTTACATGTGAATGTAGCAACAATCAACAGTGTTTTTGGGGGCTTTTTTTGTCTCTCTTGAGAAAGACTCTGACCAAAGTTAACAGGCTTTTTACTTTGCTAGAACAACAAACTATCATATGTTTACGTATTCGTTTACATCATTATTTATGTGCAAATTGTCAAATGTAAATTAAATATAAGTGTTCATTGCTTTACTGATGCTTCCCTTGTCTTCAATCTCTCTGCACTGAGTGGGTGCATAGCCTAGATGTGGGGCACCATCCCCTCCTGGCCCCAAATGTGTGCTATGGCGAGGGCAATGGTATCTCCAGCAATGCTGACTTTTGCCTTTGTGGGTTCTGATTTTCCCTGATTGAAAGTTGTAAACAGCAATGCCAGAGCCAAGTACCCATGCCTTCGTTTTTTACAAGTCTTTCCTCAGTTTCAGGCAGTACCTGTAAAAAAAACCCAACAAAACAAACAAACAAACAAAAACCAACCACAACAACAAAAACGACCAAAAAAAACCCCAAAATTTTCAGTGTTTCAGTGGAAATATTTGAATGCTATCTGCCTTGCAGATATGTTACCAGGGTTCTCATTTACATTTTTCCAAATGATTGTCATTTCTGGCCTGAAACCCTAACCACTGGGACCACAATGACACACTCAAAATGTCAGTGTGAGACCACTTAGTCCTGTCTCAGCATGGTGGGAACTGCATTCAAAACAAACGTGGATCTGTTGTAAGTGCTCACAAAGGAGATGTGAATACATACTAAATTCGGGAGAAGGTCAAGTGTCTGTCCCCTTCCCCACCTCAGCCCAAAAGTAACAGCAGGCCAGGATGCCCCAGAAAGCTAATTCAACATTTGCTACTTCCATCACTTACTAAGAGATCTAAACCAGAAAGGCCATGTGCTGCCCTGCCCTACCTGAATGTTAAAGAAATAATGTTCCTGCGCATATTGAGACACTCAGCACCGTATGATGTTTTAAAAGTATTTCACTGTCCTCTTAAAAAAATTCATTTAAACATCTGTCTCAAGAATTTGAAATACTGCCAACACTGAACTGTGGAGTTAAGAAAACCAGAGCACTATTGTCATAAACGTGCCAAATGCAGCATGTTATATTCCCATATTCAACAGAGCTATTGCTGTAATAATTTAAAAAAAAAAAACATAGGATAACCATTACCGCCATAAATCATACTTCATTACTTGGCAAAGCATTACGTTGCACTGGAGAGTTATGTCCTGGGGACACTTGTAAGCTTTAGAAGATGTTTAATAAAACACATTACATAAAAAGACAATGCACGTTATAGATCACAGCCTCGCAAGGCCGAGCCCGGCAGCTGCTGTCTTGGTTTCTGGCAGCCCCCAAGCTGCCTGGAAGCTGCTGAAGACGTGTGCTCCAACCAGCAATACAGCGGGTTTCAGCCACGGCAACACCACCACCACCAGGTCGGCGAACCGCAACAGCGTTAGCAAGGTGCAGGGGGGAAAAGCTCATTGACTTGGGTGCTGCTACAAAATGCAGTCCTGGGAGACCATGTGCCCCCAGAACAGAGGCATTGGCAGCCTGTGGGCAGGCAGGATTGAAGCCCATCCTGCTGCCGTCAGTGTGAAAATGTTGGGGGACCAAGCATGTTGGGCAATGTGGCCTTGCCAGCTGAGCTGCTTTGCCACAGAATAGCGTGAATTACAGCTGAGACAGACTAAAACACAGAGGTAAGGAGGATCTTGTCCTTCTGGCTGGTTTATAAAGCCCAGTGTCTCTCAGTTGGGTATTGGGAGAGACACCGCAAATTCCCAGTGCGGGCAATTATGGCCTTGAGGTCGAAAACGAAAAACGTGACTCACTGAGGGGGTATGACCCTTTGGGTTCAAATCAGTGGCTGCCAGTGCACGGCTGCGTCTCAACACGTGCGCGTGGGATGCGGCCCAAAAGCTTTCCTGTCATTCAGAGGTGTTATGTTTGACTGAGGGAAATAGTTGTGGCTGTAATTAAAGGCAGCCAGGAAACACTTGGCTAATTACTGCATGAGCTGGAGCTGAGTGGATGCTGTACAGCTAAGGAATGTGCCTGTCATGGGGCAGGTATCTGCAAAACACTGGCTGACATGGTGTCTTAAGGAAAACTCACTGACAACACCAAAGTAGCCACCCTGGCACTGAGATGGAGGTCTCCATCCTCTGCATGGTGTGGGAGTAGACCAGCAGAGAAAGGGCATCTGCCTAGCCTGGGAAGTGGAGGGCACAGATTGACATTTTGGCAACTTCAGCGCAGACCAGGCCTGCTGGGACAGCAGAAAAACAAGACTTCTTGTCAAAGATGTGACACTTCCCAAAACCAAAAGGATTTCATTTTTCATTAGATGCTAAAACATGCCCATCCTGCAACCAGTACGGCTGCTGCCCTTCCCGTTCTCATGAGCAGCACATGGAAGAGCTGGTAAAGAGCACATTGGCACACCGATCGAGACCACCTTTGCACTGTCATCAATGACAGAAGGCTCGAGAGTTTTCAACACCCTCCATGAACTTTCGATCATTTTTAAGAGGCTGGGGAACTTTTCCCAGCCATTCATAGTGGTGGCCAAAGGGGAGAGGAGCTACTAAGCCTTGGCCTTGCCAAGCCCCTGCTGCCTTGGTACCTACTTCTGATGCAAAGTGGTATTCTTGTCCCATGATAGAGGGGTCAGATGTCTGCTTGGAGATGCATACAAGCAGACACTGCCTTCTGCTTCAAAACCAAAGTCTCCTTACCTCCACCGTGACAGCTTGCAACTTGGCATGAGTCAAATGGTGCTCTGTTCAGGGAAACCTAGCCAAGGAAAGATGAGATGCTTTTCCACCTCCAGGCAGCATAAGCTCTACTGGCTCAGGCCATTCAGTTTTGCAAACTTCAGCCCACACAAGCTCACCTAGGAAAGGCCCCTGAGACACAGCCTGGGCTCCCGAAATGTCTTATCCTATGCTAATGTTGCCCCACCACTCAATATAAAATTACCTTCAGTACCCTCTTCTAGAGCAGGGCAATGCAGCCCCCTGTGCCAGACAAAGTCTGGAGCCTGAACGTCTGGAGCACTTTAGAAGCACCTGCCAACCATCAGATTTAGCCAAAAACTGCTTTCTGGAGCTGGGGGCCAAGCAGACTGGCTGTCACAATAGGTAAACCAGGGAGCAGAAGCCCTGGCAAGGAGCTGCAGTCACTGGGTGGGTGACACACACCCCTGGGACCTGACCCTCCCTGGCAGGGACCTCTGCAACTGGCACAGAGTTCTGCTCCTTTTTGACACCAGGGCTTTGGGGCAGACACCTGTGCCTGAAGCGTGGGATCAGGCACCACTGGTGTGGGCATTGGGCAGACATCTCTGAAAAGAGATTCCCAGCCCTCCAGAAAAGGGAGATGGTCACTCAGAGCTCTCTCTGCCCCACGAGCTAGCAGCCAGGCACCTTGGTGACATTCAGGCACAGTGGCCCTTCCTTCCTCCTCCCCAGCTGCACGCAGAGAGATGGTTGGGATGCCAAAACACTCAGGTAGGTGTGACCAAATAGCCTTATTGAAGGGAGCAAAACCAGTATGACTTCCTTATTGTGCAATGATTAATAAAGGCTTTCAGCTCCTTTTCTCCATTAATTGTGAATAAGCAAGTCCTTGATCATTTCCTTATCCAAGGACTAAGTGAGATTCCTTACAGCATTCCTGTCCCGGTGTGGCCACACTGTACTGGGAAGAGAAGTGATTCCTGCAATATTGAAACCACGCACAGCAAAATCAGAAGCTGAAAACCTCTTCCCCAGTTCACCTGTGCTGAGGACTTGGGTGTCACAATGTGATAACTGGTCTTCAGGTTAGGGAGATCCCAGTGTTCCTGGCTTTACCAGTTGAGTTTTACACAGTAAATCCTAGCTTCAACGAGCAAAGTGGAGAGCAGCTTTTGTGCAGGAAGAGAAGTGTGGCAGACATAATTACATACATGATTTCCTGGATATTATAGTGCCCAGCTTCCCTACAGCTTTCCTATGGCAAAACTTTCTGTGTGAGGACTGTCCCTCTGTGAACCACAGGAGACATTTTTTCCCTGCCACTTTCCTTAGTCTACCCTGTGCATTCAGATGGCCTTTTGTTTTTAAAGGACAGGTTCCGTGCATCTTTACAGACAAGATCTGCTCTTCTTGTCAGCCTCACAGCTCCATGCAGAAATTCTTTACTAAGAGGGGAAAGTTTGGTTTCTTCTGGTCAAGCTGGAGCCATGTCCCTACATGGGGACAAAGTTAACTAGGCTGGATGGTGTTCTGGAGAGGTCTCACTTGACTCGCAACTAGTCGTAAAAAAAACAGAAGTTAAAAATGTTGTAGAAACTGCAACCAGGTGCAAAAGGGAGCAAGGATACATAAAAAGTGAAAATTTGCCTTTTTAATAAGCCGTTACAAGTTAGTTAGGTGTTTAGGAGGGAACACGCGCTGGTGCTTATAGTCATTCAGTGAAGATTCTGTGTGCGTGTTTTTAATGAGACCAGAGGGTGCAGAATGGGGCTCTTTTTCTAACCTATATTGCAGCAATTTGTGCATGTCTGTAGCTGTGGGTGTTATGTGCTTTCTACTCTGAGTGGTAAGTTTCAGTTTGATTCTGCTCTCGAGAGCTGTGGGGACAGTTTGCACTTGCCTTATCAACACAGAATCCAAATTGCGTTACGGTGCAACCAGCCCCCTGACACTGCAAACTGAGAAAATATGCTTTAAGCACAGAGAAGCAAGAGAGGTGACAACCATAGGGCTTTTTCTCAGCAGAGCATCCCAATCTGCCAAAACCCTCACAACACGATCAGAAGGGCAATAAACCACCTCGAAAGCCACAACCTTGGTGCCACCCTGAGAGGCCCTGGCTGGGACCCCAGGGAGCAAAACCAGGATCCCAGGGCTGGGATTCTTTTCCTACATCCCCACCTCCCTAAAACCCTGCACCACCTCCATCCTCTTGCACTGATGCCACACCACTGGGGGCCCAGCCTGGCCACTGCAAACTGGGCAGCTTCAGGAAGTGCTTGCCCATCTCCATCCCTCCCTGGGCTGGCCCTGAGCAAGTCCGGCTGCAAGCCACTGACCAAAATTGTGCCCATTTTGGTCATTTGCAGCAAGGGAAGGGCAGGGCAGGTACACCCATGGCCCTTGGGAAGCATGGCTCTAGTTTGGCTACAGAGGCTTGTGGTCTCAAAAGTAATCCCTGTGCCCAGTCATGCAGTTGATTTCCAAATGAGCATTTTTATCTTTACATCTATTTGCTAAAAATGCCTATCTTTTAGACTGCACACCAAGGTCCGTACTGACTGTCCCACTGTCCTCACATGGGTTGTGACTGAGAGGTGCCCCACATCCTCCATCCTTGCTTCTCCAGCCTGGGGGTCCTGTGTTACCACCAGTCCCATGGCCCCATATTACATCACCCTTGAGAAAAGACTGTTCCCTGCAGAGAGGGACCCCACAGCAGCCTCAGCAGTTGCTGCTGAAATACGAAGGAAAATGGCCCCATAAATCTGGAGCCATTCAGGAGTTCAGTGCAGCTCCCCTGGGATACCTTGGTTCCTCTTATCCTTTTTGGGTGCCACATGCCACAAATCACTGGGACCCTCGTTCATAAAATATTCAGATGAAGTTATGACCTACATAGCAGCTAAGAAGGATGTGCAGATTTCCTTCCTCCCTCATATCTGCTTGAGCTTGTAATACTCTCCAGATACAACATTTAGGAATGACTGTGTTGTTTGCTGCACTGTCACTTGTCTTGCTTGACCTCAAAAAGGAGCCCAGGAGATGGCTGTAGGTGCAAGTGGTTCAAGCTCCTCTGGAGCAGAGGCAATGCAGCACAGGCCTTTCTGCTGTCTAGGGCACGATTATCCTCATCGTGCTAGTGAGCACCTGACAGAGAGGTGGGCTGAGAAGTGAAGGGTGCAGACCTTAATAGAGGCACAGTGCTCTCCAACTTCCTTCAAACTTCCAGCTACTCATCCAAATTGAGGAGGCCAGAAAACAAGGGCCCCTCCCTGACCATCAAACTCATTTGCTGAAGCAGCAGATATCCCTGCAAAACATTTTAAGTGTCTTGTTAGACATGAAAATGCTAAATCTCAGTTCTTTGCTACTGGTCTCCTGCCAGTCATCTCCCTCTGCACCCATTAGCCACAAAGGAACACCTCAACCCCATGTGAATCTGACTCCAAAAACACATACAGGGATGGACCCAGGCACAGAGTTCAGCTACAGGTTCTCATTTCTCCCAGATTTGAGATACTTAAGTCTGGGAATACCAGTTGATGCCATTCATACTATTTTTTTTTAAATTAATTTTCAGTGTAATTATTTAGATCAAAAATAAACGCTAAAGCAGTGATGAGTATCTACACAGGGGGATATATCCATTACTAAACTTATCTAACAATAGAGATTTAAATACAAACTTTTTATTTTTAACCTAAAAACTTCAATACCTCAAGGCCAGAGCTAAGTTTTGCAGTAAAGACAAGGACCCTGGAGCCAAGATGGCTGGGTTCTGGTTTTGGTACCTGCACTAACTAGTAGTGAGGTCTGGAACAAGTCAGTTGACCTTCCCATACAGGGCCCGACTCATTTGTAGAATAGGTACAAGACTTGTGCAATATTTGTACCTTGCTTTGAGCTCCTCTGATCTGTAACAGCATGTATTTTGTTGTTCGTGGAGAGAACAAGTTGCTTACAGTACTATCTACAATATTGTAATATTTAGAAACCCTCACAGGTTATGACTACCCTGAACTCAACACAAACTCTCTCTGCCCCAAGGACCTTACAAACGAAGCACTATTAAAAAACCCAAGAAACCACAGTGACTAGGTGCACAGCTTAAATTTCCATTTTCTCTCAGCATTTTCCCACGAGGGGATTGCATGGGAGAGCACACAACAGAGAGTCAGATCACGCCCGGTTCGGTTGCTCTGGCATGCCATTTGGCAATACAGGAATGACATAAATTAAAGTGAAACCTCTTCACCTCGGCCTAAGTGAAAATGTGAAGAGCAAGGGGGGTGAGGAGGAAGGGGGGATATTGATCCATATCTGCTCAACAGTCAGACCAGTGGTGTGGTGGCAACAAAAGACATGCCTTTGCTTTTTCAGTAATTAATAATCTATAGAGAACCATTTCCTTTTCTGCTGTTGAGATAACACATTTACCACCTCAGCTGCATGCAAATAATTCATGCCTCTGCTTAACTAATCTACCTCTCTGGTGCAGACAGAAGGGCAGAAACCTCCCACCAGCGCTGACTGACATGCTGCACTGAAAAGGAGCCAGCTCACCCAGAACTTTCTGAAATGCTTAAATCATTAGAGGAGAACTGCACCAAATGCTCACAGGAGAGACATGGCTTCGTGAGATTAAATGGGTTATTTTTGCTGGTCTTTGGTCCTGCCTCTGACCCACATGTGGTTTGCAGGCTGGAACTGACATTATCTAAAGAAAAGCATTTGGTATCTCTGCACATAGACCACAGCTGGTCAACAACTCATCCCAGATTTAAACACAATGTATTAACTCTCATCTGTTGCCAGAAATTAATATTACATGCTTTTAAAAGCCTGGGCCCCCAGAAGTGTGCTGAACTGAGTGGGCCTTCACTTTGCATCGCCTGGAAACAAACAGGTATCAGGTTGGACATGTGTCTGTATCTAATGGAAGCCTTGTTCTAATCAAAATGCTGATGCTACTTTCACTCAGTTGCATACATACACCTCTCTCCTTGCATTAACACACCGCAAGCAAGGTTGAAATGTCAAGCACCAAAAAAAGTTATAAAGAGACAGAATTAACTAAGCTTGTCTGCATACAGCTTCAGGAACAACCCTCGCTCACAGGATCACACACTGGTTTTCCCACAGGACTTACACCTTGCTCAGCACACAAGGTGGGAAATGCCTGTCTTGCATAGGACAGGGCAGGGATACCCTCCTTCTCATCCTACCTTGGTCACTGCCACACAGCTCTGGCCTTTGTCCTCCTGCCCTGCTTCCAGCTGGGGCCAGTTGCTCCTCAGTGCTTTCAGTGGACCCACTGGGAAGATGCTGAAGGCTTCACCTGTGTCAGTCAGTGTCCATGTGGGAGAGGAAGGTGGTATCTGTATACACAACTGAAAAAGAAACAAAATACATGAGTTTCAAATCAAATATTCTCTCTGGGTGCCCAGACTTTCCAGGACAATTTATTCCAAGTGTTATTTGACTGCAGTATAGTTTGTCCTACCTTCAGGGGTCACTGGGAATCCTCAACACCTTCAAACCAAGGACATAACCAGAGATTACTGTACAACACAGCCTGTGAAAACTCAGGTGGAGTGACTTGCTCCATTGCCATGCACAACTCCTTGGGTAACAGCCAGTGGAAAACATTCCCCCTAGGCAGCACTTCACTCTCTGGCCAAGACAGCCTCTCCATCTACCCTTCCCCTCTCAACAGAGACCACCTCCAAGGTGTGGGGTTTACACATTAGACCCTTGTTTGGTTCCTGATTCCACAAGCCAAGGGGAAAGGTAACATGCATCCTGTAAAGACCAAGTCATTACATACATCCATATGGGCCTGACTGAGCCTTTATTCTGGCTTTTCTCAACCTCTGAGTGTCCAAACTTGCTGCTTTGGTGCTGTTCTCACTGGCTGCCCGGGTGAGCTCTCAGGGTTTGGAAAGCACATGCACTAGCAGGATTTGTCCCACTCTGTGGCTGTCCTACAGTATGTCAGCACAACACAGCAGGATTGGTGTTTTCCACGAATCAAGGAATGGTACTGCTGCCAGGAGAAGCTTGTCACCCGTTATGCAGATCAGCATGAAAGGGTGGTGGACCTTGCACTCTTTCTCTCCATCCCTGTTACCTTTCTCATCCTCCCCTTCCCTGTTCCCAGCCCTGTCCTTTTGCCTCCTCTGTGAGCATTCCTGGGGTTCCTGGATCCCTGCTGGTGTTGCTGGATCTGCAAGCACACCAGTCACAGGGGTACTTGGCCACCAGCTTCTTCAGTCTCCCCAGAAGGAGAATTTCTGGTGGAAGGAAGTGGTGAAACACCACCTTTCTTTGGAAAACCTGGTGCCTCCTGAGTGAGGGGACTCACACAACTAAGGGCAAGGGTGAGATGAAATACTAAGAGAGACACAAAAAAAAAAAAAAGGAAGAACATCTTTTCACAGTCTGCAGATGCAAAGTGAAAGGCCCATAGTTTCTCATCTCTAACTTTATTCTGAGGCATGAAATTTCACCCATGACTTAACAAACTATAACATTCACAAGGCTTTGTGGCTCCTCAGAAGCCTGCTGCCACCCTGCCAAAGCTCACCTTCATTATTTTGCTGGGTTGATATTACCAAATTACTCAATTTTGGAGGGATTTTACCTATTTTGACACATATTATTTTGCTAATACTTCTCCCTAGAGCTGAAAATCCAGTGACAGGGAGATGCTGCTCTTCTTAGCACACTGACATCTCCATGATTGGATATGGGCAGCCAGGGAAGAAAATAACTGGGCCCACATTAGCAAAGTTGACCCTTTACTGGCAAGTGATCACCTCCAGCTTTTCTGTAGACGCTGAGAAAATTGCTAAGATGCTAACATATGCAAGAGCCATTTGCCTTCAGACTCTTCACAGAGATTCACCCAGCTCAGTAGAGGGCAGATTCAGCTTGGCAGCCTGATTTTGAATGGTCTTCATCTACAGTTCATGTAGTGGACATTTAAAGCAAGACTGGCTTCTGCAGAAGCATTTTAGATGAAGAGAACCGAGTTTAAGCCTGATCTTACAAAAGCTCAGCCATGTGCTTTCTTCCTGAAGTTAGCCCAAAGGGATAATAATTCTATATACTTTGAAAAGATTCTTGTTTTGTTCTATTCTGTTTTATTCTCTAGCCACAGAGATGAAGAATTGGTAAATGTTTTGGTCTGGACAGAATATCTTTCAAAAGGAAATGGTCTACCTCAATGAAGTTGCAGAAGGGTTCAAAGGAGTGGGTGATACTCAGTAGCTTATATCATACAAGGAAACAATCAAGGATTAAAAATCTATTATTCTGGGATTAGCCTATGAATTTCCCTCCAAGCGTTATGAAATGTTTCTGTTTCCCTGTTGACAAATCATCTTCCATGATGTTGTCTGAATACATCCACTCGCTATTACCATTGTTGCACCCTTTGATTAAGGGCATATAAGAAGACAGGTCAAAAAAGAGGTAATGGGTGAAATATTTGTGCCTGATGAATAGGTTGTTAGCTAGAGCTGATGCTCAGATACTTTGGATATGTTTCCTGCTTACTTCTTCTCTCTCATGACAATTTCTTCTTTAATGTTTCTATATCATCTTGGTCAGTTCTAGCACTGCCATATGTAGGAGCCCGTGTATGCTCTGCTCTGCTTCAGGGATAAATAATGTACCTCTAGAATGATTTTTAAAAGCCATAGGGTACAACACAAATTTGGTGCTTCGGAGAATTTTTTGTCCTGGTATACACAGAAATTAAATTGTGTCTGTGTCCTCCTCCTGCTCTGAGGACAGAGGTAGCATTAATAATGCAGAGCATATTGCTTTTCAAGCTCTCTTGCAGCATTTAAAACATAGAGAGCAAATGGTAAATTTACCTTTCATCTCCTTTTGAAACTTAAGTTAGGCCTTATTGGTGACAAGTGAAATTAAACTGGTTGTTGCTGTTTAACTTCTCTGTGCTGTTTCCTCACATGAATTAGTCATGATCAACTCTACTTGGCAGCTATCCTTACAAAAAACAGAACAGAGAGAAGGGTTAAGCACTCACATACAATTTACCCAATAAATTTGTCATACCCCTTATATAGACTTGTCCCTCCAGTTCTGCCTGTTCTCTAACATATCTGGCAGTTTGAACAATGTTGGCAATATTTGAGCAATTAGGCATTCCAAGTGGAAAGGTTAATATACCTTACCCTCAAATGCAGGGTGTGTTAAAACCATTCTTGATGAGCATTGATTGCACAACAGACATGAAGTAGGAAGGTCTTCTTTCAATTTCAGTATGGCCTAGATTATTTTGGTTTAGCAAAAGGGCAACAGTCCAACGCAAGGATTGCATAAGCACACCTTGACTTGAGGGTTATTGAGGCAGATCAGAAGGAGGGAACTTCATTGCAGTCATCACTTTCTGAGTGTTAAATGCTTTGGTCATACTGGCATGGGTGTAAAACCAGGTAAAAGATAACCCATAAAAGAAACCCCTCTGATGGAGCTTGGAATAGAACTGATCAAGGAGGTGTGAGATTTGTGGTTTATTTCCCACTCTTTTGGTTGAGCAGCATTGAGACCTCAGGCCAGTTCTCAGAGACAGCACTCTGTTTGTGGTCCAAGCAGTAAGCTCTGGGTAGGAGTGGACAGGGCTGGAGAAATCTTGCAGCCTTATGCCAGGTGGGACCTGCAAAGATCACAGTCAACTAGGACAGGGATAAAACTACCTCCCGTGCCAGCCAGCCCAGGAGCTGACATCCTCAGCTCAAACCACTGCTGAGGTTGGAAAGCAAATGTGAATTGCAAACAAATGCCCTGCAGAGGAGCACCCCAGGTCACCAGGAGGCCAGGAACTGCTGGACCGGCTACCACAGTCCCCCTCCGCCAGCAGCAGGGCACAGCCAGCGGCCAGCCTGCCTGCCCTGCCCAGCAGGAATGCTTGGATGCAGAGTCAGGACCTAACTTAAGTAAGAAAAAAAACAAATCTAAGTAGCAGAGAAGGATGTTTTGCAGGTCACAGCCATCACCATTGGTGTCTATCCACTCTGGGTCTTCACAGGAGGTCCAGAGCATTGGTGGACAAAGGAAGTCAGGTCTGAGATGTCCGTGTCCCATAAGACCTGAATGGGTCTTAGTGACCAAACCTGTGCTTGGGTGCTCCTGCGAGGCCCCACAAACCTCACCAGAGTCTCTCATGCGGTAGCCCTGTTCTGGTGAAAACTGCTGAGAATTGGGCACTCAGCCTCTCCACTTGCGGCTGGTGGTATTTCCCTGGCTGGGGTCATGTTGATGTTTGTAATGAAGCTTTGGCAGAGAAAGAGAGACATGTTGTAGCCATCAGCAGACTTCACATTTAGAATTTATATCAGAAAAGGACAAAGGATAACTCAGCTTGATTGGGTTTTTGTGCAAGTTTGGGTCTACACTTTCCATTGTAGTACTAGTCCTCGTCTTCACCATCATCTTCCTCTGACCCAGAAAAACTTGATCGCAAAAGTAATGTTAGTTAGAAAATAATGGAACTGATAAGTCATTGCAGGCACATGTGTGTCTCATTATACATCAGTTCAGTTTCACTATATATTTTACACAATGTAACATAAATTTCACTATGCGCCACAAGTATTTCAATATGTGATAGTCAGAAAGTGGCAGTTTACACTAAAAGTTTCAGTATGTGGTAGGAGATTTCAAATACTATAAATTCTCCTTTTAAATGAAATGCATTGTGTAGATTAGTAAGAAATGCAGTTGTTTTAGTTTATTCAGTGTGTTTTTCTTTCAGAACAGTGTTTAGTACTGTGTTGTTCAATTGCCATGTATATTTTATTAATACATATTAATGGATGATTAAGTGAAAATTCATTAAATACACACCACACAGAACTCAGGCAACCCAAGTTCTGTTTCTTAGATCTTTTGTCTCAACTAAATTTATACCATATTAACAAACACACTATATTTACAGAGACTATATTAATGAACAGAATAAACTTCCTGTTTGAGTCTTGTTGTTGGCCTGGTTTTTCAATTGAATTCTCTTTGAGCAAGTCAAATTTGAGGGATCTGAAATCCCCTGTGAGGGCAAATTGTTAAAGCAATGGGCAGGTATATCCAGGGTCTGGACTGAATCGCCATTTATTACAGATGATCTCCGTTTCAGTTGCAACCAGTGACAGAGGAATTGGCACTGCCAGCACTGTGCTTTTAATCATAGTTTTGATCAGTTGATCATAGAAGTATCATGTTAATCAGGCCTTTTGCTATCAGTTACTGAAAAGGGATATTCACCATGACACTAATACACCAAGAAGCTCTGTCATAGGATTACCACATCATCATATTTTCACGTGATGTACTTCAGTGACAGAGAGTACAGATTACCTTTGAGAGATACTTGCTATGAACTAAGAGCATATCAAAAACAATCATGTGGGTTAGTAAAGCCAAGGCACATCTGCAGCAAGGACCATCTCCTACAACCTCGGTCAAAGCTACAGTGGCGCTTCCAGACTGGTGCAGCAATGCAATTTCCCCACAACCAGTACTTACCATCAGAAATGCAGAAAGAAGAAAGGGATTAGGCTGATCTTTGGTTATGGGTTCTCCCTCATTCTTATCTTCTCTAAACAGAAGCCACACCAAGAACAGCTCCATGTAGAGTTCTATTTTATTCAAAAAACAGCCTCAGCAGAGAGCATGGGGCAATGCTGAACTCCAGCCCAAGAGAGAAACATCAGTCAATCAACTTTGGTCTACCTTCTGCACCTCAAGATATAATCACAGATAATTTTCTAGCACTTTTCTAAGGATAACTTAAAAATGTTAATGATCTTAGCAGAACTGGAGGCCTCATCTACTCTGTCTCACACTCAGAAGACAAGGGTGACCCTGCACCAATGTTACTTTGAGCAAGCCACTCAGAGAGTTACAAGGGCCCTGGATTAATTAGAAACTGGGTCTTTAAACATAAGTCCTTGCCCCACTGCAGACCTAGCAGACCTCATTGGCTTCCTGCCAAATAGTTCAAGCACCTATTAACCAAGGAAAAGGTAAAGAGCTTGGGTTGTAATGTGCTGGATTTCAGCCCAGCAGCCTCAAATCTCCTAACCCACAAGAGCAGCTTATCTATGTTTGGAGGTCAGAGACCTCAACGAAGCCCTGCTGACAGGGGCATGCTGGCACAAACCCAAAAGTTTGTCTCTCCAGATTGCAGCAATTTCCAGGTTTCTTACAAGTGTGGCAAAAGGAGTCACCAAAGTGGCCAGTGACACATTTGGGGCTGGCTCATTCTGCTTATCCTAATTTATTTGGCAAAACATGTCACCACTAGTGCTTCTTTAGCTCACAGGAACAGGAACTGAATGCATCCAGTATAAAGCTTGGCTACCATACTTCTCCAAGGTTTAAAACCAAGACCCACAGTTGTCTTTGTCTTTAGTCTCCACCTATCATAAGAAACAAATTCTGCCCCAGACGCACTACAAATCAAAGATCATGAGCTGTGTCAGATGCATCTGAGCAACTGGACTAAAGGAACTATGAATGTTTCCCTCACATGTGAGGCATGAGGACAGTCCAGATTTGCAGTGATTACTGCTTTTATCTCAGATGGGGACTGAGTGCAATGGGAGTTGCCTTCCCATTGCCTGAAGATTTGAACCATGAGCTTCCACATCTGCCTCCTCTGTGGCAGCCTGAGAGCAGCCCCACTGCCTGCCTGAGCACCATTGTGTTAGACTGGATAAAATATGGGCTTCTATCTCCATTCAATAAGATATTTGGGATGAAATAAAGGTAATGTTTTTAAGTGCATGTCTGCTTTCCAGCATGACCAAACCTGAGCTGTCCCTATTCCTGTTTAAAAATAGGAGAAGCAACAACAGGGCAAACTTTCCCATTTTCACTTGCTCCCCTGTAAGATCTGGGCTAAGATATATACAAAGCAATGTATATATGCCCTAGATTCCAGTGCTGATACTGCCAGCAAAAGCCAAATTACAGTGATTTTCCTGTAGTCAGGTTGCTAGTCCAACAAGTTTTGGAAGGAAGCAAACGTATTACACACATCCTCCAAGTCCCCTCCTAAGCGCTGTCAAGCTATAATTTTAGCTTACTCTTATTACTGATCATGCGTAATTGATGTTGAGCCATCCTCCAGCCATCATGAAAGTTACATTATCTAAGCTGTTGCATTACTTTCACTAACTCATCTAGTCCAAAGTTTTTAGTATTTCTCAACTGAAAATACTTCAGCAACAGAAGTTCACAAAACATATACCAACTCATTTATCAAATCCAAACCTTTCCATTTGACCCAATTAAGTTTCACTCGTAGGCTAAACCACGACTTTGGGAAAAGAAATTGCAGCACAGCTTGCAGTATACACTGTTGTGATTTCAGAAGCAGCTGGCATAGGCTTAAAGACCACAGTTTCACGTGTACCAATAACATTTAACGAAGGACTTTTCCATCTTTACTGACTGAAGAGGTAGGACCATTCATAGTGTATAATTAAGCTGTTGAGTTTCCGTTGTTTTGAATGTGACCTACCTTTTTTCCTCTTTACTCAGCTATGACTGAAGCTAATATCTGTTTATCAAAATCCTTCTGTTTTGAATCAATGTATCTCCATCTATGCAAATCTGAGAGGGGAAATGCTCATAACAGTTCATATTCCTGATAGCTGAAACATTCCTGTGGAACATCTCTGCCGCATTCCTGTTTTATGAACATTTCATTGTTTGAAGTCAACTTCTACAGGCTTTCACACAGAAAATTTTCATCAGTCTCATTTCCTTCAGCTTTAGCAGCAAAACATTATCATCAGCATGCAACCTTGCAAAGTGACACCTTAAAGAATAAAAGTTTGATAAAAAATGTTGTTTTGGGGTGATGTGAAAATTTTCCACATCAGCAGCTTCCTGCACTTTTCTATCGATTTTCATCAAATCAATCTTTTATCTTTAAACCCCCGCCCCCCCCTAATATTGGTACTTCAACAACACACTGTGACAAATAGTATTCTGCTGATCTCATGTGAGGAAAAAGACCAGTTAGACTAAACCTTCTCATCCATTGCTGCACATCCCTTCCTCCAACTGATGTTCTCTTCAGGACAAGTGAAGTAGCTTTGCTTCACTGGTACGATTGCTTGAGAGTTTTGGTGGGGAAAAGGCCTTTCCTCAATGTTCATACCATGGCTTTTATGCTGTGAGACATAAAACAACTGCAAAATTCAGCATCTGTTGAATTTTGCCTGTTTAGACAGGAAGGCATTTCCCAGTTCTGGAATTGGGGTTTGCAATATTGTTTACAAGGACAGCAAACCTCCCAACTTTCATTTGCAAAATGCTCCACAAATACAGATGAAAGCTGTGAGAGAGACTTGGCGAGCACTTTGTATCTTAAGCAAGATGGTCAAGTCAAAAGAAGTAGTTTGTTAATTAAAGAAGCACTCTGAGGACTGCTCTGTGGTAGCACAATGCATTTTACTTTTTGGACAACTTCAGAAAATTAACAAATCACTTGTTTAATGCTGAATTTCTATACCTAGGTATCTGCTGGTTCCTATGTCCTGTAAGCATGGGATAACACAAATTTCTTTCTACTACAGTAACAGAAAACAGCAGTCAAAAAGAAGATAGCAAAGAAAATGTACTGTAATCAGCAGCTGTCCTCTGAAGTTGGTGTATGGAATCATATTTTTTTTTTTGATTTTAAAATTTTAACATCCCATTATTTTCACACAGCTGGGAGATCCAAAGAGCTGGAGAGGAACAGACCAAATTTTAAAAATGTTTTACATGCAGAAGTATCAGAGGATGCTGCAATCCCAGATTGTGTTTAGGAGATTCAAGAGACAGGGAAGGTTTCTGCTGCACAGGATTTGTGCCTGAGATTAGGCACTGATGCCTTCAGAAAGGACACTGCTTAAAAGGCACAAATGCATAAAGAAGCCTCACTGGTCTCAACAAACCCCAAATCATCACAAGCCATGTGAAAACCAAGCATTAAAAGCAAGACTACTCTGAATTCATTGTCAACAAGTGCTGTCACAGATCAGATTAGCACCTTCCCCGGAGGTTGACATTTGAAATTTTCATTTACCCCTCAACTGCTTCTGTGGAAATAATAAAGAACACCAAAATGAAGCTCAGGAATCAATCCAGATCCTCTTTGCACTTCAACTAGGCATATCCTAAACCCTGGGTGGTGGGAGAGGGAAGCCACGCTGTCTTTCTTGTTCAGGTAGCAATACCCCAGGGCCTATTGAAAGTAATTATTTCCATCTGCCACATACAATCTGGAAACCTGAAAATGGTTCTGCTAGTAGAAATCTAATGCACCAATGAGTAACCAGAAGCAACCTACTGCTTTCTTTTGTGATGTGTCACAATGCTCTGGAGATGCCATAAATGCAGTTCACTGTTCTGCTATGCCTGGTAGGAAGAATGTCTAGTAAAGGTCTCCTGACTGACCATCAAGCAACAAAATGGTAGAGAACAAAAGTGCAGAAAATGCCCAACCCATTGCAGAAATTACATTATTTTAACTTTCAGTCTGCATTTGAAAAGTATTAGACTAATTAAGTTTTCCCCTTCTTTTGAGAAAAAGCTGATAATGACCCAATTATCTACTTGCAGAAAAATAACTGCTTTGAGATTATGAAGTTCTTTGTGCAAAGAGCCACTGTTTGTAATAAAAAGCAATTTCAGGATAAATGTGTAAGACTTCAGTAGTTAAAAATATAAATTGAAGTAGAGCAGTTACCATAGCTCAGCCCATAAAATCCCCAGATATTTATATGATCATTGTTATTGAAATTATTGACCCCTATCAATGAGAGCAGAGGTGTCACTCCATCAATGCACCAGCACTGTCCTTCATTCCTATACATCTGACTTTTAAGCTGCAGCATCCATGTGTCTGCACATTCCAACTCTCCCTTCCCAACAGGAGCACTGTGGTGGGTGGGGAGGAGGAGAAAAAGGGAAACTAGCTGAAGACATCATTTCAGTAGCCATTTAAGTCTGAACGATTTGATAAAACAAGGACAAGTTCAATTTCTTCATGAAACTTGTGCAAAACATTCCAGGAGAAGCAAAGCATTATTATCTGCAGACACAACCTTTGAACAGCATAACAGTTTTCTTCTTAATCATAAATATAGAACTACATAGACCAGACCCATCTGCCTTCCACAGACTGGTGAATAGCTAGGTATGTTGTGCCTTGATCAAAAGGACAGGACAACTAAGCATATTCCCAGTCATTATAAACTATTGAGAAGTAATCATGCTAAAGAGGGAAACAGATGACATTTCTTCAAATGACATGGATGAATTCTGGTACCTGGCTCCCTATACCCAGGTTTAGACCCTGGACACACACAACTGTCAGTCATCCAAGCTACACAGTATGACCAGACAGCCCTCAACAGTCAAGACTCAGTCCCATGCATACAAGATGAGTTCAGACTGAGTTACCTGGCAAAGAACGAGCTGTTGGTTTAGGAGAACTAGCAGAATTTTGAATAAAAGATGAGAAAACACATCTTTTTTAAGAGAAGACTTTTAGGAAAAAAAGCATAAAGCAAAGCTCTCATGCTTGCTAGAAAAGAGATTTTAACCGAGTCTGCAGTTACTAAAGTTGTCACAGGATTCCCCATGAATTTCTCAATAACTGAGAAGTGGACAGGCTGGAAGCAGACAGGCCAAGGAGCCACTCTCCCATTGTTAAAATAATTGGGATGTCTCAAGATTCTCAGTTAAGATAACAAACTCTTGTGGTCTGATCTTGTTGAAATATTTTAGATATTCTCTGTTTCTGACCAAATCCAAGGAATTTTTTCTTTTTTTTGGACAGAAGAGGCAAAAGCAATAGATCTGCATGAATCATGGCTAGGCTTCGCGAACGAAGATTAAGGAAGGCTCTATCCACATTTATTACATTTATTACAGGCACGCTGATCTGTATGATGAAACCCCCAATAATCACCACCCTAGTCAGATCAAACAGGAGCTCTGTCTCAGACTGCAATATTCATCACCTCCTTCTTATTTACTGGGAGCTGTATTTGTCAGATGCAGTATTTTTTCAGAAGGGAAAGTAAGATCTAGAATCTAAAATACTAAGAATGCCACCTCCCCCTAACTATACGTACTAACCTCAGCCTTATCAAAGCAGACAAGAAAAACTGAGGGTGCTGCACTGTGTTGTTTCAAATTAAACAAGCCAAGCAAAAGATTTTTTAAATTTTATTTATGAGATGTGAAAAAGTTGCCTTCGACTCTCCAAACCATAGTGCTAAATACCACAGACACTGTGAAAGGGGCGCCTCTATTATTCAAAAAATATTTGTATGCTTTTGGTGGATTAATTGCATTTAACATTTTGGTTAAACACACAAACAAGCACAGCTTTTTGTTGTTGCTTCAAATGAATCCACAAAGAGAACAAAAGGCATCCAACTGAATCAATTTAGATTTATAAACATATTAATTTTAAGAGCACTATGTGTACACTTAAAATGAATTTAAAGCAGTCAACCTTTGCAGTACGATGCCCATTTTCACTATATCCAAATTATCCATAAATCCAGATGCAAGTTGTCACAGTCACTTCTTTGGAGAGCTTACAAAGTTAAAAGTCAATGTTTCCTATTAATTAATAATTGTTTTCAGCTGTTTTGGCAAGTGATTAAAACAAACTGTCTGCCTTTAATGTTACAATATAAAAGTTTTCTTCCTCAGAGGCTTGAGCGCCAAGCAGGATTTGCCTCATTTGCAGGAAGGTGTCATACATGATTGCTTGGAACATTTGTAAGCAAATAAGATGACTGGCTATTGTACCTGCCTGTGCAGTGATTTCCATTCCCCACTGCCCTGGTTCTGGCCAAGACAGAGTTAATTTTGCAGTAGCCAGGAGGAAGCATGGCCAGGACCCAAAGGTTATTCTACACCATCTCATGTCATTTTCCGGGGACGGAGGAAGGGCTCCCTTCCGGGTCAGTGCAGTGTGGCAAAGGGAGTGGTCAGGTATTGTCGGGGGGTGGGGTGGGAGTGGGGGGGGGTTTCTGTGCATGAATCATTCACCTCTTTCTTGCACCCTCTGTTATTAGTATTGTTGCTGTTACTTTTCGTTTTCTTATCTCATTGTTGTTTCCAGCAAATTGTTCTTTCCTCAAGCCGTTATCTTTACCTTTTGTGCCTCCAATTCTCCTCTCCAGCCCACTGCAAGGAGAGGGGGAGCGGGAGGGGGAAGTGAATGAGCAGAATGTGGTTTGGAGTGGTTTCAGTGGGAACATTAAATTGGAGAATACCACTCCTAAACCATGACATGCATCCGTTAAAATTACCCACAAAGCAGTTTCAGAGGAACAACAGCTGAGATAATTAAAACAATGCTTCTCATATTAATAGAGTGCCATGCCATGAAAAAGTCATTCCATAACAAAACCATACAGGCTGTGCAACATTTACCAAACTGTACCATCTCATGAATTCAGTATCACACACTCTTTAAACTTTGCACTGCAAAGCATTATAACATCTGTCCCTTCTGAGTTCCAAACCATCACCCAGATATTATTGACAGGCTTGCTTGACATATTGGCAGATGCTTCAACATAACCCCAGCTGTGACCAGTGCCTGCTCTATAGTAGGATTAAACATGGCTTTGAGAAGGATCTTCTGCCATAAGCAACCTTTTTGACATCGTCTTATATTTCCGAACTTCTACCAATTCATTCCCCCAGTAAAATTGAAATGACAGTGATCCTGGAAGATGAATTTCCCCATCCGCAGAGAGAAAGGACAACAAATTCATGGCGCAAGCTGATAAACTCTGCTTGGAAAGTAGAAGGTACTGACATCAACATAAGCAGCAGTAACATCCCATTTATCTTCCCTATCTGAACATCACATCAGACAACTTCTTTAGAAATCTTTCTCTTGTGCTGCATCAAGCTTGTGAAGTGATGAAAAGTGCCACATTTGAGGTTTTCTCTCTTTCTGGTACATCATGGGAGTTGCTGCTAGCTCCTCCTAGCTCTTGGCTTCTCCCTCTAGTTTCAAAAATTTTTAAGATGTTCTTCATTTGTTGAGGTAGGATTTTTTAAGACTAAATAGCACACTTGATCTTTGCAAGGCAATAAATCCAGAAAAAGCTGCAGACTGTGCTAAGCAGACAACAATGTGGCTTGTGCATAGTGAGTGTATTAGTATCAGAATTCAGAAGAACCAGAATCAGGTTTAGGTCAGCCCTTATCTTGAGGAGGGAGGTTTTTCCACCAGGACAACACCCTTACTACATGATCTGAATGGCAGAGGGATACTTCAGCTCTCCAGGCAAACAGTGATCCACCAAAACATTCAGCAGAAAGACAGTAATAGCAGGAGTCTTCTCTTGTTCCTGTGATCGTATTGGCTTCAAATAATTAGCACCAAGGCCCGTCAATGAAATTATCCCTGTCCTAAGGTTACTTCAAACCTCTGAAACCCTCTTTGATATAAATAACAAAATCACTCAGAAGAAATTCTGAAGGTAAAGATGAACACCCATATTCATTACTATCAGGTCAAGATGCACACGTGTGGTTACAGCGCATCTGGCAAATCCACCATAATTATTCATCCACATGTTCTCCCTCCCTGGCCAATGCCAGAGAAAGCACTCTACTGCTCTCAGAGACACTTACCCTGGAACAACAGGAGGTAAAAGTTCCCTATCTTGGGGCAGCTCTGAAAAGCTTACGCCCTTGTTTATTATGTGGCGATGGCGGCACATGCCCATATATTAACGTGTTAAGGATCTTCTCCTCTACTGATGGTATCCACCTTCATTTCAGCATAGTGCCTCACAACACATTAGGATCAAAGTAGAACACATAAGTATATTGCAGTTCATTTCAAGCATATATTATACTAAAGACGAAGCATTTTTATCCCATCCAGATCATAACTTGAAGCAAAGATCTACTTGTTGATGCTGCACACTCAATGCCTTTTATTACTTCAGCATTTTCTAATGCTGAAGAATAAACTCCCTTTAAAAAATAAACTTTTTTTTTCTTGAAAACTCAAGCCTCCCGATAGCATCAAATGGCATTTTGGAATAGGAGCCGCATGTGGTTTTGAGCACTGTTAATTGCCTGCAGTGACATAAACAAAGGCTGACCTGGGTGCAGGCAGGGGGAGGGGAGCTTTGCAATAGGCATCTTCCATTTGCCTTTGCACGATCTCTGTTAGGTTTGTTTTTTGAAAGTACACAGAAAGCTGATTACATAAAGACAGCAAAACAAGCGTGAACGAAGGTTGTGGATACTTCCATTTACTTGAATGCCAATATTTAAAGAGAATTTAATTTCCACCTTCTGTTGTCTTGTTGGAAGCTTGCGTGGTTACCCAAGAACAAGTCTCTGTTAGAGGTGCGGCTCAGAAACTTGAAAGACCTAAATTTCAGAGTTCTCTAAAATGATTGCTGGAGAATTAATTGTTATGTTCAGTAGCTATAGTTCACCTGCTTTGTTGTTCAAAGCATGGAACAAAAAAAACCCTGAAGGGCTGCATTATGGAAAATTGTGGCATCTAGTTAGAGGAAGGAGGGAGGGAAGAGTGCAAGCAGGTGGGCTGCAGAGAACTGAAATACTTTCCCTCATACCCACGAGATACACTGAACTCAGTGGGATTTATGGAGGTCAGAGGGCACACAACTCCTGCTGCATCTCCCCAAGGAAGCCAATTGCAGCAGAACCCTTGAATGCATTCAAATTTCAGTAAGAGTAAAATAAAGATCAAGTAGTTCCTGTTATTGGCATATTAACTAATAACATACAATATATTTCAAGGCATTTGGAAGCTGACCCATGAGGACTGTGCGCTCTTGCCACTGAAATAATTGAGTGCACACCCAGAAGCAGGACATCACTAATTTCACTGAAAACTCACATTATGATTTCTTAGTGAAGGACACTCGAGCAATAAATTAAGCTTTTTTTTTATTTTTTAATTGCCATTACGGCAATTAAATTTATATACAAGTATAAATTTATATACAATAAACTGGATAGCTTCTGTAGGGGAGCAGACCCCCTAAATTGGCAGAGAAATTGCCTGTGTGGTTCAGCAAAACCATGCCTTAGCAGAAAGGCAGAAGTCCTTGTGTGTCTTCATATTGAAAGGTGTTGAGATGTACAGGAGAAATGCTAATGATTAAAAATTACGCGTCCTCTTTATTCTGCCTATATAGCCTTGTTATGGATATTGACATCGTTGTACAACTGAACCCCATATAATGCAATTTTATTCTGACTGGAAAATGAAACAGAAAAGGCTTGTGACCAAAACTGGTTTTTGGTATTTATTACACATGTTGAAAATGTATTCTGCTGTTCTGTATGAAACATTCTCAACTGCATAAAGTAAAACTTCAGAGCCATGAAACTGATTTTTGTACACAAAGGTCCTTGAGCAACTCCACCATCCATCCATCCATCCATCCATCCATCCCTCCATCCATCCAGCCCCTGAATAAAAAACTAATGGCAATGATTCAGTTTCCCAGAACACAGTGTGTTAGAACAGTAACCCACAGCGCTGTGTGAGCTGGGCCACCATTTTGTGCACTGGGACCTCCCAGTTCCGACTCCTCACAGCTGAAGGAGGCCCAGGACCTGCTGCAGAGGAGAAACCTCTGAAACAATTCTTGTAAATAAAGGCCACCTTCAGCAACGTGCTGAAACATCAAAGTTCAATACACCCTCGCAGTGCACTGCTTGCTCCAAGGAGGAGCAGCTGTAGCAGGTGGTGACACCAGAGGTGCCAGACACTTTGCTCTGCAGGTGAAGGCCATTGCACTGTATTCATGAGAGGATGGAGAGGAAAGCACGTGGTGGGAGCTGTAAGATGATGAGTGAATGAGAAACCTGGTTGAGATCAAGAATCTGGCTCTGTCATTTCACTCCCCACAAAGTATTTTCTCTCAAGCCCCACCTTCACTGTTTTTTAATTCCTCTCATTTCCCTCTCTCCTCCTCTGCACCCTTCTCTCACCGTTTTCCTACAGGGCCACCCAGTTCGTGGTAACTACCAGCAGAAATGAACTCATACCTCCAGTGGTGAAGGAGGAGCTGTGCAAGCAGTGCCAGGGAGGGCTCCAGACACAGGGGTTTTAGTCCCACGCAGGGCAGAGTGACCGATAGCAATCCTGCAAGGGAGCTGTGGAGCAAGGGGCAGGCACAGCCTCAGTGCCAGTCAGCTGAGGTCAAGAATCAGCTTAAGAGAAGGTGCAAATTAAAGAACCTGCTAGTAGGGGCCAGGATTCCTATGATAAAATGGTTGCCACGGAAATAGTGAAGAAGACGTATGACTTCCAGGATCATGCCAGCACTTCAGGGTCACCCCCACAGCCTGATCTCCAGCTCATGTTTTCCTTGTACAGACTTGGATAAACTTTAAAATGAAGGAAGACCAGCCTATTTTGCTAATTTTGAAGTGTGGAAAAATTACAGTGAGGGCGTGCATACATATGACTGATGGAAATCAAACCTCTGAAGTGCAGATTATTTTAATTATAGCCATAAAAGCATGTAAGGTACAAGTTCCAGCTAGATAGTTTCCATTCCGATCTTTAATTCTGTAGTAGTAAAAATACTTGAGTGTCTCTGTCCAGCTGAAAGAATTACAAAGTGCCTGGGTTTTATGTTAGTTGGGACACTAAGCAACAATATAGACAAGGGGGAATTATATACGTATGTCTTATTTGCAAAATAAGACATAACCAGCCTTCTCTCGTGACTCTCTCCACATGCCTTTCACTGTAAGGCAGTCACTGAAGGGACAGGTTTAATGAACAACTCTACTGATTTCCAGCCCCCGCCCTGCCCCACTAAAGCCCAATTTGCTTTGAAAGAGAACCTAACTTCTAGAGGTTTTTAAGATGTGCATGTGAACTTGCAAAACACACTTGACAAAAGTCTAGCAAATGATCCTCCAAATTCTGGCAGACGCAGACAAACTCCACACACTGGCTTCACCCTTTTCACCATGTTATACTCACAATTACTGCAAGTGCTGAGAATGTAATGTGTATCAGTAACTAGACCACAGATTTGTTTCCACAACATATTCATTTTATCTGTTGACCTAGATTAGTGAAATGATGCAAGTATTAAGACTTTAAACATCTTCAGTGGAAAGTGCTATTTTAAAATGAGACATATTTTGGCAGTTTGAAGTGCAGTTAAGATCCTCCAATCCTAACACAGTGTTTGACTGCCTCTCTTTCTACCTTAAATGGTTTTTATACATAAACACTATGAAATCCACACCTTTAAACTCCATATAATGCTAGTTATTTTATACGTATAAAAACTTGACATACACCAAACTCTTCTTCATGTAGCTGTTTGCATAGCTGTTTTGTATTCCTTTGTGTTCTTCAATCTATTGTTTAGAAAAACTGGTGTTTCATTTCACAGTTAAAAGAATTTAATTACTTGAATCGTAGAGACATGAAAGGCAAGGGAAGGAAAGAAAATATCTCTCTCACTCTAAATCATCTTCCACCAGCTAATTTGATGGTGTAACTTGGAAGTACAGAAATCTGAAATCTAGTTTCTGAGCATTTGAAACTTAAGATCTCTCTCAAGAGATATTACTCAGGTTAAGTGTGACATTTTGAAATGTCACCAAGCCCTGTCTCAAAATCAGAAGTTTTAACACAGAACAGATACCTACCTACTTTAATTCAGAACCCATTCTACATGTGGTGACATTCTAAGAACCTCTGTGCATAACCTTTCTCATTGTAAGGAGAGAAAAAAAAAAATCACTTCAGGAATCTCCTTCCTGTCCAAATAAACAGCAACTGCTAAAATCAATGGCTGGAATCACTTTACAAAAGCCTTATTATTCTGATACAGCCACAAATGTTGAATGGAAAATATTTTTTCTGCTGAAATTCACTATGTCAGGAAAATAACGTTATTTTCTCAGTAAAGACATTTGGTTTTGCTGGAAGGCTGAAGTTGGAAAAAGTGGTAGTACTTGCCAGAGATGCACTCAATCTTTACATTTCATCAACTGCAGCACCAGAACCATGCCACCTACAGGAGCCCTCATGATTACTACCATGGTTCTCTTCCTGACACACTTTGATAATCATCAATATTAATATTAGACAAATAAAGTATGTAATCAGTTTTAATATCTACATATGGTAGCATATGAATAAATTCTGTAAATTACTGCTTAATTTGCAAGCAAACTAACATCTAGGTTCTTCAGAGAGTTTAAAATCATTACACATAAAAATGTTAATTTTAGAAAGTATCCATGAAAGGGATTAACCTAACCTTTTCTTGTCCAGTCCCTCAATTTGATAAATTATCACTGGCAAGCTATGAAACTTGCTTAAAGCATTCTCTCAAGTCAGTCGTCATTTTTTCAGTCCTAGTAATTTTCTAAGAGTGTGCTAATACACTTGTACAGCCAGGATGCAGACTTTTCTAAATATCAAAACTGAAAAAACTCCAGCTATTTTCAGTACCACAAACACAGGGCTGTCACTCAGACTTCATTCATCATATAAGGTAATTAAAAAAAAAGTCGTAATTATTATGCAGGATATAAATAATACTGGAAGTGATGATCAAGTCTTCATCAGCTGATAGGTATCTGGCTGTCAGAGCAAAACATAAAGGAATACAGAACTGAAACGACTTTCCCAGTCACTGATTCCAAGGACTGCAATTTTAGGCAAACAACTCTTATGCTTTTTATAACTTAACCTTTGTCTTGACCTGCTCCACATCTCCCCAAACTTTTAGTGGAGAAATAACCAGGTTTGAAATAGCTCAACAGTTTAATGGTAGTTCATACTGCATGTTCCTGTGCTTGATCTGTCCTGAGATTTAATATTTCTTCACATTCCTGCAAGAGTTCCTGTTCACAGCAATACACATATCCAGCATTTCTACCACTAAAGCAGCACAGTCCCTACACCAGCTTGAATCTCTCCTTTCCCTGGATGTTCAGACCCCTCCCCCTTAAAATTCCACGTGAGAACTACTGTACCTGCAGACAAACAACCCCTCTCCCCCCCTTTTCTGAATTTTCTGTACCTAATGGGAACCCAGGATTACAAGTGTTTTAGCAGAATAACTCACCATTGCACAAGCTCTACTCATTTCCCAGCAGAAATCTTTCTAAGTTCCTCTTTAAATTCATTTCAACATTTTTCCTATTCTCCATTTTTCAGGGTTACTAGGCCATCAGATGTCAGGTTCACATTCTTCCTAGTAGTGGTAATGTTATCTGACTTTTTACCAGTACAAATTTGTTTTATCGAGGATGCTCCTTCACTACATTCCACTCTTCTCCCCCAGCCCCACCCAAGAATTAATGGAAATTAATCTAAAACTAAAGTAACCACTTGAAGAAAAGGCATCACCATGTATGCTGACTGACAACCAGTGGTATCAAAAAAATAATTAGAAAATTCACTCTTTCTTCACTGAACACTCAAAAATCAAAAGTAGCCACTGCCAAACATGAAATACAATGAAGACGGCAACAAGCTCTGTATTTTGGTGCATTTTACACTATGATTTAACTTGCTCACCAGTTACACCTAAATTCTAAATATTGAGGAGTGTGCATGGATGTATTTGGCACTTTTCCTTATTAATGAAATTAATTTAGTGAGCACTGTTTTAGATTCTGACCAGTTCAGACCAGATCTTTTCCCAGAAGTTACAGAATTTCAAAGTGAAGTATTTAATTACGCCACAACACACCTTCTATTGTTATTGGCACACCAAGTAAAAGAAACTACAAAAATGTGATTTAACTCAGGTAAAACAAAGATGCCACTTCATTTTTGTGATGATGTGCTTTTGTTTAGATACCTCACCCAACCAGCTCTTTAAGAAGTTTCTACTTATTAAGTATTATTAAATATTCTTGTCACTCCGTGAGAAAGATCTTTATTCAGTTGGAAATAAAGACAGACTCAAACTTTGTTTTATTTTTTAATAAAGTTTAAATAGTTAAAGTAAGAGGAAAGAATGTTTTAAAGCCAATATGTTTTTTGTTCCATGCTAGGCCTTAAAGTTGGATTTACTGGCAAATACGGGCCACGGGAAGAGCTGTATACTTAAAATGCTGGTGTAGAACATATTAAAATAGCCAGTGACTCCCTCCAGTTTACCTTAAAACAAAGGAAACACAATCTCTACAGTTTTTTAAATGTATTGCCTCTTATCCTGATTAATGGAAAAATTATGCCTACAAAAGACACTTTTGTTAAATATGAAGACTCTACAAAATAGTTGCTTTATCGACTGGCAGGACTTTGAAATTGCCCAAAATATTTAGATATGTCTGCCTAAGGAAGTTTATAAATGCCAATTCAACAACGTAACAAAAATTCCAAACAGAACTGGAAATTAGAATAACTCAACCAAATCATCCCTCTGTAAGAATATTATATTTCAGTTCTGCATAAACAGAGATCAGCATGGTTTGTTTTATTTTAAAAATTCTTCATGTCCTGCAGAATATAGCATAGGTTTGTTTCATTAGTACCTCTTCCACTCCCTTCAAGCTATTTCCTCGTTAACATTTAAAACACTATCTAACCTGTCTACTGACTTTTTCTGCCCTTAGGGCTCTTCTTAGCTTCAACTCTATCCTCACCCATGGAGATCCTTCCCCTCTTGCTTCATAAAGAGGTTGTTATTCATTTGATTGATTTTTCATTTTCTTCCTTTTTCAGATACAGGTAAGTATCCTACCATAAAGGGAGCATGGAAACGAATGGGAACAGCACTGGGAGTTACCAGGACATTTACAAGCCAGGACTGTGAGTAGGAACTTCAACAGCCACTATTTTTGAAAGAAGAATGTCATGCTTTCTTTATATTTGATAATATTTGACATATTTGATAATATGTCTACTATAAACATTGTTTTGTGCCACAAACAGTCACAAACTGCAGACAAAGCAATAGAGCACAGTTTGATGAATTCACTGTAACAAAAAAATTGGTAGAGTTCTAGTAGCATCTGCAATGGTAACAAACATTTAGAAACCAAAATGATCCAATAACCTAAAAATACATCTGCTAAACTAAGGAAAAATCTGTGCAATGAGATTAGAAGCTTCCACATTTCGGACTGATTGCTCAGGGACCACAGATGTGAGGAAGTATTAGCTTGGAAAAGTCTCAGCTTTCCAAAATTCAAAATCATTAAAAAGAAATCTGTTCATCATTCTATGACTTAACTGTTTCCTAGTCTATGGAAATAAACAGCAGGATACAATCCTGTTTGCAACATCCATTCAGTTTTCTTTTTTTTTTTTTAAAAAAAACTTTTTAAAGTAAATTAAGAAAATATTCTTGGAGGAAAAAAAAATAGATGAACTTAAAGAAACGCCATGACAGATCCTGAGACAAATTATCCTACATCATTGCTAGTTTATGAAAACCGGTTTGAATAATAAACACACTAGAGTATTCAGTGACAGCATACAAATCAAAAGTATTTGTAAATTATTAAGTTGTGCATGTTTTTAACTGACAAAACATGCTCATGGGCTTACTTTAAAATCTCTCACTGCTTGTTATCAAAGTTAAAAGATCATTTGCATACCAATATATATACTGTAAACATGAACTTCTCATTAAGGAAAGATGGATTTACAGTAATTTGATCTTTTACAAAAAGCTACTGGTAACCGAATCTCTCAGTGTCTAACTTTCTAGAAAATCGAACCAGTGTTTCCACCCTCAAAGCTGAAACACTACCACTTTACGAAACAGCCCTGTTTATTTGTTAATCAGAAATACAATCAAGTGACATATTTCCATTTGCTTTTTGGCTGACAGTTTTCAGCTTCATTATATTTTACAAGAAAACAGCAGACTTGCAGAAGTCCTGTAAATTCTTTCATATCGCAACTGATTTAATTATAGCAGTGAACAAACGCAGCAGTGATGCAAAATAAGATCAGCCCAATTGCCCTTATCTGATGACAGGATCTCTCTTCCTGTTTGGCTTACAGCAGTGAGGACTTCTTGTTTTGTTTCGGCTTTTTGTTGGTTTCTTTTTTTCTGGTCAGGCTGCCTCTGTCAGGACTAACAGAAGCAAGAAGTTGACATGCCCTTTTAATTCCAGCTTGAGAACGATCCTTATATGAATATAGCTGAGTTTCAATCAGTAGGTCGGGGAATGATACTAATGTGGAGAAAATTATCTGGATAGCTCATATGTTCGCTTAGCCATTGAATGGGTGTTTCCAGCATTGGCTCAATTCCATGAATCATCACTTGAGTCTTCTGCTCTCCATCTAATTAAAAAAAAAAAGAGAAACTACTAGTATATCACTCAAAGTTCAGAGAAAGATTAAAACATTTACTCAAACTTCATTTATGGTAAATTTAATTGGTGTTAACAGAATTTAACATTTAACAGAACAAAAAGTAGGAACTAGCAATGTGGAGAAAGCTGAAATTTCTATCACCTAAACCAGAAACTTTGAGTTAAAATTAATTCCAAGAAAAAACTGGGTTAAAATGAAACTTAATGAAAATGCCATTCTTCCTTGCTAGTAGTAAGGTTGTTTTTTTTCTTTCCCTACAGTGATCACAGCTTGGTGCCAATCCAGTTAAGGCATATCCACCTCACCTGGCTGTAAGGCATAAGAATATAATACCTGTAATATTCCTGAAGTAATTTTGTTTTGCTAAGAATAATTTATGTAGATCACTAGCAAAATTTCAAAGTTACTCCAAGGGCTGAACTGGCACCAGCTCTTTCTCACTTAGTTTCATCTCTTGGAAAAGCTAAATTAGCAAATGATTCCCAGTATGACAAGAATATTTTCTAAGAATATTTCAATTCTTTTTATTTATACTTGTCCCAGAGGATGCAAGTACTTTGATCCTTTGATTCAAATTATGGGAACCAGCTAAAGCAACTGACATAACTGTCATGACATGAACTAAAACAACAAAAAATGAAAATTTATTTCAGAATCTTGAGATGAGAAGAGCATACGAAATATGCTCCAAATAATGGTTGAGGGGGAGAAAGTAGGCAGTGACCTTTTACTGATTTTATACTATGCTACGGCATTCTCACATGGACCTACCACAGTGAAATCTACATTCGGTGGTCAAAAATATCACTGCCTTTTGTAATTGGCATTTTATGCCCCCCTTCACTGTCTGTATTACAGAACAAATCACCATCCTCCCCCAGAGCTGCATGGAAGAGAGCAGAATCTAGAAGTGAAGGTACCATTACTGCTCTTTCATTCAACCACCCCAGTTGCAGCATAATTTCTAACTAGACAAAATCCTATTTGTTTGGTAATCAAAATGCTTTGACAGCTGTCTGAAGAAGTTTGTAGTATAATCAGGTACCTATGCCAGTGCACTAAATTACACTGGGAAGAATCATCCTTAAATATGCAGTTGACTTCATGCTAGTAATAATTCTTCCTGCGAGAGCAGACAGTTAAGTTTGCTTAAATTGAAGCGTTATACTTCTGTTACTTGTTACTTACATACAGTATATTCTGTACAAATTCTTGCTTCCCTGAATGGCATAACATATGCATTATTGCACTAAATTAAGCATAAACAATTACTGGTTTCTGGTTTTATTGCAGGCAAATCTGAAGAATGAAGCATGTAATTTAAAAACAAACTTCTGGTATTTCCAGCCAAAACAGGTATTTATTGGGCTGAAACACTACCAGTCAGATTGTCAAGAGTATAACTCCAAAAGAAAAGATCTTGGAAACCCAGTTTTCCCATTCAGAAGTTAGGGAACACCTAAATATTCCTAATATCTAAGTAAACTCCAAATATATGTACTTAACACTTCCAAATGAAAACCTACCTATGGCATTCCTTAAATTGGTCAGAGTTAGTGACCTTTTTTTACATTTTATAGTATTATTTAATTTTCAGAAAAAACTAATTTTCATAAAAATAGATGACAAAACGCCGATTTGGCATTAGCACTGTGCTAGCACCCTATGAATATCTGACTCTTCTTAGCAAGAACTTGTAAAAAATAGATTAAATGCTTTAGAACCTCAGTATCACCTTCTTATCATTGGAGGAAAGGTTTACATGTGAAAAATATTTTCTTTGGCTCTTCTTTTACCGCATGACACAGTGTTTTTTTATGTGCGTGTACTCCTCAATGCCTCTTGCTTAGAAATGAAATACAGTTAATCTGGGTGTCCCATTCCCTGCTCCTTACCCAGCTTTATCCCTTTCTCATACAAGTCTTTTATTCTGTTCCTCAGCAAACTGAGAAAGTCTCAGAGGTCAATGAAGAATTTACAGTTTAATTAAAGTCTAAATCTCTGCATTAGCATTGTTTGTGCTGTAGTATTATCTTTGACAAAGCATCACTTCTCCTTAATTCCTTTTCCCCTTGAGGCTTGACTAAAAAGATCTTATCTACCAATTCTGTATTTACTATAGCCTTCTTTCAAAAAATCCATTGTTTTTACTTTAACATTCTTCCCTCCTTTTGTTACTAGGGGCCATAAACTCTCACTTAAGTCACATTTACCCAAACTTTCCTCAACGTTCATGCTTTCAGTCACTCACCCGATTTTAAATCACATACCGAGTCTCTCTCCTACAGACATCTTCTAGACTTTTTGTAGCAAAAAGTTGTCAACAGCAAATACACTAATAATGTTACTGATAAGCATGCTTATTTTCTCAACAGCTGTCTAATTCTTATCCATTTCCACTGTCATCTGGGTTCTGGATGATTTGCTAGCTATCATGAAAGCTTCATCCACCCGTTTTACAGATATAATAGAATTACAAAATACACACCAACTGCTGTCCTCTTCTTCCCCACCCCACATTCTATTCTTTTTGATAACAAAAAGTCTTTTTAAACTGACAAAATGCATCTACAAAGTGTACAAGTTGCTAAACACAACATGTATTTAAATGAGTGGTGCAAGATTTAAATGACCTGATTACAAAGATTAATGTCACTCTGTGTCATTGGACCAGGCCCATGAAAATTAGGGCAAATAGCTCTGCTCATCATAGTACACAGGGTCCAGACCTGATGACATCATTGCTGTCAATACCCATTTTACAATATTCAGTAATGTAGTTTAAAACCCCCATGATTTCCTCAAAACTAATACGTCCAAGTTTTCCAGTAATATCATTGACTTTTTATTTCCTCTTAGAATCATGTCAGAATTGAGTTACGTGTTATGTATCACATGACCTAAGATGGTTTCTTTTACTTTGTCGCAAATTAATATCAGAAATAAGATGAAGTGGAAATACAAGAAAAATAAAAGCATAGCAATATATGTTTTGTAAGAAGTTTTTTAGTGCGTATGTACATAATGACTATTTATTTAAAAGCAGAATCACTCCATTACTGAAATGATGGACAAATAGCAAACACTGTTTTGGCATTTGCAAAAAAAAAAAAGGCTGAAAATCAATTAAGTCATAATATCAGAGTTGCTGTCCCAGGATTAAATGATTTTTCTTTTTTTTCCTTGTGGAACTCCATCAATAAAAGAAGCTAGTATAGCCCCCAAAAGTCACTAGTGGCAAGCGAGAAGCACAGATGGCAAAGCTTTTTGGTAAAATCTAAAAATATTCCATCTCCAGAATGCAGGTAATTATGCTTACACATTATGTACTAAGACATTTTTGAGACATTTCAGACCACTTAATTTAGACATTAAGTCAAGGCTGCAACACTTTCAGTAGGTACCTGACCAAGGCTAATGGATCATACCATGTAAAGTCAGAAGAGTTTTCCAGCTCTGTACAGAAAATGGAGAGAAACAGGCACCTCTAAAGCAAAGGGCTTAGGAAGAGATCTGCTTCTCAGTCATCTAAAAGGTGTCTCAGTGTTCCTGATCAGGAAACCACCTTGATCCAGCCAAAGAAAGTATTGGCAAACCCGAAGAAAGTACTGGCAAAGGTCTCTCTTTTGCAGATAGGCATCCGCTGGAAGGAAGCAAGAGAGAGTGGCCTGTTGCATCTCAACAGAGTCCTTGAGGCAGTGGCTGAAAGCCCTCCTCAACCTGAGGCAGCTTGAGTCCACTCTCCCTTCTTTAAGGGGAATGCCCTAACTACTACAATATTTGCTGTTGTGAATCCTCAGCTTCCTTAAAAAAACCTTCAATGTTCAGGGATCAGTGAGATACAGCAAAAGAACAAAAAGGAAAATCTGTAGTCTTCAGAGAAGGTGGGAAGATGTGCAATGTCATGGTATCACACAGTAAGTTTTTCCATTTCCTTTAGCTATATAAGTTATGGCTTGCAAAGTACACCACTCAATATTAGGAAAATGAGCTCATTCAGCATCAATTCAGATTATTGCATTTTAAATACATTTTTTACACCTTATTATTAATTACCTTATTATTTAAAAAGAAAGAATTGAAGATAGAGGGAAAAGGTTAGTTTAGTTCTGAGACACAGTCAAGTGCCTAAGAGCAGCATAGTGAGAAGGCACTACTTCTGCCAAAGGTACTTATTTCAGCAGTTTTTCCCACAGATTAGCACCTCAATGCTCACCAATGCTGCAGCGACATTCTCCCTTTCACTTACACAAGATCAGCTCCTCCAGAGAGACTACATCTGTGAGGTACCACTTAAAATTCTTTAGTGGGATGAAATACCTCCCTTCTGATTTGTGGCCTCAAGCAATCACCTGTCAGGACAATCTAGCAGGTTTAAATCCCTTCACTGATAGACAATACAAGATATTCAGGATTTAGCAAAAGTGTCCCTGGAGTACTCAGTTGGAATCCTCTGTATGCAAGTGTTCTGCATAGCAAGTCCCAGAACCTACCCGTAGTCAGGGGCAGCACCACTTTACAGCCCTAAATAGGGAAATAGAACTCTGTGCTTCAAACTACAAGCAAACTTCTTGCATGATACAAGGCCATGGAACTATATTGGACAAGGATACTTAAGTGTGTAAGGAGTAAATACAACCAAGCGTCATGCAGTAGCAGCATTTTAATAATGTAACATAACTAGATTCCAGCCTTCTCAGTTGTGAAGTGAGCCAGAGATACTTGCTTGCTTATCTTCAGAATACATCGTATTTTCTGGATTAGATGATACTAAACGTATTACTGGCAATAGCTATATGATACTGTAGGAAAACTCCTTTTGGGTCAGCATTATAAGAAGCAGAGTTCTCCTTTTGTGCCTGTGGTGTGGCTGCTTTCCTTCCCACTTCTCCTGCTCCTCAGATTACCAGGCAGAACAGGCTCTTAGGCATAAGTATCTTGAAACGCCAGAGCACTCCTTGACAGCATATGCTCAGCACCTGGTGCCTGGGACATCTCTGAATCTGAAGACACACACCAACATCTTCATTGGGAAGATTTTAATCTAGCTCTTTAGGATCTCCTAGGAAATTACTTGCAGACACATAGCTTTCAGTAATGTGCTTCGTGTGAGTAACGTAATGTGCAACCACTAAGTTTGTTACTGACAGATATGGCTGACCCAATTTTAAAAGCCTAAAGCCAAAGCTGGGCAGAGATAAGTCTCTGGCAAGCAAAAGTGAAAATCTTCTTCTTGGAAGCAAGGCTTCTGGTCTAGCACAGAGGATCACATTTGGGACACATACATACATATGTGCAATTCTTTACAAAAGACTACTCTATATTAGCAAGTAAATTCAAAGGCTGTGTTCTAACCTGTAACCACAGGTGGTAAGAAAGCACTGAACAGCTGCTGGAGTTATCTTTCCCCTCTGTGGGCACCTCAGGTTGGATATTCTAGGACATACAGAGAGGAGACAGTCCCAAACAAGTCTCATAGTCTAAAGAAGTACTCCTCCAGTGACTTCTGCACTGGTAGTAGAAGAGAAACAAACAAGCACTTGATAAACATACTTCATTTTTTGCAATTTTAAGTATGTAGCATCTCTAAAACTCCTCAAACCTCAGTATTGTCAGCAATGGTTCCATTTGATACAGGGATCTTTCACCTGCTAGCCCTAAAACTGATGAATACCATCCACCTCTTTAATAATAACCTATCCAAAACTGAAAGCAGCTTTAATGTCCAATATTAAAATTGACAATGAGTGGGTACCATTTACAACAAAACAAGCTTCATGATTATTTTGATTGTGTGTGTGCTACAAAAAAATCTCATGTGCTCATAAAATACAAAAAAAACCCCAAAACCCTAGGCTAAGGGGTATTTGTGAACATTTCCACATCACTTTTGTAATATTTACTATAGCCAGATACCACATATTTTTTAATTTATGGCAAAATATTTCTTTCCTTAGTAAGCAAGCTTGAATGAATTAAACTATCTATAAATCAAGTACTAAAGCTTTGCTTTTCTTCAGTACCTTTAAAAAATATTAGAAGTTAAAACCTATTATTTCAGTCTTTTTCATTCATAAACTCTAATCTAACTGGAATATCTCCAATCTGTTTTGGCATGCATAGGTGTAAAAGTGACCAAAGTACAGAAATATGGCGAGATGTTCTGACTCCACAGTAATGACAACCTTAATATAAAGGTCTCAAATAGCAAAACAAACTTGTATTCTGAACAAATCTTACGCACTTAGCTGAGTACTAAGAGGAGCTCAATATCTACATATGGGAACTGCATAAAAAATTGATTTTGGTTAAATTTCATAGTTAAATGATCACCTGCTCTTTGAATGAACTCAGTACAAGTACTTCAGACAGAGAACACTTACACTCTCTTTACTGATATATTTCACATTTAAGAAGTGATAGCTTCAAGGTCTAAGTTCACTACACATTCTACTGAGCAGCAGTCCTTTTAGTTAAAATTCTTTAAATTGGAATAAAATCTCAGTAGGAGTTTTCAGAAGCTTCACAGTAGCCCCCAGGCTTTCCTTACTTTTTTGTGAATTCCATCCTATGAAAAAACGACCCTGCTTGTCACGGTAGTAGGCTTTATTGCTAGAAGTGACTCATTTTCCTTAGCAATCTTAACATACTTTTAACCTCACTTTGACCACACATAAACTACCAAAATCCTTATTTCCTTCCTCTCCTCTAATTTTGAGTAACTATCAGTTTAAAGAGACACAGAGATGATACCTTGGATCAAATCAGCAGATACACTGTTCAGTATCCTCTGACCAAGAGCAAGAACACACAAAAAATTCTGCAAAGCCAACTCTAAAATAGCCTAGCCACAACAAAAGGTTCCTCTGACCTCAAAAATTTTAGAATATGTGACATAAAAGCACAGGACTGACTTTTCCTTCCTGCCTATATATCTCAACAGCTCTGGTAAAAGCCACTGAAGCTGATTTCAGGTGAAGAACTCAAACACAGAAATATATGGTCAACGCATCGTTCAGAACAAGTCAGAACAAGTCTCCTTCTTAAAATGATTCTGTATCTGGAATAAACATTGCTCCAAACACAAGACAAAGTTTGGAGAGTAAGAATTTCAGTTTCTGGATATAATCTAACTGCCCAACATGAATACAAACAAACAATCACACAGATCTGGTTAACTATCAGCAACAAGACAATAGCACTTATTTTAATCATTGGTAGTAATGTGAGTTCAATTGCTCAAGCTGAAGGTCACCGTTTTCCTAAATGGATGTTTTCAGCTCAGGATATTCTTGATATTTGCTCAGATATCCCAGAGAGCTGTCAACTATGGCAAGTTCCTGTCCTCAAGACAACTGATGACAAGTAAAATCTACAACTTTATATTTTGTTTAAAAATTTCTTTTAAAAGGAATGTTAATTTTTAATACGTTTACTGAACAACTCACAGAAAACAGAGCAAAAGTGCTTAACCTATCTTTTCTAAATAATTTCTTCTTTTTTTTTAAATTCTTCTCCAAAATAAACAGTTAGACATATCAGTCTCTCCATCCTGGAGTGTTTTGTCACTCATATTACATATCTCAATATAACCCTTTCAACATCTTGATGTCATTTTACCAGAGCCCCTCACAAGAACTACTGCTTCTTGTCCAAAACGCTGCGATAGAACTAGACCTGTATCAACCTCAGTGAACTCTGTTCTTGCAGAGTACTGGACTACAAAAGCCCAACTTCAGGCAAGATATGAATATGGACTGCCATTAAGTCCATATTCACTGATTTAGCTTTAATTACTGCTCTATTTCTTTGCATGGTTTTGACACAGGCCAGTTGGCTGATCTCTACGTGATCTTCTTGTGGCATAAACATCTCAACCTGTAACTTGAAGGAGAGGAAAAAAGCTTCTTTGTCATGGTTATAAAGTTCTTAGTATGATTATATCCAGTGGATTACATTCCAGCAAATGCCTAGCCTTCTCTATCCCCAAAATGGAAGTAGATGAATATGCAATATTATCATTGACATCAAATATAATTAAATACTGAGATGGAATCAAACATTTGATTCATAATTTTCTTCTCCATCCAATTTTTCCTCTCTTGTCATTTCCTGTCATCTTCTACCTCAAGTCTATCCTCAGGTTAGATAGCCACATTTCTGAAACATAACAAAAAAAAGTGGATTAAAATAGTCACTACAAGCAAGTTTATTACACTTTGGAGCAGCTCACGAGAACTTGGCTTACACTTCTAATCTCATAGGAGCCAGAAAACATGTAAATGAACTAGAAAACTTTTTTCTATTGAAAAAGTCAATTGAAAAAGTTTTTAGAGAAAGAGAATTTGGCCTCAAACACTGCTAAGCAGACTAAGCTCGAGCAGACTATTTTTAACAGTTCCCCAAAACAGTTACTGACAGTAATGCTGTCTAAGACAACCAAGGGAATTTTTCTGTTCATAAAAGAGTTCATGCAGCTCAATAGAAAAGCAGATAGAGGATGGAAATGAAAGCTTTACTTAACTAAACATTGCTGTTGTTGCTTTTTTATTATTATTTTGATTCTCGTATATTTCATAGAAGTTTTTTAATGGGCTTGATGACAGAACACTAAAATACTTTTCTTAAACATCTGACATTATAGTATTTAAAAGGTTTTAGAAGACCTTACAAGACTGAGCCCAAGATGCTTCCCATCAAACATCTAGCTTCAAGCAGAATAAAAAAACCCCAAAGATTAAACTCCCAGGAAATATTCTTATAACCCTTCTTCCTTAGCATCGGTGCCTTAGCCTCAGCCCTGAACTGGCAATAAACCTATGCTAATTTAGAAAAGACTGGGGTTAGCGACTGAGGTTTATAAAACAATTTTCTGCAATGCGTTAAGTTTAGCCATGCACATGTGGACAAAGTGACAAAGTTCAGTGCAAATCGTCCTGCTGCCCCATGTAACAAGCAAGCACACAATACATTTATACATACGAGGAACAGGCAGGGTGTGCATTAAAAGATAAACAGTTGAATGTGTGACAAACTGAGGCCAACTCATCCATGATATGTTTTCCATTGCTGAGGGAGAGATAAATCACTTTTAGGAGTTTTGTAGCTTTTCTGAACAGCAGGCATCTTGACTTAAAATAAGTTAACCCTTTCATGCACTATGCCCTTAATTAGATTTGAGGTTGCCCTTCCCTCTAAACTGTGTAGAGCTGACCTTCAGAAATTAGGGCTATCTCTGTATACAGCTAGGGAGCTAAATGTGATCAATGTTCTAGAAAAAAAACCAAACCAAAACAAAAACAAACCCCATTTGATAAATATTTTTGTCTATGAAGTTTGGCCTAAAGCAAATCAATTTACTGTAAAAGACCTTGCTGCTAATAGCTTGTGAGAACTTTTATAATGTCATTGTTTTCAAAATACTATTATGCCAATCAATTAAATAAATTCTCTATGCAATCATACTATACATTCCCTAAGCATATGCACATTCATACACTTTTGAGGGTTTTAATGGCATTCTTGAACTTTCAACCTCTAGTTTATTTCATTTTCAAGTTACTATATTTCACATCATGCCTGCAAATATTCTGTGATTCTAATAGCTGTCCATCTCTTATAAAGAACTTTTCAGCTAACAAAATGATGACCTACTCCTAGCAAGGCAAAGAAGGATTACTGTTTCTGAAAAATCACTGTCAATACAGAAGAGAGCAGCATATTCACTTTTTTCAAGCCATAATGCTAATTGTTAGTTTATCTGCTCAGTTTAATTAATCAAATTCAAAAGTTGACATTTGGACATAATTACAGTTTAAAAACATTTGGCAGAAGAGTGATAAGCAACATATACAGATCGAAAGCTTAATTGCTCTTATTTCATGTTTTGTGCCTTCTCCCATTTAACTAGAGAAAAATAAACTGGGTTTTTCCTTTTAAAAAATGCTACTTCCAGGAATATTATTATGTTATTTAACAAAGTAAACAACTTCACAAGCAAACAATTGCTGTGAAAATGGAGATGAGCTATTTAATTATGTCCAAACTATGGACACTTTTGTTCCATGTCTGACAAATTCTTCGACCTCTGCTAAGCTGATCAGTAAAAACTCAACTAATTGAATCCATCGATGTGAAAAACCACAGGCTCAAGTCTGTACCGCATACATCAAGCTGAAGGATTTCTGCTTCAGCCATGGCGGTAATAGTGAGTGGGGTCAGGTCAAAGAGGGTTAAAGCAAGTCAGGATATAGCCAAAGGAATACATCAAACACTGATTTTAAAAGGGCAATTAATCTTAGACAGAAATGCTTCCTGGGGAATGAGATCTCAATCTTAAGAGCACACTACATGATGTAGCAGTAAAAATGTACATATACAAGCTTAGAGAGCTTTCATCCTGTGATCACAAACAGAAGGGGAGTGCTGTTTATCAGAGAAATACAAACCCTTGCTAAAATACTTACATTAGCTTCTTCCGGGCCCTTACTCATTGAAAAATAAATTCTGTAATGAGCAGGCAGTGGAGTTTGCACACATGAAATATCTTTTTTTCTATACATGTACTTTAAGTTCTTTTGAGCAGCTATCAGACTAAAGTATTTAGAGATCTCTATCACAGTAAAATTAAAAAATTTAGTATTGAAAAGTTCAGGAAAGAGTGGCTAAAGGAATAAAGGAATACCTGCAGGGCTCTTTACACTGAATGCGAAGTTTAAAACAAACCAACAAACTAACCAACCCTCCCCAAAACAGCTACCTGGCCAGAGTTAAAACTGGAAGTGAATTTTCATCAGAAGTTCATCTTAGTTTTTCCATTCCAAAATATCAAGAGAGTTAGCTGCAAAACTCATAATCATATAATCTCTATTTTTAATGAGAATTTGACTCATTACTTAAGTATTTTTATCTTGGAGTTCGGAACATATTTTTCCATTTTATAGTAAAAAAACAGATCCATAAAAGAACACAGACATACAGCATTTGCAAACAAAGTTTGCTAAGTTAGTATCATTAATTAGTTAGCAATATACTAGAAATCATTAGCTATGTGGACAAAACACTGTGTACACAGCTCTGAAATGAGTTACACCTAATTTGGCTGCATTAGTTCATTAAAAAGAATTTGCTTTGCAACCCCCCTTTCATCTGAGGATACTGATGCCCAACATCACAAGTGGCAGAATGGCATCTGTTTGTGTATCTGGTCCATACATCTGGCTTCTTGGCTTAAATTTTTAGTAACAACTTGCACAAAGATACTAGACTTAGGGAAGTTTCCCAAAGTGCCGACACCCCCTGCATTTTGTCATCGTAAATGTGGTGATGTTACCATCAGGAAAAAGGACAAGGAGCACAAGAGCCCTCAAATCTTCACTAACTGTAGCACCTCTGTGCACATGTCAAGCCAGTGCGTAAGACTTTGGCTTTGACATAAGTTTAACCTCAGTTTTCTTACAAATATTCTCCAAATGGCTACAGGTGCAAAATAAGATATAAAGTTATCCACTGTTTATCCACTGAATGTGAAGTTACCAAAATCTCTGATTAAAATGAGGTATTCAAACAGGGCACAACTACTATTAGCAAGTGCTGCTGAATCCTTAGAGAAGAGAGTAGGACATAGTACATAGTATTATTAGTGGATTACTCTGCTATACATTATTTATAAGACTACTACTTTTCTCCTAATTATTTTCTATAGGTCCTTTAGTTTTGCAGGTTGTTATTTCCAGCCCTGTAAGAGGTTTATCTCCTGGAAAAATCAGGTTATACCTATATGCATCAAGGCAGAATAGAACCAGACTGCAAGAGAGGTGCAAGGAAGATGGGAATGATTTTACTCAGCCAACCACCAAAGACACACAAAACATACCTAATTTAAAGGTATAGATGAAACTCACAAAATGGATCAGAACTCACTCTCTGAACCTCAGGGCAAGTGCCAGAAAATAACTCATGCCTATTCAGCCAAACTATCTCCCTCTCCATTACTGCATATTGAGAATAGTCCCCAAACTGTTAATCCATGAACACTGCTCAAGTTTTCTGGGAGAGTATTAATTGCCCGTGACCAAAATTATGCCAGAGAACTGCTGATAGTCATATAGCACAAATCACATATGTTCTAGCCCTCCTCTGTTTACTAGTGTAAATAAAAACACTAAGACCACAACATCCAAATCTGGTTGTGTGCTGCAGTGTCCTGGTTGAGAACTTCACATTGTGGGTCTTCAGAAGGTTATTACTGTCTCCTGAAAGTTTTGGTAGACCCATATCTCCAGTTACTTCTTCCACCAATTACAACACTAAAGGCATTGTCACATTTTCTACGAAACTAACCATAAAAAATATCCTGTAAGTCTATTTTGTGTACTTTAGTTGTTGCTGACATGCTTGTTGCTGTCAACAAGGATATATGAGAAACTAGAAGAAAGGTTTGTTTTGCATTTCTTTTCTGTGAAGTTTTTGATGGGTCAGTCACACTGAATGACCTCTGTGGCCCCTTTGTAGTAAGACAGACTGATTTAGATCATGATTCAAAAAAATCCAACTCTTAACTCTGCTACTGACCTCAGTGTGACCAGGTACAAGCCACATCACCCCTCTGTGGTTCTTAATTTCTCCTTCATTTTTGTCTCTCTTCACTTGTCCTTTGTCTAAGTGATAAATTCTGTGGGAACACATTGCAATGTGTACAGTGCATAAAGAACCTGAGGTCTCCTGCTAAAACAAAAAATACTCATTTTAAAACTGAAAATTCAACACAAGCAAAATATTTTGTCAAGATGCTTTGATCCCAACAGTTCTAGAACTCGCATACATGGTAGATTACTAGAAATTGAGCAGGGTTTCTGTCAGTAATTTTCCACAATCTTTTGTTAACTGCCTAGATTTTCAGATCTATAGCATTCCATCAGAAAATTGGTGGTAGGACGCTGATGTTCCCAGGAAGAGAAGACTACTCTAGAATGAAAAACCCACCTCTCTTCTCCAGAGAATTTTAGAAGAGTTGGCTTGCAATTTTCAAACAGAGTAAGTTAAATTTCAAAAAAACTATTTTGCTCTGTGGAGGATTTTACTTTCTCTATTTCATACTACTACAGCTAATGATAGACTTAAAAAACTTTGTTGTGCCTGAATAAATTCATTGGCCTTTTGAAAAATTTAAAGAGAATAGTCTGGTGTCTGATACTAATAAAACTTATTGGGTGGCCGGCAGAACAAATGTAGCTGAAGCTGAACACATTTCCAAAGGCTTGTTCAAGAAAACAGGATTATTTCCCTATTTGCTGTACCTCTTCCTACAGTCTATCCTTTTGAATGTGCATGCTTGTGCACTCCCAGAAACCACTTCTAAGTTACAAAGAAAAAGCACATTACTCTTATGATGTTAGGAAAGTTGTTGGATACAAGAGGAAAGACTAGACTAGAATAGACTATTGCAGACTATTGGAAGGGACCTATAATAATAATCTCGTCCAACTGCCTGAGCAATCCAGGGCTGACTAAAAGTTAAAGCATGTTATTAAGGGCATTGTACAAACGCCTCAAACACTGACAGGCTTGGGAATTGACCAACCCTCTAGCAAACCTGTTCCAGTGTTTGACCATCTTCTCAGTAAAGAAATACTTCCTAAGGTCCAGTTTAAACCTCCTTGGGGCAGCTCTGAGCCACTCCTAGATGTCCTATCACCGGATACCAGGGGGAAGAGTTCAGTACCTCCTGTTGTACTTCCCTCCTCACAAAGCTGTAGAGAGCAATAAGGTCACTCCCCAGTCTCCTTTTCTCCAAACAAGACAGACCCCAGTCCTTAGCTGCTCTTCACAGCACACACCTTCCAGCCCTGTCACCAGCTTTGTTGTTCTCCTCTGGATGCACTTGACTACCTTAACATCCTTAAATTGTGGGGCCCAGAACTACACAGAGCACTCCAGATGAGGCTGCACCAATACTGAATACAGTGAGATAATCATCTCTTCTGACTGTCTGGCTGTGCTGTGTTTGATGCACCCCAGGATGTGGCTGCCAGGACACATTGCCAGGTCTGCTGCCAGCCAGCACCCCCAGGCACCTTTCTGCAGGGCTGCTCTCAGGCTGCTCCTCTCTCAGTTTATACCTGTGCTCTGCATTACTCTGTCCTAGGTGCAGAGTCTGGCATTTGGACTTACTAAATTTCACCCCATTTGCCACTAGGAAAGGGGCAAAGGTCTCATAAGCTAACAAATGGATAATCCTTGTAGAGTCCACTGAGGCAATGTTGGAGAAATCCTTAAAACCAAGCTATGTTTGCTGTTTCCTGAGAAATTCTAAGCAGAAAGATTACAACCAGCCCCAGATCCCCATTATGTTTTCTCTTTTCTTTCGAGAGCAAGCGAGCCAGAAAATTCTGCACACACAGAAGCGCTCTCTGAGTTTGCAAAGAACTTGTTTAGAAATCAAGATGGCTAACAAGAAGCCATATAAACAGCACAGCTGTTAATTGGCATTAACTCTCACATTATTTGCACCTTTCCATGTGGTCATGACAAATGAATTCTATAGTAATTAATTCTGTAGTAATGACTATTAATTCTATAATCTCAAGCCAACCTCTGGACTTGCACCCCTTTTGATCAAAAAGGACTACTAAATCAAAAGGTATGCAACTTTAACACAGAAAAAAACCCCTTTCTACTCCAACTCCAAAAAAAAAAAAGTCAACTGAGGCAAGCAGGTGTTTGTGGGTATATAAAAAAAAAAGAAATCAAAGTCAGCAGTCAGTCAGATGAAAGTCAGATGCAGAAGGATAACCCAAGCAGATGGCCTAGTTAGCAAAAGGATAACAGGCACAAATAATGACTCATACCAGAAAGGAGACGTACATGATGACCTCCTCCAAGGCGGAAAGCACCACTGAGTCAAGGACACACGAAGGGTGGAATAGCTTAAGTAGTGGTCTGAAGTTCAGTTGTGGCCTGCAAGATGACTCTCACAGTAGAGGAGACAGAAGACTAGAATTCATATCACTGGTGAGCTTTTAAACATCTTTTAGTACACTTACACTCTACAAGACCTTTAACCCTTCACAATACTCTCGTACCCATGTAGGATGAAAGTGTAGCTAATAAACTGTCTTGAACTGACCAAGGCTTGTTCTATTTCTAAATTCAGGTGGCCTAGGAAAGTATTTCAATATTGTACCTCCACAGCACTGAAAAGCAGAGAGCACAAGCAGTCAGACTTACTAGCTAGACATGGGGACCAAAGGCTTCCTAAGTTTGCTTGCCATGGGAGCAGCAAGGATTGGGATGGTGCTGTGTTGCTCCAGCTCCCACAGTAAGCCCTACATCAAGTTAATTCTAACCTCACGCAGAGCAAGCCCTATCATATTTCATGTCTATCCAAAGACATTCACACTGCATACATTTACCTCTTTCTGTTGCTCTATTTGTCATTTGCATCAAAATTAGGTGCCTACATGGCAAATCTAATCTAAATTCAATTTTCTGTTTGACTAATTTACTGGAAGTCAGTGCTTAGAAAACTGAGGAAGAACAAACACAATTAATATGTAGTCTCTCTTACAATATACATTAAAAAAAGCTGAGAGCTAATTGAAAACAGTTGATCCTAATTTTACAAAATCATTCAGTACAGCAAGTCTTAAGAGAAAAATCCTGGAAGTCTTTTTGATCCTTGTTTTATTTCTGAAAGAACTAATGACACTGCTGTAGAAAGAGGTCAGTTCACACAGCTTTTCTGAATGAACAACAATGCTGTGAAAACTGGAATTGATTGATAGCCTACTGTTTGCGTCATTATGTCCAAATGTTTACCATTTGAGTCTTCAAGGAAGCATGAGACAAAAATCAAAACAAGTTTTGCGAAGACTTCAACAACACTAGCAAATTAAAATTGTATCCAGAATTGTTTAGACATGATAGCAGTGGAAGAAAACTGCTTCCTTCTGCACTATACAGTTTTTTATCTTTGCATTATGCCCAATGTCTTTCTTACATTTCTGGTGTGGAAGAGGAAAGAGGTCTTTCCCTCCCCCAGAACAATTCTGTTTTCTATCATTTTAACCCTTTGTATCTCAAAAGCATCCTGTTGAACTCAACACTGTTTCCTCTTGTAGCTGTTATTCTATAGTTATACAAGATCATACTGTATTTCTCCCCTTCTCCTAGTAAGATGAGTCACTATTTCTAAATGAACAGTTTACAGTATTAGGATGTTCTTTTACAGGAACTTCATAAATGTCTACTAAATATTTTTTTTTCAATTGTTGTGAATTATTCACTTTTTTTTTCAAATTTGAGAAACCCTGAACTTCGGAACTGGTGTTACTTCTGGAAACAAAGGCCCCTTAACTGGCAACAGGAACACTATCATCAGATGCAGAAAACCATGGGGAAATGCAGCACGACTTCCCTGAAGCAACAGATAGATAACAATTTTATTATCTGCCATAAATAACAGTCTTGCAGTAAGCAGGTGGCCTAATCCACCAAAGACAGTAGGGGAAAATAGGTGCTATCTCCTTCAGGCACAGATAATTTTATTATTTAGCAGTTTTGGGAAGAATACCCATAATTAACATGTTCTGCAATATCAGGTATGTAGCCTTATGCTATACTTACAGGCAACAACATAGTCTTAATATCTTTTCTTCCTTACCTGCATAGAAACTATAACTATGCAGTCTAAGAAACCATGGGCAAGATCAAGCTTCATCTTAGCCTATTCCTGCATAATGCACTAAATCTTCCCACAAATAGTAATAGCTCTGAAGTTATTTAAACGACTGCCTAATTTTCTGGAACTAGAACTACTGCAGACAATTCCACTTTACCACACAAGAACTGTCCAATTAAAGAACCAACTTTTGTCTGTGCAAGTGGCATCCACAAGCATAGGAAAAAAGATCAGACAATGAGTTGACAAGCTGTAGCATGAATAATCAGAATAATCTGATTCTAACCCTGGAGTCCTCATGAATGAGTGTTTCATATTAAAATAAAAAAAGACATTTGTCATGAGCTTAGATTCAAAACTACATGATGCACAGTCTATGAGAAGTAAAACTATAGGACTTTGGACTGTTGGTTGGAAAGGATCTCTGTACAATTTCAAGAGTGTAAAATGGTGAATGAAAAGGGGGACACTGGACAATTTTATTCTGGACTTCCCTGAGTAACCAGGACACTGGGCATCTTGGAGGACAACTGAATACCAAAAGAAATTGAGAAATGGAAAATCCCTGGGTGTTGATATATTTTAGATTTTCATATCCAGTGGTACAAAACAATGTTGGAAAACTCAAGGAAACTGAAGTAGAAGTATAGATAATAGAACACCACAGGACAAAAAGCTGGAAAACAAGAAGAAAAAACTAAAGCAGAAATGACAACGACTCATTACTTCCCCGAAGAACTAGATCTATTCCTGTTAGGAAATCAGCTAAGGTCTCAAAAACTACAAAATTAGTTATATAAATTAGGGTGAGCTCATTCAAAGAAGGAGAATAGACAATTTTAAAGGATGTAAAAGCAGATACTAAAAGAGTGACAAAGGACAGTAAGAGTCAGCTATTCCTAGAATACATATTGAATGAACATGAGCAGGAAAAGAGACACTGACATGAAAGAAAACAAGATGGGTCAACACAAGTTGAAAAGAGAACTAAAAAATAAGTGCCCCTCTTCCCTAATACTGTGATCAGGATCAGAAATAATGAAACATTGCCCTGAACCTAAATGACCACTTTGCCATGGATTTAAGTATGAACAACTAGGCAAAAGCAAGCATAAAAAACAAGTACACAGCACTCTCCCACCCCCTCAAGAGAATATCATCACATCTAAGAAGTAAACACAGTTTACTATGTTCAAAGTACAGAACTTGCAAAGTTTTACCTTAAAAGACTGAAAACTGAAATGAAATTGCACATCTTCCAGTAAGAGTTTCCTGCAACTCTAGGTCAGGAATAATAGTCCATGAATAGCAAGCTAAGTATATCTATACAACCACAGAACTCCCAAATTTCATTTCAATTTTATGCAGCCTTTAGACGAACTGAAGTAAACAATAATTATGGAAATACAGTAAATAAAAAATGTACTAATATACAACATAGGTTTACCTATAGTAATATTTTGGGCTGAGGGGTCTTTAATTTATGAACTGCTGTGTAACTGATAAAATACAATTTATTAATGCAGTAACTAAAACAAAAAAAAACATGCCTTAAAGATTGATTACAGCAGGCTACAATATAGAGACAGTGATTACTAGATTAGTATGTGTTTCAAAATTATTTTAGTATTTATTCAACATGACAAGAAGGACTTCACTGCTTCCCAAACTTCATGTCAACACAGGAGGATAAGAACAAAGAAAAAAACTGAAGCAATGTATCAATATTAAATGCAAGGTGATATTCTTTCTGTGATGACCTGGTCTTACTATTTGTGTTGGCACATAATCATAAGTGTCGCCTGTGAAGCAGCTAAATAGGTACCATTTGGTACCACAGCTACCAAAGAAAAACTATTCAGCTAATGAGAAAACATCTGATTTAACACATTTGCTGTCTAAATACTCACTTAGACAGAAAATTAGAGTGTTATATTAGATCAGCTGTAACCTAGTCTTCCAGGGGGAAGTACTGTACAGTACTGCAGTAGTAGTACTATAAGGTGAAAAAAATAGCATCTTCTCTGAAGGTTCTCTGAACATTGTATTATTCTTAAAGATGTTTCCAGTACCTAAAGCAGGCCTACAGGAGAGCTGAAGAGGGACTTTATACAAGGGCATGTCAAGTGATAGGACAAAGGGGAGTCACTTTAAACTGAAAGAGGACAGGTTTAGATCCAATATTAGGAGTAAATTCTTTACTCAGTAGGTGGTGAGACAGCAGCACAGGTTGCCCAGAGAAGCTGTGGATGCCCCATTCCTGGAAGTGTTCAAAGCCAGGTTGGATGGGGCCTTGAACAACCTGTCTAATGGAAGGTGTCGCTGCCCAACACAGGGAGGTTGAACTAGATAGTCTCTAAGGTCCCTTCCAACCCAAGCCATTCCTCTGATTCTGTGTTTGCTACTAACAGACACATTCTCCTTGCTGCTTTAGAAAAAACAGAGTATCTTTTACAGTTAATTAATGTAACTGCCAAAAGTTGTAAGAACTATACTGGCCTCTCAGTGCTTGTTCTATTCCAAGTACTGCTTTTCTTCACACTTTCTGAGCACTACTACTAACGTATAAAATGCTTGATATACATTTTGACAACTGGGTTCCAAACTGCTATACTCTCTGCTCCAACTCCACTGCAGTGATTAAGGACAAGAGAAGGTAAAGCTAACACTCCTTCCAGTCTACTCTAAGTAGAAGCCACTCTTTCCTTTGGTATAACAATGCCCATGACAAAAAGCCTTAAACTTCTATCCATCAATTTTGCTCTGATTAACAGCTTAAGAAGATAAAACTATTTAGCAACCCAGAATGGTGAACACTGTACAGCATGAGTTAACCAGAAAAAAATATATATAACCGAATAAAGGATCAGTTTGGGGAGACACAGGGAAGTAGGGGATGCTCAAGTTTTTATTTTTTACAGCACTTCAACAAACAATAAAAGCCTTGAATAAATAGTTTCATAAGCTAATTTAAATAAAACACAGTATTCTAAACAGTTACCCACAGTCTGTAACAGTCCAAAATAATATTGACACAGTATTTTACAAAGACCATTTTCATGATCAATCTTCTAGTGTCACTATTCCACCTGTTCTCCTTCTGAAAATGTTCTTCACACCGTGTTTTCAACAGTTGGTAATCAATGCATATATTCAATCCACATATATATAAATACATTTTTTTCATTGAAATATTTTTCTCAGCAGAGCTAAAAGGGAGACTTAATTATATCCATGTTTCCTAAAGCAAAGGCATATAGACACTGTGGGTGGTTCTTGAAACCCTTTCCTCCCTCTTCTTGTGGTGGTCCTTAAGAATCTGGCAGCAGGAACAGCTTACATATATGGCTACAAATGCTGAGTCTGAAAACCATATATCCTCTGTGTTCCCACGGCACAAAGCTCAGTTACGGATGTCACCATAGACAAGCGACCACCACAATTACCATGAAGCTTCCAGTTGAATGAAAAGTCATCGGAAAAGAGAAAACCATAGAGGAAAAAGGAAAAAAAATAATTCAACAGATGGAGAAAAACAGAAAGAAAGAAGCTCATACTGATTGCATTGCACTGACAAAAAGATGCAGCTGATGTCATCATTATTTAATTCACTAAAGAGGAAGGTTATAAACAGTTTGAAAAAAAATCTAAATTACTTTGAAGAGTAGAAAGACAGAAAACAACTTGCTTTTCCAGTACCTATTATGTCTTTAAGCATATCTTTGATAAGAGACTACTTTTCTTCCCCTTTGTTCAGAAAAATTGAGTAGATCTAAACTTTGATAACACTGAATGAAGTCTGAAAATTCAGATGTAAAAAAGTTTTCCATAATTTTCTAATATACTTTTCATAATGTATTCTGTTTTGTTACAGTATTTTAATGCCTTGGTCAGAATAAAGTGAAGATTAAGATAAAACATTGAAGTTTACAAGAACAAAAATTAGAAGACAGCAAAAAAGGTCCCAAGAGGACTATTTTTAATGTCTGAACACAAACTATTTTTCTTTCTGAAACCATTTTAACAAGTTTTCTGTAGAAAGAGACTGTATTATCATAGATCACACATTCAAGTCAAAGAGATATTATAGTGAGATGTATTAATTTTTTAGAGGCTGGGACAGAACACTCATGTTCATCACTGGATTTTTCTGATGCTGCTCTATAAAATGGGTGATTTTGTAACACTCAGCTTGCCTAATATCACATATGAATTAATTCGCCGTGGCAAAAAGAACTGAATTCAATTCCCAAAGGTGCAGTATTCAGTTGCCAAAACTACAATACTTCCTGAAGCACATTTATTCTCCATTCATCCTTTCAAGAATCAAGACTATGATTTTTTACTACACAGACCTGACATTAAAACATGCCCAGCCTGGACAGGAAGACAAAAGTCTCACAGAAGACAAAGGGAGATGAGAGGTAGAGAGTGACTATAAGCTGAATAATGATCAGTGTGCATGTATAAAGAAATTAAGATTGTCCAGGAAGTCTATAGCTCTAACACCTGGTAAATTTCAAGTATTCAACTTCAAATGGAGACAACTACTTTAGAAAGAAAACATTTATGCATAGTATCTTAGGTTTGAAAAAGTGCTTGCAAATTAAACCCTCCTACAGCCATATCTCCTCTGTATTTTGAACTGATGGAACATCTATTGACAGATGAAGGTTGTTAAACTCTGTGATTCAGCATCAGAAAGAAAATTAGTTGATTGAATGGAGACTTAAGTAGCACAGATATGCTGTGGTTCAGTAGTCCCAGTTTAGTTTACTTGCTGGAAAAGGGAGAAGAATGCCCTCATTATGGCTGCTAACGTTTCTACAGGCAAAACTCAAAAGTGGCACTATGTAGTCTGGTGGGTTAGTTGGTTTTTTAATAGTTCAAAGCTATATTAGAGCATGAACATTTAATATGGTACATATTACATCTGAATAATGAATGAGTGGATTAAGCCAAGCAAGAGAATAATCAAATTCACTTACTGGCTAAGCTGAATAATCAGTGAACAGAGTATGATGAATTCAAGCAGTCAAGTCTAAACCAGCACTGCCCTTCACACCTCTTTGGACTGTCTTTGTGTGCATGGTCCTCAGCAGTAAGAATCACTGCTGTCATGGACATCTATCTTTTCAGGTCACTTTCCACTAAGTCTGAACCTTTCCACGTCATCCCTATCATTTTGTTCTAATTCTGCTTCTCTTTTTGCTTTTCATGGTTTTTTTTGGTTTTTTGGTTTTTTTCCATGTTGCCATGCCTAACTTTCTACTTTGTATTCCTGTCTGGGGTACAGGAATACAGAAATCCTGAACAGGTTTTGCTCAGTCCTTTATCTTACCATCTCCAGCTCCACCTGACCACCCATTCACCTGCAGTTTGTCGTTCTGCCAGCACAAACTGTCTTTCTTTTTAACTTCTGATTCAACTTGTTCCTCCAAATCCCTTCTCCAAATCACTTGTCCAGCAGGATTTCTACTCCCTGTTCTTTCACAGATGCCTTGCACAATCTATGTATGTTCCACAAGCATTGTTTCTGTTTCTCCCTCATCCTTTTATCATCTCCCATCCCACTTACTCTGTCCAGGTGTTTGCATTTATTACGTCAGGTTTTGGCTTTTGCCCCAATCTCTTTCATCCTGTCACATTGTTTACAGTCGCTCTCCCCACCACATTTAATGACTCCCAGATCTGTCATTTTCTTCCAAATTACTTGTTCAGTCAGTTTGCTCCACCGGTCTGCTGCCTCTACGTATCAGTCTACCCCCATAACTCCTCAAGGTTTTTTGTATTTAGCTCAGCTAGATTTCCTTCTGTTACATACCAGAAGAGGAGAACACTCAGAGTACAAGAGGAACAACCGACCAATGCTACAATACAAAGCTGTATTACAGGAGAAAATCTGTGGAATTCTAGATAGCTCACACCCATGTGAGGGATCAAATTTATTACATTCTTAAGTTTGTAAGTGTCTCAGTAGAAACTGGGCAGATGCATACAGGAGCAGACAAGCATATTTCCATACAAGGAAACCCACCAAATTTTTAATCGCTCCTTCTAAGTTTTTCAAGTCTTTAACAAAGATGAAACAAGCAATTAGCACAGCATATTTCTGTTCTGCTATTAAAGGTTGGCAGTTTTGTCAACTTCTGAAGAGAAGGCCTGCTGATGGGAAGCACAATCACTGCTACTCAGATAGAATTGCATTACATTCAGACTTTTAATAAAGGCAGTACCTAGCACATTTGACACCTGCAGCTTTGGCAAATCCTTTTTGTAAAAATTATCAACAACTATATACTGGAATAACTTTTGTATAAATGCTTTTTGAGATTCTTTCATTTAATTTGTTCTTTTTACTGCTTTCCAAGTTAAAATGCATCCATCCTTCTCATTCATTTTTTTTTAAACTCACTCTGTACCTTTTCATTACTGTCTGTAGGACACTGACAGTTAAGTACTTTGAAGATGGTTAAACTTGACTGTGCTAATATTCAAGTATCTATTTGTATCTTCCTTTACCCTTTGGACAGTTAGCTAAAAGCACTATCTAAAACAATGCACCAAAATTTATAGTAGCTTTATGAAAAATAAAATAAAATATGCATGGTTAGCAACATTTCATATTTTTCTTAGCTTGTTATTTTTGGAAATTATTCCCATGTGTTAACAAGTATTAAACAGGGTAAAAACACAGTTTGAGATTTCAGTCACTTTCTAAGATTGGGATACTTAGAGAAATCCATGACAACTGTTTGATTTTGAATTACCCAACTTCTGTGTGCAAAAATATCTTGCAGATTTTTACTCTGGTTTCAAATTCAGTGCTTCACTCAAAAGACACTGATACTACACCAGTAAATTCTGTGCCAAGATCTTCTCTAGAATATCATACATTTCTCAAAAGACACTGTGATTTATTGACTGAAAGAAAAAAGAAGCTACTAATTTACAGGTACTTGTAAGACAATAGCAAGAACCAGATGAAAAACCTTTCACATTAAAAAACTTTGATCTTAATTTGCAGAGTACATTACTTTTACATTCATCCCACCTAAAAATTGTATCAGAGTTCCAGTAGTTGTAATCCTTGAGGCTAAAATAACATTCAGAAATGCTTGTTTTCTGAATAAGTCCTGATCAACAAATCCTATTGTATGAAATTATATAATGCTACATGAACTAATTGTTATCTTGTCACACAATACTACTTAGTAATCATACATACAGTATTATATACTTGTAACAATTTCTTTCTGGTACATTTTAAAAGGCTGGACTTCAACAGGGAAAAAGGCATTCTGAAAACATCTTCAATTTCTATCAGTTTTGGAGTTTCACATATGAAAAGTTTTTGCAATATAAAATTAAAGGTAACAAAATTTCTGCTGATGCTTAAGAAATTTTTTTTAAAGTGCAGAAAATACATATGAGTGTTTTTATTAAAAACAGCATGATGGCAAAGAAGTAGATGAATTTTAAAATGAAACTCCTAGAGATTAATTTTTCAGGAGTGGCTAAGGACTCAGTCAAAACAGTGCAGGTGATGCAGGGCACAATAAAGAGCCAGGAAGGAGTGAAATCTGAAACTCTAGTACTGAGGATTAGTTCTACCTTCAAAATACCCCTATTAAAAAATAAAACCACACCAAAAGAAACAATAAATCAACACACAAAAATATCTTAGTGGACAAAAGTTATTTCTGCAGTACCTTCAGGGGTGACAGCACTAGGACACACATCTTTTAGCAGGTCTCCCAAAGTATGCAACTGCCCTCCTGAAGCAATTGGTCGAAACAGCTTCTGTATAAAAGGTCTCTCTGTTGTTGCCTGTTTTAATAACGAAATTAACAAAAACAACAATTTAAGGACCGTGCAAATATGTAGTATTACTATTTGAGACAGGTAGAAGATAGGACAGAACGAAAGACTGCAGGAAAATAAACATCTGGAATTTCCCCATTCCGCCCCCCCACCTTGCATTTCATTCATATCATGAAATGCAGGGGAGGTTTTGTTTATTAACAATTGCAAGTAAGCTGTCACCTCAGAAAAAAGTGTGAAGATGATTTATAGACAATGTCATGGAGATAAAAATGTTAATTATTATTTTTTTTACATTAAAAAATCACCAAACCTTCTGTTATGGAAATATGATCTGTTTGAACAAAACATTTTAATAAATTCTTTATTTAATTAAAACAAGCAGTAAGCACAAACTTAGGAATTCAACATACATCTATGTTTTGCCAAGTCAAAGCAATACTGTAACAAATATCCAATATCTTCTGCAACAGTCTATCTTCCTTCTTTTAGAAGAACATTAGGCATTTTCAATGGCAAACAAGTACCCTTAAGACATCAAGACAGGTGAACTTTTTTCCAGAAGATTTTATGTCAAAAATTTCAAACTATTTCAGCTGCAAGAAACAGTACAATTTAAGAAACAAAAGAAAAAAAGTATTGTGCTTTGACAGACAACCTGCCTATTTAAAGAACTAGTCATACGTATAGAACATATATGCCCCACTTCTGCTGCAGATATGCAAAGGAATTCAGAATGATTTCACCTATGGATCCTTCAGTTTAAAGCCATTCCCCCTTGTCCAGTCACCACATGTCCTTGTAAAAGGTCATTCTCCAGCTCTCTTGTAGGTCCCTTTAGGTACTAGAAGGCTGCTGTGAGGTCTCTCCAGAGCCTTCTCTTCTCCAGGCTAAACAACCTGAATGCCTTATTCCTCATATGCTTTAGCATAGTTTCCAGAAGGATCTGCTCCATGATCTTGCTGGGCACTGTAGTTCCCTGGGTTGTCCTTGTTTCCCTTTTTAAAATTGGGATGATGCTTCTCTGTGTCCTCAGGGTAGCAAAATCTGGATACAAACAGTGCTAATGAAATGTCTGAAGATTTGAAAAATCATGGCATGCACACAGCCAAGCAGGATCCACCTCAGATAGATCCACACTTGAGAAGTGAACTCTAGCACATTACACTGAAGAAATGTACTTCCAAAACACTAAAAAAAAACCCCCAAAATCAAAAATCAAACAAACAAAAACCCCCAAACCAACCAAACAAAAAAAGGCAACTCCCTTAAAACACTGTTATAGCCAAAACAATTTGGTATCAAGTTTAATTTTTAAAAATAATGAGGTATTCACAGAAGTCTAGTCATAGCTCCCAAGTGCCTATCATCTGAAGAAGCAGAAGTGGACATAAACACCAGAAGTATGCAGGCAAAGGTTGTTATCGTCATCAGGTTTTTAAGATAAAAATTTCCCAAGTGTGTACTGCAGTGTCTCATTTCTTATTAATAAATTATGATCAGTTTTTTCCCTAGTTATAGTAGGGAGGGAAAAATATGAGGGAAAAGCCAAAAAAAGCCAAAGATGTATTTTCTCAGGTCTCCCACATAGTTGCTGACTGCTGCAAAACAATATCCTTAGCTGCTATCATGAAACATTACAGAAAATGAATTCAATTTTGTATTTTAAGTGTTAAGCAACACAGATGTGGTAATGTAAATAAAAATCACTGGTCTTCATCAATGTTAAAATGATAAAAGTAACTAGATGTTGTTTATACAAAGACTGTGGTTCACAAATCTAATCCTACAGGCACAGTATTACCCCAACATTCTTACACTTCTTCCCTCACATGCAGCAGATGTCTTCTGCATTAAAAGAGTCAAAAGAAAAGTCCCATCCTACAATCCACAATATTTATAGGATAACTTTCCAAAGTAGCTTAGTCATACAGGAGCATAAAAAATTTCAGAAAAATCTTACCATCACCCATTTTCAAGTGTAGGAATATAAGCCTAACTGGACTACAGCTTTCTACTCTAGTATTCCTATCCCTGGAAGTGTTCCTGGCCAGCCTGGATACGATTTTGAGCAACCTGGTTTCGTGGAAGATGTTCCTGACCACAGCAGGGGGATTTAACTAGATGACCTTTGAAAGGTCCCTCCCAACTCAAACTGTCTATGATTCTATTTACTACAACACATGAAGGAATAGCCACCATGAATAACTGCTTACATAATGTTGTGCTTTTTACAATATTTGCTTAATCAATCATGCAAAAAAGTACTACCTATAATCTAACCCACAAAGACATCACTGCATAACTGCTGATAATGCTTTTAAATAATCTACATCAGACCTAAAGCATGTATTCATATAGTATCCATAGTTTTTCCTACTAAAATTATCATAGCTTCAACAGAACATAGCACTTTTTAAACGATTTTATTTTGCAATCCAGCCTCCACGTAACTGTGAGCTGTTCAAAAGACTGTGGATGCATCTGCAGGATACAACAGGTGAAAGTCAATCAGTAACTGCTGACATCTACAAAGGAAATGGCTTCAAATATATGAGCCTATGAAGACAATCATCTGACCCAAAAATTGCAGTGCATTTTACACTGATCATATCCACAATTTAGTATCAAATCATTAAATTTATATGAAAGCAAATATTCATCTCTAAATTAACATATTTTCTAGAAACTTGGACTTAACTGCAATTTCTCATTTTTCTACATTATTACATAGCACCACAAATCACATGCTTTGCAGAACAAATGAAAACTTCACTCTTTTTTTTACCAAGTTTAAACCATAACAGTGAGAGGAAAGTGACAGTGAAAACAACTTACACCACAGGGAGAAAAAAACAGGCTAAAATTACCTATTCAGGTATAGCAGCATTGACAAGAGATATAGGTGAGGGCAAGTTTTAAGACACCCTTTAAGGCAGTGTAAAGCCTCCTAGGATTAGAGACAAGCTACACAGTTACATACTGTGCTAACAATTTTAACTTTTTTTCCCCCATCATCCTGACAAGAGAAGGGGGAAGAAAAAAAAAAAGTTGTCAGTCTGCCTGGTCCTTTTCAGAATCAACAGAACATCAAACACTGCATGAAATCCACAATTTAATTAGTCAGATATTTTATACAGGATGCATCTTAAAATGAAAAACATAACTCACGAACAGCTAGTTTTTAATCTGGAAAAATCACAGTTACCAGTATTTTCTTCTAGAGGAAGGGATTTGCATTTTCTGCCTAAACACTCAGCTGCTATTCAGTATTCAAACAAATAAAAGTCAACATACATATTGAACACACAAAGTAAAAAAATAATTTCTTACAATTCCCACATGTGCATAAGCTGGCAGCCTAAAACTGTAAAACTTGAGACTTCCCTACATACTCCATCATATTTTCAGTAACTTGTCAAGTTCATAGTCTGTGCCATTTTGTAATGAACCACTTTACACTAAAAAAAGCCCTCTTAATTTCATAGAACCATTTTGTTTAAACCAATTTAAACTCAACCAAGAAGCTTTAGAAGTAATAATAAAAGTTTGCATAACAATGCAAGTTATTTCATAAAAAAAAAAGAAAAAACAGGACAATTAAATACTCCTTGAAAATAAATTTTTATTAAATATTTGCTCAAAACCATATTTTCATATTTTTAGAAGATGCCTTCTACTTTGTAGAAATGTTTTCAATTAAAAATCTCAATGCACAATGTAAAAGCGACTAGCTGAAAAGAAGATGAATTGCTGTAGTCACAGAACCATCAGAATACCATGCCTGTCCAAAAACAAGATACTGCAAATCCCCATCTGAAATACTGCTCTTCCACTGGTGCTGAAATGCTGTTTTTCTGCTGGCGTTTCTGGGTGGGTACCTTTGACTCCTTTTTGCTTAATACTGGACCAGAATCACCAAGTACTTAATTGTAGAGAAGGCACAAGCAATGTTTCTGGGTGGGAGCTGTTCTTGGTTTTTGTTGTTGTTGTTTTGTTTGGTTGGTTTTGGGTTTTTTAAAATAAACTCTGTCTCTTCCATAAGGGTGATTTTCAGCTGAACGAGCTAAAGTACATGTAAGTGGTCAATAAAACTATGCAATCCCAGGTTGGGGGTAGAAACTGGAATATTTATTGAATACACTCTTCACAATATAAAGTCTTGGAGGCAGGACATGTCAATGAAGAGGACAGGTTATGCTAATCAGGGTATGGATTATGCTAACTAGATGATTACACGATTCTCTGCTACAGTTACGCAAGTGGTTAATATTTTCCCATAGCGAGGACCATGGGGGGGGAAGAGAACAAAAGGGCTTCTACATCGTCTGACATCATCATCACAAAGTCTTTCCATATCTTGCTGAAAGAGACAGGACAACCAAACATAGCTAAATATTAATGGGTCTTGTGATGAAGCTCCTCAGAGTAAGGAGTTTCTCCCAGCTCCTGCTGTCCATGGCCTGCTGCATAATCCTATCTGATCCTTTTCTGCTGATAGCCGAGTTTCGGATTCCAACAAGTACACACATAAAAATGATCTCGTTTTATCTACTTGAAATGTTACCTTTCACATTTTATCAGTATTTTTTGAGCTTCTATTACAAGAGGCATAAAATATAACAATGTGGTATTCCTTTATCCTGTAATCACTGCTCTTCTCCTCTTCTTCAAATCTTCCAAGCAATAGAGGGCTTCTCCCAGACACTTTTTTCTATACCTTTGATAAATTTTCTATTTCACTTTACTCTTCAAAATGTCAGGACTGGAACAACATTCCAAAAAAAAAGACTGTTTCTAGTATTTCTTTAATTAGCCTCTGCAAACTCCAAGTAGATGCTCTAGTTATGATTTTGTGTGCTTTGAATAAGCACTGCTTTTGCCATCATGCAAAATTTTGAACTGCTTATCTGCAACATCACTCTTCAGAGAAAAAAGTATATTTCATAATAAAATAAAATCAATTAAATTTTTTTTAATAAAAGAACTAAGTAATGTTTTGTATGTCCAACATGTAACTAAAAATCATAAGACAAAAAGGAGCATAAACACGCCCAACACATCTATCTAGAATTACCACAAAATCAAATCACTGACAGCATGTGCTCTGGGTTGCAGAACAAGTTGTAAAATCAACATATATAATAAATCAAATTACTTGGTTTTCCCATATTACATTTTAAATTCCTCTAATAAATTATCTAGTTCAGTGGTTGCAAAAATTACAATAGATACTTGATTGTAACCTATGGAAAAAAATGAATTCTTTCACTTTTTGAGTTCATACTAAAATTAATGTTAGAATTTCTGCATTTATGTTATAAGAAGGAAGCTTTGATTTCCTCATGAAATTAAAAGTGTTTATGGTGATGGACAGGAACTTTGTACTCTCTAGTATTTTTAAGAGGCTTGACACAACAACAGCAAAAGAAGATTAAACAAACAGGCTACACTTTATACATTTAATTACACTAACAGCAGTCACCTAAATTAGTAGTGTAGAAGTATATGGAAGCTTAAGATAATTCTACAAATACATGCACGTATGCATATGAATGGTCATGACAAATGTGTACTTGGATACACCTTTAAAACTTCTTAGATGAGGAGGCAATCATCGTATCAATCACAGATATCAAGGAATCACACTATCAAGTGAAAATTATGTTATTCTTGAAAGCACTCCTAACAGTATTACACAAACTGGAAATTCTTTGGGTTTTGAACATTAATGGTTACTGTTCTAAAAGCAAGGACAATTACATGATGTGTTCTCTCAGTGAAAACTTTAACAGTCCATAACAATGGCCACCATAACATGTGGCAAATATCATGACAAGAACTGATGCAAGTAATAATGCCAAAATTATCTAGTATCTTAGGCAAGACTGCAGTCAAATGAAAGACACAACTAGAATTATAAACACATCTGGAACAAGGTTAAAATTTTACATTGTAGGGCTTATTACAGTTAAGTCTAGACAATAATACTGAATCATTTTGATCATGTCTTCCTTGAAGCCTTTCTTAGAACAGAGCACACTGTATGAAGCAACTGCAGTTCTATCCTAACTTTCTACACAACTAAGAATAGTTTAAGTGTTACTATAAACCTACAGAGAAACACAGCAACTATTTCAGTTAATTCTCCCATACATTGTTGAGGGCCATTACTTGCTCATCTTTAAAAATATTAAAGAACCATTCAAAATATCACCCTTTTCCATATTATGTAAACTGGCAGAGAATGCTTTCTTACAATCCTTTAGAAAAACCTTTATGTAAGAGCAATGAATAATCAGAACCATGTAAAAGCTTTGAAAGTTGAAGTCCTACATGTTCTACTAACCTGAAAAAATATGCCTAGTTAAAAAGCAACCATTAACACATTCATGATTTAAAATTTAATGGGATGAGTACTTTGCAACACTTCAGAAGAGAAGACACTGCTTCAGTTTCTGTAACTGTTTCTAAAGACGCATCATGCTGTCCACACCAATTCTGTGTTAAATATCTGTCCTGATGTTCAGACAGATATTTATAGACATTGATGAAATCCCCCTGAACCTTTTCTTCTCTAAGCCGAACAGTCCCAAGTCTCTCAGCCTTTTTGTTCTCTCTTATTAGATGCACCAGTCCCTTAATCACCCTAGAGGCCCTTTGCTGGACTCCCTTCCTGTAGTTCCATGTCTCTCTTGCGCTGGGCAGCCCAAAACTGGACTTCTGGTGTGACCTCACCAGCGTTGAGTAGACTGGAAGGATCAGTTCCCTCAACATGCCAGCAACTCTCATCCTACAGCAGCCCAGGATATCACTTTGCTTTCCTTATCATAGGTCTCACTGTAAATGTCTTGTTATACCTGGTGGGTCATTTTTAGCAAGAGTATGTATTGCCAAAAGTTCTGTTACCAATTCCATACAAAAAGTTGCAGAAATAACACTCCAAATACCTAACAGGCATGGCTGAACCACAGTCTGGCTGTCACCTGGTGACATTAAATCAATTAAATTTTCTTGTGCAGGTAAAGTAGCACTATATTCTCGGAACAACTGAATTTGCATTATTTAATCTCAGGTGAATTGTACAGATCCTAGAGGCAGAAGAAAGTCAACACACTAGACACACAGAGCAGACTGAAGGCAACTGTCATACAGCAAGAAATAACAGACACTAAACAGAAGAAACAGTTTCCAGAGGCAGTTTTGAGCACTGAAAAGACAAAGACAGCGACAATGAAAGCATGGCCTTAAAGTATTACATTTCCTTCCCAAAAAAGGATTCATATTTGCAATTGGCAAAATATCAAGGTATCTGAAGTGTCAGGGACAACAAATCAATAGTGCTCTTCACAGCTGCAATGTCTAATGCGCACATGCAAACTTAAACCTCACATAAAAGTAAGAAATGGAGTACTGACTACTTATGAAGCAAACAACTTTAGAAATGGATTTACATCCACATAAGCAAACACTATATTGCTTGCTTAGGAGCAGTGAAGAGTACAATACCTCATACATCACTTTCAATCTACTTCAAACTACTAAATTCAATAATTATCCTTAGTTTTCGACAGTAATGATTAACTAGAAGGAACTCCTATATTCAAGGACAGCTAAATTTCCAATATTTCTTTGTTAATTTGTATTGTATTCCTAGAACATGGTGTCATATCCCAATTCCTTATACGTTGGTTCCATTCCACACTTACCTGTATAGAATTCGCTTTCAGTCTTCTAAAAAGTGCAAACAGAAGTCTTGGCACTTTCCAAAATCCTGTATTTTCTAACCCTCAATTTTGTGCAACCCTCAATTTAACCTGCTTTATTTACCTATTTTAATTAAAAATAAGCAAAGGATAAACAAGATGGAATACTGTTATTGACAAATCAGATACTTCTGTGACTTTCATCTGTGCAGAGTTTTGCATCATCATCATAGGCCAGGCTTTGTTCTACCTTTATTACTAAGCAACTGGCACTGCTTATGCTGTACAGTCACAGAAATAACCTTTAAGAGATGACAATCCTCATCTCTCTGAAGAAAAAAATTTTATATCTGCTTTTTTTTTCTGCAGGCAAAGCAGTTCACCAACTTGGGTGTTGACTATACCAAGTGAAATGGAGAAGTCAAATGATCAGCTTTAATGATCAGAAGAAAGGTAGCAATATAATAAAGAGCACTGCATTTAAATTACAAGATCTAATAGTAATTACACACAGTCCTAACTCAACTGAATTACTGCTTCATTCATTGTTTTCATCACAGCCTCGCAATGTTTTCATACTCTTAAGAATTAACATTCAAAGCTGAGGTAAAAAAAAAAGTGCAATTTTTTTTTTCCCCTAACAAATTTAGGATGATACTATCTTAATAAAACAGGTTCGGGAAATACAGCCACAAGAATTCAAATCTCACAGTTTAAATTCAAACTTTACATAAACTTATTTATATCAAACTTCATTATCATAAGACAATTCAAAGAAAAGACAACTAATGAAGAGTTTTATACAAAACCAATTTGCTAAAAAAGTAACTACCAATTTGCAATTAGGGAGTGCATATGACATTTGGTAAGATTAAGGCATTTGCAAATTAGGAACAGACAATTTTTTTTTCACCAGAAGTGTTCATTATTTCATTGCAAGTCAAAATGTACTTTGACTTAAAAATAAAAATCTATAAAAGTGTTTACACAAATTAATTTAGTAACTACTAGGATTCTACTTGTTTTTTTACACACCTAGGTTCTTCTGAGATTTAAGAGTATGCTATGTATGGTAAGATAAAAAAGGATTTTAAAAAAATACTACTCAGCTTTTCCCAATGTGGAGAATACAGTATACCCCTAAATTGCTTTAAAGTAGTTACAATGTAATTCAGAATCTCAACAGACTATTTTGCACACAAGCAAAACTACTTTATTCATTGTATACAAACTCCACCTACACTGGACTCCGAAGGCTCACTGCAGCTCCTATTGACAAGCCAGAGCAAGCTTAAAACTATCCAGCTTGGTAACAGCTCAACCATGGCTCAGAGAAGTGACCCAAACCGAGGTCTTACAGTCCCATCTCTTCTGCATCTCCCTCCCCGAGCACTGTGCAACTTGTACTATAGCTTTGAACTAGGCAGATTGACAGTTTTACAGACAACTCGAGCATATTTATGGAAACTTTAGTCACATTGCTGACACCAAATACAGTTTATAACCTCAGAATTTTTCTTTTAAACTCTGACAGCTCCAGCTCCCATCCTATACCAAGACAGTTAAAGGCACAAGGCTGATCTTCCACACAGATTCCTTAAGTCTCTTAAGAGATCAGCATGGGCATTCCTTAACCTAGAACATGTAAAAAAAGTCATCTTTAACACAGCTGGTTTGAGCTAGCCATTTCACTGTGCACTTGGATAAGAAAAGCTTATGCAATTCTGGAACCTCAACTGTGGTCACAGTGACCTTCAACTGAAGGTGACAACTAGTCAAATTGCTATTACTTTCAACACAGAACAAAACAATCTAGTTCAGAAAACAAGAATTTACAGATCATGCAATATCTGATAGACGGGTTTCTGTTTTTTTTTTTTTTTCCCCAATTATGAGGCACTAGGAAAATAGATTTACCTAACAAAGCTTTTAAACTTTCTCATTCATAGAGCTTTGAAGTAATTTAAAACTGGTGAAAGTGTGTTACTGTTTCTTTAGTGCTGAACCATCAGTTATTAGAATAAATCATTCTGTGTACTCAACTGATGATGAACCAGAGTCCATTTGTTTCTCTTCAGCACAGAAATTCATCTGAGCCCAGCTGTTACACAAAATCAATCACCATTTCACGCAATTCTCCTATTTGCTCAAACTTACTCCTTGTAAAAGGAAATTTTTAATAAATAAATTGATCTATTTTCAGCAGGTCTTTTATAAAAAAATAATTTTGAATAAATAAGAAAAAAGTCAAATAAGGTATTGCACACAGGTCTGTTCAAGAGCATTTTACGCTAGACAAAAGCTGAAACTTGCTGTGTTGTGTTGCCCTCTTCAGGCTGACAGGTCAACTAGATTTTCTAGTTCTTTTGCTTGAATAGTCATTACATTTCAACTTCTTTCATAAAAGTTTTCAGATTTGAAGTTTCAAGTAGCAGCTAACTTCACCTGTATTCCACCAGTGCTTGAAGTATTTTTGGTCTAAGATCCTATAAACTATACTTTTTGCCTCTATGTCTCCCTAACTTCAATACTAATCTTGAGAATTATCAAAATATTAGCTAGAGTTTGAAAAGATGACTAAAAATCCAACTTCAGCAGTGGTAAGCAAGAGGCTTAAAGAGCTCAGTTGACTCCGCTTACCAAAGAAAACTGAAGCTCCTGAAATCATTCTGTAAGTGAACTTGGGAGGTCAGAAAGTCAGGTGACTTTAAACTCGTGTAAGTCAAAACAGAATCTAGAAATTCAAGCGAGACAAATTCAGACTTGAAATGCAATGGAGACTTTTAACAAAAGAAAAATTTAACAACCTACTAACATAAAAGGGGAGATTCATTATTACTTGAAAACTTTATAGGTGGACCCAATATCTTTCCAATGCAATCTGTTCTGATCAGTTTTTGAATAGTTGTCATAACATGGGCCAAACTGTGCTGCTGATTTGCATACTTCTAATGGGTTTTGCAATTGATTACCCAAGCTCTGCCAATTAATGTGGGAATATGAATGAAACAACCTTCAATTGCTTGGAAATGGCCATGCTTGAGATTCTGATTCATTTATTGAGACAGATATTAACAATGTCTTAAAATATTTCATTTCCCACTCCCACTTTGCTGTTTTTAGAGGTAATTTTTAGGTATTTTTAGGTAATAGTAAACAATTAAGTCTGTTTAGACATCTCCATATTGCAGTTTTGACAGAAAGAGCAAAGTGTTGCATTCAACTGATATATAAGTATGGAGAATTTCACTCATGTTACTCAGGAAGACAAACATCATAAGAATTTGTGACTGTACGACTTAATCATAACATCTTAAGGGACTCAGGATAGGAAAAACTGTTGAAAATTCAGGCCTACTATGTAATTAGGCAATAAAATTAAGAAACTACTCAAAATCCTCCAAAAATAGAAGCAAAGGAAATGCTCATTCCAGTACCATGGCATTTCCCAGTACCCAAATAAAGGAACAAGCGAAAAAACAATCCCAGATCATCCCCCTTTGGGCTGGCAAACATACAACAGCCAACTTGCCCCAGGCCAATTGCAACTCTAGAAATCTGAACTCAGAACTTGTCATGAAGAGTTTTCACGCATTTTCTTGCACATACTTTTGTCATTTTATTCCCAAGAATGAAATGCTATATACAACTTTAAATCTGATATACTCGTAGGGCAGACTCCAGAGGAAAGGTGGAAGATTGACAGGGAGAGGGCGAGCATGACATGGGCAGAGAGCAAGACACCAAAACTGGGGGATGAGTGCAAACTAAGTGTGCAATAACTGAGACTCAGGGTGCTCTCATCTGCAGCGTCGGACAGCAGGCAGAAGTTCATCAGAGCAGTCACTATCAGCACGTAGAGACTCCTTTCCAGTGCCTGACTAATATGCCCTATCACAGTGCCCGGAGACAAAGACTGATGAAAACTTCCTGCCATCTATCAGTCATATAGTTTGTTCAATTAGACTGCACAACATCAGCTGGTCTTAAAAATATGGGAGAAAATTCTACAAGTCAAAATAGCTCTAGTACTGGACATGAAAAACAACACTTAAATTCAGAATATACTCAAAACATTACTATTATTTTCTCTCTTGCTATTAAAGAACAAGTGCAAAAAGCAGTCTATTCAACAGTACTATCAGAAAAAAAGGCAAAAAAGATTTTGTGCACCTGTCAAGTGAAAACAAAGCAGCTTACACCTCTGAAGAGATGAAGTGGGGAACTTTTTTTTTTACACAAAGTAAGGTCACAAAAATATAATCACTATTTTTAAACTGTCTCTGGTAGAAGAAGTTTCCACTTAAGTCAAAGTTTCTTCTGGTGCAAGTTCCATATTACCCAGTTAACAGAATTTGACAGCTGGCAATACAATCTCCAAGATATCTAAGTTAACTTAAAATTGCAAACTATTTGATCCTTAGTGATACTCAGCCTTTTTCTTCACCATCTACAGTAGATACCAGGATTCTGGTCCAATCTAAGCTGCTATACTTAGAACAGGTGCTGGACAAGGGTTTTTAAAATTACCTGTGGTTAGTTTAGTTTTGACTTACCCAAGTACGATGCTCGTATTTTTGCCATCTCTTTCTCCCACACACTCCATCAGATTTGGTCACCACAGGAGGTATGATTCATATTACTCTTTAGAAATGTATTTTAATAGACAAGCTTTACAATTGAAAGAGCTCTTGAGTTTTTAAAATAATCAATCCACTGAAAAAGACATCAGATCACTTTACTGAATGCATTTTTTTTCTGCAGCAACTTCGCTGTCACATTTAACTGCTACTAAGACTAATTTTCCTAGTTGATGTCATAATTTAATACATTTCTTTGGAGGAAAACAAGTTCATCCATCTCATGCTGACAAAAACCAATCTAGACAGCTCCCTTCACAGAAATTTCTTCTAATAATTTGGAGTCATGGAAGGTATGGAGACTAAGAGCAGGAAGTCTCCCTACTGAAGGCAATGCCTAGTCATTTCCTGCTATCCACCTGTATATTCTTAAGTATCGACAAGAATACCATGTGACAACACACAGGGAATAAACATCCACTGCAATACAAACCCAGGTTAAATCAGGTATTTATGTAGGGATATAAAAGCAACTGATTAGAATGCAAAGCTGACTTCTACCAGCACTATTGGAAATTAAATGCATTCAGGGTAGGGGTTAAATACATCTTAAGAACATTTTAGAATCAGTTACTTCTACATATGAAAGTCTGTCACTAAGTACTGTAAAATTCCATTAAAACTACAGGAATTAACTCCCTGTTTGGAATTAAATTATAATCTCACCCTTTCTAAGACTTTTTGAAAATTCCTTTAAATACATAAAGCAGTAATCAGTACACAAACCAACAAACCAAACAAAAAAAGCTAGAAACACCTGCATCCACTTTTTTAAAAAGAGGAACATGACTAAATATTTACAAATACTAAGAGCAGCATTACTGAAAATAATATAAACCAACCTTCCCAAAAACTGTCTCAGCATCATTTTTATTTGTCTTTGGTGTTCTATTCTTAGATATTTTGGGTTTGAACTACAGCAACTAAGAGTTTCCAGTCAAAAAGATAATGAGAATCAAGACAAGTATTACTGGCTAAAGGGACAGATTTTACCAAATTAGATTTTTTTCTTTTTTTTTTAAAGCTTTACTAGCATGAACTCATTTGATATCAATGAAAGCCTCCCTCATGCCTTAAAGGTCTGCAACCCATTGACAGCAAAACCTCCATTTTGCAAACCCATTTATGTGATTTCTATGAAAAGACGTACAAAAACCCCACACCTATCAGAGAACAAGCAAACAACTTAGTCATCAGCCAAACAAAATGCCGTACTACTTTTCTTGATACATACTTTTTGATACTTATACAAACCTTGCCATCTGTTATGATCTCTGACAAAATAACTGACTTCCGTTCTCAATCTAAAGTTTCATTATGACAGTAAATGTCTTACATGTAACGTTAAAAGTTACTTCTATCCCACTGCAAGACTGTATAGGTATCTATGGTCATTATAACCTGTTATAAAGTAGCATCAGACTATTCAGTACCCTGAATAAAAGGACCTTCTTTTGATAGCTACAGGTGTAAAACCGAAGGAGAAATAGATTAAAACATTCCAACAGAGCACAACTGTTTAATTTAGAGAGGCTACATGAGTTCTGTATAAGCTTTTAACCACACATAATTCTGAACTTCATTGTGGCCTTAATGTTATAAAAACTAAGAGGATGGAAAAAAATTATAAGGATCCCAAGGAACATCTCTAAATAAACTGCTGAGAAAAATTGGGTGCTGGTGTATTAAAACAGAAAAAAAACAACATTCGAAGCTATGGATTGGATTGTAAGGTATACAATTAGAAGACAAAGGTAAGAACTAGATGCCAGATCTATGCCATTACTTTCACCTTAAAATGCCAACAAGAAAAGAGGCCTATATAGCGGTTGAGGGAAAAGTGTTGCTCCTGAAGTGTTTGACTGTGACCTTTCAGATGGCATTTTGCATCTAAAGCAGTCTTCACAGTTCGCAGTTATTTTTAATAACAGAATTAGATTTTTGGGGGATTTTATTTTTTTTTTAAAACAGACAAACATCATCTATACCAGCCTTAGCACATTCTCAAATATTACACATGACAACATGACGAATGGTTATTACCTATCACAATAAACACAGTCTATTTTGTTTGTTAATTCATGCAACATAAGGGTCCAGCAAATATGAGCATACAAAGTTTTACCATAATGTTAGAAAAGAGAACACGTAATTCTACAAACAAATTATGATATATGACACCTCAGTGGAAGTATTTTGAAAAGGTGTCTTTATTTCATTGTCTCCTACCTGATAAATTCTAAAGGGGATGTATCGAAATCCATTATCTTCTGGAGGATACTCCATGAGTTTTCGATTTATTGCCCAAAACTGCTCAAATTTATCTGTGAAAGTAAAATTAGACTTTGTTAATATTAGTAACATATATTCTTTTTCAGCTAAAAAAGGTAAATGACACATGATTGGAACAACATGAAAACTTTTCTTATAGAAGTTTGACCTATCTTTGAATTTATTTTCCCCACATTTCTCTTCCCTATTTTGCCTGAAGCCAAAGGTAGGTCATCTGCATTCTCCTATGAAAACAGTGATGTGGCAACTTATCAAACTGAAAGAGAAAGCAACCTGAATTCATATCTTATCTCCCACTGTTAAGGAAATATTGGACCATAAATTATGGATTTCATTACCTCAATTAACAGTGCCTGTTTCTCTACTTCCTGCTGCTACTGGTCTACACTGTCTCACAATTTGCTAAAAATATCTAATTGTTCTTAACTACAGATAAACAATAGGTGTAAAGTATAGAGAAACCAAAGCAAGAGAAAAACTTTTTGAGGCATTTACATTTGGATATGTAAATCTTAAAATAATCTGCAACAATGTATGATACAATCAGAAAATATACTGCCAGATTCATGACACAACCCAAAAGTAAAAGTTTATGCTTGAAACACAATTTTGTCATTATCCAAGTAACTAGTTTTAGTAAAATAGCCCGAGGCAGCACACCATTTCATCCTGTTCAGATATTACAAGAACTGAATAGTTTATTATGTTTCAAATGTATTGAGAACAGCATAGGTCTAAGAGTAATAAAGGCTTTCATACATGCAAATCAATTATTCAAATCAAGCAAACAACTAATATCAGAAATGATAGAAAGGAACACAAAGAGCTAAGATGAATAGAGCTGTTGCTAGTCTTACTGGAGAAGGCAGCTGTATAAATGGGGAAAAGCAAAAGATCAATTTCCTTATAGGCCCTAACTCTCCAAGACACCAAAGTGGGTGTTTCTTCAGAAGAAACACAGAGTCTCCAATTTTTCCTCTTTGGCACAAGTCTCAAGAAGCTGGGCCATATACCCATGAGAGAATTCAGCCCCCCTGAAGCAAGATGAAATTCAGAAATCTATTCACTGGACAAAGGTTCTGCCTGCTTCCGAAACTGCTGATAAAAATTGAAGCAACTGGACAAAACAAAAGGAGTTTGAGATTTGCTTCACTCCAGCATACTGCACAGATGCCTGTCAGTGCACTAAAAGGCATAATTTAATATATATTGCAGGGTTTAACACATTGCTTTTCCTGACCGAATGTAACACAAGGCAAGAATTTCCAAGAAACTGTAAACAAACTCCTGCCAGGTATTCTGTAGGAGCATTTCCCAATACTTATCTCAGAAAGTACTTCCACACCCTTGTTTCCTCATTAGCAGCAAGTGCCTCTTGACAGGCACTTACCTGAGCTGCAGTCAGCACCAGCATGCAGACACCTGCCCTAGATGACAAGCTGCCTGGACACAGGGTGTTACCCCATAGCTCACTGGGCTGGGAAGTTTAGGAAGTGGCAGTGACAGTGACAACCCTGGAGCAGAATATACTCAAGCAATCCTGCATTTGGGAACCCCAGCCTACACAGTCAGAGGTTTAGCTTTACAATGTCTGGCACAAAGAATGACTGTCTCCTCCTCAGGAACTCTGTCAGTGAGAAAGTGAAGATTTAGCATAATTCCTTCATCCTTGGAGACAGCACTGAGAACAGCTTACAGCTTTCACTATAAATGTATGGATAGGCATCCTACAGTAGGCATCAATCGATTTATACTTCAATTACTACTTCTGACTATAACTCAGTTGATAAAACTGTTATCGTGATACACAAAACAAAACAATTGAGACCTACTTAAGCTAGTGAGCTTCAGCAGACCTAAATAAGGAATCTACATATTTGGATATATCCTACTTTAAAAAAATAAAACAAACATTAACTACATTTACTTGTTTAACACTCATATTACAGTAATTAGGAAAGTTGGGTGAACAGCTTACTGTCCTCAAAATTCAACAGAGATAAGTGACACATCTTATGGATCAGAACTAGAAATTCTGAATAAATAACAGACTTATAAGACAAAGTATATTGACCCTTGTGGCATATACGGCAAACAAGTGAGCCTCTGAAAGACAAAAAACGTTAAACAATGGTAATGTGCAGTTAACTCACTTCTGTTCCTCATTCCAGCTTCCTTACCTCCCAGAAAGTATGTAGGTAATTTTATTTAAGGCAGGTAAATTTACAAAGTTGTATTTCTCAGATTATTCTCTGAACACTCAGACAATGTTTAAGACAATGTATTGCTTAAATTTCTAATAGTTTCTGTAGTTTCCAAATATAACAGCAATAAATCTGCCCTGACACAAACACATAAAATCCCCCAACCCCCCTTGAACATATAAGTGAAAGGACTCATCATTCTCCAATTTTCGTGTCACAGTACCCCCTGTTTATGCAAAACAGACTTCAGGAAGCTATTAATGCTATGATGAGCTACAAGAACTAATCAGCTAATTGGCTAGAAATGACAAAGACAGAACGTGCTGGCCGGAACTTTGACAATCAAAACAAAACTGAGTTTTCATCAAGTAAACAAGGAAGAGTTCTCAAACTATCAGCAAAAGCATTTTACACACTTGTCTCCCTCCCTTCTGCTCACTCCTGAAAAGCTTATGCAGCCTGCATGATATTTAAACTACCATAACAGTCAAAACCAATTACTTTTTGTTTTCCACAATCCATCTGTTTTTAAGAAAGTGTTTGATTGAAGCATTAGTGAGTTTCTATATTAGCAAAAAACAGTACTTGCAAAAGACAGATGTTCATATCTGAATAACAGTATTTCGTGGCTGGGTTTCGCGAACGAAGATTTGGGAAGGGCTCTACCCACGTTTGTTGCAAGCGCGTTGGTGGCTAAAAAGGCCAATACAAGATAGGCACGTCTGGTTGCAAAAGGCACAGCAGAGAGACTCCTTAGGTGGTGTATTCTGCAAAGCACGAATCTTTCTGCGTTCTTTTCTCCTCGAGAGTGATCCTGTGTGCGTTCTCAAAGGAGACAGCTGCGTTATAGATGGTGTGTCTCCAGACCTCCTGACTGCAGGCCAGAATAGACCAGTTATGATGATCAATATGGCCAAGGCTGAGATGTTGCTTCAGGGAGTCCTTGTATCTTCTCTTCGGGGCTCCTCTCTTGCGGCAGCTGGTGGCAAGTTCACCATAAGCAAGATCTTAGGGAGGCGGTGGTCCTTCATCCTTGAGACGTGCCCTGCCCATCACAGCTGTGTTCTCATCAACGTGGCCTCAATACTTGTGATTGCTGCTTGTTCTAGAACAAACGTATCAGTCGCATTATCTGACCAGTGGATGTTTAGGATTGTACAGAGGCAGCGTTGATGGAAGTGTTCTAGGAGTCGCACGTGGTGGCGATAGATGACCCATGATTCAGATCCATATAAGAGAGTAGACAGCACAATGGCTCTGTAAACACTGATCTTGGTACTTTTCTTCAAGTGTTTATTTCGCCAAATTCTTTTACGAAGCTTTCTGAAGGCACTATATGCCTTTGCTAACCTGTTGTCTATCTCTCCGTCAATCTTACCACCCGAGGAGATGAGGCTACCTAGGTAATTAAACTGCTGGACTGATTTGAGCTCTGATTCGCCAGTGGTGATATGGGGATGATGGAAGACTTCCTGAGGTGCTGGTTGATAGAGAACTTGTCTTCTTTAAGCTGACTTCCAGCCCAAAGAGCTCAGCAGCGTCTGCAAAGCAGGATGTTAAACGCTGCAGAGCTGCTTCTGTGTGAGCGACGAGGGCAGCATCAACAGCATAAAGCAGCTCCCGGACAAAATGGTTTAAAGTCTTAGCATGGGCCTTCAGTGGCCTTAGGTTGAAAAGGCTTCCATCAGTACGATATCGAATGTAGATGCCATCCTGATCATCGAGGTCTGCCATGGCCCTTTGGAGCACCATGCTGAAAAAGATTGTGAATAGGGTTGGTGTGAGAACACAGCCTTGTTTCACACCATTATAGTTATTAGAAAGGGCTCAGAAAGTGCATCGCCATAACTGACTTGTCCGTGCTGATCCTCATGGAGTGAGATGATCATTTTAAGGAACTTGGGAGGACATCCTAAACATTCCAAAATCTGCCATAGACCTTTTCTGCTCACAGTATCGGAAGCCTTGGTGAGGTCAACAAAGGTTACATAGAGACCTTTGTTCTGTTCCCTACACGTCTCTTGCAGTTGTCTGAGAACAAACACCATGTCTGTGGTACTCCTGATGGCTCTGAAACCACATTGGCTTTCAGGTAGAATTTCTTCTGCTATAGCGGGTATTAGTCTGTTCAAGAGTATTCTTGCCAGGATTTTGCCGGCAATGGAGAGCAGAGTAATGCCACGGTAATTTGAACAGTCTGATTTAACTCCTTTCTTCTTATACAAAGTGATGATGACTGCATCACGAAGGTCTGATGGTAGTTCGCAGAGTTCCCAACAGCGCACCACAAACTCGTGAAATTTAGCATGGAGTGCAGGGCCCCCATGTTTCCAGACTTCAAGTGGAATTCCATCAACCCCAGCTGCCTTGCCAATTTTCACCTGCTGTATGGCCTTGAGGGTTTCTCCTAAAGTGGGAGCAGTATCCAATTCATACTTCACCGGTTGTTGTGTGATGGACCGAATGGCTGAGTCTTGGACTACAATATTTAAAGTAACAACAATAAGATTCAAACAAAAGTGAGATTAGTGACAGTATAAAAGTTTCATATGACTCCACTAATATTTCTTAAACAAGAGATGATGGCTGCTATGTAACTTTGCCTAAAATGAAATATAAAAATTTTCTCTCTGTATTTTATGTCAAAGATCAGAAAGTTAATAATCAAATAACTGAGGAGAGATGCAGTTGAAAAATGTATCAACCAAGTAACTTATATTTATAAATATTCATTATTAGAAATGCAGGCACTGAATGCCCAAATGCCAGACAGACATTAGCTTTCATTAGTACAGAGATGCACAGAATCTGAGAGCTTTGAAAACAATATTTACATATTTAGAACAAGTATGAGTTGGCAAAACTACAATGTCTAATCCATGAAAATAGTGTCAGCACACAAATTCATTAAGCAACAAATTAAACCTCAAATATAAATTTACAAATACAGTATGCCACATTATGAATGTAGGGTTCAGAGACCTATCAGTGACATGATTCATGTCTTTAAAGTGCCCAGTAAAGCAGTTAAAAAAATTACTGTTACAGGAAAACATTTTGAGAATTGTTGTTTCCTCCATTAGGCAAGACTGGAGATCCTTTAGCAGTCACTGAAATTAATCCAAATTTATACCAGTTACATTAAAAAGTTCTTGGTAGTTCCATCATAGTTTAGTGTTAATAGAGAGTAACTGCTGAACCTTTTACTATTGAGCAGTGTTAACAAAGGATTAGTATAGGCTGAAAGCTGGGTCTCTTTTGCCCCTGAGACTCCACCTGAAACATTCTTCAGAAAACCAGAAAAATTAATTTCACTCATGCTAGCCTCTTACAGTCATTTTCTGAAACTTGAGTGCTGTTGTGCTTCAAACAACTTGAAATTTCATGTGGATCTTGATATTAGACACATCTCTTTCACCCACCTGACTCCACAACAGGATGGATCACCGAGAGGGTAAAGGGCACTGCTCAAGTGCTTGCCATCAACATATGCATTGCACTGCAGCATAGCTTTAAATCTGCATACACAATTATGTGTATGGACAGCATGGAAAATTACATCTACAAACAACTTGCAATGAGACACTCTGGTAACAGCACACAGACAGTCAAAATCGAGATCCTACTGCAATATATTGGGTAAAAGAAATTCCCCCCCCCCACTTTAAACTTATCAACAAAAATACCTTAATAGTAAGGAATTACTTTGTTTCTATATTTGACAGAGATGCAACTGCTATCAGAGTACTCACTCTAGAATTGGATATACTTCAAGAAGGCTGTTGAGAGGGTTTAAATAACAGAAAGAATTAATGTAAAAACAAGGTAAAGACTGCTTAAATCTAGAAAGGAAATTGTAATTCATGGTTTTTATATTCCAGTATCTTTTTAGAAAGCCAAAAAAGTGAACATAATGGTATAGCTCTCAGGATAGCACATATGCACAATTTTGTCTGGACTATTCAAGGTTTCTTCTTAAAACAATTTAGTGATATAAATTAAAAAAAAAAGCTGCTTGGAATTAAATTGTATCTCTAGCTCTATGCAAGCAATACCAATCTGCAGCTTGCATAAAAATGTGTCCAATCCCTAAGTTTAAAAATCACAACACTTGTCTGTTTTCAGTGGTTCACCACTGTCTAACAACCACTGAAGTACTTGGGAAGAACCAACCATAGCATTAAGTAAGAGACCAAAGACTCTCTAACTGATGTATAAGAACCACAGAAAAACTTTAGTTTGGAAGTGCCTTTGGAGGTCAAGCTTTGGAATAATAGCTCCTCCCACTGCCCCAAAAGACCTGCTTCCACAAAGTTAAATGAATTTAATTAAGGCCTTGCCCAGTCAAGTTTTGACTGTTCTCATGGGCTTCCACTCCAGCACTTTCATTCCCCTGCCTGGCTCACCCCTGGCCCCCTTCCCCAGTGTCTCATCAGACTTCCTCCTGTTGCACCTTTTAACTGTTTGTTCTTGGTAACTGCCTCCAATGCCAACAGAGACATGTCTGAGATGTGTCTGCCTTCATCTGCTCTACAAGCCTTTCTTTCAAGTAGTGGAAAGCAGCTATTAGATCTACCTTCAGCCTCTTCATCTTCAGTCTGAACAGGGCAGTTCCCCCCAGTCTCTAATAGAGCATATTCTCTAGCTCATAATAATCCTACCAGCACTCTGCTGAATTCTTTTCTGTTTGCCCACATTTCTTTTGTCCTGGGGTTCCAAAGAGGACATGACACTCCCAGGGCAGCTTTAGAAGTCCTGAGCCAAGGGCGGGGCACAAGCACTAGAGCAACTCTCTAGTTAATCTTCGTTTATGAACACCACACAACAGACTTTCCATTCAGCTTGTTGTTCACCGTTACCCACTTCCACAAAGCCGCTTCCCAGTCAGTCCCTAGCCTGCCCCGACTAAGGGGATTTTTCCTGTCTCTGGTGCAGGACTTGTCTGTCAGCTCCAGGAGGCTCCAGCTGGCCTACTGCTCCAGCTCATCACAGTCCCTCTAAACGGCAGATCTGCTCTCCAGTCTACCAAGTGTTCCTACGAACATTTTCTTTCAGTCACTGACAAACTCACTAATGGTTTAACCCATCACACACATTATCCAATAAAGTGTAGAGTACAGAGAGCTACAGCTTCAAGTCAGGGATACAAAGTGCATTTCCTAAATAGCGTGGCCAGCAGGAGCAGGGAAGTGATCCTTCCCCTGTACTCTGCGTTGGTGAGGCCCCACCTTGAGTACTGTGTCCAGTTCTGGGCCCCTCAGTTCAGAAAGGATATTGAGGTGCTGGAGCGGGTCCAGAGAAAAGCAACAAGGCTGGTGAAGGGACTGGAGCATAAGTCCTATGGGGAGAGGCTGAGGGAGCTGGGGTTGTTTAGCCTGGAGAAGAGGAGGCTCAGAGGTGACCTCATCACCGTCTATAACTACCTGAAGGGAAGTTCTAGCCAGGTGGGGGTTGGTCTCTTCTCTCAGGCACTCAGCAATAGGACAAGGGGGCACGGGCTTAAGCTCCGCCAGGGGAAATTTAAGTTGGATATCAGGAGAAAATTCTTTACAGAGAGAGTAATCAGGCATTGGAATGGGCTGCCCAGAGAGGTGGTGGATTCACCATCCCTGGAGATTTTTAAACGCAGATTGGACGTGGCACTGAGTGTCATGATCTAGTAAATGGACTGGATTTGGACCAAGGGTTGGACTCGATGATCTCGGAGGTCTTTTCCAACCCAATCGATTCTATGATTCTATGATTCTATGATTCCTTAACATTAAAACAAGTATATTTTCTACCAACTCATGCTCTAACAAGCATTGCTTTTAACTGGTACAGCCAAAAAAGAATCTTCTCAAAATGCAGTATAAATTCTACTTCCACATTGTTTCCAAGAAGACTCAGACTCTGCACGCATATGTAATTGTTCCTACTGGTGAGTATTTGTAACAAATCTTATAAAAAGTAAATTTTGTGTGGTATGCCTCAAGCATGAAGGAGTTTTGTTCATGAAAGATAAATATTTTAAACACTTTAAAGTAATTACTGTGCTATTCAGAAACACTACTTACAGCTGATTGCTATAATTTCTTAGCTATTTAAAGACCTGTCTCTAAATTACTAAGTCCATCTAAACTCACCGTTCTTCTTCTTGTACAATAAAAACACGGATAATTAGAACTATCAAGGACTTCATGAAGACTCACATACGTATTTGACTCTTGCTGACTACTACAGTTCAGTGACAGCCTTTATAAGAACACAGTTTGAAATACTGATATGGCATCACTAAGATTTTTTTTTTATTTTCCATTTTACACATTGGCACAGTTAAAACATTCTTGATATTAAACACTTAGGTTACTTGGGTATTTTGAAAAATCACAGTATGTAACACAAATCCACCACCGAAGAGGGAACGCAAGTTTACTAAACTTTTTAGACTATCTTCACACATGAGTAACTATCAGATATGCAGATACAGGACCTTAGAACTGTTTTGACTTTATGTGGCAGAAGTTACAGAAATATGTGAAAATATTCTTCACATTGCAGATAGTAAAGTTACAAAATTGAACATGAATGTACATATCTGAGGTAGTCATAATCTTGCCTTCCAATTATGTAACAGTCATTATGGGAAATATCTGCACCACACCATGTGCCCAGTAGTCTCACATACACTCCAAATTCATGTTCGGCTGGCAGGAAAGCAGCAGCAGTTGCAAAATTTGAACGTAAAAAACAAATAGGCTTTCTTTGACGCATCCATGCTAACTCAGACATGGATTCTCTGCAAAAGTAAATGTCGTGATAATGACCTCAGGTATAGTAATAGTCAAGTACAGTGGTATGGGCTTCAAGGTTGGCTACCTAAGTCTGCCACTCCCTTTTTAGTACTATTATCACGTAAATAAATCAAGTCAATTCAACTCTGCTTGCCTATACGCACTATAACTTCCAACAGCAAGAGAACAATTAGGACAAACTTCTTTATGTCTAGTTAGCTGTAAACTATAGTTTAAAAAAATATTAATTTATAAGCTGCACTATAAATTGAGTTACAGATGCAACCTGAGAAAAAAAGGGGGCATCCCCCTCCTAATACTATATGACTAGGTTTGAGATCAGTATATTTAATATATTTATGCTGTAATTTATCCAGTAGTTTTTATAGCAAAGTAATGTTCCGAAGATAAAGAAATAAGAGCACATTGCTTAAGTTTTGCAGGTTAAAAGGACATTTTGAAAATTGTATGAGAAAGCACTCTTCACATTATTTATCAGATCCAGAAATGCCTTTTCTCCCTGCTTTCTTCTAACATACACAAGGGACCTATACCTTAACAACATTCTTTTCACTTCCTACAGGTACTTACAAACCAGAAGTTTTACTTTAAATACATTGTTTCCTTAACACCACCTCCCTTCATTTCTAGGTCACCAGTTTACCTGAAAAAGGTTTAGGGAGGAAAAAAAAAAAATCATCAAGATGAACTACTTCCTTTATTCAAATATGAAAATGCATATATCCTACAAAATCTAAGCTTTCTGTGTACTCAAAAAGCAGGTGATCTCAGTAAGTATTGTCACTCTAAAAAGAAAGCTCTGATGACAAATAAGTGTAATCCATTTTTGAAACACATAACCCACAGGTTGTGTAGGAATAAAGCAGCAGGGCTTGTTACAGACTTCCCTGAGTAAGTCAAAAGGAAAAAGACTTCTGACAATTTTACTCATCCTCCAGCTCTCTGCTCCAAATCTAGACAGCCTTAATATTTTGATTTCTTGGTCTCCTAATTATGCTCTCTTTCTATACAAGAAAACAGAGCAGCATAACACCATATGACTTGCTAACCTACTTTACTTACCCTGTACTATGCTTTTTCTAAAATAAAGCTTTTCTTGACAGGAACCTTTATATTAATGTATCTGTCAAATTCAGGAGTGTACTAGCAGAAAGTAACTTAGAAGCATTTCAAATTGCAAAACAAAAGCCCCTCAACAACTAAAGAATGTCAATTTTAGAAGTAAAGTCTGTTTTTTACAGATATTTAACTTTGAATTTTAGTTAGACCTTACATATCTTTCAGGAAATGACTTATTTTGAGGCTAAGAGGAGGAAGGAAAACAGGAGGCAGTAAAAAGAAACCTCCAAGTTTGCTCCCTCCGAGTGTAATGGTTTTCATTAGACACGTGAACATCTAACGTAAGATGGTGAAAACACTAGAAAGCATCTAGCTCTGTCTACCTATGTCTAGGCAACCTGCTCATGTTAGAGACTTCAGTATAAAGGAGGATTGTGAATGCTGTGTTATCTTTTGCTTTCCTCCCTTCTCTGCCTTCATGCACTTCTCGTCCTCCTTTGACACCCACTGCTTCTCAATACCCTCGAAGAGAGCAGCCCTGCTCTGCCCTCGCTTGAGAGCAGAGAAGAGAAAGCTGGGGGGGAATGCAGGCTGACATCAATTCCCCACCTTTGTACTGCAACAAAGGGCAGCTATGCAAATAGGCACCATGCCAGCACAGCAGGGTAATAAGACAAAAATCAGTTTTGGGGGGATGGTAGTTCAGACTCTTGATACTGCACCCATACCGGTGGAGCACTGGCTTAGTCATTTGTGCAGAAAGGATAACAAGCCAGTAAACACTGATGAACTAACAGTCAAGTTTAGGTCACAATCCATTACCAGAAAAACCACCACAACCAACCAAACCCTAAACAAAACCCACTGCCATGGAAAAGAAAAAAACAAAAACATCCATGTGAAGGCCTGTTCTGACACAGCTGTTCATTCTGCAGGTCCAGCCTGCCCAAATCCAGCCCCTCTTCAGCACCAAATCAGCACCAGGCTGACTTTGTGCAGAGCTATCTGAATGTGTCTACATCGCACCTCCTCAGTTCCATAACATCAGCAAATTGATGCTGTGTGTATGCCATAATATTTTAACTCCAGGAAAAGCAGGCACTGAGGCTAATTATAAGGTGATTTGATGCATTTTAAGAAATTTTTAACTACAAGCCCAAGAAGGCAATGATCTTTTTTAAAAACCTCTTTTAATCAATATAACCATTTTCAAAGCTCAAAAGAATTGTTTAATCTTTCTTCACAGTTAACCAAACCTCCACAGATGGAACACAGAAAGAAATTCTCATTTTGGCAGCAATACAGGAAGAAGAAAAAAAGATGGTTTTGTGATTTAAAAACTAATGGCTTGTTCATTCATTCTTCTGATAAACTGAGGATTTTCTAAGCATATAGTGCTTAAATTAATTTTCAAATGATCAGTTGAGATTGCTCAGCTACCAAAGCATGCTTATCATGAGGTAAAGAACAGCGAGTTCAAACTTGAGTGAGCCATGTGTACATAGCACTAGAGATGCTGATATTGTAAGACACTTCCTTTTTCTCAGTTCAAACATTTCTAAACAGGAACGTGATAATCCAGAAGAAAGACGATTTCTGCCTCTCAAAAACCCAAGAATAGTTTAGATAAAATTTAGAACTAAAATCAAGACACAGGACTGATTCTGCCGGTAAGACAAGAAAGAGATCTCATGCATTAAAAGATAAAATACTCTACATTCTGAATGCTTGCAGGATTTTTCTTCTTTAGCAAGAACAATTCAATATGGCTACTTAACTTTTGGTAAGCCCTACAGCATGAATGAGCATTGCATTCTTTTTCCATAGTATTTTCAGTAATGACTCCATTATATTTTATAATATATAAAAGAAGACTTAAAGTTGTTATGAATTTTTACTATTTCCCCCACTCATGTATCAGAAATACCAAGTCTAGTCTTCACTGGTCATAAAGGATGCCTGTGAAAATTTCAGACTATGGTTGCTTATGTCGCTCCACAACTGATAAAAAGCAGATGTGTTCAATCTAAATTCCCTCATTTATCAGAACCATTATATACTGAAGTTACAGATACTAATTCTTTGAACTGTGCAAAATAATACAGTTCTCCCCCTAAAAACAGTGTAGATTTCAGTTGTTTGATCCTGAGTCATCAGTAGACCCACAGAGTCTTACTGTTTCAAAGCTGAAAGCCTTTATTTTTCCACTCAAAAGGCAAGAAGAAAAGAAAACACTCACTTGAAAATCCTCTTTATCCATGATAAAAATGGCCATAACTCTATTAAAGAAAAAACAGCAGAAACATTTTCCATGAATTCTGACCAAAGAATTTTAACAATCCTTACACAGGAACAAAGGTCAGTACAGATATATAGTCTGCTTTTATCACTTCCCTACCACAGTCACACATCCATGACACTGGTCAAAATGTACCTGTCCCAAAGAATTGTCGCAGTGAAGAAATATCAGGTTTATGGACAAAAATAGGTTAACTGAAGTCTGAAGAACAAGAAAAAACACAGCACAAGATAGAAGAGTATGTTTACTTTTCTAATTTGGTAGCAGATAACACAAAACCAGAAATGGCAGCAGGAGGGATGTAAAGGTTGTTATGAATAACTACCAGCTGTTACCAGCACAAGATTTTCCCACAAATTCACTACTACAGCTCTTCCCTTAAGAGCCATCTAGAGGCAAACTGTTAAGTTTCACATGCTACCTGTTCAAGTACTTGCTTCTCAGCAAAAACATTTATACCAAATTATACATTAATTGATAGTTACATTTCTCCAAATAAGCAAAATTGGATTTTTTCCCCCAAAAATGTAAGTTTAACAGATGCTGTAAGTATTGCTATCACTTGTTAAACAAATAACAGTTCCTATATTTAAGAACTGAAGAAAATTGTTTGAAGTTTCACAGAAAAAACAACCTGCAGATGTATCTTTACTTACAAAGCAGGTATCACAAATGCTACTTTCTTTTCTTTTTTGTGGTCATTCATTCTGTTTCACAAAGGAGTTTAAAATTATAACATCTCAAACAAAAGCCTATAAGAACATATTGAAAGATACAACATACTTAAAAAGAGTTTTCTTGGTTTCACAAGCTTTTCTTGTTTCTCTTTTATGAAGAGTTGAGAAATTAAAATTAGCATTTGAAAGTATTCAAAACATTGCTTAAACTTCTCATTTACGTGTCAGATTCCACAGGTGCAATTTCTTACTAAGTACAGTGAAACCTTCTTGAAATTAACCTTGCTAGGCAACCTCTGTTCCTAATGTGATAGAGCAAAACAGAAAAATTCTGGTTTCCCTACAACTGAAGATATTCTTAGACAAATAATCAACTAAAAGATATAGCCTAAGATGAGCATGGAAAAAACCATGCTGTGTATCTGTCATTTTACCTTACATATTGAGAGTATCAAGGTTCTATAACTTCTGGTTAAGAAAAGAATCTTAACTCGTACTGTTTCATCATGTCAGTCATTATTATACTCATCTTGTAACTCATCATACTCACAGTGTAACTCATGTTAGAGGTCTTTTAGCCTTAATTTTAAAAAGTATTAATAAAAAGAGCACGTAAAATGCACTGCCTGGAACACCTGAGTAGTGGGACAAAGTGACAGAATTTCTTTTTGCAATAAAGCTAATAATTTTTTAAATAGAAAACAAAATTATGCTTACATAGCATTTTGCACCTCGAAATAAACTGCTTGCAAGACAAATACTATTATAAAAAAATACTTCTTTTCTACAGCATTATTAAAATTGCATTTTAAATTGACTTGTAATGACATAAGCTTTAGGGAAATTTCTATTTTTATACTGATTCTGCCTTTCATTGGACCAAAACTCTTATTTACTGCTAATTCACAAAAGTGAACATATTATCAGTCAGTTTGCTGACTAGTATTTATACAATACAGAATCTCTCAAGAAGTACTTGGAATTGAACTAGATAAAGTGTAATTTCTTACTTGCTAAGTTTTGCAGGTATGTATGGCCTCCCTCAAGATCTTACCACTCAAATGGCAAATTAAGATAATCCCGCAATTTCTAACTCTCACTTAATTAAATAAAAAAATAGAAACTAGAGTTTCTAATAAGCATTCATCCCCAAAATTATCACAGAAGTGATAATTTCAACTCCCATATGAAAGGCAATGCCACTAAACAACAATGGAAAAAAAAAACAAACAACCCCTCCACTCACTAAATACACACATTAAACCCAAACTCCTTGTCTAAAGCAAATGCATGATTCGAGTCTTCTTGCCTTCAAAGGTTCTCCTGTTTCATTTAATCTTTCTTATACACATATGGGAATATGTTAATTCTAAGCATTTAGTATTTTGTATCAGAACACAGAATAAACACCTTCATGTTTACAGTAAAATGTTACCATTAAATAAATTTACTAGTGATAACAATGACAGCTTCAGGGGATGAGAAAAATGCAATCAAAGTGGCATTAGCACCCATTCTACAGAGCAGTTTCTGAAATACTTACAAAAGCTTTTCAATTTAAAGGACTCTAAGAATCATAACAAGGGAAGACACTACAAACAAAAGAAGTTTTATTTTGCATTCCAATACAGATTTATGCCATCTGTGCAAAATAAGAACACTTTTATAAAATCCTCTAGGAGACAATCTCTTTTCTTTGTGGTCCAAGATCGCTAATACTGAGCACTTAACACACCAAGTGTCTCCCAAAAAGTATGTTAAACAACATTTATCTATTTTGATTTTTTCCTAATTCCGGTTTGTTAAAACAGTCACAACCCAATCTAGTTCCTCGAATAACTCAAGCCACATTTGAATTATCACCAAAATGACGACTTTAGTTAAAAAAAACCCAAAAAACCAAAAACCAAAAACCCACCAAAACTATCCATGCTTTCCATGACATTAGACAAAAATTCTGCAGAACAATGACATTTTATATCCCCCAGCACAACTCCAATTTGAAAAAAATATTTATTAGTTTGCTAGACTTAAATATAATTAATACTTGATGTATTTACCATTCTGTAACCCCATCCACAGTTGCTTATGATCCTTTTTTTGCATCTCATTGATGACTTGACTTTTGTGCTTTAAAGCATCTGCTTCTTTTATACAAGCCATAAAATGAGCTTCAATCACATCCTTAGAATGGCAGTGTAGAAGATCCTTTTCTGGAAAATTCTACAAAGAGAAATGATAGATCAAGAGAAATAACTGCATCACATACCTTGGATGATGAAGAATAAATGATAATTTAAAACAGGCATATATTTATGCAAAAGAAGCATACTGGAATCTTCTACTTTATGGAAGAATGTAACAACCATCCACTCTGCTGAAAAGAAACAGTTTGCAGTGAAAATATTTCAGGAAAAATAAAAGCTGAACAATTTTCTGTAAAAACAGAATTTTAACATGTTTTCAAGCAGATGTTCAATTCTCAGGCAACAAACAGGAGAAAATGGGGGGAAGTAAATGACAAGCATCTAATTCATACTGACTCTCAGTGGTAGTTTATCACCCCTTTCTATGTAGGCCCTTGAAAAATGTTTCCTCCAAGTAGTATCATCCACATATATGAACTACAGCATATCTCCACTTACAAACATTTTTCCTGAGAGATACTGGAAATCCTTGTCAGCTCCAACTTTACCTAATCCATGTGACTATTGCTAGCTCTTGTGACTTGATTCTATACCCCTTTTATTTAGTTAGGGCTGGTACACTGCATTCAGCGTCACAAATGCACAGCTACCATTCCTCACGTAACTCTTATCCCCTCAATAAATGACAACTACCTCTCCTAATTAATTTATTAAGGAATTATAGTAGTAAATCTTGCTCAGGTACTAAAAATATTTCTTTGGAAATTAACTGATCAGAAGTCCTGCACTGTAAAGGCATACAGTTGTGGTTGTTCTTCCTCTAACTTTTATATTTATCATCACTTACTATCACTTGCCTTTTTATAATAACATAAATACTCATTACCACAAATCCATTACCTTTAGTTATTACAAGTTTTAAAAACCAGTCTATTTTATTCCCTTCTTATTCATCTTATTTTCACAGTTGCTTATGACCATACTGAACTGAGCAAAGCTCAAAGCCAAACCAGAGCGGTGGCACCATTAGTACTCCCTTCCATAACAAGGGCGTGCCACAGTTTTATACTTTAATTCTCATCCTATTCCACCAGAGGCCCTTTCCTCTTAATCCACTACAAATTAGCACTTCAAAAAGCTTTTGTGAGGGACTGTCAAAACCATTTTGGAATATAAGCACATATAATGGGATATTTTTCAAAAGCCTTTACAACATATTTAACACGTCGCAGTAGGAGCAATGTAACACTGCAAAAAACCCCATACCTTCACTCCTCCACATAAACCCAGGAAAAAATAGTGAAAAATGCTTCAAAATACAGGAACCCAAAATATGAAAAACTCACTACCAGTAGGCAATGTGAAAGGGAGCTGGGGATTGCCTTTCCTGAAGGAAGTTCTGAGGACAACAGTGATAGTTCCCTCCTGACTAGGTTATTGAAAAGAGTTGGAAATTAAATAATTGAATTTTACATAGGGATTTCTCCTTATGAACCCAAACTCGGGAAACTGCGGATCAAAAGGTTTTTCTCCAAAAACGGCCATAAAGTGAAGAGAAGACTGTTAGTCTCTTTTCCACTAAAGTTTATGTGGTTTGGTGTTGAAGTAGCAAAGGGAGCACTGTTGTTATTTAGGACTGATGCATGTTAAGCTGACTAGAAATCTAAGGACAGAGGTAAATCTGGTTTCTCATATGAGAATGGCCAAGTATAAAGACATTAAACAGGACAGAACAATAAGGAAAGTTCTTCTAGGGCAGACCTCACTCCCATTTTATCCTATAAAGCTGAATGTCTCAGCATAATTGGGCCCAAGATTACTAGAAAAACATTACTGGGATTGTTATTTTCCAATTGACATCTGCATAGGCCTGTAAAATACTTTCAGAAGTTCACTTTACTTGCTCAAATAAAAAATGTAATATCTGGTAACCAATCTACAAGAAACGAACAGACAGAAATAGCATACTTAAAAGATCAAAAAAGTTCTTTACATGCAAGAATTCAAAATGAGACACTGGCATCTTTCAAAAAAATGGAAGAAACCTAATATACCTAATGCCAAGAAATGTAGGAACCTAGAAAATTACTTTCATAGTTAAAAGCTGACAGTTAAGCTAAGTTTATGAAAACAACAGTTTTGTTACAAGGACTGTTTTGCTACACAGATGTCTAAATATTGAACTGCAGGGTCTTATTTTGGACATTTCTCTCTTTCTACAAGTAGATATCTTCCTGCTGACTTTCTTTCAATGAATTTCAAATTGCAGGAAATCTCAGTCTCTGGGGGTGGGTTCATACACAGTGTAGTCTGCAGAATAACAAGGATATATTTAAAACTGGTCAGAGCTAGCTAAGCTAGTGTAAAGAATCTAGCCACAGGCGTAGAACTAGGTGTGGCATGATTAATTTTCCCAGTTTCTAAGGAGTAACACTGTGAAAGGCTCAAAAACACTCCTAGAAAGAATCTCAGTGCTGTCTACTCTTTTCTTTAGTAGGAAAGCAGTGACACATTTCTGTGCAGTACTGTAAGCAGAAGCTGAAAAACCTAAATATGAAAGTGATAACTTAGAAAAAAAACCCTGCTGCGTCTACAAGAAGCATATGAAACAGTTTCATCTACGTGAGACTATCAACAGAAAATACAGCATCCCCACTGATTTATAATTCAGGGCATAGAATAATAAGTTTTATACTTATATACAGATCACGTGTGCTTGTATTTTATTTTTTTCTAAATTCTCCTTGCCTTCTTTCTACTTGAGGAAACAGTGATCAACTGTTCCCTGAAGAAAGGGTCAATCGTAAACAAGCTGATAGCCACCCCTGGCTCTACAACTAGGAGATTCGCAAAAAGTTTTAGAGATGACATAAGCAGCTTTAATTCAAGTACTCTTATTGGTTATGTCTCACTGCCTCCATGTTCTGTATCTTTGAAAGAAAAGTTACCAAGGGTTGACTTCAATTTTCTTCAAAATCTCAATGAGTACTGGTTTTTATTTTCACATACAAGCAGACACCTGCAGCATGAACTGGTCGTAAAGAAACAGGTATCATTTGTACAGACAGGAGCACTAAATGACCTCTCATATAAAACGGCTGAACAACCTCACAGGCAATTTCAACAGTCTGGTTTCACAACTCCATTCCACCCATATTTATCTATCAGTTCTAGTTAACAAAACATCTGTTTATACTGTGACAGTCTAGTTGCATTAGACTACATTTACAGAAAACAGGGCATGAAAAACCACAAGGAATGTATCCAGTGGCAGGGAGAGCATCCATGTATCTGTGTTTAGTTACCATCTTTCAAAATTTATACATTTATACTTCTAGCTTCCCCAATATCTCCTAGCAGTTCCACAATTTATCCATATGCTACATGGAAAAGTACTTCCTCTTCACTCCACCCAACCCAATTTTCACCTAAAAATACCAAGATGATGGCTGTTATGTAAGGACAGATGCAGTCTCTCCTCCTCTACATCAGGTCATGGGTGGAGAGACAGGCACCAGCAGATAAGGGCTTCAGCAGCAGGAGAACATCAGCCTTTCCCCTGGCACACCCAGTTTCCTCTTCTCCAGTAGTACAACTATTTCCAGAACAGTTCACCACTTCTTATCTACTGCCCAAAATCTGGAGAGTTGATTGCCACACTGAGAACATGAATAGTGCTCAGCATGCTGCAGAGTAACATGAGATGATTTTAACAGGAAGGGACAGAGTTTCCCTCCTCCTCTAAAGCCACACCTGGGTAAAAAAAGCAACTTCCCAGTCTATAGCCTCTCATGATTCTCAGACTGCATGCTGTTCAAGCTCACCCTTACGCAACTACTTAATGCAACTGTTTTTCAACTTTACAAGATATAAATGCACGTTATTTTATTGCATACTTGAAGAACAAAATAATAAACTGATTCTTCAATGCAAAGACTAAGTGTGTTTATTATTTGGTCTGCATACATAACACAGGAGGACAATTACAAGCATCTGTCAACTTCCAAACTTCTGCTGAACAGAAATAAACCTTTTTCATGTTTTGAACTTTAAACAAAGAAACCTGATAGGGGGAGTTTGACTTTTTTTTTAAAGCTGAAAAACACTCTTTACAGATGTTTGAGTTATCTGTTGTTGACTGCATGCTTTGGTAGAAGAAAGGAGACAACCATGACAACAAAAGTAAAACCTCAGAAAAATTTAACACTGTTCAATTAAGCCAAATGAAAATTATGACTCTTTGAAGAACAACTACACAGAAATTAAAAGAATAGTCTAGGCAGAAATCCCACAGCTAAACTATTCAGCTGTAAGAAATTGTAACACATGTAAACCTTGTCAATATTTTGACATATTTCGATATATTTCAGTTATGTTTTGACTTTAGGGATTAAGAGGGGGTTATTTAAATAAACTTTCAGATTACATCAAAATGGGAAGAGCAATTATGCAGGTGCTAACTCCAAGGTATCATATCACTAAAATACATCAGCTTTTAAAATAACACTGCCTTAGCAGTAAATTATTTCTGTTGATCTTTAATGTACACCTTTGAGAAAAACTTAAAGTAGCTGATCTTTTGGTAAGCAGCAATATAAGGACATTAAAATCAATTTACATTACTGGATGAAATAGAGAAGCTGTGGTGCTGCAACTTAATTCTCTAGATGCCTCTACTTTGCAATGGCAACATCCACACAATGCCACTGTTAATAGGCCAGAGCTCTCAGAACATAACAATTAAATCATGATTTATGAAACTAGATGCCCTACATTTTCTTCAGAACACTCTGGAAGTTACTTCATCCCAGGTTTCTGACATTTATCAGACAGAAGTGCAGCAATTACAGTGGCTTCAAAAACACCCCTAACTTCAGATTTATTTAGTCAGTTTAAAAATTTCAACATGTAGAAATACATATAATAAGAATGTATGATTTTAGTGTACACTTCCAAAAAGAATACGACTACAGCTAAAAAAAACTTCTCTAACACACCTTGAAGAGACTAATTGTTTGAATGAAAACGTTCAAAACAACTACTTCCCAGTACATTTTTAATTTCATTCAAATTTCTCACACACTGAAGTCAAGCCTATTAACCTAGCACTTTCCTTCAGATCAGTTTTCCTACTGTATTGTTTCTTTTACAAGGGAGAAATTAACATTTCAAAATTAAATATCCCTGATTTTTAGTTGTGCTTTTGAATTCAAAACATACCTAAAATTATTGTCTCAATGCATTTCAGGGTATGCAAGAATCCTGCACCAAAGCTCGCCCTGCTCAAGTACCTTTCAGAACAAAGATCAGCAGTGCAATTACTAATACCTAATGGTTTTACAATGTAGAATCAAAATACTGTCTCTCTTGTGACTCAGCTGCCACAAGAAGAAAGTAATTTCACTCAGTTCTCTAAAAGGGACCAACATGAAGTACAGCAGCATTCCCTGACTTTAAGGTTTTCTACAGTATCTTATATCCATGCTCATATATGCCTAAAAGGATGAGCACTTCTCAATCTTCCCAATCTTCAGTCAACTCCAGATGATAGAATAAAAAACATTATGGAAAGTTCTCTTTTATCTACTTAATTGCACTGACATTGTCTCATAACTTATCGTGAAAAACACTTTTGGATTTTCAGAAAACGGGATAATTTTCTAAGGGAAGTCATGAAAGCACACACAGTCTCATGGAAAACAACTGCAGATTTACAGAAAGCTTTATGCACTTCCTGAAGAATGAACATTCACTTATTTTATAAAATAATTATGAAACCTTTTCCTAGCTTCCAAACTTCATGCAATCTTATGCTCACTTATTCTTAACTAAGAGTGTATTTCAGTTTTACCTTGAAATGTACTGTGATGCTCCAAGGAAGGGCTGTATTTGATGCATGAAGATCAAACAGCAAACCAATTGGGTAATGCCTAAAAATGACAAGATATTAATTTAATATAGACACTGTGAATTTATTTCTACATATAACAGTTAACATACTTGCATTTACACAAAAAAAATATTAGCTGTTTGAATCCCACACTTAGCATTATTTATTGCTTATTCAGAAAAATTATACAGGCAAGTATAAATGACCGACAGTTTCTGGCAGAATTGAGCCTGGAATTTACATGTTCAATACCTAAACCCATGGTCTCCAAGCTGTAGCCACAAAACACTGCTACTTTTGCAACAGCATTACGTGGCCTACAGCTGCTCTGTGGAGCCCTTCAAAACAGAACTTCTAGTTAAAAAGTGTAACAGTGGCAGGAATAGTTGGTCTGACAGAAAAGCCTACATGCTTTCAGATATTTCAATGCCCTGGGTTTACACCACACAGTCACTTAACATCCTCTCCCCCTCTCACATGCCTGATGTCATTGTAGAGAATAAACAGCAAAGTGAAAAAATTACATCTGAAAAGGGCTGAAAGAGGATAGATCAACATGAACTCTATATCTTTACTATCAAATTAAAAAGAATGAAAGGGGAAGAAAAAAAATAAATTGGAATTTTGTATTTCAGTGGTATTCTAGATTAAAGGAGCTACATAAAGAAGCTTGCTTCCTCCAAGTATTCACTTCTGGTTTATAGCTTTCTCTCCTTTAAATTCATTGGAAGATACAGCTCCCAGAGGTATAAGGAATAAATCTCACACACACAAAACTTCTACAGGCACTGGTTAAAAAGCTCTTCCTTCAGTTTTCTCACATGCAGACAAGGGCAAGATTTTTGATAATTTTTTTTCTTTTAGCACATCAAGTTCCATTCTGTTATCTTTCAAAAATCATAACTAAAAGAGCCTTACTAGCTTTTCATCCCACAAAGAGATAAACACACGTTTAAGTGTAAACTCAGTAGCTTCACTGAATTGAATGGGACTGAGCACAGGGCGCAGAACCAAGCACATACATAAGTTTTAAACTCTGAAGAGTAATAACCGAGAGCGTTGCTCTAAAAGCACCTGTGCCAAGCCAGCTTCCTGACCTGTTAAATTCTTACACAGCAGTGCTTTAGCACCCTCTGCAGGTGAGCTACCCCAAAGCTAAGACAAATTCACCACAACAGCAAAATAAAACCCAAAAAACTACTACAATTCCTGAACTTACACGAGAACAAACAATAGAGTACATATCCAGATTTATCCTGATTCACTGCTAACGTTCAAGTTCTTACCACAAGACTTTTTACTACTAACTGCTAATCATGTCCCTTAATAGGGACTCAGCAAAAGTTCCATGAAAGAGTGCTTTTCAGACAAGTTAACTAACAAAAGTCAGATTTCTTTTGATAATAAGATGAACACAAACTTTCACAAACACGAACAATTACTTCCAGTTACTTTCCATCTATACAATAGAATAGATAACTACAAAAACAAAACAAAACCCCACACCCACACAAAAATGCCTGCATCAGGTCTTGGTCTACCTCTGTATCTTCTACCCAGTATAGATTACATAATGAAGTTCAAGGTGTTTTCAGTAAAATCCCTGTGCTTTGCACAGCTGATAGATGCCTGATCAAATGGTGCTTTGACCTTCTGTCTTCCACTGATTCAAGAATAGGAAGGGTCAGTCATCCACCCAGTTGGTACAAGAGAGACACCTATGCATCCAGGGCTAGAATACAATGCACAGAAAGGGGACAAAAGCTCCATTGAAGGCCATGTCCAAGTGCTCAAACAGGATGGAAACAAGCTGTAGGGTGTCAACCTCTAGCATCTGCTGAAGCAACCACTCCAGCACATCAGAATAGCATGTGGCTCAGGCACAGCTCCTGAGAAAGGATGCAGCTCTCTAGGTCTCAAGCTGCCTGAGAAAGGATGCAGCTCTCCAGGTCTCAAGCTGCCTGAGAAAGGATGCAGCTCTCCAGGTCTCAAGCTGCCTGAGAAAGGATGCAGCTCTCCAGGTCTCAAGCTGCCTGAGAAAGGATGCAGCTCTCCAGGTCTCAAGCTGCCTGAGAAAGGATGCAGCTCTCCGGGTCTCAAGCTGCCACAAGAGCTTGGGACCTTTCCTGAGGGCTGAGGCAAGCAGAGGAAATGTCATTGCCTAGAGGAGGTGCTTGTTAGTGAAGGAGCTATGTCACCAAATTACAGAGCTGCAGGAGGTCAGTGGGCTGCACACCATCAGGAAAAATGAAGAGATGGATGGCATCTTCATTGAGACCTTGCAGAGATGAGAACTTGACAAGGAGGAGAGTTGGCAGTCATTGGAGTGGTCAACGGAGACTCAAAAGATGGGAAAGACCAGAGTCTTCTAGTATTAAGGAATACATTCGGGGCAGGTAGCTTGGTGCACAGCTGCAGTGCCAGCTGCAGGTTGAGCTCTGGGTGAAGGGAGCCCAAAGCAAAAGGCTGGGAACTGGCACCAAGCCCTTGCATGACAAAGGGCACGGGGACCTGTGGCTGTGGCCAGGGGACCAGACACTTGGAGACGCAGCGAGAGTCAACGACCCAGCAGGAAAACCCCAGACTATCGCACACATACACCAAGAGGGTATAAAAGCACAGGGTTTCCTTTGTTTGGGGTACCTCTTCAGAGGCACCCAGCTCAAACTGTTATTCTGTTATTCTGTTATTCTGTTTCATTGGCACCACAATGAAACTATTTTCAGGATCCAGACGTCTGGGACTGCTTTGGGAAGCCAAGGGTCAAGCCAGTAAGGAAACCTCGTCTGACTGTGAGCACATGGGGTGGGTCACACAGGACACCCATCAGGTCCCTGAAGACGCCAGCTGCAAAGGGACCTCGGTCCCAGCTCAGGTGGTGCGAGTATGTGACTGCCACACCATCCTGGATGGTCAGACAGAAAAGTTTCCTTAACCTCTGGCAAGAGGGCAGGCTCCTTCTCTACCTGCTATCAGTGCCTCAATGGCAGACAAGCAGCTGGAAGTTCTGAGGAAGCTGTCTGAATAGCACATCCACAGCAAGAGGAAGCAGTGATAGTACTAGGAGACTATCCTACACAGGAGGGAGCTCTCCCCCATCTGCCAACCTCACTTGTTAACCTGCAGAGGTCTGTCGCTTGTTAAGAAGTTGCAGATTAGCAAAGTTTGTCCTGTGTTTGGATTATTAGTCCTTGCTGTTCACCCACATGGGCACAAATCTTAAGTGCTGCAAGGGAACTCCTGAGTGTATCAAAAGTGACTGTGCAGCTCTAGAGGCTAGGTGGCATCTCCACAATTCTGCCATAAAAGGACACTGGCTCAGAGGTGTGAGTAACTGGACTTGGCTTTTACATACACAGGACATTCTTTGGGGATAAAGGAATGCTGGGGAGAGATGGAATCCACCTAAGTGGGACACAAGTATCTTTGCCTTCAGGTTGGGCAGCCTGGTAAGGAGAGTTTTAGATCATAAACAGGAATGTGAATAAAACCCCACAGATAAACAGAAATTAATCGACATGTGTTGAAAGTAAGTGACGAAAAGTGACAGCTACAAGGGAGATGTCAAAGTGATAAAAGCAGGTAGAAGAGAACCTACCACAATTGTGTCTACATAAGTGCACACAGCTTGGGAAACAAGCAGGAGAAACTAGAGTTCCACATGCAGCAACATAACTGTGATAGTGCTGGTCTGCCTGAGATGGAGTGAGACAGCTTGCACAAGTGGAATACTGTTGTGAAAGGACTGATGTAAACTGCTCAGTAAAGACATGCAGGGCAGATGAGGACAGAGGGCTGTCATCCATGTGAGGGAGCAGCTTAGATGGATGAAACTTAATGGGACAGACAACAGGTTGGTTGAGTTCTTGTGGTTCAGGATCAGAGGAAGTACTAGTCAGGGCAACAGATCATGCAATCCAGGTAAGGAAATAGATAGAAGTCTTCTTTAAAAAACTCAAGAAGTTCTGCATCACAGACACTGTTTTCATGTTAATCTCCGACATCTAGACAGTGAGACACAAGTAGTCAAGATGGATGGACCAGACATGACCCACAGCTGAATCTGTTACTTATTAACAAGACAAAAGAGTTTTGGATATGATAATCAGTGGCAGCTTTAGCTGTAGTGACCGTGAAATGGCAGAGTTAAAAATCCTGGAGAAATGACAATAAGCAGAATACAGGCTTTGGACTTATTTTTGTCATTTCCTCCTTGTGCCCCTGCACAGTTCAGACTCAGCAACATCAGATGCATCACTGCACAAAGCTTTCAGTCCTTCACCTGCAGCCAGAACTGAATCTACGCTGAAACCTTCCTCCTGTTGCCAGAACTCATAAGCTTCCTGCTCTTCCATGTCTTCAGAGACTGCTTTTAATTCAATAACCACAGATTTTGCCTGTATTTCTTTCAGTGTAATTGTAGGTTTAGGCTCCTGTAGCTGCAGGGTCTCTGAGATTTGATCTATTTCCTTTTGTAGTCACTAATGCTGCACAGTCTGGTAACCTCTCCCTGCAGCCCTTTACCCTGGTGACACAGAGCCTCCCCCCCAGTACACACACCTTCTGCAGGCAAAGAGACCATCTTCCCTGTCCCAACAATCTCAGTGGGAAGCCCCAGGCCCCTGTAACTCCAGACCTGGAGAGCTTCCTCCTCCTTCAGGAACTTGGCCCATGTGCTGCAGCCCATGAAGTTGAAACTATGTTTCAGACTTCCACCAAAAATCTCACTGGAAAAGAGAAGAGCTGCAGCTGAACAGAGATACACTTCATCCCACCCAGGTATGAAACTGCACTGACTGTAAGCAACATGACCTCACAATAAAAAGCAAACAATTAAAATAGGCAAGATTATTAACAAGTTCTATTTGATTCTGAATGCAGAAGTCATAGCTAAAAATATTACACATTAATGCTCACTATTCCTTCTCTACAAACTACTAGCTCAATCTAATTCTCAGTTCTGGTATTTGGGTCTTCCCTGGAAGAAGCTTCGGTTATATATGGAATTACCATTCTCCTAAAATAATGGTTTACAGGTAGCATTTTCCTTAGAAATGCAATTCCACTGAAATCAACACTGTTCCTGGCAGAATACACTGAGCTTTTCTCAAAGATCAGAGCCTTAATTAGCAGATCATCATTACACTATTCGTTTCCATCTCAATGTTCAATGAGTTTACTAACTCATCACTTAATTTTAGAATTATAATTTATATTTTACTCTTTATTCTACAATTATTTTTTTTAATTCTAGTTTAATGATTACGATATTTGAAAACTTATAGAAAATACAGTTGTATTTTTGACTGATATAAAAAGCCTCTCTTTCATTTCTTTTTACAATTTCGGTGAAAGCTTAGAGTTTCCTCCCATTTTCCATCTGAGATTATGAACAAACCAGGAAAAACTTGGTACCTTGCTGTTTATTTAGACAGTATCCACAACTCAAAGTCACTGTGGCACACAAGAAATTCTTGTTAAATCCTAGATAATTTAAATAGATGTCTAAAACTGGTTTTGCCAGACAGTTATGAAAAAGGTAAAAAAGGTAGTTTTTATACTTTTTTCTATTTACATATTTTTAAGGCACTAAGGTTGCTCTCAAAGAAAAAAAAGACTAGAAGAGATCTACTATATCACCAAGTCTACAGGGACTCCACAATGTAATGCTTGTCATAAGACACTCTAGGTTCAAGAAGATAAAAAACATCACTGGTAGTTTTCTTTCCTGCTATGATACAGGAAATAAAAAGAGATAAAAATCTCTTCAGCATTCAAAATACTAAATACCTTCTGGAGAGCTGATGCTATCTATATAGAGTTAGCAAACACTGCAGCTCTTAAAGTATTTTCTTTAAAACTCTTTCCCAGCAGAGGAAAAAACAATATCTGATGAACAGTGTTTACCAAATTAATTAAATGAAACAATGTCAGTCTGATTCCCTAACCTCTCACAAAAAAACCCCCATAATCCCAAAAACCCAAAAGAAGATAGTTTGAATAGACTATATGACAGAACAAAAATAAAGTTGAACTAATCGAATTCAACAAAAGCTTGCAGATCAGTATTAGACTGTTTTACAGTACAAACACATATCACACCAGTGAAAACTGTTACATGTTTTATTATCTTTAAGCATGTAACCTATTTGCACTCAGATTCCAGAAATAAAGTACTTCCTATCTGTGTCATTAGGCATATTTTAAGAAGGTGGAACAAGTTAAAGCAAGACTTATTTGGTGATTCTCCTGCAAGAAACAGCAAAGCCAAAACCACAGGCATTTCATGTTACACTAACAACTAGAACAAAAATGGTAAGCACAGAACAACCTCTGCCTTGAACATACTGGTTTTTATTCTCCCCGTATTTTACTATATGTATAAAATTAAATCTTCTTTTGTTTTTTCCCAAACAACATGCTTTTCTTACCCTCCTCCTCTTTTGCCATCTTTGAAACCCAAGGGAGTGATTAGTTCAGAAGTACTGATACTGTGCTGAACCTGGGAACTCATGACATGACAAACTGCATAAAGGTACAAAGTTAAATAAACTCACCATTTCAGTGGTGTACCTTCATATTCAAACCATATTTCACTAACTTCCTCTTGTCTCATAACTTTCTGAAAGTGTTTCTTCACTTTGTCTGTTACCAATGTCAAGTAGCTTATCCTTGGCAAAAGCAACTGAAAAAAAATTATAGAAGCTTTGAGTATATATAAAATATACTAAATTAATAAAAATCTGTAACAAGTAGGCATTTTCATAACAAAAATTCAGTCAGCATTCTCTGTTTCCCTTTTTCAAGGTAAAATGTCTTTTAGACATTTAAACATCTTTAGTTTACTAATTAATGGTAATGAAAGGCTATAAAATTATGTACTCAGAAGATGAAGAATATCAGTATCCAACACACTAACACAAAAAATTGTAAAAAAATTAATAGCAAAAAATAGTATAAAACTGGGTTATTGATTCTTTCAATGGGGTGGGAGGGAGAACAGTGGAATTCAATTTCCACTTTTCTGTATTTAAGCAGGCTAAATAATGAAGTCTTAAACCTTTTTCATATGAACACATAAGAAGAGATTCTAACTTACTGTATAGAATGACCAACTGTGTATCTGCTATTACTTCAAAATGGAAATTCAAATACAAGGAAGAAAAAAAAAGATTGAAAACTAGCTGCTTAAGGGTTTGATTTTCAAGTGTTTTATACTTCCAATAGCTGGCAATTTCCATTTTCTTTGCACTGGGTTTGCCAATTTGACATATTAGTCAAGGCTACTATGATTCTTCCACTATTTAACCTTCGCCCTGCAACTAAAATCAGAAAGAAAACTGTAAATATTTTATCGGTTGAAACAAGATACCTTCTTACAGCATTCTCATATACTATCTTTTTTTCTCAAGTGTACCATTATACACTATTCAAATCAGAATGCTGTGCTATTTTATTTGCAACCTCCTCCCCTCTGTTTTTTAAAAATCTCGTGCCTAATAAGAGTGGTTAAGCAGACTGCATCAATCAGAGCTCTAACTGACAACTGTGTGGCACATTTACTTCAGATAAATCAGTCTGTAAGCATTAACAAACAATGCATTTCAGTGTCCCAATGAGAAAAGCTTAACCTCCCTGTAAAATCACCATTAGCTGTAGAACAGACATTTTAAATTAACAGTATTCATCCTGTATCATCTTGCATATTTAGAGAAACATTTGTTTTCCAGTGTTCCTCATAACCAGTGTTGCTTCCTGAAGTATTTTCTTTATAGTATATGAATAATGCTAGACTTAAGTGAATGTCTGTGGTACACACATCCCAAACCATATAAGGATATATTTGCCTGATGGAAAATTTGATCTCTGCTGCAACATTCTTCCAGAATTTCTCCAAGTTAGACCACACTTTAATATATAAATTAGATAATATTTTGGCCATGGTATTATAATTTATAAATATCAGATTCATAAAGAAGTATGGAGAGTAAATCAAGTTCTTATAAGAAGAGAACTGATTGGTTTTTTTACATAATGCTACATTAGGTTACATCTGTGATACACCTAAATTTTACGATTATATAAAACTACATAAGATCAAGCCTCACCACCATCACAGTCATGATGTCAGATAACACTCAATCTTCTATGTAGTAGAAGGTTTTCTTTATCCAGCTTTGCTTTTAATACCATCATCGTATTGTTTCTCCCTTGTTTTATAGGAGTCTAATTCAGCAAGGTAATCAAAACACAGACTTCATTTTTAAAAGGTAAATAAACTCAATAAATTCAATGGAGTCATGTACACACTCAAGTGAGAATTGTTTGGTACTTCAATGACTTGAACAACAATATAATCTTATCCTTTATTAACCTATTCCACATATCCACTGATTGTTCCTGAGGGAATAAATTCCAGGCTATCCCAATCATATTTTTGGTAACAATTTTGTATTATTTCTGTGTGATATTTACAATTAAATCAACGCTGGTGTATTCTGATGAGACTTATTTGGACTGTTACAAAAGCCAATTTTCAGCATGCTGCATGTGGCACAGCCATGCTGGAATAGATAAATATATTAAAGCATTATTTATTGCAACAGTGTTTGACATAACCATTTAAACTGTGTAACTTCCTCTGTAAAATATTTTACTTCAGTTTGTAGTGTGAAAGAACAATGCAGTTTTGATTTCAACACAATTAGAGATCACAGACAATAACCATTCAGCATTTAGCTGAACTTAACAGAATGTGGCCAGCACTCCTCAAAGGCCTCTCTTAAGTACAAAACCCAACAGTTGATCAGGGACTGAGCATTTGTAGAACCCACTGAACTCTTTTTTTGGTCTTCCCACCTCTTTTACCTTCTTACAGCCTTCCCCTTCCATGGGAAAAATGGAAGGATCCAATTCTATCACTTTTCTAGCTTTAATTATCTTAGATATTTACAAGTATACTAAATCTGTTGAGATATTTAAAAGCATAGTTTAAAAACATGTTCATTTTGTTACCTTTTAATATCCCTTCTCCACCAGCAGAAAGATAACAAATAAGATTAGAAGTTCTCCTTATTAAATTAAAAAACCAAAAGTAAATCTCCAAATACATTAGCAGGCAGAATAAATCCTAGTAGGCTAGAACATGCCATCCCTAGAATTCCACAAACGGCAACAACACCTTCCTTTTGCATATTGTATATTGCTAGAGTATTTAGTCACAATAACCAGAAATGTTTTCTTATGAACCGGGAGGATAAATGAAATACAAAGAACTCCTAATGCCTAAGTAAATGTTTGCAATATATCATTGTGTAAAAAGAGCACCTCTCCAGATATCTCCACAGGTTTTATTGTAAAGCAAAACAGTATTTTACATGCAAAACCCTGTAAAACAGAAAAATCACAGACTTAACAGGAACTGGACTGGTCTGATCAGCAAAGTGTCCAGGAAGATGAAACAAAGCATTCTAACACAGAATGGCTTCACGTTGCTCACTCTTACAGACACCTTAACAAAACAACACTTTTGACATCGAGGAAGCTAAAAGAGTGGCCCTGTTAAAGACTAGACCCTTCAGCAGAACATCATTTTAAGACTGTCTTCTGCTGTAATTTTGTTCCTTATACACTGGACAATTCTCAGCCAATAAGTGCTATGCTTCCTGTATACATTTTCTTTCTTCTTGTTGTTTGCACAAAGAGGCAAACAGTACATAATTTTAAAATAAAATTCATAACAACTTTAGGACAAGGGAAAAATCAGATAGATCAGGAGTAAAAAGTAGTTCAACCTAACTATTCCTAAATACGCTTCCACTTAAAACAAGCATCTGTAGGAAACACTCCAAAGAAAATCAAAATATCCATTTCCAGTGTAACTCTGCAGAAACCTACCTGATTTGACTATAGCAACAGGACAGTGTTTTACCAGAGCTGCCTAGTCTTTATGTGATTACTCTTTCCAAAAGATAGACAAGTTATTTTTAAATTACTTCTCCAACCCCCATGCAGTGTCATAAGGTGATGCATATATGCATCACTCCTTGGTCCTTTCAAGAAGCAAAGCTATACTATTAGCTCCAACATGACCTGAAAAATGAAGAAACTAAAATTCTAGAATTGTTATGTGTGAATAATCATATTTTGCAGAAATAAAGAATTAAGCATTGAGAATTTTTGTGCACAGTTTAAGCGGAGTAAATAAAAGAAACCCTACCAGCTTAAAACTATCTCCTTGGCCACACCATGAAGATAACATGGTTTCAGAGTTTCCATGCTGATGTTAAACAGATTGAGATTGTGCATCTCTATATTTAAACTCATACCTTTCAAGTAGCTCCTACACAATGCAGGCACATATATTTTAACTCACATATATATAATTTAAAGTGTGAGACTTTGAGGTAGCTCAGAAGTAAAGTAGCTAGTTATGATGTAAAAGTGTTTATCTTTTACCAGTGGTAAAACTAAAATATAGAAAGATGAGCACTATTATCACAGAACAAAAAGCAATTATGGTTTATTACATTTCAAAACCCCAATAAATACACATTTCTGACTCAGTAAATCAGAAACTGATGACGCAAAGATGCTACTGAACACAGAAAAAAAGTTCTACTCAGTGTATAATGGGATATTACAAGACTTAAGAAATTCAGGATCACATAAAAACTAGTAATTCAGGATATTCCTTCCATGCACTTGTTACATTTCAAATTTAAGTTTCACTGAATCAGCTAACATTCTCTATGAATCAAATGTCTATTAGGTGCTGAAAGAATGAAAACTGATGAGTACAGTATAAATAAATACCACGTGACTATAGAAGGCACTTCCAGCTTACAACTCAAATATATCCATCATCCTCATTTTTATCATCAGCTAGCAATCCAGTTCAGGCACTATTCTGTTAAATCATTCTACTTGCTTTTCTTACTGTTGAGGTAGATCTCTCATGGCTGCTGGCATTTAAATAAAGGAAAATAAGCAGAAGTCATCCATGAGCAGAAATACTGGAGCCAGTGGTCATTTTGAGTTTGTGTTACACAGGTGACCAATCTTAGTGTTTAGGATTTCATAAAGCTCTGACTGAGTATTTTCATATTAAGATACCATAAAAGTTCCCTCCCTTCTGGTCACTATCCAAGAACACACAAACTCATGTAGAGCCTCCTTCTTTTACCTTAATATTTGATTTTTACATAATTTTTTTAAAAGATCTTAATGACCTGTGGTAAGTTTCCCTCATTAGTGAAACAAGATTGAAGTTTTCAATCTGCTGTGAAGAGAAACAAATCACACAGCATTGTTATATGTTTACTTTCAGAAGGTACCAGGAATAGGAAAAAAAAATTGTGTTTTTTCATAACACACAATGAGAATGAAGGAAACAAACATAACCATGGCATTGGACTATTTGTGACTACCTTTGTCATACTCACATAGTAAGGTTCAGCTTCCCTCTCAGTTATCTCATCCTGATACAAAGTGAAACAGGTCGGTATTCGCCCAAACCACACATCTCTAAGTACATCTTTGTCATCTGTCATTCTTCCAATGGACAGTGAAGCACATGTAGACCAGTTTGTTTCTTCAGCTAAAACTGTAACCCATTTCCCCCCCCAAAAAAAAACAAGTCAGCACGACTGTGAATAAAAAGCAATCTTATTTAAGGCTCCTCCATAACTACGCTCCTGCAGACGTGATCAACGCTGTCACCGGGGCATTAAACGCATCACTTGGTACAAAGAACGGGATGAATTAAGTTCCCAACTACAAACACATGGTGGATAAGGGGTAAATCAGCATTTCCTAAGGCTGCATCACACCCCAGCCGCAGAGCCAAAGGGACCTTTCCCGTCACCGCCCCGTAGTGACCCCGCAGCTCCCGCACCCGCCGAGGCCCCGGTGCCCCGGGCAGCCGGCAGAGCCCGTATCCGCAGACAGGGCGGGAACACCGACACGAGCCCGGCCTCCCGCCGCCGGGGCCGGGACCGGGACCGGCCCGGGGGTCACCGAGGCCGCAAGACGGGCCCCAGTATCGCCCAGCGCCGCCCAAGCCCCGGGGCCGCCCCGACAGCAACTCGGGGGACGGTCCGGCCGGGCCCCGCAGGGTCTGTCGGTCTGTCTGTCCGCCTGCCTCCCTCCCTCCCTGCCGGCGGCCGCCCGAGGTGAATCAGCGGTGCTCCCGCCGTGCGGGAGCGCCGCGGCGACAGCGCCGGGCGTGCTGTCCCCGGGCAGCGGCAGGGCCCGGGGGCGGTGGCGGGCGAGGCCGGGGGGCGCCGTGCGTGCGCGTGGGCGCGGCCGTTACCTCTGTCGCGACCGGCGACACCCGCTCGCCCGCGCGCGGGGCAGGAACCGATCTGCTGCCACGCCCCCGCCGCGGCCACGCCCCCAAGCGCACGCGCCGTCCGCCGCGCGGCTTCCGCCCGGCTCGCGGCCCCGCCCCCGCCAGCGCCAGAAGCCGGAAGCGGCGGGGTGGGGAGGGAGGGCCCGGCGGGAAGGTGCGTCCCGGAGTCCGTCCTGGAGTCGGTCTGGGAGTCGGTCTCCCGCCGCCCCCAGTGTGCTGGTGATGCTGCAGCGGCAGCGCCGAAGACGGGAGGTCTCCGGGCTGCAGCTGTGCCGGTCCCGCTCCTGAGGCGGCGGGGACGGGGTCGCTCAGTCGATAAGCCGCGCGTCTGAGGATTTTGAGCACTTGATCTCTCTGCTCTCTCTTACCCAATTGTTATCTTCTCCTGTTTCTTCAGGGAAGTGGTCACAGCACCAAGCCTAACAGAGTTTATGAAGCGTTTGGACAAGGCCCTCAGGCGCAGGTTGTGATCTTTGAAGCTGTGCTGTGCAGGGCCAAGAGCTGGACTCCACGATCCTTGTGGGTCCCTTCCAACTCGGGATATTGTGTTATTCTTTGTGTAGTAGACCTTATCCACCCTGATAGATGGAGCAAGTCCAGAGGAGGGCCACGAAGTTGAGAGGACTGGAGCACCTACCCTATGAAGACAGGCTGAGAAAGCTGGGGCTGTTCAGCCTGGAGAAGAGAAGGTTGTGTGGAGACCCCATAGCAACCTTCCAGTATCTGAAGGGGGCCTGCAGGGAAGCCGGAGAGGGACTCTTCAGCAGCAACTTTAGTGATAGGACAAGCAGTAATGGGTACAAACTGGAAGAGGGGAAATTTAGCTTAGATATTAGAAAGAAATGCTTTACTGCGAGGATGGTGAGAGATTGGAACAGGTTGCCCAGGGAGCTTGTGGATGCCCTAACCCTGGAGGTGTTCAAGGCCAGGTTGGATAAGGCCTTGAGCAACCTGGTCCAGTGGGAGGTGTCCCTGCCTGTGCCAGGGAGGTTGGGACTAGGTGATCTTTAAGGTCCTTTCCAACCCTTAATGTTCTGTGATTCTGTGATTTTATAGCACAGTCACTGGAGGATGAGGAGTACCTGCTGCCACCAGTGACATCTGTTACATACCAAAGCATCATTCTGGAATGGTTTTTATTGCCACAGTAGGGCCGAGTTCACGGTGAATTCCACCTCTGCATTTTAAAGGATATCTCCCACAATTCTGCCACTCAGCAAATCCCCATGTCCATGTCCTGCAGTTGTAGGAGTGCACAGGAAGGACAGAACTTTTCAGGTGGGAGGGAACATCGTAAATCCAAGGAAGATATGGATCCTAGTGTGCCACACACTAGCAGTAGTCGAAGCTGGGCTGTTCCGTGGCAAAACGCACAACCGCAGCAATAGTTATTACAGCGGGCGTTTGGCCCGCTTGGAGGAGAACTGATACGCTGTGGGTTTACCTGGTAGGGTGACACACGCTGCAGTTTCAGTAGTGCCGTGTTCTGGCCATGCCGCCTTATGGCCACCAGATGTCACGCAGTGGCCACTGCTGCTGAAGGAGTGTTAAGGAATTCGGAAACTGACTGCAGTTATTACTGACTTTTCGTGGGGTTCACATAAAGACTCGCATTTTATTTAATTTGTGCGTTGCTGACCCAACAGTATGACTTGTGTAACTCTAGTATTTTTTTCAGTCATCTGAAAGATTAGAAAAGTCTGAAGAGCTTGGGTTTTTTTTCCCCTCAGTTTAAATAAGTTTGTCATGATGACCTATTTTTTATAAAACGTAATATTCTGAACATGAGCCCTAATATAAAATGATCCTTTTTTTTAGTGCTCTAGAAGCAAAAAGTTAAGGTGTGGCAATTTTGTGCCTGGGGGCATACACAGTGAAGCTTTCCTTACCTTTTCTCCGAGGGTTTTGTGACATTAATTAAAGAAGCAGATAAACTGCTGTAAACAGGGAGTAAATGTAATATTAGGTATGGTCTACCCAAAGCACAGGGAAAGAAGACACACAGCACATGTGACACTGCAAGGGCTTTAGGCTCTGAAGGGGCCAGTTCCCTTACGCTCCTAAATATAAACAACCGACACTCACCTTGGGTACACATATTGGGCACGATAGTGGAAGGGGAGAGGCTCCTCCAGAAGTATTGCCTGTGCACTCACCACAGTTTTAACTAGTGTGGATGGTGTGGAAACGACTGGAATGGCAGGAGACTTGCACGGAGCTGATCCAGCAGTTATAGAGGCATCCAGCCCCCAAGCACTGCACACTGCTAGAGACTTCTCCGTGTGTTTCTGCAAGGAATCCCCTGATGCTGTCACAGCTCTGCTGAAACCTGTCACATGAGGATGCACTGACCAGTAGGAGCTGCTGTGGGATGCCAGCACCACTGGAAGAAAACAAAAAACCTAAACCAAATCCCAAGATTTTTACAAAGATTTTTCCCGGTTACAGGATTTACAAACTTTCAGAAAGCTTTGCACATATGGATTTCCCTACAGGAAACAAAGGAGAACCACAGGTTTAGTCTTTGCCTTTCCTCCTATGAGCTCCTCAGAGTTCTGTAGAAAAGGGTTGTTTCAGTAGGGTTTGTAGGCTGAAGGGTTTGACTGATCGTTGTAGCAGCATCACAAAGATGATGCCAGCTCATTTTTTCTCACAGGCAGGAAGGAGTCTGCCACCCCTGCTATTATCAGTAGTACTGTTAGTGTGACTGTACTGAGAATGTGTGACCCCTTCTTGACACTGCCTGTGTTCACTTCCTAAGGTCTGTAGCTCTTGAAGCATGGCACTGGCTAGCTAGACTGTGCAATCAGCATTCTCCTGATTACTAATGACAACTACCAAACAGATGAAACACATATTTTTGCATTATTCTCTCATGTATAGTATAAGGAACATAAGCATCTGACTCAGGCATATGGATTCCACTTCATAGGCTGAAAATTAAACACCATTGAGTGTTCAAGTCTTTTGCTGGATCTAGATACAGGACACCAAGTAGAGAATAAAACACAGTTAAGTTACAAAGTGAAATAACTTGCTATGTAGAGTATCTTCCTATTTAAACATCCTAGCAAACTCCTGATGTAGTTACCAGACACAGATGCAGCAAGATACATTGTAAAAATCCGTTTGAGATTATAAAGACAATAGTTCAACAGGCAAATGAGGCTCTGCTACTGAGACAAAGCTGGTTGTAGGTAAACACACAAAATATAATGTGACTACCGAACGAATAAAGTAAACCTAGCGAATGCCAACTTAGCTATTATTATGAGTACAAATAATGAATCCAAATCCAAACATTAAAAGTAATTGCTAGGATGTAATGTCAAAATAGATACAATAAAAAAGGATTTACCTGCTTTGGCAAATTGTTTTCCACATTGTTATCTAATCCTTTAAGTTGCACCATCATTTGGCAGAAAGGACCAGTCTAAATTGGAAGGGGAGCTCAACATATTTCCAATTCCAAAGATCCTCAAGCAGTATTCCCCCATTTTAAACGTCATCATTAGACAACAGTTAGTCATTGCCTAATGGCACCTGAATCAAAACACCTGTTATTGAGTACATATGCAATCTAAAGACGCTTGTAACGAACAAGATTATAATTAAAGATGCACTAATTCTAACAGAAATCAGAGAAATGGAACAGATGGTTTACATATTTGTGGGCAGTTATGTTTTGGTGTAATGATAGTGCAGATGAAGATTTGTAAACAGAATCAGTGTATAATTTAGGTTGGAAGGGACCCCTGGACTCCTTTCCTGAACCCTAGGCCAACACCCCTTCTCAAAGCAGGAGTAGCTACAAAGTTAGAACATGTTGGTAAAGGCAAATCATGCCAACATTTGGTTGCTGAAAAGTTACCTGAGATATGACATAGTGTTTTCCTCTGTATTTTGCTAGAACTGGGATAACATATTCATTGCTTTGATCGCATGGAATGAATTTAATGCTGCTTTCATAGAAAGCCACCTACATGTGTCACCCACACATACCACAAAATAAGGATACTTTTTAAGTACATAATGTATATACTTACTTATGTAAGTTTACATGCACATAAGAAAGAACCCTGGCTCCTCTTTGTGTAAAACCTTGACTCCACTACATCATTGGCAAAACACACAGATATGTGAAACTTAACTCATTCCAGCGTTGTTTTGCTAGAAACTGATCAGCAATCACTACTGATGTTTTCCCTTCACTTCCCTAACAGTTTTCAATAGCAGGCAAAATGTATTTTGTTTTAATTTCCTAGTTATTGTCTTTTGAGTGTGTAAACAAAACCAGATTGTGAGAATCATTAATGTACACCTTTTAACATGCAACAGTGAGTAAGAGTCAAATGAAACTCATAAAGCTGCTATTTATATCTAGCTAAATAGTTCAGTGTTGCGTACTCCCAGTGAAGAATTAATTTGATTAATTACACGAGAAGCTGATTCATTCATCTGAGAACTTCCTGTAAATATTACAAGATTCAAGTACCATGTCTGATGGCACTTAATGTTTTCCAGATGCACTTCTAATTTATAAGTTTGTGGAAGTAAAAAAATCACTCTTATCTGGATATAATTTTCCTTTTGTGCTCTCTTCATCTATTGATATTTATCTTCTGTAACAGCAAATGTATTTGGAAATATCCTAGGCTGTTTTTAAACTCTTTCTTGTCTAAATAAGTGAGGTGTGCTGACAGCTGTCTTAGTTTTCCCTCACAGTTTGGGTTGGAAGGGGACCTTGAAGATCATGTAGTTCCAATCTTCATTTCCTATTTTAGTTCTAACTTAAAATTTCTAAGTCATATTTCAGACTATCAAAAAAATCTTTTATTGCTATAACAAGTGACTGGACATAGAAATCCTAGTTGTAGATCTACTGCTTCTTACTTCCTTGAACAAAATTTCTTGGTTTTGCTACTTTGTTGTAGACTCATTAAGACATCTTGGTCTGAGTGAGGAGGAGGGGAACTACCATTTTTTAAAATTTCACATGTACATATGGAAATTTCTTAAGAACATAAACCAGACCGTAAGCTTTCTTTTTTAATATATTGACAATGCCAACAACCAATGGTTCACTTAGGTACATTTTTACTCCTCTGCATATTAATACTAAGTAATACTTATTCCGTCAGGTATTATCCAAGAAGAGTGTCTGGAGTTCAAAAGATAGTAGGATGATGATTCCTGATGCTTCTGTTCTTTCTGTTGAGAATACTGACAGAAAAGTTAATGACTTTGTCAGTACTATCTCAGTATTGGCTCCACCTATGTTTGATATACAAATTTAGCCATTTATGACCAAGGATCACCATTAACTTAATGGTGAATCATAGCGCAGCCAGAAAGTAAAACAAAAGCAGAAGGAAGAAAATACAACAATCCTGTGGTCTCTGGCTATTGGTACAGCCCTGAGGTTGTTTATCTTTAGGCAAGAATATAGTTCACCATTAATCTGAGCTATTAATACCATTGAAATGTCAGCTCTGAGACATGAGCAGTCCAGTCCTCAGTACAAGAAGACACTAAGCACCTGTGTGTCACCTGGCACTTGGGAACTCCCAGAACTGAAACCAGAATTAACTGCTGTTTGTCCACAAGTAATCTTTTATACCTTGGTAAGAACATTTCTTACTGTACAACTCTATACTGAAATAATTTCAAATAAGAATTTAATTCCTTTTCTGTGTTACATTGCATAAGTCCAAGCATCTGAGTTAGACACAGTCATCCACAGCTACTCGTTACAACTTGGTCTACTGGCTAAATTATGAAACCTGACAATATGGCAATAAAGTACCAAATATCACAGGAGTTGATGGATAAACATGGTGCCAAGTGTGAGGCAGGGACAGCAGGCTAGATTCCCTGCCCATCCAAGTCACCATGGCTTCGAAAAGTAATTTTATATTCTCAGTAAACCTATGTGTCTGTTACATCTGACATAGGGCACAGTTTCTTTCTTAGATTTCTGAAAGAAATAGTAATGATTTGTAATAAAACACAGGATTTCTCTATTCCAGACAAAATTGGGTTTTTTGGTGGGACTAGGCCATGTTCAGTACTTTTACCCAGGGAAATAATATTTCTCAGTGATTCCAAATTCACTTTGATTATTTTGTAGTACTAAAGTGTTGGTAACTCCAGCTCTGAATATATATATATATATTCTGATATATCTTGTGTTTCTCCATCAATGAAGTGTACTGTGGAGGTTTAAATTTACAAAGAGTTTTTAGTGACTTTAAAATCAATATTGGATGAGAGTTTTTCTGGTTTCTTTTCTCTTGGCTGTATTTGTACAACATTTGCTATATGAGCTAGTTGTTAAATCACTCTGATTTCTTAGGGGAAAAAGTAAGCATATAATGCACATAAAATAGGAAGATGGGTGTTAGAGTTGATGGTGAAAAAAAAGTAAAAATCTTCAAGTCCATTTTATTCCATAGGAAGTATAATTACCAGTAACCTCACCAGTGCTGAGTGGGGAGGAAAAAATCACATATTCACACTCCTTTCTCCACCGCTGTTTCTGCAGCACTTTTTCCCCTTCTTAAATCTGTTATCCCAGAAGCACTACCACCATTCATGACGGGCTTGGCTTTGGCCAGCAGCAGGTCCACCTCAAAGCCAGCTGGCGTTGGCTCTCTCAGACACAGGGGCAGCTTCTAACAGCTTCCCATAGGAGAACCCTGTAGCACTCCCACTACCAAAACCTTGACACACAAACCCAATACCATGTTGAACTATTAACCACTACTCTCTAATCTCAGCAGTCCAGCCAGTTTTTCACTCATCTTGCACTCTACTCATCCAGTCCACATCTCCTCAGTTTAGCTACCAGTACACTATGAAAGACTGTGTTGAAAGTCTTGCTTCAGATAAGCTATATCTGTAACTCTCCTTTCATCCACAAAGCTAGCCATTTCATCATAGAAGACTATCAGGTTGGCCAAGGATGATTTAACCCTGATAAATCTCTGCTGCCTGATTCCAGTCCTTCATGTGTCTGAAACATGGAGGACTTGCTCCTTCATCTTCCCAGGAGATGACCATGTTGTAGATCTCCCTTATTGGCTTTCTGAAATATTGATGTAATACCAAAAACTGGGAAATTCTCCCAGTTGCTACAGCCTTTCAAAGATGACAAAGAGGAGCCTCACAAAGACATCAGCTGCCTCAACTCCTGTGGATGCATCTTGTCTGGTCCTATGTACTGAAACACTTAAATTTTTCCTAACTTTATCTTCCTGTATGGTGGGTAGTGCCTCAGGGCCCATATTTTATTACTAGGCTCAGAGACCTGACTTTTGCAGTAAGCAACCAGTGCAAAGAAGGCATTAAGTACTTCAGTCTTTTCTACAAATATGTCACTACGTCCTTTCTATCTTGCCTGCGCTATTTAGCCACAAGCTTACATTTTTCTTCACCTTTTTTTCAAGGCTGCTTATCTGTAGAAGCCCTTCTTGTTGCCCTCTGTTTCTTGGTGGTTTCGATCCCAGCTGCGTGACTTTCCTAATTCAACTCTTGCGTGCTTAGATTTCCTGGTAGCCTGACCTTGTTTCCACTTTTCTGCATATTTCCTTTCTATATCTGAGCTCAGCTAGAACCTCCCTCTTCAGCCAATCTTGCTTCCTGCCATATCTCCCCATCTTCTTTGTGCAATCAAAATGGACTGTTCTTGTGCTTCAAGGAGGTTTAATTTGAAGATCAATTCGTTTTTTTTTTCCTTCTTGGCTCCCCAGGGATTCATGCCTACCCATTCCCTAGCCAATCTGAAGTCCACTCTCATGAAGTCCAGGTCTTTGCTTCCTTTAGCATCTTAAATTCAACCTGTTTCTCCACTTCTTTTTAGGCTTTGATCTTTATACTCTTATGAACCTGCTCAGAAGCCTTTCTCAATAGATTAGCAAGACTATGAAAGATGGGAAAGATGCTCTGGCCTTTCTTCTGATGCCATTACTTCCCACCAATCCTTGCTCCCAGAAGATGATCCACGGGCATAGATGCCAAAGGCTCTGTCCATGACACCAGGCTTTAATCTGCATAACACATCTTCTCCTATTGAGCCCATTTCCTTAATTGGTAGGGTCAAAAAGGAATATCACCTTGGCCCTTTTAGCACAGCTTAGAGCAGAGCAGTTATCTTTGATCTGCTCAAGCTCTCTTTTGCCAGCAGTACTTGTGGCCAGATGGGTAAGAAGTACATAGTAACAGGGAAAAGGCAGTAATAGACAGTAATAATCCAAAGGCCCCATTGGTCCTTCCATGGTGTCCCACACCAGGGCCCAGGACAAGCAATTAGCTTCCTGACAGCAGGTCTGACCTGCAGGTGGGTGCTGTGGTCCCTGGAGTGACCCAGTCTTGGCCACTGTTACCCATTACTTCATCTTTGGTTTCAGCTATTAGGGATTTTCATTGGATACCCCTGGAACTCCCCATGAACTTCTCTAATTTTAGCTATCCCACAACACTTTCTATCCCATATAAATTTTACTGTCTTGCTACATATTATAGCCAATCAAGAAGTATTTTAAATAAGAACTATCTTATTAGAGAAGTTTGAGGAAGTCCATTCCTTGTTTCATTTCATATTGATTATTCTTACTCTTTCTGTTTGTCTTTTTTTCTCTTCACCTGTAATTATATAGTTTCCTTGATAACTTATTGGGAACGGATTGTTTGCAAAGACTTAATAAATTTCAGCTTACTCATTCTCCTTCGCCTACTGTTTTGTGGAACAGCTGGTAGATAACTCCCTAATTATTGTTTATTGATGCTAGAAATTCACTGACCCGCATTCTCACAGTCATTCTCCATGCTTGTTTTAAATATTACCTCCTTATTCTCTGTGATCACAACTGATTATCTTGGGAAAAGCAAATGCTGACAAACAGCTCTGCCACTTCATGCTTCTACTCCCTGGGACTCCTGATAACTCATTTACTTCATCAGGCTGTTTCAACACCTCCTCTTTGGATAACTTTTTGTGGGACAGTGCAAGGTTTAGATTCCCCTGAGAAGAGGACAGGGCTGATGGCTGCACAGAGAGGTGCAGGCTGATGGTTTTCACAGGATCTATATTGTAGACCCTGTGTAACATACAGGAGGAAGGAATGACTGGTAAACATAACTATGAACAGGCAGTTTCAATTTCCTAGTAATGCTCCTGTATTATCTTCAGATTTATAGGAACAGTTATGCTTTTAATTACATCTGGTCAGCTTAATATTTACTTGCAGATTCTTTAGCACCTAACTAGGTTACAGAAGACTGGATAGGTCCTGGATTTGACATAGGACGCTCATATCCTATAGCAATTTAATCAGCTGTGCTTCTGTTTTAGTCTCTAGCATGTTGGCTTTAGATTGTAAATTGCTGACAATAGAGTTGCCTTCCTGCATGCTTGTCCATTTCCCAGCTCATCTGCTAGTCAGTATAAATAATAACAAATAACTGGTAAATAGGTATTTAATTTTCAGGGCTATTGATTAAGTAATATATCTAGAATCCCTATAAAATAATTAATTTTAAATTTCCTGGTAGTTTCTGCCTTCTTTCTTAAGAGCTAAAAAAGAAAGATCTTATCCTAACTTAAGCCATGCTGATAGATCTCCATGAGCATATAATGAAAATATATAATGAAAATATAACAGAATGGCATTGCTGATTTAGTCAAACAAATTAAAAATTATTCTTTAAGGTGACATGTTTCCAAATTAATTTCAACCTAGAGAATAATCAAAAATTTAGGTCAGGATGCAAGTGAAGAACACAAGCTATAGCTTTGCTTTTGGGCAACCACAAAAGTGCAGTAGTACTATGCACACTAACCAGTGTTAGTGCAAAACTGGAAAGCAAGAGAAACAAAGCCATAAAATATTAGCCTAGAAATATATATTTCAGCAAAGCTATATCTACTCAGGAAAACATAAGCACATCTTGATATTAAGCAGTAAATTAACAATTTGTCAGTATTATATTTCTAATGCCTCATTATTTTGTTAACTTAATTGAATTGATTTTAATTGAATTGGTTTATGGTCTCACCAGTATACTTTTAATTGTGACTAGAGGAAAATGGAGTGCTAGAATTCACATTATTTTTTTTCTTTTAATCAAGCTCCAGAGGAGGCTAGAGCCCCTGATGCACAGAGTAGCACAATGCTGCCAATCAATGGCTTCCAACTCTCACGAGAACAGCATATCCCACCTCCCACTCAGTTTCTATCAGTCTACGAAACCACCAAGGTGGGAGAGTTGCCACAACATGGAACGTTCTTTCCATGTAGCATCCACAGCATTTGTTTCAAAGTAGTTATATAGTCTGTTTTCTCATAGCTGTTACAGCTTCGGAGAGAAAAAAACCTACTTATTGAAAAAACTCAGACACCAAACAAATACCATAGAACCAATGCTGACATAGTACATATATAGCATTTTACAGATATTAGTGTTCAGCTTGAGACTAGGCACAGAATCTTTATGTAAACTATTTATGCAAACTGGCAAGTCCAAGGATTGAAAGCTTTGAAAAAACTATAATTTGAAAAATGTACAGAGGAAACATTCATCTTTTACAGGGGGGCAGAAGAACACAATACTTGGATACTCAGAGCAAGAGTGAAGTGAGTTGTAGGTGTTGTTTTGGCTTTGTGCTGAACGAAAGGTAGTTATCATTAAGAGAAAAGTAACATTGGATTGTCATTAACAGAATGAGAAAAGCACTTGGCAGGTAACAGAGAAGGCAACCCTAGAAAGAAATGTTTTCTGTGAGATGGATTTTTTTTTTTCCTGTGAACTGTTTGGAGAAGGAATGAAAATTACTGCCACAGATGTAATAGCGAGAATAAAAGCGGTGTTCTACATTGGGAACTCCTGAACATTTCATAACTGAAATCTGTTTGGCTATCTGCCTGGACTTATGGGCTGCACCTAGTTGGCAATAAAATGAAACAGGGCACTCTCACTGTTAGCATCACAATGGGAGTATTATGTGGAGCTAGAAACTGATGCAGAACTAGTTCACTTGTACATTAAAAAACCCTACAATGGCTGTGGATAGCACTATACAATTCCATGTTAAAGTTAAAGACCACATGCTACACCTTGGCCACATTGTGGGACACTTCTAATGGGTAAGTACTGAAGTTATACAACTCCATGAACTATACACATGACTTGTTTTGTTTTCTTCCCTTGAGCTATAGGATTCTAATGCAAAATCTTCTTTAAAAGCCCAAAGATGGGTTATAGGACTCTTCTTTGAGTAGCTGACAGGAGGTATGTGGGTAGCAAGGAGGTCTATATGACACTTTTCATCAAATATATATGCGACTCAAAGGCTCAGATAAATCATTGGCATTCTACAGAAAAATAAGAATAGGAAGTCATGCTAGTATTGAATTGATTAATTGATGATGATGAACTGAATATGCTAATTTCCAATTAAAAATTCTACCCACACCTATGTGCTATGGAATACTCAGTCTAGCGAATAAAAATCTTAGAGCATCGATGGGTTTGGCAGAACTGGATTATAAATTAAGTTAAAGCTGTCAGAAGAATGAAGTTGAAATCTTGACCCTGATAAGGGTCACATGCATTTTGACTTGATCTGATCAATAACTAGTACCTAAGAGATGGGCATTGCATGCTTTCAAGAGAGCTACCAGCTCACAGATGAAACTGAATACCAAGGATCCCAAATGGGACCATGATGGGAACCAGACAACTTGAAATGAGACCAAAAGAATCCAATGTGCAAATCTGAATTACTGCCTGAAGTAATCATGCAGTGTGTACAAGAAGAAATTCACAGCATGAGGTTATGTAAATTCATCCCCACTCCAAAATGTCCCTCAGAGCCTGAGGTGCCTCCCTTTACTTCAGCTCCAGTGCCTGTGTGCTCACCTGTGTGTCTCCCCGGGCAATCCAGCCATACGGCCACCAGACAGATCAGGGTAACTCACGGCAACCGGTGTGCCAATAATGTTGACTAAGAGAAGACTGCCCTTTGAGCTTTGCCCCACCTACCATGTACCTAAGACAATCCCAAAAATTCTTGGCTTCCAAATTTACTTCTTGGTTGAAGCCAAAATCACTGTCTCTTGCTTCCAGATTCCTTAGTCCTATTCTCATTCAATCTCTGCTTGCTGTCTTTCCAAAGTCCTTCCCTGTGACATAGACTTGCTTACCTTTATGGGGTTTGCCCTGCTATTTGTTTTAGGGGTCTCTTCACTTCCCTGGTTTCCCACATATTTCTGCTGATGCAATTCTATTTGGCATACTCCTGAACTAATGGAGTTCCTAGCTGTGGCTTTTCCTGGTCACAATATTTAGTTGCATTTTCCAGGCTGTCTTTAACCCCCAGGAGCGATCACCTGCATCACGCCATGTCCGATAATTTACTGAGGACATTAATTTATGGGGTTTTTTTTCAAGGCATGGAATTGGACTCCTTCCTCTTTTCAGGTGTAGCCAGGGAGCCTCTGGTCTTGTTGAGCCAGAAAGAAAACATTAATGGTGATACGACTGTGAGGCAGAACATATCTTGTAGGTAGGATATTCAGAGTATTCCTGAATTAAGGCTACCATTTCCATCACTATTTCTACCCCATACCTGAACTCTTGGAAAAAATGGAAGCCAGTACAGCATTTTGTACAGAGCCTGCTATTACTGCATGAGTTAAACAAGATCCAAATATGCAACCACAGGGAGTCCCAGCATAGATTTAGGCCAAGCAATACCTGGTTTTTAGCTCTTTGTCAGACTTAGGCAAGAAGCAGGCACCCAACACTCAGTCCTGTGAAGACTGAGGCAACTCTGAGTATGTGGGGAGGTGAATCCCTAAGTACCTGGAGCACTTTCAAGACAAACAGGGAGGCAACCCTGGAATTTAGGTGCCCACAGGCTTAGATGACGAATGTGGAATGTCAGGACCATAGTTTGGAACTTACGTGTTTTATGTGGGACACAGGCAGGATTTTGGCCCCTGTGCACTTTATTGCTTTTTTATCGCCAACTCCAAAGCGTGGGAATCCAAAGCAATCTTCGTATATTCTGACAGTGAATTATCAGAATCTCAAATGTTTGCATGCATGCATGTACTGTTTCTGGAGGAAATTTCAAACCTCTATTACATTGGAAAAGAAGACAAAATATTTGGTGACAAAGTTGACGATAATCCATTCCCATTTTTCTGTAATTTGCTTATGGGCTTTAGATTGGGAGTTTTGCTTGTTTGTTTCGTTTTTTTCCACAGATATTGTGCCATATACTGGAACAGTTTTATATCAGAACAGTGATTGTTTCTGTTTTGAAACAATAAAAAGGGAGAATCAATTATGTGAATAAATAGTGATATCTCAGCCTGTGTGTTAGTTAATTTCTGTAACAACTTTAAAGATTTTGAGTCTGTATTTGTTGGATTTTCATTGTAACTCCAAAATTAGCATGTTTCAGGGTTTGGGTTTTTTTAAATCTCACGTACAATGTGTAGTCAAGCTAGATGGATACTGAGTATGATAAAGTCTAATCTAGATACTCAATCATCTTCTTTTTCACCATGTTGGAATGATACCAAACAGGAGAAGGATAATTTGTTGCATAATACCCTTCTATGGTATGAAGTACTACAAACGGTTGCAAAATTGTGTTGGTTCAGATAAAAGCTAGACTGACTTGTTCTGTTGCATGTGCCTGGCTTAAACTGACATAAACTGACTGCTGACACAAACATGACCATCATTTAAAGTTTCCTAAATAACTGGCTAATTCTAGTTAATGTCTATCTTATGGCCTTAACTAATGGCCTTAAAAATGCCTCTCCTGAAAGAAGAGGTCCAAACCTTCTAAATAAGCCAGGTACAACCAAAGTACTGGGTCTCCACAAATCTCTTTTGACTGAGATCACACATTGTTCTGACACTGCCATAATTAGCAACCAGACCTCAATTTTGGCCAAAGTTTAAACAAATATTAACAACTAAACCCCTTCACTTACTTTTGTGTATCAGGATATTGTAGTATATGTTAGCACTGAAGCACAAATATTGGGTACCTCAAGGCTGATGTGGAATGCATATTCCTTACATGTGTCTCTCCAGACAGATATGTAACTCTGCACGTTTTCTACATATTTTATGGTGCTAATGCTGATCCAAACCCTGCCAAGACAATTTAAGAGGGTTTGAAAAGATGCTTGCCTTGCAGTTCTCCTCTTTTTTTTTTCTCTTCTGTCATTTGAAGCATGCTTTCAGGCCAAACTTATCTTTTTCTGGTGTGGAATGAAGTAGCACGGGTCTGCTGAATGTACCTTCATCTGCCTGGTCTGCCAGAAACTGAGAGTACCTAGGGAGTAGAGTGGAAGAGAGGAGAGACACCACAACTGCAGTGGTGCAGGCTCCTTTCTCCCCAGTGCTGTTTTGGTGAAGTGGTTCACCAACACCGATTAATTCACCTTTGCGCCAGCACAACATAAGACTGATTACAACTGACACCTAAACGGAAATGTAGTATACATACACAGTAATATATGTATCTGCCTTTTTCAATGGTGAATGTCAGAAAAATGCCATGGTTATGTGAATTGTGGTTCTCTGGTCAAGAAAAAAAAAAGGAATAATTTTAGGCTAGAATAAGGGAAGATATGTAGCTATTTGAATCTTTACAGTGTCTAGCTAGTGTCCAAAAGTCCTGTCCAGATACAGGAAACAGGACTTCCTGCTTTGTTCCTAGCCATCCATCAACAACAGCATGCTATCTGCCATCAGTTCTGCTGTTTCTGTCCTTGGAGATACTTGAAATCCAAACTGACGTGGTCCTTAATAACCTGCTCTGGCTGACTGTGGTTGAGCAGGGGGCTGCACTAGACAACCTTCAGAGGTCCCTTCCCACCTCAAGGGTTCTGTTATTCTGCAATGTTTATGCTTATATAAATTGCTTTAGTGAAACAGACTTTTTTTCTTAATCCCTTATGCCATTCCTGAGGGTATAACTGTCTTCGTTTTCAGTTCTGCCCAATTTTGGCATGACATGCATTTAATTTTGGGAAAAATCACTTTCTTTGTAGGTTATTCTGGTCAGTTAATCACTAACCAAGTAAATTACTTACAACTCAGAAAAGAACTGAATTTGCCCCCCAAACAGGTGTACATATTGCTTTGGGTAAAACACCATTATAGGTAGGATTTGGTTGCTCAGCCAACCCTTCTGTATTTTGTGTTCCCCTGCCTTGCTCACATCCTTGTCCTCCTGCCATAAAAAAAAAGCATTAATTTACTTTCATCAATTTATGTAGTGTTTGTAAATTATTGGCTGATTATGACCATTGCATACCAGTGAATTTGAAGTTTTTCCACAATGCAGACTTCCAACATTTTTATTATCTCAGCTTAGCATTTTTAGCAGAAAATTAGAACATCCACGTCCCATCAGTAGCAAGCAAAGTCAGAACCAAAAGCACAATCACCCTAAAAGCTCCTTATACGAGACAAACGCATGCTTGTTAGGTGCAATTTAGGACAGACAGTATCTGTCAGTGCACAGTAGTAAGTCTCCTAATGAAAGCTAGACTCAAGGTCATTTAAGAGAAGATTCCTAAAAGCACCGAGGAACACATGGGACCGCCACGTCCTGGCAAGAGTCGGTCACGATACGACCTGACACGGTCCTTCCGCGGCAAGGTGCCTCAGCCTGACCCATCCCGCGGGAACGGCTCTGCCACTCTACGGAATCCTTTCCTCGTCCTCCTCAGCGGGATAAAGAGCCAGCAGGGCGGTCGGAGCTAATTTATTCCCAGGGAGAGGGATAAGCAGCTAATTAATTAATGTGGCGGGCACCGAGACAAAAAGCAGCGCTTCAAGGTTTGGGGTGTGCTCTCTCCTGAGGAGCCCCCTCGGCTGTACAGCTGACGTTCTTTATTCATGTTTTTCGCTTTAAACTGAGAGGGGCCGGGGAGCGGTGGCGGGGCCGGGGGGGATGCGGAGCCCCCGGCGCTGCCCCCGCGCGGTGCGGGCGGGCGCGTAGCCTTTCTCCGAGCCTTGCACAACTGTCCGGGGCACACCCTAAGGGTTAGCAGAAAACAACAACAAGATAATGGCCCCTAATGCGCACCCTGGGCACGGATCACAGGCGAGCCGCTCCCTTCCTGTGCACCGGCGGGGAACCCGCCTGCCGCGGCGCGGATCGCTCCGCGGGGAGGGACCGACGCGGCCGGCGGTGGGCAGGGAGCGAGGGAGGGAGGGAATCGCCTTATTAAACGCATACACCGGGGCGGGCGGCTGCCACCGCCGCCCCGTCCATGTCCACGGAGAGCCCGACAGCGCCGCGCTCCCCCCGCTGCCGCTCCTGTCCCGGCTGCCGGCGGGCGGACCCGGCGGCCGCGCACAGCCCCGCGCAGCCCGGCATGGCGCGGCGCGGCCGCTTCCAGCGCCTCTTCGGCCGCAGCGAGTCGGAGGACTCGGAGCCCGAGGGGGCGGCCGCCGCTCCCCGCCGCCGCCCCTCCGCCGCCGCCGCGCCCAAGCGGCGCCCCGCGTTCCCCCACTGGCGCCCGAAGAAGAAGGAGCAGCATCCTCGGAGGGGCGGCGATGCCGCGCCTGCCCGGACCCCGCCGCCCGCCTCGCCCCTCGAGTCCTCGGCACCGCGGTAAGCGCGACACCCTGGCCCCCTTCCCGCACGGGGCGGGATGGCGGGCGGCGGGGGGCGCATGGCTGGAGGGCAGGGGTTTGTCTCCCCAGGAGGAAAGCGCGTGGCCCGCAGCCGCCGTCCCGTCCCGCGTTTGCCCCATCCTGCTGGCAGAGCGGCGCCCGAGCCGTGTTGACAAACAGCAGCGCCCGTGTGAATAAGTAACAGTCACCCTTGTGCCCGGAGCACAGGGAAGCAGAGGGAGGCTTCCTGGCCCAAACCAACCTTCTAAGGGCGGCTAATGTGTGTAAATGGCTTTTTTCTTTTGTATCAGTGGGCTTGCTCTGTGCTCGCTTTTCCTGGACGTAGTAAAGGAGGGAGATGAGAGGGAAGGGCTTGACACCACTCTCCTGCAGTACTTCCCATAGCTGTTGCTCACCAGTGTGGTTCCAAGTCTCCCGTGAGTAATGGCCATCTAGTGCATGTTGACTTGTAAGTTCTTGAAAACACAGGCATTACTCCGGGGCTTTAGAGCCTGTGGCCGCAGCATGGGGAACCTCAGTGAGACTGGGGTTGTCAAGCAGTAGAGCCCTCTGATGTGAAGGTAATTCACAGTAGCGTATGGTGAACTTGGGGCTGTGTCAGGAATCGGTTTGGTTAATACCGCTCAGATTTGAACAGCACGACCCGCGTGATGAGATGTCAGTGCTACCTGGATATCTGGATTAAGAGTTGGAAGGTGTTGGTCTCTCAGGTGATTGGTTCAGATTGAGAAATCTCAGTTCCAGAAGATGGTTCTCTAAAAAAATGTTACTACTTGCCCAAAAATAGACATCAGGAAGAAGTATGAACTTGACTAAAGTATTGTCTCATGATGTTTATATTTGGTATTGATGTATTACTGAAGACTTAATAAACACTAGCATCTGTTACACAAAGGAAAAAAGTACTTATGCTTACATGTTTTTAGGAGAAAGAAAATAAAGTCTACTTTTTCAGAACTATTTAACCAGGAAATTATGTATTTCACAATGCTGTTTAGTGGCCATGCTCAGGGCAATGCTGCAGGTGACCTCAACCAGTAACAGCTCTGTCTTCTGCCTTGCAAAAGCCAGATAAAAACAGAAGGGGATCACAGTGTAGCTCAGGGTGGAAGTGAGGTCCTCTCTGTGTTCAGATCCCAGTTGCTCAGGACTGTGTTCACTCGAGTTCCAAAATCTTACAAGAACAGAGGGTGCACAGCAGCTCTGGGCAAGATGTGTTACTGTCTCGTGTGCGTCTCCCGGTAGAAAGCTGGAACATTTTCCAATTTATAGGCTCTGCTGTGCCTGCTATGCATTACTGAAGAGCCCCATGGCTCTTGGTGACCCTCTCATGGATGCTGGCAGACAGATGAAGGGTTCTCTCTGAGGTCACCTCTTCCCTGGGCTGAACCAGTCCCATTCCTCCAGCTGTTCCTCAGGGCAAGAACATGAGCCCCAGCATCTTGGGGCCCTGTGATCAAGTCATCCCAGTTTATCAATGTCTGCATTGTACTGAAGGGGCCCAAAACTGAACAGAGTATCTAGATGTGGGCAAATGAATGGTGGCATAAGTGACATAAGCCTTTATTCTTGGTAAGAATTCCTTTTTCTTCCAGATACCTTGCTGTGTCTACACTGCCAAGCCAAACCAGAAATGCTGTATGGGATTTGAAGTTCAGTTCTTACACCTTAGAAAAAAGGAGGATGATTTTACTGTATAAATTTGTTACCAAGTTCTGTGCCTAGATTACGAGAAAAGTCTAATAACTACAAGGCTTTTGAAAGAATAGGGTTGTAACTCCTGTTACAAAATGCTGGGGTTTTTTGATTTTGGACAGAGAACCAATCCTTCTACTATTTATAACATGTTGGGTTTTTGCTTCAGCACATGGTAATACATGTGTATGTCACCATCATTAACTGCAGTCAGTTGTCTTCAGAGAGCACAAACTTATCTTTTTTGCGTAGCCTTCTACCACTCTTGTTTTTTAAAAAAACTGAATAAACTAAGCCTTTAGTATACAGCCCAAACCACTCAATGCATTTTTAAATTATGTTGAAGATTATGGAAACATTACTCAAAAGACATTGTTTGAAGTCTTTTATTTGTATTATGTGAATGGTGGGCCGTAATATGCAGTTCCAAAAATCCTGTATAGGCCAAATAAAGTATATGTTTAACAGTGATGATTTTGAAAATATAAGATGCTTAATAAATGGCCATGGCTTTTGCTATGAGAGACATGGTTTAGCACATAACGAGCATGATAGCTGTCGGTTTGAAGACACCAAGTTATATGACACTCCAATTTAAAAATTACCTGATGAGCTGTTTTGCTATTTTTGGGTTATTTTTTCAGGTAGCCAGTACTTTTCCATGCTGTTAGTGACTTATCTAGAAGAGCAGATGGCATGTAAAAATCTTGGCATAAAAAAATGTTACCATAAAAACCAAACAATCAACCCAGCTCCTTTAGACTTGAGGCTGAAAGTGTGCAGTCTCCTGCTTCAATGAAGTTTGTGTAGTATTGCCTCTGTTCATGGGTGACAGGGGTTAAATCAGGGCAGGCAGATCCTGGTTGCTTTTTCCAGTGAAAGCTTGTAGAATCTCTTTCCCATAGAAAATAGGTACAAACTGGAGCCTCTATACAGAATAAGATACAGTGAAAAAGACTGAAAAAGAATTATAGTTGTCACCATGCTGCAGATAACCGCAATATAACCTCCTTTGCAGGTCATGACTTAGCGAGTTGTCACAGCTTGGACATTGAATGATCTCCACCCAAGGGCAACTTAAAAAATTATGATGACTTGGATTTGAAATTTAAGCAGGAAGTTGACTACAGGAGGACAAAGAAAACTGTATATCTTTGGGGTGTGTTTGTTTAGCAGTGTTTCTCTCAATGTATGCTACTCTATGAATCCAGAGCTTTTGGTATTTGATGGTCAAGACCAGACAAGTTACTTCAGTCCAGTTATGAGTTGGCTAACATTTAAATGGCAGGAGGTAGATTCATGCCCAGATGTATCAATGTAATCAGCATGAAAAAGGAGGACATTTTTGCTGCTTATTACTTCCTCAGTTCCGAGAAATACTGCTAATTTGGTATTGAGTGTGTTAGGAATGCTACCATCAACAGCACCCCTTGTTTTTATTACCTTCCTCTCTCCTGATTAAATTAACTCACCTTCATCATACTAAATATGTGAAGGCAAAGAAACCTATGTGACTGTTGTTCTACAATCATTTGGCAAGGAAACAAAAATTATTTAGTTTTTGGTAATAGCATAAAATTAAGGAAAGGCTACAACCAAGGAAAGTTAGATTGTGGAATAATTATACCTTATCTTGTGGAGGAACATGCACATTCGGGAGATATGCTGAATGTGAAGAAATCTTATGTTGTGAGAGGAGAAAGTGGTGGTGAGACCAAGACTTGATATCTCATCCCTACTTTCATGTTCTTGAGTTACTGTTCTTTGACTTCCATGTTGGAAGAGCCCACACGTAACATTGCATTTTGTAAAAAGATGAAGAACAAATGTTTCACCTTGTGAAAAGGAGGTTATAATAACAAAGAACATTAGTGGCTTAATTGATTGACAAGAAGAAAATGTAGAAAACTGTCCTACGGTCAACTGTGTTGTGTCATAAAATACAAACTCTCAAATCAATGAATCAGTGTAACTTCATGTGTTACACTTCATGTGTGTAACTTTACATTTGTGCATCAAAAATGAAAACATAAGAACATTCACCTGTGTTCTTTGCAGGAAATATGGATTTCTGCAAGTGTTACTAGTTGCATTTACTTAATGGGAGGGGGAAATGGAAAAGGGTAATTAAGTTCAACATATAATTCTTGGTAATCTGTAATGAAAGCATAACACCTTAGGAATAAAGATACATTATTTTATTATTTTTTTATATACAGGAAAGAAGTTCTCTTAAACTGTCATGATCAAATAATTGAAAGCAGAAATGTTTTTTTCATTTTTTTGATACTGTAATGTAATGAGGAAATCAGTGCTTATTAAAAGTATGTTTCTAGAAAGATATTAAGAGGGATCACATGCTAAAACATTCACTTAATTTGATTGCATTCTTAAGAGGTTAAGAAATACTATCCTGTGAAAATGTGATGACATGTGTGGCACGGAAGTAGTAGTCTGTCTCTCCTGCACGAGTTTAAACATCAGCTGCTGTTTCTGAGTTTCTGATTTTGCAGATTTGGTGGCTGTGAAAGAACACTCTCCTTTTCAATTTGTCCTTTTAAAAATCAAATGACAGTCTAAAAAATCTGAACCAGTAAGACTGCTGGTTGCCTTCCTGGTAAGCCTGCTTGGATGTCAGGGAAAGGGTAGATCCTGGTAGAGAAGAGTGGCATCTCATTTCTTGTTGCTCTGGTGCACTGGCATTGCTGACTTTCCTTATTCGTGTTTTTTCCCTGGAATTAGAAAAAAAAATCATAAAAAATAAAGTGACTTAATGGACTCACACAATTAACAGTCAGGGAATTTTTCCTTAATTTTTTGTGTGCTTCTGCCTTTGTTGGATGTTTATTTTGGAGAGATGGTATACCCTACTGTATTCAGGTGAATCTGATCCATAGTAGTGCTGAGTACCATTGAGGTGATAGGAGTTCTGTATTGAATGGTTAAATGTCTATTGAAAAAAGGACTGTTGGAAAAAAACAGGTTCTAGCCCACTCGAAGTAGCTGCCAGTCTTGACACCTCTAGTTTTAGTGTGTCAGATCCACACTTGGAAATAGTGACAGATAAAAACAGAATGGTGTTTTGAGAATTTACTATTATAAAGCACCACTCTAGAAACCACCCAGGAAGGTACACAAACAAAAGGTTCATATTGAATGCAGGCACATACAGTTGGCACTTAGTAATGCATGGAGTGTTAAAAACAATATTAAATACTGAATGCATACCAATTCAGTGAGTACCATTTATTTGAAAGAGAAAACAGCTGTTTTCACTGTCTACTCTTCCTCAACAATGCTGTCTCTTGTTTCTTCCTTTTTTCCTTGTAATGTTCCTTATTCCTTCAACTCTTTCGCTCCCTTTACATTCTCTCAAGATTTACATCAAGCAGTTAATCCTTCATACTCTAGTGGGTTCCTGCTTGCATAGAACAAACAGAAGAGTGATGCCTTATTGTACCTGTGATGGTCTCAGGGCATAGGCAGGACAATATTTGTAGATAAAAATTAATATCTGTTATTGAAATGGTCAGTATAATTAATTTTACTTACTTTGTATACACGATGGGATCCATATCCTCTAATTTCAGATATCTACATCTGAAATAGATATTTCCTTTATAATCAAGGAGGACAAATAGGCACATCTGGTGTGCAATGCATCTCACCCTGAGGTGAGTGTCTAAACCAGGCTAAATGAATCGTGACTTAGAAGCGCCAGTTTTTCCTCATTGACTTTAAAAGCTGCCTGAGGGTGACACCTCCAACATCTGAATTTGCACATCTGAATTCAATCCGTGTTACCTGATAATGAGGGAGTCCACAGGCTGATACTTCCATGTTGGAGATGCTGCACTACAAAGTCAAACAGTCATGAGCTGCTCTGGCTTTTAATGTGCAACTTCAAGGCACCTTCCTTGTTCCTGAGCAATCTGCTTTTAGAGACTCATTTTCCACAGAATTTCTGTTATTCAGTATATTCTGTTATTCATTTGATAGTGGTTAAGAGTTTTCAATTTTCTTTAGGGAAGTGGGGTTGAACCCTTCTTCTGTGTTTCCTAGGGAAGACTAGGCAAGTCATGGGAAACTTGTGGTAAACAAATTTTTCCTGAGTGTTTACAGAGAGAGAACAGGGGAAGCAGGAGAAAGAGAAGAGGAGGCTACTAGACCCAGGGTCTGATTTGCAGAAGTTTAGCCAAAATGGTAATATTTAGGGAAGTTAAAGGCTTCTGGGAATGGAATCTTACGAAGGATGGGGAACTGTTAACACTAGACAGTTCTTTCTTTAGCAGTTTGCATTTTAAAATAGAATAAAAACATGAAGACCTGTTCTGTAATTAGAGGTTCCTGCACAAGGGAAAAAGAATCCCTTCTTCAGCTTTCAAAACAGACAGAAAAGTCATCAATGGTTTGCCTGTGTGTGATGTATCTGATAGTGTATCTTTGTATATACTATTATATTAGTCAGTTGTTAAGCCTAGCAAACTTTCTGCTGAACACTTTTATCTTCTCACATCTGTTTGTTCATGTGGCCACATACTGTGAGCTAACACAATCTGTCATCAAATATTTCATCATTTGGTGCTCCCTCAAGACAAGAAGGGAAAGATAGGCAAAGACTGATAAGAGGCTAAGAGATAAGAGGTTAATGGTCTCCTCTGCAGAAAAAACAACAACAAACAAACAAACATAAAAACCCCCCAAAACAAACCCCCAAAAAAACCCAAACCCAAAAAACTCCCATGTAGTATTTAAAGAAAAAAAGATATAATCTTCTATATTATTCCAGAACTGTACTTGAAAATTCTGAAATTAAAATTAAAAAAATATTAGTTGGACAAAATGTTTCCTTTTGGTACATGAATCTTTTATTCGTCTAGAATTTACAAAACTGTAAATCAGCCAACCCCAAATTTAAAAGAATGTTCTGAACTATGAAAATTTCTAAAACAAACATGTTTGATGAATTCCCCAAATCCCAAGTTTCAAGTAGAACCCAACACCAGAAGCACAACTGCTATTTTTGTTGTCCCAAAACAGGTTCTTTCACCCAGTGTGCAAAAGGCCAATCCACATGCAGAGTCAAGGTATTTGATTTTTTTGCAGTTCTACGCAGAAAGGGGTGCTGGCTGAAAAATCCACAAAGCCAGCATGACTACCAAAACTTTTAACTATTTATATATATCTTTTCCTGGTTAATGATTCTCTTGCTTCTGATGCTAATTAGGCTGCATGCTCAGTCTTTCTCTTCTTTTGAGTCAGTGGGTTTCTTGGATCAGTGGTCTGTGAGTCAGTGGTCATGATCTCCCCCTGATGGAATTACCTTTTACCCATTCAGAGCTGATTTCAGCACAATTGATGAGTTGGATTTACTTGGGGGTTCTGCCAAATGTCCTTGTGACCCATAAATTCTGCGTTCTCTGTGTTCGCTATCAGTGGTACATCCTTCTTCCCAAGCTTTGGTAACTCCCCTCAGGTCTGAGATCATTGAAACATGTCAAGCCCTAAACCTTAACAAGGCAATTCTACCAATAAGTAATTTGTTTTTCTAACACCCGGACATCACTTATGGCTTCCTTGTTAGCTGATGTCTGTTTCATGGATTAAATCTGCTTGTTGATTAGGCTTTAAAGTGTGCAAAGATCAAACATCAAAGAACATCCTTTCTTAAGAAAATTTTTACATATTCCACATCTTGTAACATTTTGACAAAAGAAAATATAAAAATCTGATTTTCCTCAGTAAGGATACCTTATGTTGATTACAGTGCTCCTTGTACTGTTTAAAGTAACTTCTTAAGTACTCTAAGAACTGTAGGCAGACAAGAGGGGCTCCAGTGCATTCTTTAACCAAGTTTTTGTAGTTGCTCTTTCATCTTCGTAAGCTACTCCTGTATTGTCTCCTGAGTATCTTGAACTGTCACTGGTGCCACAGCTGTGGTACTGCTGTTTTCTGGACACAAGTTGTTTGGAAGCAATGTAGATGGGCTCATGCTGCAAGCATAGACACAAATAGCTTAACACTATCACATTCTGTAGAGAGCAGATTGAGTGATTGGGCTGATTGATTGTTTTTTTGCAGCACTGAGAATAAGCTCACATATTCAGCCTGGAAGGGCAAATGTGCTGACACAGCACCTAGCTAACTTAGTGACATGGCTTGCAAACTAGAACTGCTTTTTACCTGTCTAATTTCAGCTTGGACACATTGAACACAGATGTCTGCCTCACCCCACCTTGTAGACATATCCTGTGTTAACTTTGTGGGATTCTTCTGATTTGGGTCTGGATTCATGGGAGGCAACCTTGTCTGTTTTCAATTTAGAGAAATTTTTTTTCTCACACCTTTTGTCTGTGTTGTTAGTTTACTGAGTAATCTCTCCCAGGCTGTGGTGGCTTGAATTGCTTGTTTATCAAATGTCTAGAATAATGGAGTCTGTTTTTGACTATGCAAATAGTAAATAACAGCACAAAAGACCAAAAAAAAAGTTGGCATCTTTCAAAGGCTCTGAATGAGTACATATCATTTGCAATTTCAGAGCGGAACTCATCACACTTTTTAGTCCTTGTGTAATTTAAAGGGTGTGTATGAGGTGAAGAATTAAAAAAGAGGCTGAGAGGCCTACAAACATTCCACAGGGGTGTATTTTAAATAGAATGTAGGTGACAGTCCTGCAGGTGATAAGTGTATTCACGTGAAATTGGCTGCCTGGTTCCTGATGAACAGCTCAATGCCCATTCCTGTCATGTTTGTCAGAAATTCAACGTAGCCAGGGCTTCAGGGAGGCTCTTCTGTATTTGGGTTGGAACTTGCTGGTGCTTTCAGGAAAATGGTCACCTTTAAAGTTCTAACAAATCTGAATTATGGAGGTTTCTGTCCTGTCTGTTGATAGAGTAGAAATCCAAAGGCAGCCAGAGCTGTACTATTACTCATGTGAGTCTTTCTCATTCTTAGTACTATCTTTGGCCACGGATCTGTGGCTTGGAGCGACTGGTAATTGAACTAACCAGTTCTTTAATAAGATCTAGATGATATCTTCCTTGCTTGGGACAAATAGAAAACTGCACTATATACAGCCTTTGAGGTAAGGTAGAGCTAATAATTTTAACACGGGATTTTCAGTGCTCTATATGAGATAAATTTATGGGTAAGCTAAATTGTGTCTGAGAGATTTCATGTTTTCACTGAAATTCACTATGAAAGGACAAAAATGACTAGAAATACAACAGTACTGTCTACTAGCTCATTACAGTTAATAAAATGTAGAAAAAATTTAAAATGAAAAAAAAAATTCTGAAGCCTAAGTGCAGCCTTTTCTGTTAAGAGACCAAACTTCTCATCTTGACTTTCAACAACTATTTGTTAGTGAAAACATATTATGTTTGGATCAAAGGATAGTTTAGAAAATGTTTTTAAGTTCAAAATAAATACGAGTCTTGCGCTTAACAACTTTTACATGTGTGCCAGTGAGCTAAGAATATCTTATAAATAGATAAAAAATCAGAAAATCAGCATATACTTCATAATATAAATTTTTGGCAGAAATCTAGTCAGATGATAAACTAGTCTGTTCTGTTATGTGAAAAGTCCTATTTTCCCCTGTAAATGCTAAACACAGTGTGGTAGTGAGACTTGCATATGAAAACATGAGCACGGAGTGACGTCAATTATAAATGTTGTGAAACAGTGTAGTAATTTAGTCTCGAGTATTTTTATGAATCGTCTGCATTCTAAATTAACCTAGTTTTAGTGGGCTATATCTCTTTTCTCACCACTGTAGAGTACAGTGCTCAGAAGCTGTTCATGAGCCTGGCAGGAGCCAGTGGGCTGCTGGAGCTGGAAGAATGTCCCACTAGCTGCTAAACCAGTGGGGCAGCATTGGGAGCAGTAATAATAGTTCAGGGCTTACCTGGAGGTATTCGAGTGAGGATTAGATGTTACAGGGGTGCTTGCTGTGACGCTGAGGAGGAACTGAACAGGAAGTATCCAACAAAAACTTCACAGCTTTAAATTCTCAAATTCTGAGTCTACAAATGCTTTAGCAAGTTCAAATATTGAGCACAATGGTATTTTTGATGACACTATGGTGTTGCCTAATGTAATCAGATTTTTGTGATGAGTAGTAATAGTCTGTCAAGTTTCTTCCAAAACTACAAAATAAAATAAGTCCATGAGAGGTGTTTTATTACTGACAGAAAGGTATCTGAATCACTTCTCGCTGTTGGATGCCTGTTTTCTTTTATCTAGTTTGTCTACAAAGGTTTATTTAGCAGTTGTTTTCTTTGGAATTGTTTTAATTATTTTTTTTTTTGGTGATTTTGCTAAATATGATCAGAGCAATTCCTTAATATCACCACAATTGTGACTAACTTGCCACACTTTGCACTTTAGTTTTGCTTGATTTTGTTTGGTTTTAAAAGAAAAGAAGGCTCTGTATACTTGTTTGGACATGTGTAATCTCTTCTATCTGAGTTCCTTGCCAACCTTTGGCATATTTCCTTGGTGAAAATTCTGCTAAGCAGTGTTTCCCCCCTCCCTGCTGTTTTCTGCAGAAGTAGTGCTTCTTCTGTATCCTCCTTAAAGCAAATCTTTCATGCTCTGAAGATTCCACATTTTGACAATTTGTGTCTTTGGGGCTAGGGTTTATCAAAGTCCAGAAATTTCTCGGTTCTCACTGTTCCTTGTTATGGTCCATGGAGTTCCTTTTCCCCCAGTGATGGACTGGATAGGCTTTTCCAGTTGCAGCTGGACTCTCCAGTCATTCCTGGGACAGCTGCCAAATCAATGTGCTATTATGTATTCATTTCTTCCCACAGTTCTGACTTCGTTTCACATAAGGTAAGAGTTGATAAAAGTTTAACATTAATTTCCTGGTCCTGACTCTATGTAACTAAGATGGGCGGATTTGTCTCTCATCAATAATAGTGCATATTTTTAACAAACATGCAATTCCTTCAGTTCTTTTCCTGGACATAATATTCCTCAGGCTATCCACCATCTGATCCGTTTCTCTCATAAGTCTGTAACATATTTTAATTTACTTCCAGAGTAATGATTTACAGCCTGTATTGTAGCATAGGTGTGTAGAGTAGTTTTATTTGATATAAATTTAAAAAAATATAAATTAATATTATATACAAGTCATAACATTGTTTTCATTCTAATGTGTCCATTTGGGTTTACTGACTGAGTTTTCTTACTAGCAGGATATTCATTAGACATGAAGATGATTATAAATAAATTTTGCTGCTGATGACAAATTAGCTGTTCATTTAATGAAGCAGGTGTGACCCAGCCAGGTGTTGGCAGCAGCAGGCCACGGTGTGTGTGAGATACACGTGCTTCCTTTTTTTTACTTTCAAAAGCAATCAGGGTGCTTCTCCCAGGGTAGCTGTTGTTATTTGGTGCTTTTTGGTGCTTTTTTTTTTCTGTGTGTGTGTAATATTCCATCTAGTGGTTGAGTCATTTCTACTTTTGAAAGAAGTTCTGAACCCTCTTCCAAGTGGCCTCTTACTCAGTTTGTGTGAGGAGCACATGCAGTTGCCTTTCCCTCTCCAATCACGTTAAAAGTGTCAGGGAAAACAGATGTGAAATAAAGGATATTGAGAGTTAAAGTCATGAAAATAAATACTCTCTAAATGAATACTGAAATGTGGACAGACTTACTTGATTTAGCATTTCTTATGTCTTCTATAGGTTGCCCTTGCTTGCCTCTCCTTTCTTTGTAATTTTAGCCTATGAACACTGAAAGTTTGGAGAATTTTTTGATTATGCCGTTTTCCAAACTTCAGGGTCAGGTTTTTGCAGTTGTTAGAAATTGGTTGAAAATAGAGAAACGATTACTGTAAACAGCTTCTCATAAAAAGGCTTTGGCAGAACTTTTTTCTCTGCACATGTATTCTAAATAATCTGTTTTGCTTTTGAGCAGTGGTCCTCATTCATGTTCAGGTGTTCTTGTGTGTGTGGTTACTGTGCTCAAACATAAGGACTTTCTAATATAGCAATATGCACAGGTACCCATAGATTTGTTGCTGCCACTTGTGCTTCCTGTCAGAGGAACAAAGGGCTAGACTTCTTCATGTGTTTCAGTAATTCCTTAGCCTGAGCGCAAGTTTCTTATTCTTGGGGAGCTTTTAACTTCATTTTCCAATACTTTTTATAAACTGGAGTTCACTGGTTTAGGTCCTTTGTTCACAGAGCTGAAGAAGGACATATGAACAAACAAGGCAGTGATCAGGGGCATCTGGAGGAGTAGTGAGCACCTCCCAAAACTGGGAGCATGAATATTTTCCACTGGTGCTCATGCAGCTTCTGATGTTGATGAGCTGCTTTCAAAGTGCCTGGGTGAGGAACAGGTGCTGTGTTCCTGCCTGTGCCTTCTGCATGTCTCCTACGGTCAAATCCCAATCAAATGACAATAAGGAAACAATTTGGGTGCTGATCCTCCCTATGGTATCTTGTTATCTGATCCTTGTTACCAGTGTGGTGTTCAGTACCATTGCTGGCACAAACCAGGATGCCAGATTATATTTGAGAGAGCACCCAGGGTATGTCAGACCATCTGAGCAGCAGATAGTGCTGACCGATGCTGCAGGACTTGAAATGGTGTTGCTGATGGCTTTCAGCACTAAGGTTACCACTGTGGATGAAGGGTGTTGCCTTTCTCTATGACTCCTCACCGTTTGCAGGATGCAATGTGTGTAAATATTCTCAGTCTTTGACAATATGAGTGGGTCCTGGAAAGAAGAGATGGTTTCTGAGACAGTCTAGGGATACAAGGCATTTGTGGTGGACAGGGTGGCCCAATTAGAGATTGTTCAGTGTTCAGCCCCGCATCTACCCAGGAGCAGTCCCCACGGCAAGAAAGTATTTGGAAGGCAGTAATTGAGTTCACAGGGGTTGGAGATCTTGTTTCCAGCTCATACTTTCAAGATGAAGTGGTTGTAGATGAGCACTCTACAGAAGATTTCAGAGAGTCAAGGTCTAAGATGTGGTGGACTGGCAACATATAACCACATCAAAAAGCCTGTCAGTATTGTTGGTAGTTCAGCAAAAAGCCTTGCAAACAGTGTCTGTGCCTATAAAAAAGTGTCCTCTGGGTGATGGATTTGCTAAACTGACCAAGGCTGCTGGGGAAGTAGCACCTCCAGCATGGTCAGAAACTGTATTTATCTTATTTAAGAGGTCCAAAGGACACTTTCACAGATTCACATTCATAAAATACTACACACTTTCTGGGGGCATCCAAATTTGATGGTATATTCAGCAAAACACTCCTTGAAGTCTCCCTTCCACTTCCGAGTTAACTGATTATTCCTTTGTTACTATTCATGTGTGCACCTGTGGTCAACCACAAATGGAAGAAGAACATTAAACTATGTATGAAAAACATCAAATGCAGAGGTACTGCTAAGTAGTGATACGAGAAGCTTATCAAGTATGTATACTTCTGTTGGAGTATACATATGGCAGTACTGATCTAACTCTGGTAGCCTCCTTTTTTCTTCTGTTTAGAACAGTCACACAGGATTGAATTAAAACAATCTTTTTACTTTAACTGAAAGAAATAGTGCAACATGATGGCATAGTATAGTAAAAACAGATCAATGTACATTTTTGTATCATAACGAAAAAATGGTAGGAATTCATAAATAGGCCTCTGAAGATATGTCGTCTCCCCAGGACAGTGTATTGTGAAGGAATCCTAATCCCAGCCCCGTGAGAAGGATTTCCCTCTGTGATGGGTTGACCCTGGCCAGCAATTAAGCACCCACCAACCCCTTGCTCACTCCTCCCCGTCAGTGGGATGGGGGAGAGAATCATAAGAGCAAAAGCAAGAAGAAATTCATGGGTCAAGATAAGGATAGATTAATAAGAAAAGGAGAAGAAAAAAAAATCCCAAGTGATGCACAGTCACTCACTCACCAACTCCTACCAGCAGACCTGTGTCCAACGAGTGTCTGAGCAGCAGCTACTTTGGAAAGACACCCCCCATCACAAAAACATAGTTTGTATTGCTGAGCATGATGTGGATATCCATCCCTTTGATGAGTTTGGGTCAGCTGTTCCCTCACAGCCTACTTGCTGGAGAGGCAGTATGAGAAACTGATAAAGCCTTGGTGCTGTAGAAGCACTGCTAGGCAATGGCTGAAACTTTGGTCTGTTTTCAATTTTGGTCGCAGATCTAAAATACAGCACCACGTGGGATGCTATGAAGAAAATGAACTCCATTGCAGCTGGACCCAGTGCACGCTCTTAGGTGCTTATCCACAGTTAATGATTCGTTTTCCACTGAAGTATTTATTATATTAGCTTGTGGTCTGAAAGATTGGTGGAAGAACCTTGATTGTTAAACGTGTAATGAGTTTTCTGTACATATATGCTTTGGAAGACTGAGCAAAAAAAAGGCAGTTGTGACTTGGAAGATCAGAAAAGTCACTACGAAATAACCCAGGTTGCCGAAAAAAAGGTGAAAACTTAATAATATCTTCTTAGAGTGATAAAAAATATTGTTTTATGTATGTTTAAAATACATATAGAAGTTATTAGAGGAGATTTAAGGCTGATTTTTGTATTTTGAAAGGAAGAAAAAAATTACATTGTATTTTGAAAGCTCTTGAGATGAACTGCCTGGGATGCGCGTGAGCAGCTTAGTTTCAGAACAGTCCTTGATAATTTTTACAAATTCGAACATTTGTAGTTAGTAAGCTTAGAGAAAGAAAAAATAAGTCCTAGACTTTGAAGCTTAATAAGATTGCCTAGGGGAGACAATAGTGTGCTTTATTGCATAGTTAGATAAAAAATTGCCCTGCTTTATTTACAAAATAAATTAGATATGGTCTTTTTAATGCTTTAATGAAATACAAGTTTGCATATCTAACATTATTTCATTCTCTTTAACTTTTTATTGTGTAATTTTTCTCTCTTCCTTGTAGACTCTCTAGACTTTTTTTTTTTAATACTTGTTGTTGAACTTGCATGGATTAACAAATACAAACAGGTAAGCATGAATTTGAACACAAATTCATGTCCAAGCAAAGAACTAAACATATCTCACTGTGATGTGTCCCTTCTGACCTGCATCAGTAGTCAGCTAATAATGAAGTGATATCGTTGATACATCTGTTATCATGGAGGTTACTAGAAACGCCCTCAAATTTGTGTGACTGTCACTGTTTTTCCCTGATCTTGATTTGAAAGACCATAGAGGTACATATGTTGTGTATATCCTGGATGACTCCCAGGAGCTTGTTCACATCCTATCAGATGGCTTTCATGTTCACACCAGCTGTTACTTGGTGTTGATGCCTCCTGCCACAAGTCTTCTCTGTCAGATGTTGGGTCTTGGTGGTAATAAATCTGATGAAGGAGCTGCTGGTCTGAAACTGTTAGGATAATTGCAGATACGTCAGCATAATTGTGTCTCCTCCCTTCCCACTTACTGGACATACCCACTTCTTGGGACAGGAGCTACCACAGTGAGACTCAAAGGATTCTCGGCATAACTGCAGTACAAATAGTACTAGATTTTACCTCTTACGCCTTTTTTTTTTTTGGCTTTAATATAGTTTATGTGTTGATTACACTGTATTGCTTAATATTTGGTTCTGAGTTTTTATGTGGCGCCTACACATAACATACGCAACAGAAAATAACAAATTGCAAAAGCTTGAATCAGTACAGACAATTTTTTAATGTTTATGCAAATTCATTTTTCCTAAAAGTCATTTCCATTTCCTCCAAGAGGAAGAAATACATTGTTAAAAAAATGGCTTGAGGAAACCCTCACAGTCCTTCATCTATCATACTTTCAAAAGTGTTTTACTTCTTCCACTGATTTCTTTATGTCTCATATGCTGAAACAGTCTCATTATTTTCATCTGCTCAATAATCTGTCCCTTTATAAATGTGTTTATTTTGGTTAGTTTTGCACCCTTCCTTTTATGCTGCTCCACTGTCCTTTAATCTAGCCCAAATTACAATTTAATAATGAAGATGAGGGTTGAGGAGGAGGGGCAGTTCTAGTTCAAAAAGTTAGCTGTAAAACAAAACCCTTCAGTCATCTTGCATCTTTTGGTATTGCGGTCCACAGTTCAGTCTGCCTAGGCTTTACAGGGCACTTCTTTTTTTCTTGCACCTTTGTACAGAGTGAGGTGCAGAAATACCACTGCATATGGCTTACAAAACCAAAGGGGAACTGAAGCTTTTCTTTAATGAAAACTGTGCCTTTTTACTGGGAATGAGAAAAGCCTTTTAGCAGAAATAGTTTTCTAAGTGCCTGCCAAAGTTTCTATAGCAAAACTGCTTTTTGAGCCAACTCTTTGAATATTTGCCTAGTAGAGCATTAAAAAAGAATGACTAAGGACATAGAATCCAGCAAAAAAAAATCAGTTTGTTTTGCCCCTTCTTGTATTTGTTGAAAATTTCCATATTTTCTTTTGCATCACTGACCCTAACTGCTTTTATTAATTTGTATTATGCTAATTAACATAGGGAGATGTTTGGCTATACCAGCTATACTTTGGCTGGAACTTTTATGTTAGGAGACTGACAATTCATTTTAGCCTATTTTGTGACTTCTGATCAATGTTGGCAGGGGTAACACATATTGTACAGACTTACATGGTAAGAAAATAAACTTTTAATGAACAAGCTGGTTCACACACATAGTGAGATGAGTGTGTAAAATGCAAGTTGTTAATTCTAGATTTTTGTGCTGAAATTTTTAAAGTTTGATTTTTGTTCATTGCCTCCATTTTCGTTAGTCTTCTGACACATCTTTAAGAGAGAGGAGATTGGGGTATTGGAGATGCTTGTGTAAGTTATTTTGTACAGCTGGACTTACCTCAGAGTTCATTCCCTGGGAATGATATAGGGTCTTGCTTACAGGTCAAGCCTTGTTGTTCTGAAGTTCCTAAAAATGTTATTGCATGTGTATTAATTAGTGAGACCTGAGTTATTAAATTTATCTTGAACTTCCATTATGAAAGCCAAGACTTCAGTGTCCTCTTGTTTCTGTACCTCCTGGGTTTTTTTCCTGTTAATTAATGGAAACATTAATAGAAAATGGTATGTTTCATTTTAAGGCCATTGCTTTATGATGCTTCGGCGAAATCATGCCATTTTATTTTTGTATCTATAATTTAGCAATTTAAAACATTTAAACTAATAGAATTATCTATCTCAAAAATAAACTTCAAATATTTAGAGATTATTTGTCATTGTTAGTTACCTCTTCCTGATCCTTAACTTCTTTGAAGTGAGTATTATGGCATATAAGATACAAAAAAATACAGTTCTGCATTATGGATAATTAATATCCTATGACAGAGATTTCATAGTCTGTGTCTTTGCAGGAAGAAGGTCTGCTGCAGGTTAACTGTGTCTTCAAATGTGCATTTACTGCACACAGCAGCCTGGAGGTGGCTTTTAGAATGCTCGAGGGTCTGGGTTTGGAGACTGGGTCCAAAGATTTTAAAATTGTCACTTGTTTCATGTGTATGTAATACAATGAAAACATGACTGCTTGCTTTCTTTTCCCTTGCATAACTGATTCTAGTAAGAGAGTGTTGATTACTTCAGTTGTTTACTATTGCTCTCTTTTGGAGATTGTAAAGGAATCTGTGGCTCCTTTGGCTGGGAGAAGGTTTTTTAAGAAAGAAGGGGTTTATATTATACATTGAAAAATCATCAAGACAAAATAGTCTGCTGTCTAAAACTGAGTACCAGAAATGTTTTACCCCCAGATCCTGAGGATTTATCTGTGGGAGATTCTGATTTCTTGTCCCTTATGAACGAGTTGCCCCATCTGGGTCACAAATGATGAGATAAATGCCTTGTTAAACTGGTTCTAGCCCTTAGAGGGTTGAAAGTAGGCAAATGCAGAAATGAAAATAGAAGGTTTAGGAGGTAACTACAGAGTTGCTGGCAGATGACTTTGTAGTAAGCTGTTGTAAATAGGACATCCTAGATGACTTAAGTCAGTCTTTGAACAGGCTCCAGAACGACTTGCGTTTAATGTATAAAGTCCAAGACTCATAATACATTTGTGCCACATGATGCTTTAGGATAAAGTTTAATGTGTGAACTATTTTAAAATTAAAATGCGATTGAAATGGTGGTAGAATTATTTTGTGTGATTCGAGGTGTTTACTTAATTACTCTTTGTACTTAGCTGTCAATTAGACGTCTTGCGTAAGGCCCGGAGCCAGACTGAGCTACATAACCTGCTGAGACACTGGGATGATACAAACACCTTTGGCTCTGAAGGAACACCAGAAAACTTTGTATGTGGTGTTTCTGCTTCTTCGTTGGTTTTTAAATGGTCACATGAACATTTTCAGACTTGAAGCCTTCAGCAGCTTACGCACCGAAAGCACGTAAAGCATCAGAATCACTGAGATAGTGTGCACGTGCACTTGAACAATATAGTTTGTCACTTAGTGCTGTACCGAAATAATTAATTTCTTGATGACAAAGAGTTGAAGCATGACATTTACTGCAATGAAAATTACTTCCTTCAGCAAACACCATGGAGGTTACTCCTGCTGGGTACAGACCAGGTCAGGTAGACATCAGAATATGCAGTGCTATAGCTGTAGGCTAGTAAGAGCAAGTTCAGTCCCTTAAGTTTTTTGTCTTAAATCAGCTTCAAACACAACCATAGTAATCTTATAATTTTATACATGGCATATTTAATCAAAGATAAGGAGGTCGATATCAAAATTTGCTTGTCACATGTAGACTTAATCCAATCGGAAGAGTAGGTGTGGCTGAACGTTAACGCTTATGGTGGATAAATCAAAGTTTTTTCACTCAGAAGAGCATGTGCATTGAGGTTAGCCGCCTCTGCTCTGGCTGTTTGTTAAATCTAAGAGACAAGATAAACTTATTTCTTTTATAGAGGTGTGACCACTGATCAGTGCAAGAGAGAGAGGTAGTTTGTTGTAATCAGATTCCTCAAAGGTAAAACCTTAGCTTTTTTCTTAAGATTTTTCTTTGCACGTAATGATCCCATTATTGGGGCACATTGTTTTAACTCGTCACAAAGAGTCTCTGCCTGCTTCGCTCTGTTCAGGACTGCTTGTCAGGCTCCATCCCAGACATTTAATATAATTAACATGAAGGTGTTTCCTGCTCAGGAGGTATTTAAGCATCCTAGGATGATCAAGCATTGAGGCTGGAAAATGAGCTGTTCATAACCAATAGTTGAAGGCCTTGTAGATTAGTAATCCAGAAGAGACCTCTTAATGAGCAGAGTGGAAGCAGCATTAAGTAAGTGTACTGAATTGTAACAAAATGCTCGTCATTTTAAATAACAAAGCCTTACACAAAATTAACTGGGCTGTCAGTGTCCCAGTTAAAAAATATTCTCTCTAGTTTGTCTGCACCTCCTTTTCCAGGAGCCTCCCATTTTCATTTTTAATTTCCCCCTCTCTTCTGTTTTTTACATCCTTTCTTTTATCTTCTCTCACTCCCTGCAAGATCGCTTTTGGTAGCTGTGGGAAAGAGAAGGAGGTGAAAGAGGGGAGTGATAAATTGGTTTGACAAGAGGCAAAAGTACTGTCAGGAGACAACTTCTCATTCCTCAAAAGGTGAAGCAAAACAAACTTTGAGAGAGAAGCCTGAGATCTTCTGGCTCTGTAAAGATGCAGAGATGCAGGTAGGCTGCCTTCAGTGAACTTGTATCGAGAAGGAATCCTGAATTCTGCTGCTACTTACTTGTTAAGCTAGTCGTTCTGAGGAGGCCAGTGTGACTTCAAAGAAGCACTTCATAGTGTAAATCCACGTTATGATGTCTGTTTGAGCTGGCAGAAAGCCTAACCTCTGTGGAGGTATGTAGAAAACCCATCCACATCCATGTATTTATTTTGATGTATAACTTTTGACAATTTCAGTAGCTATATTAATTGCTTTTAAAGGAATGTGAGAACGAAGGGTGCTGATGATAATCTGTAGGACTATGGCATGTGCTATTAAATAGGTTCTTACGTTGGTGCTGTGCTAGTGTTTGTGACAAAATCGCTTTTTATGGTGCATCTGTGACTGAAATTGATACATGTTTTTGAGTTGTGATTTCACCTTCTCTGTTGTTGTCCTGTTGAAAGGTGTAATAATTTTCAAGACTTCTCTGATTTAGTTCAGGGAAGTTCTGCTGCACTTGTGACTTGAAAAGCCATATGAAATACAAGAGTAGATTTTTAAAAGTTGTATCTAAAACTATGTCTGTGTTAAAGCATTTGTAAATTGTTTTCATAAATATAACTGTAAATACACCTATAAGATGAAGATTGCTCTAAGACATGACAGTCATAGACCTGGCCCATTAAACACTCTCATAAGTTGTCATTGTGTATTGTCATCTTTTAAGACATCATTCAAACTTCACTGAGATGCTCCACATTGAAATATGCAGGGAATGTGAATGAAAGGAGTTAGCGGTTTGTTAAACCAACATAGTAAAATGTTTATTAAAATCTCTGCCGATGCAATTTTTCAGACAATGAAAATACATTTTTTGCAAAAAAGTTATAATTATTTGAAACCTGAAATTATGAAGTCCATTATCAAGTCTGAAAACAACAAAACATCTCGTATTATGTAAGCTGACTTATCTAACTATGTTATACGTGTTACTGAATATATTATTTTAATTCAGTTTTCCATCTCTATAGTGCCACCTTTAAAAAAATATATTTGCTTTTTCCTGCAGCATGTTTGTAACTGTAGGTTACCTAGGTATTTAGACTGTTGATATTCAGAAGTGACATAATAAACTTACATTAATGCAATTTGTAATCACAAATCTCCCTTGTATATAAGCCACTGCGTTATTTTCTGAGCAAAAGGTGGGTCAGTGCCTTGTTGCCAAAAGTCTGAATTTCAACTGGGCTCAGCGTAATTGACGCAAATGTAGAAGGGCTGGTACCACACTAGTTGGTTGTCTTTGTTCTAGACAGTGGGCTAATTTAGCTCATGGAATCGACTCATTTTAGGCGAGTTCCTTTGCTGTAATTGCAGGGTGTGGTTTATGAAGATTTTGATGAATAGATAAATGGATGAGTTTATGCAGCACCAGCCAAACCTCACAAGTCTTGGTTGCATCTCATTCATTTGGCCCTTTCCTCACTCTCTCGGACTGTGCTGCTGGGGGTTCACCCTCCTGCGTGCCGCTGGGCTCATGGGGCCTGCACGGGGGGCTCCTCACTGGCCCAAAGGGTGCAGGAGAGGCTGGAGCAGGGGAGCACATTAGGCTGCTGAAAGGCTATGTAATCTTCTAGGATCTCATGCTGAAAGAGACCTTCCTGTAAACTGCAGTCCCCAGCCGCAGTCTGGTGCTGTAGTCATTTATTTCCATATAACAAGTTGTGTCCCTGCCATGGGACCTAGAGGTCAGGTGTGTGTAGCAGTGCATCCCTCCCTGCTACCTCTGTTCCCATCCTGCACGAGCTTTCCTGCATTTGGCCAGTGGGAACTTGAGAGGCTTGTTTTGGTGTATGCAAACCTGTTTTATCCCTTCTTCTGGGCAGAAACTGTTTTCCTAAGAATTAAAGGCTTTCCTAGGTGTTACTGGAATTGTACTGTATTTAGAAACGTCGAGATGAATTGGGCTTATTTGAAGTGGAACTTTAGTCTAGGGCAGATTACTGGATGCTCACAGCAAACTTTAAAGAATGAAGAGCACAAACTTTGCTAATTTTTTCCCAACTATCACTTTGAATCAAAATGTTAAAACTCACATAAAAGAGTGGGCGGGGGGGAGTGGTGCAAGTGTGACTGTATATTCAGAAGTATTTCATGTCCCTAAATTTGTAAATATCCTTCTATATCTCTCCATGTAGCTGTAGAAAGGTGGAAAATTATGCCATAACATGATATTTCTGTTCCTCAAGTCATGGTGAGTCAATATGAACAAAGGAAGACAAGCACGATGTGTTTAAAGAAATGACTGGTGCTGGCTTTGTGTCTCCTCAGTCAAACAGCTTCATCTGGTTCTTTGAGCTTCTTACTATATAAAATGAGATACTGCCTTTGTTAGGTAAGTCAGTAGGATGATTATTGTTTATACAATGCTTTAAAGCTAGGCCAGAGTATACATATCAAGACGAGCTTTTCACTCACATGAGACAGTCCAGTGCAACACAGTTAAAACTGACCTTAGGGTGCAAGGATATTACTAGCGTGTAATTGCCCACCAAAAGTGGAATTTAACCCTGCTTGGGCTTGCTGGATGCTGCTACAATATTAGACATGATTTATTTTATATTACTACAAAGCAACAAAGTTCTTTATGTATCTTCTCTGGCACATCTGTCAAATCAATGTCAGATGCTCTGAAAAGTGCCAATACACATATATTCGAAGAATCAGGTTTCCCCTGATAGGTTTCTTCTATACTGCTTCATTTTTCTCCAAAATTAGAAGTTGAAAAATTACAGTGGAAAATTTCAGGAATATTTTTCAAAGCCATTTTTTAGTAACCAACTTTAGCTGTCTCCCAAACATGGCTGCATACACAAAGCTGATGTAATGTCAACACTTGGCTGTGGAAGGAATGGGGTGTTTATCGCAGGCAACTTGGGTTTGTTGGGACACACTGGCATCTATGTAGAGGTGCCACCCAGTGGTTAGATGGTAATAGTTTTTCTGATGAATTAAAAAAAAAGGCAAAAAGAAAAAAAAGCACGCTTAAAGGAGTACATCTTACATTAATATTTATCTCAGTTTTAGGGTGTTTTTTAAAGTTCATGATCAGCACATGGGGTTCAGGAAGATACGAAATGAAATCTACTATGGTTAATGCCTTAGTTGAGATTATCAGGAGGCAGAAGAGTGGAAGAGTGAAGAGCATCTGGTACAAGCCAGCTGTAGATCATGCTCTATGCTGCTATTCATGAAGATTTTATCTATCTATATAGTGGCATGGTTTCTGGTGCAGCTAAACCCATTATACACTGAGTTTCCAGATTACCTAGGAGATAACCTTATAATTTAACTCCAGCTATTCTCAGTCAGAATTGTCTGTATTGGATTTTTTCCCCAGTAGTAGAGGTGCTAAAGGAGTTAACTTTAAACATAATGAATAACTGCCATAATTGCTATGACAGAGGGGCTTTTTGATTTTATAGAATGGAAAAGGGTCACTTGAAATAAGAAACCAGAAGCTGCTTGGATGCACTGTATTGAAGATCTGGCTGCAGAGCAACACTGTGTCTGTGTTAGGACTCAGAAAAATGTGTTTTGAAGGCCTAATGACTATAGTATTTCCAGTATATTGCATGCTGTTTGAAATGCAAGAAAGCCAGAAGCTTGAAGCCATTTCATCTCATGAGCAGTTGCTCAGAGCTTCAACAAACTGCCAAATGAAAACAAATACATTTAATAACCTGAAATTAATATATGGTACTGGGAAGGCAGTAGAAAGAAAAAACAAATACATGTAGGAATGGAAATGGACAACAAGTATGACAAGTTTGTGGTATTCGAGTGGCTCAGGCAAAGCTCTGTGCAGTTTTTGTGTGTGCAAATATATCGTGGAACAAAGCGACAAGGTAGCACACCTGCTCTTTGTGATTTTTTGTGTGGCTGGAGCAGCACATTGTGTCCAGCTTTGGACATATCTTTGCTGGAGAGGTGTTGTGAGAAGGAAACAGAGAGGAGAACGTGGGAATTCATTTACAGAAGGGAAGATAATGCTAAATCATGGCTGAGTGAGAGATGCAGCTGAAGCCTGCAAGTATTTAAATGGTGTAAATTTGCCGAACAAAGAAAGGAATTATTTAGGCTGACTTAGTAAGGCAGATTGGAGTAACTATAACAAAGGGTACTTTTAGGTGAAGTATTAACCCTGTTATTAAGATGTATGACAAAACACTTCGAAGTAAGCCAGTAGGAATACTTCCGTGCTGACAAGATGTGACCTAAGGTAGTTTAAACATACTTTCTATCTCTAGGATCTGTAAAGGTGGAGGCAGAAAGGTAAAACTTGATTCACCTGTGAATCTGAAGCCTGGCCATTAGATGGCAGGGTGCTGGCACAAGAGGGTGCTTGCCTTCCCATCACTTCTTAATACCATGCTTAGGGAAGAGCTGAGAGCCATTCATCAGTCCCAAGGCCTGGGAGAAGTTTGAGATGCTCAGTTTCCCTGTGAAAATGACACACACGCATCCTGTCGCTCCTACAACAGAAGGTCATATAGCAGCTGTCCCCCAAGCACATGTCCCTTCAAGGACATGCATGTCTGCTCTGGATTTTAACTCCTTGAAACTCTTTGTGAGTAGGTAGGTATGTGCAAGAGGAGCTCCAGCATAACAACCAATTGCTATAGGAGCTGAAGTCAGCTCTTCTATAACCAGAGATACAGTAATGGGACTGCTGAGGCAGTGGGAAGAGGTGATGTAAATGTGGTACATAGCTTGCTGCAGACTGTTCAGGAAGTCCACATACTGGTTTTGTGGAAGAGATGACAAGAAAGAATAACAAGCACTAGCTTTGTGTAGAAAACTTCAGCCCAGAGCAGGCTGTTTGAAATGCTCAAAATATATTAGGACTGTAATGACAGCAACTCAAATAATGCACGATTAAAAGACCCTTGTTTAAAATAGTCTACAGTGCTAAAGGATCTGCCTCAGGGAGTGATCCTTATATATGTATCCACACCTCTTACATCTCTGAAGTGAACTGTTTGTGTTTGTGCTGCCTAACATTTGACCCGGGTCCGATGCCCCCATGGCTCTAAGATCATAATTATATTTTTGTGGCTTCAGTTCAAAGTGTCTAAAGTAATGTGAAGGCTGCTTTGCTGCCTGCAAGACCGGTGTTTTTATGCCAAAGGTATGCTGCATGCTGTGGGGTGTGGGGCATGCAGAGGGTATCTGAGGGCAGGAGGCTAGTTGGGATGGTGCAGGGCAGGAGAAGCCACAGCTGGTCTAGTTCCATCCTTGCTGTGACATCCTTAAGGCAGTCCATCCACAGAGCTGCACCTTGACTTTTCCTTGGAGGGAAGTAGTTGGTCTCCTCCAGAGGAGAGTCCAAGCACACAGTGATGCATGTGTGGTACGGAGGACAAGGGGATCAGGACCGGGGAGTGAACCAGGGAGGTAAATTATTTGACAGTGTAGGTGTACTAATCATTGTCACGAGCACTGAGGTGGTGACTGAACCGGGGAGAAGACTCTTACTGCTCTTCATCTTGTTCTCCGTTCTTTAGTAAATCTTTAGTCAGGTATTTTGCTGATCATATTGATATTTGCTGTTCCCAGGGAAAAATTCAAGTGCTGATAATGGTGTGGGAGGGGGAAGACTGGGCAGAGGATCTGAATAAACAAACAAAATGTCTTTCCATTTTAATCAAGCTGCTCTTGTTCATACATGCTCTCTCTCTCTTCTAAAAAATTATCTCATCCTATGTTGATTGAAAAATGGGAATTATAGACAAGAACTCTCTACTGGGTATGGGCTGAAGACTGTTGTGAAAAATAGCAGGCTGGAAATGGATCTCAGGGCTTAATATGATTGATTATGAGGGAAGTCATGGCTGTAAAATTATAAGGATGGCAGTTTAGTAAGCATTATTAGTTTAAAATCTATGGCAATCTCCTCTTTTCTTCTTTTTCTTTGTGAGTTGTTTTCTTATTGGTCCTGTCTTACTGTTTTCATGTATTTATGTCTGCAGGTTCATTCCCTTCAAAATGATTTGTAATTGTCATATTTTAAGTCAGTATATTATGATGGGGCTGAACTGTGTGGTCTGCAACATAAAAAGAGCACTCCCCATTTCAATTCCTATCTGATGATTTCCTTTCCCAGTCAGTGGTTCTACTGTAAATCAATATCTCTGTACAGGCGAAGAGAAGATGTGTATACCTACAGAACTTCACCTTCCTCCTCTTAGTGCCTCATGCTCTCTCCAAAAGCTTAGTAATTTCCAAGGCCTCCTACCTGCTCTGCCTTTGCTTCACTGTAAAATTAGTTATTGTTTTAACTAAAAGCTGTATGAAAATGTGTGCAGGTTTTGGCTGGGATAGAGTTAATTTTCTTCATGGTAGCTGGTATGGGGGTATGGTTTGGATTTGTGCTGGAAACAGTGTTGTTAACACAAGGATACTTTAGCTGCTGCTGAGAGGTGCTTGCACAGTCAAGGCCTTTTCTGCCTCTCACGCCACCCTGCCGGAGAGGATGCTGGAGGTGCACAGGGAGCTGGGAGGGGACGCAGCTGCGACAGCTGACCCCAATTGACCACAGGGATTTTCCATATCCTATGGCATCATGCTTAGCATATAAAGCTGGCGAAGAAGGAGAAAGGGGGGATGTTCGGAGTGATGATGTTTGTCTTCCCAGGTCACCGTTACAGGTGATGGAGACCTGCTTTACTGGGGATGGCTGAACACTTGCCTGCCCGTGGAAAGTTTTGCTTTGCTTGCATACACAGCTTTTACTTTACCTGTTAAACTGTGTCTATCTCAACCCATGAGTTTTCTCACTTTTCCAATTCTCTCCCCCATCCCACCAGGGGGAAAGTGAACAAGCAGCTACATGGGGCTGAGTTGTCAGCTGGGGTTAAACAATCACAACATGCCAGACACGCATTGCTGTAGTCCAGGTAAACATACTCTGACCATTTTTGACATAATCAGTTGAACTATTTAGTAGTCAAACATGTAGTCTATGATAAATACTCACCCCTCAATATTTCCTGATTTAAAAATTCTTACCTCCACAGACAAAGCTCCTCTCCAATTACTTCTGACAATTGATGGGCCTTGCAAAATATCTGAGAGGGTTTCATAATGTGCTTAGCATGTTGCAAGCACCCGTCTCCCCCCGGCCCTCAGGGCTCTGAGCGAAGTGGGTATGGTTACACAAACAACTCTGGGTGAGAAAAGCAAGGGTGTGGGTTGGCAGTGCCTCAGCTTCTCTATGACAACTGTCCCCCCACCTGCCCTTGCCCCACGGTGAGTTCCTTCACCATGAGTTGGGGTGAGCTGCTCCACATTTGGGCTGGAAGGAGAATTTGGCTGGGCAGCTAGGGCAGAGGATGTACAGCCCTGTGCCTTCACACCTTGTCCTGCCCTCAGGAGCTTGTGTGCGTGCCCATGCTTTCAGGCAGGAAGCATACTGCAGCATTTCCCTGGAAAACTGCCTGATACCATAAAGTAAAACTTCTAGGAGGCTCTGGTGAGCTCAGCTCATCAGCAGATTGTTGGGAGGATAGACGTTAAACTGTGAAGAAATTCAAAGACTGCCTTTTCTCACCTGTTTGGAAATTTGGAGTTGGCTCTTTTTCAGCGCAACGTCTTCAGGTTGAAACGTTTTATGCTGCTTCTGTGAGCTCCAGTTTTTCCAACTGTGAAGTTGTGTCCTTTAAAAAAAAGTGTCTGAAAGAATCAATGCTGCTTCATTATATGTGAAAGCAGCAGCTTCCTGGCTACTGCACCATGCCCTGAAGTCTGACGGTGTCTCCCGGAGTGGGCACCACAGTGTGAGGATGCCCCAGAGAAGGACATTGCTGGAAAGGAGCCAGCAGCTGCCTCCCAGGTGGATGTTGCTAGCTTGCCTGGGGACCAGCACAGCCCCCTTCTGCAGCAGGACACAGGGTATCCTGGGGAAACATCATGACTTCCTATCTAGGAAGTGTTTACTTCTGGAGCTTCCTCTTTTTGACGTTTGGGATTGGTGGCATTTTATTTTCTGACATATGTTTCATTATATAGCACTTGGGGTGCAGATGCCTGGCACCAGCCCAGCAGCACCATTGTGAGTGGTGGCCTCTTGCAGAGTGTTAGTGTCACCTTAACACTTGACACCTCTTCCATCCACTTCCCATGGTGTGCCATTATTTTCTTCCTCCTTACCCTGACTTCTCATCCAGACTTCAACCAAGTACCTTCCCAGTCTCCTGCCCATACCATGTCACTTGTTCCATTGCTTTCAGTCACAGAGTTGATAGTCCTCAGCCTACTGTTACTCCCTCCTACAGAGGCCTCTGGTATCAACCTCAGACAGGGCAGGGTGCCACAGGATCTTTCAGCACTAGCTGAGCAGCTTTTTAATGTGATTTTTGAATTTTCTTGTATGCAACGTGTGGAACCACCCCAAAAGCAACCTCTATCGGTGGAGGCAGAACATGAAAATCAAGATGGACAGCTCAAAGTCAGCTTTGTCTTGGGGAAGGTAGCCAGCTATTAAAAGTTTCTTCCTTAGAAATAGGTAAATAAACAAAATAATTGCACATGTTTATTGGGATATGTGTTAAAATGTCAAAACATTTTCACCACAATTATGCAATAAACTGAGCAACTTTATAAATATGCCTGAGGCTTTTCTGCTCACTTATTTACTCTTTGAAAACTCTATATGAAAGGCAGTTATAAAACTGAATTTGCAACTAAAGCTGTACAAACAGAGCTGGATTTGGGACAATGGGATGAGTCTGGAAAAGAAGCCTGTGGGAAAGGGGAGTTTTGATTCAACCAAAATGGAAAATATGCATATTTTAAGGACAAAACAAAACTAGAACATTTTCAGACTTTTTTTTTTTTCTGCTGAAAGCAAAATACTTGATGAGGGTATTTTCTACCTAAAGATCTGTCAGTGTTTCAGACTGGGTGGGTTCCTCAAATGGCTACCAGTATGGTGGTTGCCTGTGAGACTCCACTTACCCTGTGAGGAGAGGATGGAGACTTGGCCTCGTTCAGTTTGGGAGAGGAGGCAGCTTTAGAGGGTGATGGAGACAGATCCAGACTTTTCACAGTGGTGCATGGTGGAAGGACAAGAGACAACAGTCAAAAGTTGATAAAGAAAGGATTCAGACTGGATGTAAGAGAAAACATTTTCATGGTTGTCGAGAGAGGCTGTGGTGTCTCTGTCCTTGCACGTTTTCAAGAGTTGTTTGGGTAAAGCCCCAGGCAACCTGCTGTGATCCCATAGCTGACCCCAATTCAGGCAGGACAGTGGACCAGAGGCCTCCTGGGGTCCCTCCCAAACTGATTTGTTCTATGATCCTCTGAAAAATACAGTCCAATTTTGAAATAAAAATATCAAAATACATACATTTTTTAAAAAGCTGAATTCTAACTCATTGTTGAATCATCTAAAGGACTAAATATATAAACTGTCATATTTATCAACCTTTTAATTAAACAGAGAACTCTGTATTCTTGCTACTTTGATTTTTCAGACAGTGAAATGAAAGAGATTATATAAATTGGTCAGTTTTTACTATTTTCTTTCTCTCTTAGGGGGAGACTAAGTAAACTTTTTCACATTCTTTGGATTCAGAATTTCAAAATTGACACTGCAGAATAAACATAAGCAAAATTAGGTCCCTTAAGCTTTAGAACTGACTTGCTAAAAATTAATGTATTGTTTTAAAGATTGTGTGCACTTTCATTGTGACAGCATTTTCCCACTAAGTGACCTGTTTTGAAAATTCAACTGATTCTTTACTGAGAAAGCTTCCAGAAGGAAGGTGAATAGAACATGATGTAATGTAGAACTGTAAACCCCAAATGTTGTAATCTGCTGTCTCTGAAGAGGTGGAAGGACAGAAGATAAGACGACTAATTTTTTTGCCTTATGGCTCTGATGTGGTTATCCTGCTGAGTATTGTATTTGGTTTTTGGTTGTTTTATTATCGGGAAAAAGCTGACAGCTTAGTCTCAGATAGCTAAAGAAAGTGGGATGAATTAATGTCTAATAAGAGGAACAAGTAGTTTGGCTAAAATGAAGCAGTAAACTTCAGAAGTACCAGAGGCCTGGAACCACTACAATGGGAGAAAACATCTTAGTGTTTTGTCAGAAGTACAGCAGATAAGAGTTCAGACTTTATTTTGCTAGGGTGCATTAATTGAACAGTGTTTACTCTCCTTTCAGGTACTATGATGTATCGAGCAGACGCTACACTGTTCAAGAAAACCAAATACCATCAGTAATCTGTCCACATTCTTATGTTCTTCCAGCAATATCAATGTCTACTGCCTCATTACCAGCAGCACTTAGAAAGGTAAGAAAAAACTAAATACATATATGTCTATATTAAAAAATATGTATACAAACACACATCATAAAGATGACTATTCTGGAAACAGAATTTAACACTAGATATAATGGTAATCTTCCTTTAAAAGAGCTGTGTTTGAAATACTGGAAAATTTTCAAATTAATATCGTATACGGAAATAAGGAAGGTACATAATGACTATAGCTGTCATGAAGAGACAACAAAGAAAATGGCTCAAGGGGATCTTCCACATGCTCCCACAAACCATATGGCTTTTTCCTTTTGTTCATAAAAAATATATAAGCCAAAATAAAAAAGGAACAACACCTACACTTCTACAGTTTCTCCCTTAACCCATACTGTTTTCTGTTAAGTTTTTTTTTCCCAGAGAAGGAGAAATGGCTACATGTTTGTTTTGAGTGTTCATTTAGCTCATGTAGTGTTACTCATTTGCTTGGCAGCAGTATTACTGCATGGAAGCAAGCTAGGGAAAATGCTAATTACTTCTGTTCTAATGTGAGAACTTAATTTCAGATTGCAGACAAAGTTGTGCAATCCCATTCTTGTCTTTATTGTCATCTTTCCATGGAAAGAGAAATACTGTTTTTCCACATTAACAAAAGTACTCAGCAGGCCAGTAATTGAAAAAGTTGCTTTCTTCTTAGTTGAGGAACTAATATTCCTCTAATATATTTGACGAAGGCTTAAAATATTCTGTCTTTAAAACAAATAAATTTATTTTCTGGTCTTCTCAAGCCAGCAAATCCCATGTACTAATTTCTATATGAAGCGTTTGTAAAAGACTCATTGGTCTTTAGTTGAATACGCAAATAGTACAAACCCCGAACATCCTTTGTGGTCTCACTCAGCATCTTAGTTCTATCGATACTGTTGAAACATCCAACAAAAAGGTATCAGTTCTTCACAAAACAGCAAAATGGCACACTACTGTGATGGGATGACATTTTCATTGTAGTAGAGCTAGCTGGGGAATTAGCTTTCCAACAGAAAAAAAATGGTGTTCACCATATTGTGGTCTTGGATGGACTTGTAAGGACTTCTAGAAAAGCAAGTAGATATTTGATATTTTTCAGTGAAAATTTAAGAATGGCAGAATTCAGCTGTTACTTAGTGAGCTCTGAGTTGGCATTTTGTTCTTCTTCTGGAATAATTTGTTCATACTTACAGCTAAATTAAACTGTTGGGGTGTCTGTTCTCTAACTTGGAACCAATCCATTTGTACTAAGAACATTTACAACCTTTTAAATGAAGCCTCTAAAAGTGTATGAGACCAGGCCACATAATTTTATACTTTGATGTATAACACAAAGGTCTGATTGTTGGATAAATCATAAAAATCAAGGAATTTGTGTGTGGTGTGTGTGTGTGAATTCAGCAGTTTCTTCTGTATTAGGATAATCTGCTGCTGCGTGTAATAACATAGTCACCTGCTGATGACAGATGGTTTATGGGGATTGGGATTTAATGAAGCCCTGCCTTCCCTCAGCATTTCTTGTGGGAGAGCGGTAGAAAATGGTGCATTACAAAACATAAGCTGTTTGCATCAGGCTCCTCTCTGCTGCAGTTCTCTCTAGGGAAATCTGCTCATAAGCCTTTCAAAGGTAAATGAACTAAGTAAAAGTCTTGCAGACTAATGTACACAGCCTAATTTGTTTTATCCTCTGTTTTTGCCTAATTCATATTATTCCCTTTACCTTGGGTGATTAAGAGCTGACTCCAGCAATGACTAAGACAGGCTTTCGTACATTCTTGTATTAATTAAACAGTCTTCCTAAGAAACCTTGCTTATCAGTCTCTGGAGCTTGTAACATTTGGTTTTGTTTTCTGGGAAATAGAAAGGTAATTTTATGTTGCTTCTTTCCCTTTTCTTTTTGTAGTAGTGATTATTAAATGATGGAGTTCACTGTCACCTAGATTGCCTTCCTCTCTCAGCCAGTTCATGCCTGCTAGTCAGCAGAAGATCTAAAATAGCCACTCCCTTAATGGTTTTCTTCACCTTCTGAAGAAAAAGCTGTCTCCAGCATATTCTAAGAACTTGTTGGACTGTCTCCTTTTTGTATTTATTTTCCAACAGAAAAAAATACAGGAAGTAATTAAAGCCATCAGGTTCTGTCCTTTTGGATGCTTCCTTTACTTGATCAAAACCCAGACTTCTCTCCACCCAATTAACTAGTGTATAATGAGCTTCTATCATAATATACCCTGGTTTTCCCTTTTCATCTTCTTCCAGGATTGTTTCACAGATCTTCATTTTACCTATTCCTGTACTTCGCAGCAACTGTTCTTGACATACAGTGCAACTTTATTTCTCTTTCTTTTTGTTTGACTTCTGTAAATACTGGTGATAAAACAGCAGGAAATTAAATAATGATTAAATCAGTTGCTTGATAGTGTTGCTCAGGGAATAAATGTGTTGTCCAAATTATAAGGCAAAATACTTCCTCTCACCACGTAATTTTTTAGGAAAATAGTGACATCCTTCTATAACAATATTGTTTTCTTGTCAGATGTCTCTGATGTTGATTCAGATGTACTTCTAGTTTTGTACAAATATTTCCACTTTTTCCCTTTGCAAGGTTGTCTGGAATTTATAATTTTGTTTATGGTGAGCTTCCGATTTAAACAACCAAAAATGTCAGCTATATAACAATGAAAGAGAGATGTTCTTATCAAATATATAAATAGTATATGTTTATTAAATCACTGGAGGTAACTGAGTCTTTGAAAAATCAAAAATCATACAAATTTGAATATACATTTCATTTTCAGGTTCAATTCACTCGATGATCCTTGTGGGCCCCTTCAAACTCAGAATATTCTGTGATTCTATGAGATTCTTGACTTTTCTAGTCCTGTACTATTTAATGTGCAAAACATTTGTTTTACGAAAACGAAGGTTAGCAGTTTCTCTTTTGGAATTTTGGCAAATAGATGTTTGATAACACACTATTAAATATTAAAAAGCCCTCTGAAATAATTTCTGGATGAATAATTTCTAGATCTGCAAAATACACTATTTCTAGATTTCTAAAACTCATTTCTTTTCCCTTTCCCAAATAATGCATTGCATCCCTGGTTGCATTTGCACAATCCAGTTTTGCTCAGTGGAGCTAAATAGGAGTATTTGGTGTCCTTGGATTTGTTTGCAAATGAGAAGAAAATAGCTTGATTAGATTCCTGTTTATATTTAGAATGTCTTTGTGGATTCACACTGAAGATAATTTGAGCTGTCATATAGCCTGTACAGCATGAAGTAGATATCTTTTAGACTGTTTGATTAATAAAACAATGTGGCCAGTGTTCTCACTATGAATGAAGAAACAACTTCCTGAATGTTTGATTTATTCCATTCACTTTGGATAAGTAATAATTCAATTCAAGGACCAAATCACAGGTAAATATATATTTTGCAGTCATACAGCTTCAATAGTGACAAAATACTAATACCAAGGGAGAAGGAGTCCTACCTGTGATATGGCAAACTCAAATGACCTTAAATTATGTAGTTAAAGACAAATAGGTGTTAGAGGCATTTATTCCCTTAGAGAATAATTTCAGATTTAGATTGACTTCTGCTGATAGTAAAATGAGTGAATGAAAAGAAAGTTCTTAATGCTTCATTATTTGTACATTTCCTTTGCATTAGGAATAACGATCACAAAAATCTAGACTTTAAAATTCCATGCAAGATAATTAGGCCTAAACATTTTTTTTACACATCTGTGTACTGTAATGCTGTCTCTCCTCTTATATTCAGGTGTTGATTAGTCACATTTTCAGATTTATTAGCAGGTACCTGTCTAAAGGTTTCTCAGGATTCTCCATCTAGATAAGAGTTCTCACACCTACTTGCTCCCTGAACACAGTCACTGCCTTTCACACAAAGATTCAGTTCTGTGACATGAATATTTATCGAAGGAAACTGGGTGGAGTACTTCTAACACCCAGGTGTGGCTGTGGAAGCCCATTTTGATTCTGTGTCAAATTACTGGATTAAATGAGTTTATTCTATCACTGCCTTTGCCATATTCCTGACACAGCAGATATGCAGATGCCTAATTCCTTCTGCTCTTCTAACTCATGTTTGAAGATGATAGTTCATCAAGGTGTAGGATATTTTCATTTTAGGATTCCTCTTCTGCTTCTTCAATTTCATTGCTACCTTGCTCAGAGAAATGTTAGCAAGACATCCAGCCCAGGTCCTCATACACTTTTCCTTACAGTGGTTTATTTTCTCAAGAAATAGCAAAACCTAAAGTCTATTTGGGATCCATGGGGTTACTAAATTACTTCCCAGACTGATGTTTAAATGGTAGAAACAAAGCATTTTATATTGTCATTTGATGATCTTCAATACCAAGTAAGTGAGAAAGCAGGTGAACCAATTTCCAAAGTAACAGACAACAAAGTTACCAGTTCATGGATAGGTGAGAGGAGCCTGCCCTGAGGAAAGCAAGTCATTGCCTTAAGGTTCACTACAGTTTTTAGTAGATAAGGCCTTTCAGTGGTTAACCAATCTCCTCCCAAAACTTGAGACCGAAAGAAGAGAAGGCATCCTTCTCCATCTTGGAATCAGAAAGCTAAAAAAAACCTTTTAGCCAAGGTCCTATGAAGTAAGTCATACAGGGGCTGAGAATATTTCCTGGTGTTGGTGTTCGCAAAGGAGAAAAACCCCCACAATCTCAGAGCACAAACCTGACTTGTGCAAAGAGAAGGGGGAAAGGGAAGGGAAATCATATGACTGAAGCATTTTTTTTCTTTTGAGGTCAAGGGCAGGTATAGCAAGGCAGTCACCTGAGAGGGGCCTGGGTGAGGCAGGGGGCTGGGCTTCTTCCTCGTTTGGTTTTGTTTTCTTTTACAGTCTAGATATGTCCTCCCTATACTGCTCGAAATTGTTGCAGCAGGACAAAGTTTTACTGTATTACCTGAAAAAAAACTGGGGAAAAAGCCAGCTCAGTGCTATGCTGGATATCTGGATTCTTGCCATAGTTTTTCTCTGCTTAACTACACTTATGTTCAACTTTGGTATAAAATGAGGCACTGTGATCTGTTGTGATTTTTTTTTTCTCTTTTTCAGTATAACTATTGTGTTCTTTACCTGGTAAAATTACTATTATTCCCTGTGTGGTAAATATAGCAAGGGTCACTCAGGTTGGGTTGTAGACCTCACTGAGAGCATGTGTTCAGTGCAGATAGTTCATTTGCTACTGTATGATGGTTCCAGCCACCACTCTTCTCCAAGTGTACCTTGTTTCCCTGAAATAATGGTCAAACTTTCCACCTCCCTCCCAGGCTTAACAGGTTGAATAATATTCCTTTTTTATTTCTTTTTTTTTTTTTAATCATACTAGGAGTTCCCCCTTGTTAGTAGATGCATAGATTCAAAATCCCTTGGATAATCCCCACAAAAAGCTGGCCTTCACTTACTCCCTTCTCAGTTAGTCATGTTTATGCTCACTCTGCTAGGGCCAGTTTTTAGTCATGTTGCTCCCCATAGTCATTCCTACAGATAAGAGAGAGTAGCCTCCCAGGTTTTAAATTTAAAGTGTAACTGTTAAATTTTTTATATAGCCAGGTCTGCCTATGAGAGCCACCTATATGTTATGTGCTTCTAGTGCACTAACTTATGGGAAATCTGGATAAATACATTTCTTTGATTTAAATCAATCAAAAAATACAGCAATAAAGATTTTTATAAGCTAAAATATACATAGCAATTTTATTTACATTTATATATATACACGTGTACAGATACATATGTTTGGATGTATATTTAAATGTATATGTGAACTGAAGGATTTTTGGGGAATCTTATTCATAAGCCATGGCTTTGGGATTGCTCTTTTGATGTAGTTGTGCGAATTGAAGAGAATGGTATATAAACAGAATGGAAAAAAATCAGATATGGTGAAGCATGGATCACATAAGAGCTTTTGATAACAGAACAGCTACATTATTCATTGTCTGTATGTCTTGTAACAGGATGTTATAGTGATGCCCAGCACAGTAATTTCTTATTGTGGTTTAAAATGTGTAGGAAAACATGAGAACGTTGTTATAATTTATCCAAGTTGTTGTGTTTTTTTTCCTTCTATCCTTTCTATACAATTTGTTCCTATTGTTGGGCTGCAACCATGACGTGATTTGAGCAAGAAGGTGATGTTAATAGGAGAAGAACATTGAAGTCTTTCCTTCAAAATTCATGGAGGGGAAGTAATCAAATTTTCAAACCAAACCAGTTGAGTAGGGTGGAGAAATGTGGGAAGGGAAAAAGAATACTTCATTTTGCCCTGGCCATGCCAGCATTTCTTATGGGCTTGACGAAGGACTTATAAAATTAGCAAATATTTAATTTGTTCTGTTCTTTAAACTTTTAGAGTTTTTAAAGACGTTTAGCTCTGAGTCTTGCTGTGTTTTGCAATAATTTGAGATGATTAATACAGAAGTATTTTTTCAGAATCATTTAGCTGATAAATATGCAGTTCATAATTAAAAACATGACAACACCACAACCATTAAGAAACAAACAGAATCTAAATAGTACTAAATAGTAATCATTGTGGAAGCCAGAAAATACAGAACTGGGACAGAATTTAATGCTGACAATTTAAGTCACAGTAATGTCTCCCACAAACACTTGTGTTCCAAGAAGCCCCTGTATCTTAAATTACTTGTCCACAGTATTTGGTAAGTAGTGTCATAAACCAGTAAACTGAAATGACATGGTAACGATTCAACCTCACAAAGTACAGGGGGAATAATATGAAGATAGCTTCTATCAAAGCGTTTTCCATTGAGAGAATATTTAAGAGCATGGTCTAGAGACATAAGGACAGTGTTAGCTACCGTAAGTAACATTTACCATTTCACAGAAAAAGGTGCTCAGAATCATGGAAACAAAGCAAAATTGACCCCAGATGGTCTTTGTGTAATACCACCTGCTAGCAAGATCCCACATGTAGGTGAGCTCTTCCTAAAGAACAGTGCTAAATAAGAGTGGAAGACTGAACTACATTTTTGTTAATTCTTTCAGTTTTAATAACATACGGTACTGTCTTTTAACATAAATATTTCTCAACATTAACACTAAAAACTGTAGAAGTACTGAGCCCTCATACAAGTAATTTACTTTTAATAGTGCACGGGTACTGTTGTACCTGTAGGAATGCTGAATCAGGACACTTGGACAGCTAGCTGTAGTTGTAAGTCACCATTAGGGAAGCTTCTCGGGCTGATAGATATCATGTCTGCTTTAAAGAAAAAAGGAAAGATAAATGTAAAATGAATTTGTGTTCATCAAGCCCATTTGCTTTTGGGCAGCAATAATTGTACGTCCATTGCTTTATCCATGTCTGTTTTTTGTTACGGCCTCAATAGGAGAAGGAGAGGGGACAAGAGGGATACCAGAGAGGAGAGACCAAAAAGATTGCACCAGAGCAAGGCAAAACCCCAAAGCAAGAACAATTAATTATTTATAGATTAAATTCACAGCAGATAGGAAAAGAAAGCTCACCCAAATAATGAATTAGAAGTGTTTAGAAGACTAAATAAGCAGTTTCTGTAATTTACAGTTACATGATAAAATGTTTGTTCTTTTCTAGGATTCTGCTGTAAGTCAGGTTTATTTTATGTCTTTCAAAGAACTACAATTCTGCTAATCGCATCCCCAGAAGAGTAAGCAATTCATAGTGGAATTGTCTTTCTAACATGACTGATCTGTCTGAGACACATGACAGAATTAAGAATTCCTTAGTTAAGTGTATCCATAATGATATAAACCTTTGGTTAAGTGTTTATTCTTCCCAGGTCTCCCAGGACATAGCAAGCATTTATGAGACTGCAGCAGTTGGTCTATATGCAAAACCATGATTCTTTAATAGAAGAAAATAACAGGTGCCCTCAATTCAGCCATATTTGCTAATATTGAAGACAGAAGAACCAAGCAACTAGTTATACATGCAGTGTTGTACTTACTGTGTAGGCAGAGACCAAAATTCTGAGAAATCCCAATGTCAAAAAACTCAGGCATCAAGTCCACTATAAAACTATCTGATTATTATGATTTGGCTTTGTAACACAGCTCACCAAAGACCTGCTTGTCCTTTTGTCTTCCAAAAAGTCTGGAAATTTGTGGCTAATTGCAGCACAAGAGACATTCTCAGCTATCCGTGACAAAACCTCTCTGAGTATTGCTCAACAAAATTACTCCTCTGCTTAATAAAATACCTGGCTGCTGACTAGACTGATGGCATCATGGCAGTTCCCTTGTCGGTCCACTTTTTTTCCATATTCCCAGCTCATTATTCCTCTTATCCCCATTTGAACCACAAATTCATTTCAGTATTAACTTATAAAGGTTTTCATTTTGCTGTTTCCAATATGGCTTAGGACACCAACTCTCTTATTTCCTAAATATAGCATCTACTTTATGTCCAATTCATTTGGCTGGTTCTGAGAGACCTTGAAAACATCCTTTCCTCTTGTATTTCTGCTGCTTTTCAGTGAGTTCAATAGAAGAGCATTTATGCTGTGGTTGATTGTAGGTGTACAGGACCACAGCTGACAACGAACATGGGCCTTAGAGAAGTGCAAAAGACAGGAGGGATGATGGCATGGAGTTACTTGTCATAGAAGGAACATAGGTCCTGGAATATTGGTGCAAGAGGAATCTGTCTTGTAGTCTAACACTTTGGCACTCAAGATGGCAGTGGATGTACTGAGTTTAGAAGGTTCCCTCCACCCATTTAGAACATATTTGAAGGCAGAATAGGAATACCAGTAAATTCTTACTCTGATAGACATCTTTCAAGTACTCACAAAGTTTATTGAGATTGTTGGGGTTTTATATATACAGTTAAAAAAAAAAACCCAAACCAAAAAACTGTAACTTGTATCAGATGGCCTATGTGTATTTACTGTTGGCTGGTAACCTTAACACAGTTGTCACTTGGACAAGTCTCCTTCTAAGCAGTTCAGTACATTTGCCTTGATGCAAGTGAAGTATAAAAAGGTTATGTTCAACTTTACATTGGACTTGAATCCTGAATAGTCTTCATGTTGAGCTATGTCTGGAATCAAATTTCATCTTAATTATTGCATGCTCCATATAATGCTCTGAACAAATTTAGTGGAAGAAATGGATGAAAATTTGTTTCTGTTTGAGAGGGTTAGGCTTTAAGTCATGTGAGCAGTGTTCCTGGACTGTGATAGTGCTGAGGTCTTCAGGACTGGATTGCTGAATAAACTACAGTCTCCCTAGCAGTGCCAAAATAAAAGGTCTGTCAAACTGGCACACTACTGCGCTTTGCATGAGTGAGATAATGTGGATAGCCACATACTCAGTGTGGTATTGCCCAGGGAAGGCAATGAACCATTCACGCATTGCAAATTATTAAGGAGATCTGTCATCAGTGATCAAGTGTGGACAGTACCTAATGGCTCTGGTAATGATGACATGGGAGTGTGCACCAGGCAGTTTAATGGTATCAGTGACCATCCTTTATCTGCCCCACCTTTATGTATCATCATGCCAAACACCGAGCTACATAGCATTTCAACATTTCACAGGTGTTGCTTACGCTAGTATGTAACTCTTCTGTAGGATGACACCAGGCGCTTCACTGCCTTCTTCCCAAAGGGCATAATCCTCCCTTCTCTTTTCCTTGGTGGATACAGTCCTGTGAAGTTGCTCTTTGAATCACCAGGGGTTGTGTTTCTGTCCTCCACGCTGGGCTAGTGTGGAGTGATCTTTGTGGAGAGCTGACACTGTTTTGCATCATGCTTTTCTTGTACCACTTCCACACTTGTGCAATGCGTTGGAATGGTTTTCAGGACCTTGGCAGCTAGCTCTGCTCTCTCCTTGGGTGTGACCCTATTACCATTTTGCCATGCTATGTGACCAGGTGGCTCAGCATATGCACAGTACATCTGAGCACCCTCAGATCTGAGAAGGTTGCAACACAAAGCTTTTACTAATAGTTCATTCCTCCTGACCAGATTTTTGCCACTCTATAAGCTATATAATGCATATGAAAATTAGGAATGTGTATATGTATACATATATGTGTAATTTATTGCTCTGTAGTTCCAGTTGCATATAATAATGGGTTTGCAAAAGGGTACTCAGGAAAAACTTCACCTTTCTGGTTTTATTGTCTCAAGAACTGAATTACAGTGAATCAGCTGGAATGCTCCTTCACTTATCCGCTTAAAACAAGCAGTCAATCAACCATGGCTCAAGATCTGCAAAAGCAAAGCATGATCCACTTAAAAAAAATTGCCCAAACTACTGTTTGAGTAAGATTTAGAGATTGTAAAAGAAATCTACCATTCCTACAAACTAGCATTGTTCATATAATTTTCAAAATCACAGTGGGTAATTTTTCACCAGGTAAGTTTTGAGTTTATTTTGGTGCAAGCAATATCTAAAGATTTAAATGGAATGCAATGTTTTGCACTACAAACATTGCTTTTTTTAATGGAACTCTGACATCATAATTTCCTCTGAATCATACATTATGACATGCAAATAAAAATATATCCTCTTTTCCTCTCCTGTCTTTACAATTCCCCTCCCTTTTTTTTTTTTTTAATTGTCTAGGAGGAAAATAGGGATTTAAAAGTGTAGCTTTTAAAAAGTCTGAAAAATCTGACAAACTACACCATAAATGTTTAGCAACCAGAATTTAAATAAAAAGAACATCAAGATCTGTTTAGTTTTTTTGTATTTCATCTGGGGAAACTTGTGATTTTAAAAGGCTTATCAGTAGTAATTCTGGATATTCCCCTTCCTTCTTCTTCAGGGGAGTTTTGATTGTTTTGCTTCTGGAAACACTGAGGGTATGTTTTTTGTTTGGCCTGTAAGACTTAGTTTTTATCAGATAAATTTCTGACTCTTGGACCTGAAAAAGAAACTCACTTTTTAAACATGAAAATGGATAGACGGTTTGTAAGGGTTTTTTCCCAAGTGGGTGCCCGGCAAAACAGAAGCTCACCCTGCTTGTTGGAGGCTGCTCTCCAGAGTCCTGTGCACAGCTGGGAAACTGAAGAGACTTGTCAGGTTCATCATATGGCCGGCTGGGAAAGCCTGAGTTGCAGAAGAGACAAAAAGATGGAGTCATTTGCAGACAAAAAGGGTAGGTAGCTAAAACAAAATCATACAGAGTAGGAGAGATTTGTCTTCCCACCCTTTCCCACCAGGTGCCAAGGAGGCATGGGAGGAACGCGGTAGGTTAGGAACAAAAGAGAGAAGGTTCATGCCTACTTTCTACTTACAGAAAACACTTGTTGTCTACCAGGTTTTCATGGCTGATGACCAGCTCCCTCCTACATGCCAAAGCACCAACAAATAATGGAGTAAGTTTATGCAAAGGGGAGCCCAAAAGTTTCTAATGGAGTGTTTTTACCATAATTTATTTAGAAAGTACCTAAAATAGTTTGAGCCCAACACTAGAACTGTTGTAGCTAAAACTGTGTTTGGTTAATCATGATGTTTTTAAGGGTTAGCTTTAGACGTACCTTTGTCATGATTTTTTTCTAAGCCACAGGCATCAAAGCCAATCATAAAGCATGTTAGATTGGCCTTTGCACAAACTAATATCTTCAGAAATTCAAGTGCGGAATCAATAGTTCTGTGTATTTCTTGGCATTTCCTGGAAATCTGATATTTCCGAACTGTACAGTTTCATCCAGTTTGATCCAATTCCCTCTTGCATTATTGCTAATCAATGAAATATATTTTTAGAGGTAAGACCTGAAGACTTAGAACTTAGGAATTAGAATTTTGATCCAAGTATCCACAAATAATAGTAGTGAGATTTAAATACTGTTGTAGTTATATCTCTTTAGCAGCTAACATTTAGTAGTTTGAGTGCTCAGTGGTGTAATGTGATGTGTCTGTAATAACAGATATGTAATAGCAGAAAAATATATATCTTTTTCTTCAGAACAATAATGTATCTGGTTTTTGGACAAACATATTAATTATTTTAATGTTTTATATAATTATTAGTTTTGTTTGGAGCCTAAAATAAACACACCTGAGAATGTAAATGCATTTCATTAAAACATTTCCTCTGAGAAGTTTCTCTTGGTTAATGGAGAATATTGCGATATGGATGTAATTGTGGGATTATTAGTAAAGAGTTTGAGGGACTATGCCACTTGATTTAGGTTTTGCCTGCAGCACTGCAGGGAACCAGTGGGTCTGGAGTCATTCTCACCTTCTTTATCCTGGTTTTATAAACTTTATTCTAACCAATATTTAGGCAATTCTCTGTAATAATTGTTATAAGAAATAATTTTAGTGAATTCTGGAAGCTTTAGGTGAACACTGTTATTTAGAATAAAGGCTAAATTATGGCATTAATTCAAATGTAAAATGAGGTGTCCAGCCAATTTTTATGAGGTCAGGATAAGGTATTTTAATAATAATAGTTCCTTGTACTTTAAACTCTTCATCTGTACATGATGAAAAATCCATATATCAAAGAAGTTATCAAGGAGTGTAAACACTTCATACATTTCATAAAAGGGCTCTTTGAAGCACATAGACTATCAAACCAAAATTTTCCAAAGCAGCTGCTATGTTGGGTACCTTCATATTGGGGGGTTGACTTGAGACATATTTAAGTTGAAAGGTTCAGTGTATTTAAAGGTACAAAATGGTACCCTGGCATAATGTCTAATAGGAGTTACATTGCATGATTTTTATCTATTTAATGAGAACTTCTATGGAGAAGAGATTCTATTAGTTTCATTTTAAAATACACTTTGACTAAATATTGTCATTTTTCATCCTGCTAAATGGTTTTCAGAGTCATAAGCATAAGGTAATTTTTTTTCTGTCACAAGACTATCACATCAGCTTTTCAAAGCAAGCATGTCAAATATGCAGTTCACTGCAATTGTTTATGAAATTTTGCTTTGGTCAGACTAGTAGTCCAATTTGCAGTTTGTTTACTGTTTTTATGCTTTTATACCTTTACCTCCTCACTTTAGTAACACAGTGCTGAGAATGGTGGCTTTCTGCCTCTTGCCCCGTATGCCTGTGACAGCCTGTATTCTGCTGCACCTGACGTGGGGAAAGTCCTTGAGTTGCTAGCAAAAGGCTTTTAGTTTTCCATTTATAGCCGCATACTATCTGCTTTACTCAATGAAAAGATCTCAAGTTTTGTAAATTTCAAATTACATAACATGTTACTTATATGGAGCTAGAGCTGCTGAAGGACACTTTGGTGTTTTAGTCACTTAAACTAATTCTGAGGCATATGTTCCCTAGACTGAATTAAAACTGCAGATAAGACCTAGGTTTCCTACCTAGTGCAAGCAAACAGTGAGGTGGTCAATATCCTTCATCTGCTGAGCACTTAGAGCTAGCTGACCAGAAACACTGGGCATGGGAGCATATTAGAAATCCCACCTTGCTCTTAAGCTACATAGAATCATAGAATATCATGAGTTGGAAGGGACACACATGGATCATGGCAGTCCATCTTCTGGCCCTGCAGAGGACAGTCCCAAGAATCACATCATGTGCCTGTGACAGCATTGTCCAAACACTTCTTGAACAGTGGCAGGCTTGGTGCTGTGACCACTTCCCTGGGGAGCCTGTTCCAGTGCCCAACCACCCTGTAAGTGAAGAACCTTTTCCTAACCTAACCTAAACCTCCCCTGGCACAGCCTCATGCTGTTCTCTCAGGTCCTGTCACTGGTCACCAGAGAGAAGAAATCAGTGCCTGCCCCTCTGCTTCCCCTCATAAGGAAGTTGTAGAATGTGATGAGGTCTCTCCTCAGTCTCCTCTTCTTCAGGCTGAACAAGTCAAGTGACCTCAGCTGCTCCTTATAAGTCTTCCCTTCTGGTCCCTTCACTATCTTTGTAGCCCTCCTTTAGATGCTTTTTAGAGGCTTTATATCCTTCTTATATTGTGGCACCCAAAACTATACACAGAACTTGAGGTGAGGCCACGTGCAGCATCATGTAGAGATGCCCAGGAAAAGCCAGCTCAGATAGCCAGCACAGAGTAGCCATATCAGTGCTATGTTTGGCAAAGACTGAAAATATATGTGTCTTCTTAGGATTATTTCCTCTTTGTCTCATAATCATTTATTGTAATGCTGCAAGACTTTTTCAAATGTCATATACTTCGAAGACTGTGGAGCTTCTATTGACAGCAATTTTGTGTGAAAGCATTGGAAAGAGATCAAGATTGATTATGCTTAGGAAAGAGCTGATTTCCAGTGATTGACAGCTTAGTCTCTCATACATACACTCTCAGATGTGCAGGAAAAAAAATCCTATTTCCTATCTCTGGTAATTATACATAAATACTTAATCTAAAAGGAAATGGGAAGTGTTACAGTAAATTTTAGATCTAAATTAGGCAATTTCTGTTAAATCTATACTTACCAGGATATGCCATTTAGAGTTAGTGACAGGACACTGTACACTTTCACAAAACAGAAGAGAGACCTACAAATGAAGAAGGAAGCAATCTTGTGAATCAAAACCACTTATGGAACAGATTCTTTATCATTCTGAATTGCATTCAGAATTAAAAAAAGGGAAGGAGTTACATTTATTAGTTGCGGCTTATGGTTTGAGGAGACCTAAAATACTTCCAATCCCCTCTCTTCCCCTCCAAAATGCTTTTGCCATTTATCCTTTATTGCTCAACAGAAAGAGTACTTTTAAGATCCTCTCTCTCTCTTAGAACAAAACACATATAGTATGTGTTTATTTTCACTGTTTACTTTGAACGAGGTAGTCTTGCTGAATCTTTACACTGAGAAGATTATCTAATGATACAGCTCTGACCCAGCAGCAAGACTCAAAATCCTGAAAGTGAAGATGTGAGGCTAACTCATATCAAACTTCCTCACTTTCACTTATATTGAAACACAAAGAGTTACAAGGGCAATAATTTATGTTAATGCTATTTTTTTACATATAATTATATTTCTGGGAGTTTTCCAAGTTCAGGAGAGCTTAAGTATTCTCTCTTTTCTTCACTGTTGAATAATCCTCACTCCTACTTTTGGTGCTAGTTCTTTTCTGCTTTTTCAAGTTCCTTTTTAGGATCATTTTACCATAGGTACCTAGAAAAATACTGGCTTAATATACCAACCCAGGACAGTGAAGAACCAAGGATACCTATATAAATCAATCTCTTTTTAAATAACAGCACAAGTGATTTTTTTTTTTCCTTTGGCCGTCTTAAATGTGGATCAGAAAACAGTAACCAGGTCTGTGAGAACCAACGTGTGTGGTATATTTTTTCCTACTGTTGCATATCTGTGCTCTAGTATTGCATGTTAATTAATGCACGTAAGGCATTTGCCCAACACTAACTTCACAGTTCTTTGCCACAGGTTCTCTGCTTCTGTAGAGGTGCTTACTGAACGACTTGCTGCCAGCCTTCTGCAGTTCTTTCTCCTATCCTCTAATTGAGCCCCTTTCTTAGTTACAATTTGTCTGCCAAATGACTTATCAGTTGGAAAGGCTCAAGTCAGATACTACTTCCTTTTTTTGCTTGTTTTTACCTGAGTGCTGCCAGAAGAAAGAAGGGGTTAAAGCGTGGGAGGATAGCTAAGAAAAAGGGTTTGGTTAGTGACACACAGGGCTGCATCTCACACACCATAGTTTGTTTATTCTTCTGTAAACGGCAGAAAGAATTATCATCATCATCATGGTAAGGCAAACAACACTCTTTTTTTTCTGTTTTTAAACACCAGAAATCTTTAGGTTAATACACAATTACTTTTTTTAAGTCATAAAATTAACTGATCTCCATTAGCTTTATAGAACGTCTCTTTTAACTGACAGATGCTCCTGTTGACAGAAGGGGAGGGGGGAAACATTTTAGTATATGGAAATAACTAGCTCTGGGGAAGAGCAGATGGGAGCAGGCATGCCTTTTCTGACATGCCTGTTCTTTATTATCTCACTAATTTCCTAAATACTCATGTAAGGATCTGTTCAATTTTTATGCTTCTTTGTCTTTCCTGAGCTTTTCCGAAAGATTTCCATTCATTTGATTCTGCATTATTTGTTTCTTTCAATTTTGCTGTTCTTTTTTAATACATACAATATCTAAATGTCTGTGTTTGTCACCTAAGAAATAATATGGGATTTATACTTACTTATTTTTACTTACTTATATTTATCTGTACTTTTTCAGTTAATTATTTCCTTTTAAAAAATTCGTTGAAAATGCAGACTCAGTATTATCGTTAATCTATATGCTGTTGCAAAAATGGTCAATTTTCAGTGTACACTTGAACTAAAAATTTTGTTTTATGGTTAAAAAAATAAATTCAAAGCAGACAGGTCCTGTTTTCTTGAAGACATGAACTGCTTTGCTAAAATGTTGGGACTTAATAGAAAATATATTTTGTGGAAAAATATGACTATTAACAGTCTCACTTTTATAGCCCCTTGGTTATTCAGGTAAATTCCTCAATCTATATAAACGTATTCCCTTCATAGAGAGTTTAGGTAAAGCTGAAATTTTTTAGAACCCAGGTATTGCTGTTTATATCCTCTATATGCATAGCAGGCAAAGAGCTAGGAGAGGCAGGGAGAGAATTCCATGCTAGAGTGGACTTGTTAAATTTAAAGTGTTTCTTTCTCTCACTCTGAAGAGGACACAGTCAACCTGGAATATAATATATTTAAAAGAAATGCTAAAAAAAAAGTTTAAAGAGTATATGCCAAACTCCTGGTGTTCGAAGAAGGCAGTGTGGGAGTTAAAATAACGTAAGTTGTACTTTCTTAATAGTAACCCCTGCTTTTGTGGCTTTGTGAAGGGTCAACATAAACAAGGAAGAAGTATTATAGTGAATTGAAGTAATTCGAGTCTGTTTGACTGTCAGCAAGATAAGTGGTTAATTCAGAAATTGTTTAGGTTAAAATATAACTGTTTTTTTCCCCTCAGTGAATCACCAAAAAAAATTAAGGTCAAATTTTTTTAAGTATATTTTTTCCCATGCTTTTAAAAGATGAACACAAGAAAAAGCAGCAAGCCTTTATTTCCATCTGCAACTCCCTCCCTTCCCGTCCTTCTCCGTGTCCTTCTTCTCTTTCTCTTTCTCTCCGTCAGTAGCTATGGCACTCACCTGTAGGAAAGTGGTATGAAATCCCTCTGTAGGACTTGAAACAGAGACCTGAGTGGGTCCTGTACTTCTCAGACTTTTCTCTCTCTTGCTTTGATTTGTACATTGTTCCTTCCAGTTTTTCTACTAATATTTTTACAGTACATTGTGCCAGCAATAGTCCAGCAATATAAATTTTCCACCTAAGAAAGCCTGGCACTGCTAGTGTTAGATATTTGAGCCTCAGTCTGCAGAATGCTAAAGCCTGAAGAGTAATAGGTAATTTATTTAAATGTTTTTGGCTAATGCACTTTTTGGGATGGCATGTGACTGCTAGAACTCCGAGGCTTTCTGTTTCTCATGATTGGGTGAATTATGATACTGTGATTTAAAGATACTCAAAGTTACTGGCATTCCAGCATGATCTTTTAGGGATCCTACTTTATTAGAATTGTTGAAGATAGAACAGTCTCAGAGGTCTTCATATTACTTGAAATCCAGTTATTTATGACCTTCTAGTGAAGCTCCGACTTACTCTTCACTAACTGGTTTGTTGCTTTTTTCCCCCCTCTGAAGGTGAACATGTGCTAAAAATAAATGTTTAAATTAAAGAACTGTCTACACCAGATATTACCACCTATTAGTTACCACAAAGTTGCTAATGACTAGTAAAAATACTACTTTTTTCTGTAATGTGTGCTCTAAGAAGTGTTTTCATTTATATTCAGCTGACTCAGATGAACTCATCTAAGAAAATAACATCCAATTGATCCCTCAAGACACAGCCCGAAGTTCTGATTCAACAAATCACAGTAGCTCTCTCTCCACTGGAGATCAGCAAAGCACATGTTTAATTACATTGTTAAATTAGGGGTTTGGCTGTGGCAACTTACAATAGCTAATGAGAAAAAACCCCAGCCAAAAACAGAGGAAATATTTTAATGCTAACATAAACAGATATGAATATAAATACAAACAAGATTTACATTTCTTGGTTAAGAGGGCGGCATTTTGCTTTCAGATTAGACCACGGCTTTAAGGATTCATGCAATGTGGTTGAAACAAGGTTCCTCCACGCTGTCCAAGTAATGGATAGGCAAGTCCTCTAGTTTTTTCTGTTGCCAATGCCTTTGATCAGGGATTTCTCAAATAGCTAATATCTCAGCAGTAAGAATGCTCAAGCCGAGAACACTTGAAGAAGCCTGATCTGCAGAGCAAGGATACAGAATTCTTGCCTTCTGAAATCAAACATTTCTGTGCGGTGCTCTGGAAGTCAAGCATTCTTGTTCTGTGCTCTGTCAGGCTGGGCCCCACTTTGCAGTCTCTTGAGAAGCTCGGTCTCTGTGCCCTCTTGCACTGGCAATACTGGCTCACCTGCATTTATCTGAGTTAAAATACAAGCTCTTCAGGGCAAGTACCCAGCCTTTCATGTGTTTGGAAAGAGCTGTATATAATTAAGGTACTTTGTATGAAGAAATTACTTCAAAACAGTTTACATAGGGCAGCTATTTTATGATCAAGAAAAAATCTTTAGCCTTGTTCCCTGAGGAAACAAGGCTTATGTGACTGGACTGGCTGGCTGTCCCTCCTCACTTCCAACACCTTTTGAACTTGTTGGACAGTTTAAACTATATTTGAAAGGGGTAGACGTCTCGAAGATAATTAAGTTCCCATGGACTTTATGAAAATCAGGGGCTGGGAATAGAGAAAGTCAGATCCATAGTTCAAATAACTAATTTTTCCAAGTGTAATCTTGCAAACCCAAAAACTTGACTGCAAGTGTAATAATGGCTGTCAGGCTGATAATGTAATCCCAACTACTTTAGAAGGCTGACAGCTATTTCACACTCAACTATTAATATGGTTAGATATAAATATATATAAATAGATTGACACCATAATGAAGTTAAATTTCCCCTATTTTGGTGTTTCATGAGTTTTTAATATGAACAATATAGACAGCATCCTCACACTTGTAGTTATTATAATTTTTCAGACAAATTAGCGTCACTCATTCCTTATTGGCTTATATTAAGTGTAAAAATTTCATATTTTTGCCTTTTTTTAACTAGCAGTCTTCATTATTGTGTTATCCTTTCCCTATAATGAGTTAGGACTGGCAATAGATACATAGAATAAGAAATTAGATAGTAATTGGACTGGATTACTCATGATTTTTGCATCTGATAGAGAAATTTATAGTTGGTTTTGTTATCACTAAAGCACTTTACTTGTCTGAGCTATATGAACTTAATGCAGCCCTCAATGTTGCTCTTTACTTGTTTTGGTTCTACTCCTTGAAAGAAGTTATCAAAGGGATGGAAAAAACAGACATCAAGCTTTCTCATTTACAAATTATTTCACTATCTCAAAAAAAAAAAATCCCCAACAGCCCAAAAACTTAATCTCAAGGTCATGATCATAGACTTGCCTATTTGAAGGCTGCTGATGGAAGAGTGCTATGTGTGAGGACGCAGCACTTAGTTGGTAGTATATTTGCATATCATCAGTTGAATGAGTAACACTGTTTAAGAAACATAGACAAAGACAAGGGTTCCCATGGATTTCTGTTTGGTTGCAGTATGATAAGCCAGCTCTACTTATTCCCCAATTCAGGTTTTTCTGTGTTTTTCACGTTTTTTAGTATTTATTGTGTGCTTAGGCAAGCCTCCCTGGCATTAAGTAGGCCCTGTAGGGGTCTCCTAAGCCAAGACCTTATTTCACAACTCATGTTTGGGGGAGTTTTAGAACAGGGGTCAAACGTTAGTCTATTGATGAAGCAAAAAGAACTAACTTAACGCTTTTTCATCCAGAGGAGGAAGTGACTGTGTAAAAAAAGGTTCTTATTTTCTTCAGTAGCCGGAGGGCCAGACACACCACAAGCCGGGCTGCCCGGCCAGCTGCAGGCAGCTTGACCCGATGTCTCCCCCGCCTCCGCACTGGGCCCTTTAGAAGCACCGAAGTGAGACTTGCATGGTCCTTCCTGTTGAAGCTGTTCCACTTCATATAAGTAATTAAGCGTTAATTAGAAGAGGACTAGTTGAGCATTCATTAAACATTAAATACTAATTGAGCGCCTGGGGAGAGCGCCGGCACCATTTGGCCGCGGAGTCATTCTCACGCCGCCCCAGCCGGGGACAGGGACAGCCGCCGCGGCCCCCTGCAGTCGTTTCCCCGGCCCGCGGGCGGTGTGCCCGGGGCAGGCGGCGGGGACAGGCAGGCACAGACGGCAGGCACAGACGGCAGGCAGCCGCGCCCGCCGCGGCGAGGTGGAAAATGGGGGTTCATCTCCTTGCAGGGCTTTGAACCCAGATCTCTCACGAGGGCCCCGGCGGCCGGGCGGTGCCGGCCCCAGAACTACCTGGGGCTGGAAGGAGCCACGCCAGCTCCCGGAGCTCGGCACCTTCGAGAGTCTGGGTCGGGGGGCGGCCGGATCGCCGCCACCCCAGACGCCCCTCTGCTCCGCATCCGTCGCAGGAGGCGGCGGCGACACCGCGCCCGCAGCCACCGTGCCGGGAGGGGGTAAACCGGTGCTCTTGGGCCGCGCTGTCCCTTCCCCAAGCACTGTCCGTGTCCCGGCCCAGGCGCTGGCTCACGCCGGGCAGCCCGCACTGCAGCCCGCCGGGGCGGCGGCAGCGCGAACCGCCCGCCTCCGCCCCTCGGTGCTTTTCCTTCAACATCAAAGGGCGTCGGTTTTGCCCGGGGCGGCGTTTTGCCCTCAATAACAAGGCGGCAGCCGCAGCGCGGGCTGCTGGGGCACGTACGGGGCGCGGCGCCCACTCGCGCCCCGCCGCCCCCTCGACGGCCTCGCCCGTGGCCGAGGGCGCCCGCGTTTCCCGCTGCTCCGCAGCCCTCGCTGGGGGCCGGTCCAGCGCCACCACCCCTCCCTCCGCGGCCGAGGGAGGTGGCCAGGCCAGGTAGAGCCGCTGCCGGCGGCCGGGGCGGTGGCGGGGGCGGGCCGGGGCGGGGCGGAGCGGAGCGCACAGACGGCCGGCGCCGGGGCAGCCGCGCGGGTAGCGGCGGGGGTCGTCGAACCGAGCCGGGCTGGGCGGTGAGTATCGGGCCGTCGGTGGGATTCCTCGCTCGGCGGGGAGGGGAGGTGAGGCAAGGCGCCCGCACCTGCGGAGCCGGGCGAGGATGCGGCGCGGCCAGGGCCGGGTAAAGTCCTCCGTGGTTCCTGCCTCCCGCTTGTCCCGTCGCGGGACGGGGAAGGACGGCGGCGTCCTCGGGAGGCTTCGCCCTCCTGGTAACGCGCGGGCCAGGCGTCGTGACTCCTGCGGCTGGGTGATGCCAGGCTAGTGCTCCGCAGCCGCACTTGCGGGCAAGAAAACTGGGGCTGCGCGGAGGGCGCGGGGACTTCAGCACCAGCCGGCCTTCGCTCGGCCCCGGGGGCACGCCGGGCAGTGCCAGGCGGTCTCGGCGTCTGCAGCAAGAAACAAGTGTGAAACGCGCCGAAGCAGCCTCGGTGCTGTCGAGGGGACCCGCTCTCCTCGGGAGATCTGGTCCGCCAGCGTAGAAAATACTCGCGGTGTTTTGAAACAGACGTCTCAAAACAAGTATTCATCGTACCGGCATGTAAAAAGGGCTAGTATATTAAAATATAAATATGCATGTGTACTCGGCGATGCTGTTGCGTGTTTCCTGTTTACCATGTTAATTAGAAGTTGTAAGGCAAAACTTCACCACGAGTAATCCAGGGCAGTATTTGACCCAGTAATGCTCCTTGGATGATGCAGTGGCTTTTATAGTTCTGGGTTTTCTAGCCCAAAACACAATCAAGTATTTATTGAACTTCATTAATGAGAAATATATGAATTGTAATACAATTTATGCCTTTGAAACTATTCTTTGCTAGCACAAGTGTCAAAACTGACTCAGCCGGTATGGAGAGGAAAGCTAAACTTCCCGCTCTTGTTTTTTTAAGGAAAATTTTGACCAAGCGGAATTGACCAAAAAGATACTGGTCTTGCAGACGCCAGGATGCTTTTCTGTATTATTTTGGGTGACTTTAAGTAATTGTGAAAAAGTTTGAGATTTGAGGCATATAGTGCTGCTATCATAAGGCAAGATGAGTTTATTTGTAAACAAACCCAGGCAAAAAGATGCAGAAAGATCTTGAAATTTTAATTGTTTTTCAAGCATTTTGTTTTTCTTGTTCTTTTTTGAGAGCTGGTATTGTTCAGCAAGCTGTTTTGTTTCCACTACTGTGTCCTTTTAATTTATAGGTGGTGCTAATACAAACAAATATATTATAGAAACAGTTTTGACATTAACCAAATGTTTGTTTGTTTGTTTTTATAGTCCACCTCACACCTTCCAGATTCTTCCAGAGAAGAGAATAAAAAGAAACCAGTTTTGGAAAGACTTGGAAATTTGTTTGGTACAGGGAAAAGGAAAAACGTCAAAAGTTCATTAGAACACACTTCACATCATAGAGGGGAGAGGTCAGTTTCTCCTCACAGAGCGCAGCCAATATACTGTAGGCACCTAAAGGAAGGACATGAAGCTCCTCAAGTACACAGCCAAGTGAGAAACGTAAGTGCTGTTTCTGAGGCACAGGAATATAATTTCAGTGGGGAAGTAAGACCGCTGTATCACGATACCATTTCAGAATGGAGTAGTAGGGGAGTCTCTTCTGACAGTGAGTGGTCAGCAGATTGGAGCGGTAGCAGTGAAACTATTAAAAACTCCTTCTGCGAGAGTAACCTGAATGTGGAAACCCTGGGACTGGAGAAAGAGTCTGTCACAGATATAAATAATTCCACAACTCCAGATTTCATAAAGAGCTTGAGAAATTTGTCTAGTGAAGACTTGGAAAAGAGTATCTTAAGCCACAAGCAGCTTGTGAACACGTGGGTGTCTGAGGAGCCTGGGCATGCAAAACCAAAGGATTTGCCATACGAGTTGGAATCTGCAGCCAGTGAACACCCGTATTCTGCTAGAGTGTTAACAGTTGATATCTATCTAAGAAAAACAGACGAGCTCCTTAATGAACCCGTGACTCTTCAATCAGAAGAAAATTGTAGTGATTTGGACACAATGGATAAAAAATCTGCTAGTAAAAGATCTGGAAAAAGGAGAAAGTCTCAGTCATCTAATGACATTCCAAATGGAGAGAGAAACCAGACTGAGACTACTGCAAGAGAAGAATCTGGTTTTGAGGATGATATCTCTTCTGAGGTGTTTTCAGACAAGATAATAAACTCTGAAAGAAAAGTGAGGTCTCCTCAACAGACTCCTGAAAGGAGTTCCTCTTCATCAGGTAATAATCAGGACCTGAAAGTTGGATCTGCTCACAAAGGGGCATCTAAAGGTGAAACTGACAAAGGCAAGCAGCAGGTCTCAAACACAACCTCTGCAAGGAGAAGATCATATAAAAAGAATCAGTCAGATGCTGTACCCATTTCCCCTACTGGTTTGAAGGGTCAGGTAAAAGATTACTCTTCAAAAAGGCAACCTTTAGCATTGCCAGAGAATAACCCAGTGACAAAAAGAACTTCGGTGGAAAAAGGAGCTATTCCTGTGGCTTTTGGGGAAGACAGCTTGGAGTGTCCCAAAGTTACTGTGGCTGCTAAGACAGAAGACAATGCCTTGGTGTTCGCTGAAGGCAGAAATGAGACCAAGGCTGTAAAGCATGGTAATGGTTCGGATGGAAGAACTTTCTTGCATACTGATGGGATTAAAAATGGAGACCTGTGTCTGTCAGCTGAGAGACAGACAAATTTGGATTTAGACAACTCGAAGCTGAAGAGTTTGGATGCTGCCAGAACAGTCATGACAAAGATTAGCCTGTAAGTAGCAAACTAGCTTACCTTGTCCCTGTAGCTGTAATTTTGGTTGCATCTGTGTTTAGAATTCTATAGAAACTCTAGCTATATGTCTGTTGCCTATCTGGATTCTTTTCAGTTAAGAACTGCCTCTAAAAAAAACCCCCTTAATTAGAGCTACCACTTAACAAGCACTGTAATTTACATGAATTAGAAAAATAATTCATTGTTCCATTTTTTACATGGCTAGGGAATGTCTCTGTCAATTCCATTATATGGAATGATTTAATGTACATAAAAGCTACTTTGTCATCATTGTTGCTCAGATTAGCTTGTCTGTCTTTGACCTTAATGTCATTTTGCTGTCTGTAACCAGCTTAGTATGTGATTTGAAGATTTCATGTGTGAAAGTCTTTGAATAAGGAATGCGTTAAATTGTTCTTCGAAACAGCCTAAATTCTGCTATTATTTTATGAAGAAACGTAGGATGCAATGTAGAACTTAGTTGTTCAAATGATATGATAAATCATACTCCAGAAATTTGAATACATATGGTTACTTTCTGAAGTATTTGCAGGATGAATCATATAAATTTTTATGCATGTGAATAACATCAGGTATTCGCAGAATTATGCATCTATTAATTTGCAGGTTTTTGTTTTACACTTGAAGAAATTGTCATCTGTCGAACAGAGGTGATCAGTGTTTTCCTTAAGATTATAAAGAAGTGGATGTTTTTATAAATTTTACTGTAATCACTAGAATAAGCCCAGTGACTGATTTTCTGGATTCTGTTACATTCTCATCCACAGGGATTGATTTTATTACATTATTCGTTTCCATTGTTTGGTTGTCATGACTATATACTGTGTGTGGTTGCACTCCTTATTCTAGTACATTCATTTATAGGTGTCAGAGTACATTGAATCCTGTAGGCCCACCAGAGGCACCTTGAGTGTTCATAACTGTCAAAGGGATGTGAAGGTTCAACATAATGGTTAAAGACACACATCTGTTTCCAATTATGCTTCCCACATCTGAGAAGCATTAGGAGCTTCACAGTTTGTAATACTCCGTATCTGACTTGATAATTTGTAACTAAATGTAAAACTCCCTGTACTGAAAGTTGAACTGTGCCATTTTTGTACATGGTGATGCTTTGCTCTCTGACAGTATAGGTAACAAATCTTAAACTCTGAAGTTGTACCTTCACAGCTTCAGAGGAAAGGTAGCTTTCATGTTGTTCTCTTTGTGTCATTGTCATTAGTGATGACAGTGTGTGTGTGTGACACTGTGTCTTGGCCTTATCTGCAGCTATAGGAACTTTAGCCCTGGGTGGGGACTGCTGTGTTGCCTGTAAGGTTCCTGATGCGTCTGGTGGCCATCACTGCATGGTACCACAGCATTTCTTCAGCCAAGCAGAATTATGTGCTCATATTACCTGGTATAATTTGTAGTCATTCATCAGAACATGTGAACTATAAATCTGGATGTGGATTAAGATGCTGTAAAATGGGAAAGGAAAAGATGGTGCCATTACTTGAAGAAGGTGTGGTTTTATTCTCTAGTTATTGCTTTGAATGAGAGAACGGATAACTTGTCCATTTTCAAAGGTTAAAAATTTATTGTTAGGTAGTTCACGTGAATCCCTTTCAGGTTGAAAAATACTCATTTACACACAGACTCATTTGGTTCCTATAAGATAGATTTATTTTTTTTAATGATCCAAGTAGTTTTCCCTCAAAAGTGCACAAAGTCTCTTACTAATGACATTGTGCCAATTCTAGGAATTAAGTTTGTTTAGAAACAATTTTAAAACAGGTCAGTTCCTTCAGTCACCTCCAGAAGTGTGCATTCCCTGTAATGACAGCATTTTCTGTCTTTTTTTACTTTTATGTATGTGTACTGGATAACTTGAAAGTCACAGGATACTTCACTTCTAGCTGTTAAAAGGGAAACGAATTAGATTTGAAACTAAACTGAGGTTGATGGTACATCTTAATCAGCAAACAAAACCTCAGGCAGTAGTTACTTTGATATGCTTAGTGGAAAATTTGGTTTCATTTGTTGTATTTTATGTTCAGACATGGTTTTGCAGTTGCCTTTACATTTATGCCCACTTGTTGAATTATTCTGCTCTTTTCACATGCCATTTTTCTTTGCTCACTTCAGTCTGATGTTTTGGCTTCAGTGTTTTTTGGCACCAGTTACATGCTTGATGTGTGACTCACCTTCCATTTATGACTGTATTGGGAGAGGTCTAACTGCTTGCTTCCACAGTTTAGCTGCAAGGTCTAGCCAAAGAGAAGGACACTGGTATTTCTCTTGTGCCTGCTTGTTCCTGGCATTGCAGATCAGGAATGGGGAGTAGGAATCAGCCACACTGGCCTGTTTCTCAGAAAGTATTTGCAATGTTAAGTGAATCCATCTTCCATCTTTCAGTGCTTTCACCCCATAGTAAATGGGAGGCTTAAAGGATACTCAAACATCATCTCCTTTTAAACAAGCTTAGAAACTCAGTTCTTGCAACAAGATGCATCTTTTGACTATACTTAAAATCAGTATTTCTTAGTGTGGAAAATGGTTGAAAAGATTAGTAAGAGGAAGCCAGTTGTACTGGACGGAGCTCCAGGGTTGAGCTTTCTATTGCTTTTTGGTTGTACTAGTTTGGCTGCTGCTGTGCAAAAATACTGCAGAATATCAAAATGTTGAAGTGGTTGTTTCTGCATAAATTTGCAAAGCTTGACACTATACCTTTGAGGGGTTAGCTGTTCATTTAAAATAGGTTTTAGGTGTGGCTGATAAGTATCACTGTTAACCATTAAACTTGCTTGTGTCAGGGCATACAGGGAGACACAGATTTTATGGAGAAGATATGCGTTGTTAAGTTGAAATAAATACATGTAGTAGTGCAAGTGACAGGCTGACAAAAGGGTGGTATGGGAATGAGTTTATTAAGGTAATTAGGCTGTTAGTGATTCCTCTTAAAAATACAGGTAGAAGAAGAGGACGGAGGAGGGATGGATCGCTTGAGGAAGAGAAAGGAGTGATCACAGTTTTTGGGTTGTTCATGTTAACTCACTTGAATCTCATTTTTCTTTCTTGGGCTAAAAAACTGCCTGAGAGCTCAGTGAACAGAGTTTGTGTAGGTAAAAAAAAAAAAAAAGAAGAAAGCACTTCAATACCAGAATCATCTATTGATTGGTAGACCATTTGAGGCCCTAGAGATCATTGCTGCAAGCAGTTTCTGCCGGTTCTCCCACCGCTGTGTCCCCAGATTCCTTTTTGGAGAACAGGTCTCCCTTTGAGGTGATGGGGGGTCCTTGACACTCCTTATATCTGACTGATAAATTTTGAAGACATCTGCCCTGCATCTTCACAGCTCTTCATACTGTTTCTGCAGTAGGAAATGATACGAACAAACGATTTTTCCTGGTTGTAGGTATTCAGAAGAAGGAGGCTTGAAACCCTCAGCTGTGTATCATCAGCCTTCTGCCATACTGTGTGCTGTGTACTTGTACATGCTTCTTTAGCCACTCTGATGGAGAAGTTTTCTAAGGGTTTCAGAATTCAATTTTTGTAAAATAAAGTTTAAACTATTAGCTAACTTTACCTGAAGGAAGTGAAAGAGTTCCTCACATGTGGTGTTTCCTTAGCCACACCACATGTGATGCAGTGACTGGGGACAGTTAACCTTTTCTCACAGCACTAATGAGGCCAGAAGATGTCTTTCACTCAGTTTAAGGTTGCAGTGTAAGTGTAAAGGCTGCAAAGAATCTAGGCAGATGTCTTCAAAATTCATTGGAGAGGTATATGCAAATATTAACCAACTCATTATCACCTTAATGAATTGGGATTTGTTTTCTAAACTCTGTAGGGAATTGCATGCATATAATTTATTCTGCCTATTCACTGTTAAATTTTAATGTCTGTCAGTCATAAGTAGTTAAGTTCTCTGCCTCAATTGCAGATGCTGTAGGCTGCTGTATTTTCTGTTTTACTGAACATTAAAGAACTAAGTACATGTTTGAAATGTATTCTCCCTATTTAGTGTCTATGTGTTTTCATTTGTATAGTTACTCCTTTTTTAGTTGATTCCTTTTGAGATACCAAAATTTAAACTATAATTGTATTATAATGCTACATTTTATTGTTCTGAAATATGGTACAAGTCTGTTCAAGATTAACTAAGCATGTCACTTTGTATTACTTTTCTTCCTGTAGTCCAGCCAAACCGAAGAATATAGAGCTGAATTTTAAAACACCTACAAATCAAGACAGTTTAGAAAATGAGCAGGATACTCTTGAAAAACCAGTTAATAAAACTAACAGCAACATTGCCAACAAAATTTCCTTATTTGAAAATAAATGTGCTAACCAGAGCCAGAGGCCTACTGACATCCCTGCTTCAAAAAATAGTACTGTACCAAGCACATTTGTTGGCAGAGCAAAGCTGAAATTTGGAAAACAAGCTAAAGAAAATGAACAACCTGATAAAATGTTAAATAAGCAAAGCAGTCGCCAAAAGTTATTTGAGAATGGCACACTAGAGAAAGAAAGCACTGCGGAGTTAAAAGGCAAAAACGAAGAAGGTTTGGCCTCTTATGAGGATATTGGGAAACCAGCAGAACTTAAAGTAAAAGCTGCAATATCCCTTTTTAACCAAGGCAGCAAAAGTGATGCTAGTAGTGTCTCTCTGAAGCAAACAGAATCAGAATTAACCACAGGAAAAAAAGAAAGCTCACCTTTTAAACTGTCCTTGCACTCACCCATTAAAAGTGAAAATGCTCAAGATACTTTCTACCAAAGAAATTACACAAGCTCAGAATTCCACAGAAATGAAGAAAAGATACTGCCAAACACAGAGGTTTTATCACCTTGCAATAATGATAAATATCCTCTACCATCTCATCAGGTTTCTAGATCAGAATTTAAGAAGATGGAAAATGGAGATAAAAAGGCAAAGCCAGGAGATTTGAATTTTGCAGCACTGCGGTATGATGACAGCAATCAAGAAAGTATATTGGTATCAGAGCACAATGTCAATACAGAAAAGAGCCCAGACAAAGCCTGTAACGGATCTGCTGAAGACGATAGCATTTTTGATTCTCCATCTGACATGAAGAAGTTTGCCGAAACAATAAAAAACTTGGAAAGCTCAGTTTGTTTACCCCAGAAAAAGAAGAGGTCAAAGCTTCCAAAGTCCCCAGCACCCCACTTTGCAATGCCTCCCATTCATGAAGACAACTTAGAGAAAGTATTTGATCCTAGTGTATTTACTTTTGGTTTGGGATTGAGAAGGGAAAAAACACAGGATCTATTACCGGCCCAGCAAATGAAAATGCAAAGCCTGGAAACAATAGCCAGAGTCAGGCCCAAGCGTGCATCAACAGAGCAAAGTATCATATTCAAAGCTCTGCAGTCATGTAGAGAGGAACCTGTCTTTACTCATGAGATAAATGGAAAAGAGAACATTGATGGCACAGATGGTGAAATTAAGAGATCACGACTTGAAAAAAGCTCCCTCTTCTCAAGCTTGCTGTCTTCTACACCTAAAGACAAGTTTTTTAATCCCTCTGTCACCTCAGTAAATAATGCTACAACAGCTTTTGCAACTGACTCATCAGGGATGCCTCCTTTACAAGTGGATGCTTCCGGGCCATTTGGCATGGCTCAAATATCTGAGGTAATAAAGAACATTCCAGAAATGAAACAATGTTTGTCTACCTGCTGAATGACTGTTAATTTTGATTTTGCAATTCAGTCTCTTTCAGATATAAAGTTTCCAAATTTTGTGGAGAAATACATGCAAGCAGATAGTGCAAAAAAAGAACTAAGCTTACCAATGCCCAGCTATGGCAACCCTGAGAAAAGTTTTTCCAGCTGGCTAGGGACAAGCCGATATGAATCAAATGTCCCCCCTGGTTTATTAGATGTGGATGTAAGTATTGTGCTGTTTAAAGTCTGCCTGCAAAGTTATCCATAGAGGTGCACTTAGGTGTGGTACCAGTTTCATCTGATGGGCTAAGGCATGAAAATGAGATGGCATCTGTTAACATGATTAAGGTTCTTCATGGTGCCCTTACTTTGAGACTTTGCAAAAATGAATTGAAAGCGTATGTCTGAATATGTCTTCATCCTTGATTTTGTATTACAGTGAAACAAATCTCGTGCTAGCTTTATTTTTTTATTGTTAATTAGTAGAATGCTTTCTGTGAACTTCAGGAAATGTCTGTTGACAGTAATCTCTCTCCTCTTCCAGCAAGACATTGAGCCGTTGAACTGTTAAATAAGCAACAGAGCAGAGTTTTTTATTTTTGTTCTCTGTTGTTTTTCCCAATATTCTCATGCATTTGATAGAAACATATATATTCTTTAAGAATACTTTAAGAACTGGATAGTAGTGATTATTGAAAGTGCTGCTATGGTGGAGGGCTATCCCTTGGTCTCATTACAAGCATCTGATCCTCATGAGTGAAGACAGACCTACATTTTCCCTTGGAAGCAACTTTAATGTGGAATATCTTTGTATTTTCTGTTTTAAAAATTATGAATTAATGTCCTGTAGTATCTTCTGTTCCTGGTAATCTGAGCCCTTATTGTCACCCAAGAGGAAAACTATAATCAAATCTAAGAACTGTGGGAAGAAATATGTTCTCTGAAGTTTAATAGCCACATGAATGTGACCTGTGGAATAGAAGCAGTGTGTAAAAGTTCGAGAGATACTTTGCAAAGCTAATGGTTATGTGCTGTAATGGTTCTACTAAAAGGAGTGAGGTAGCAGAAATAGCTCCCCTCTTCTTCTTCGCTTTGCAGGAGGAAATCATCCATGGTACCTTGCAGTTTTGAGAATGTAGATTTTTCTCTCATGGGAAGTTTTTTAATTAGTGCGGGGATGAAAATTAGGGGGTGAAAATTGCAGTGGTGTAGATTTATGCTGGCAGTTAAACAAGCTTTCTTACTCTGATGCTCCTGCTTGGATTTAAAAACTTGAATTTAAAGCTAAATGACTAGTTTTGTTTTGTTTTTTTGCTGCTTAAAATGTTGTTCTTGGGTGAGTTTCAATTTTGCAGTGGAGTGTGGAGGCCTGATATGGCAATGGAGTGTGTATGCACCTAAGACTGCACTTGAGAGAATCCCTTTAGGCTCCAAAGGGTTTCTGGAGTTCTGTGGCACTGTTGCTGACTCTGAATTGTCTTCATCAAGTTATACAGGAACCAAAAATGTTTATATGATGTATACCTACTGTGCATCTTCCACTGACTAAGAAAATGATGATGCAGTGGCTAGTGGGTAATGTGAAGGAAAGAGTAAGGGCAGCCCAAAACAATGGCTTTGGTGTTCCTTAAAACACAGGGCAAGTTTTAACTGGAATTGAAGCACGGGCTAAAAAACCAGTCATGCTTCAATGTGTCTTCAGTGTGTCTACAGAAATCTGATGGTGGTTAAGAACTCTGTCCTGAGACCACTGCCTGCTCTGTGTGTTAACTAATATGATCTCATTAATTCCTTGCATGTGTTGCTGGTTATCTTAGGCTGCCACTGATTTAGGGACATAATCTGTTTCTGTCCTTTTGTTTGTTTCTGTTCCTAGAAGAGTGAGACTCTGTCCTGGAAAGAGCACTCCTGTCCTTGCTAGGAAGCCAAATGCGTCATTGCAGTGCTCGCTTTATTTAAGATGCCGTGATGCAACCACAGCTTTCCCATATATTTTATATCATATAACTTACTGCTGACTTCAGCATTATTTTAAATTTTGTATAACTCAATGTGTTTTATTTGTTCTGAATCTTTTTAAGTTTATCACTTGTTGTACAGCCTCATGCTTTTTGAGGGAACTTACCTTGGTACGAGCTGTTAGTCACAAAACTGATTATGCTAGTTAGCTCATACATATATATGCCATCATGCCCCCTCAGTCTTTTCATATATTCCTTCAAAATTATTTCATGCTTTATGGCTTGACGGTTTTAAACATTTAAGATTTCATTTATATCTTTATCATTGTAGAACATGTACTTTTATCAATGCCAGTTTTTAAAGTAGTCTCATGGTATGAAAGTTCTGGAATATATAGGAAGCTGATCCAGAAGGATTTGAGGCTAGTTAACTTCAGTGAGATGATAATTCAAAGTTTAAAAAGTGTGTAAATTTATATATTTATATAGCAGAGATACTGCTCTTCAAGAGGAAGAAGAGATGGAAGCAATAAGTAGGTATAACTGAAATGTTAGTAGCTTTTTACTATTCAGACTAGTTTTTCTTTTGGTCTACTAGCCTTATTTTTTTATAGCTGAGCATCTTTATTGAATATCTTTCTGGTTTTGTTTGTTTTTTTGGTGATTTTTCTCTCCCCACTGCCTATTAGACACTTTCAAGAAATGGACAAAGTAAAATCAATCCCAGACCTGGCAAGGTAAGATCAATCTTAATATTTATACTGTTCCTTTCTATACTTAAAGCATAGGAAGATAGAACTATATATTGTTGCTGTGTGTTTTTCTGTTTGTTTGTTTTTTTAAACACAGCTGGTGATATACTGTGACTCAGACTGTCAAAAAACTAGTATTGAAGTTTTCCATGATGTTCTGGATTGCAGTTCTTGGGTTCTGTCACCAACAATTTTTATTAAAGTCATCAGAGGATGGTAAGAGATGAATTTTTGCTCTTTATCATTGGTCTGTCTAAAAACGTTTTGATACAGAGGTGGCATGTAATTCACATTAAGTCTGCCTTGTAAATGGCAATGTAACATCAACACCTGTGAGCAAGAAATATGGCATTTTACCTCTGCAAGAGGAAGTTCTGGGCTGGGAAACCTATTTCGCTGACTAATTGAATGAGTGTTACCATCTCGAGGGGTGCAAGATTTCACCAGGCATAGGTGTGGGATGAAATAACAGCTGCTGTCCGGCTATGCTGGTCTTTGACTCCTCTGCCCATTAGGGGTTCTTGCATAGTATTTGGATTGGGCTAAAAGGCTAGCAGATAAGTTTAATGCCAGATAAGTTTAACATGATTAATTTCATGTCCAAAGGAAAAAGATGGTGCTGTAGAGATAACTGACCGTTTTTCTGAGAAATCCAGAGGGATTTTGCTCTAAAAGCTACATTGCCTAAGAGTAATTCAAAACAAGTTCGTCTTCGACTTTCTTCATAGCATCAGCAGAATGGCCTTTAGTAGTGTGGCTAGCATGGCAAGTTATGTTGTGGCCAGGCTATTATGCAGTCAAATAGCAGGTTCTCAAAAGTAATGATCTGATAGTAAGCTGCAGAAATGCTAGCTGCAGTAGGAGGTACTGGGAAGCATACTGATTGCTGTTTAACTTCAGAAAACTGGAATGAAAGCCTTTTGATCTGTGTAGACCAGGTTGTATTTTCCAGCATGGACTAGAGGGACTGGGCTTGTCTTCCCCCCCCCCCTTCAGTTGAGAACATAAAGGAGGGGTTTGTATTTGCAGATGGATAAAGTTTTTGTCTAGTTATATCTTCCAACCTGGTGTTAAAAATGAAGTTTGTACTTTTGTGCACTTGTGTACTTGAAACTGTACTTGAGCAGTCTTTGGCACATCTACACCAGCCACTCTGGAACTCCAGGCTGTTGTTCACAGGATCCAAGTAGTTTGTCTGTTTATACATGATGCAGCATCTTGCAGTGTCAGTGTTTTCTGACCTACAAATTGGTTCTGATTAGTATCTCATACAGAAGTCTGGTATTCATAGACAGTGGTCTTTAGTGCCCAAAATCACCAGTTTAAAAAGATGGAGGAGTTTTTGATGAAATTACAATTCAGCAGTAGACATCTTTGTTTTTATCATTGCTTTTAAAAGTATCAGAGACTGGGAATGACTTGCATCAGCAGTGTTGGGCAAATAAGCTGTACTGGGGAAATGGTAAGGGACTGGAAATAGTACTTCTTATTAAAGGATTTGTTAAATAGGAGCATGATTTTTGCAAATCACACTTGATAAACCACCATTAAAAATCAGAATTTTTTATTTTAAGCTGGATACTCTACGAGAAACCAAATTTTGAAGGCCCCTCTATTCCATTGGAAGAAGGAGAGCTGGAACTCCCTGATATTTGGGGTGCAGGTACTTCTGAAGAACAAAATGACTGCAAATCTGTAAAGCCTGCAGTGATTGGTTCAATAAGACATGTTGTTAAGGCAAGTAATATAGGTAAAGAAAATTTTGTATGGATCTTAAGTGATGTCTTATACTGATACTGATACAAAGTGTGATTGGTGTCTTAGGTCACAAGTGTAATGTGAGTTACAAATGCATGAAACAACTTTCCATGTTGAATTTCTTGTTTAATCACAAAATGCATGTGGGGGCTTTTGCACAATGGGAATTATGGTAACATCCACTGGAAAGATAGGGCAGGAAACTGTGTTTTATTGGAATAGCTACATACAGCATATGCTTTGTACCCTGATCAGGCACAAGAAAAGCATTGCAGAAAACCATCAATAATTCTGTACTTGTATGTGGCTTCCCCCCCTCCCAATATAAACCAAGCTTATACTCAGTACAAACTTCAGGGTCAAACACCAAACCTTTGTTGATACTCAAGAAATAGCCCTGTATGTGCAGACTTACCAGTGAGTTTCACACGTGGTGGAACACCTTTCTGCATGCACTTTTAACCTACCATTAAGCAGTTACTTATGCAGGTTGCCAAAACAAGCATGAGCTATAAAGTTATTTGACTAGGAAAGGAAAAAGGAGGACTATATATTGCTTGTAACTACAATTCTTGTTTAAATTGAAGTTCTCTTCGAGGATAGCTTGCTTAGTGTTATCTTAGGATTTAATTTGCTGGGGGAGATGTTAACTGATGAAAGAAGATGCATTCCTGCCTAGATGGCAGAAAGTAAACAATGTAAATGCTGATTAGAGATTGACTGACTGTCTTGGTCCAAACAGAGACAGGCAAACTGGCTTAGCTATACTTTTATTATAGGTATCTAATAGCAGTAGTAATTGACGAGGGGGAAAACAATTTAAAATAAGCAGGTGTTTCAAAACTGATTAAGTTATCCACAATAATTACAGAACTCACAGCACAGATTAAGTGATTATGGCAATCTTCATTTTTCAGGATTACAGGGTTTGCCGAATTGATTTGTATACAGAGCCTGAAGGGTTAGGAATCGTGACTTCCTTTTTTGATGACACTGAAGAAACTGGGGTGTTTGGCACCACTCAGAAGACTTGTTCTATTAAAGTACATTGGGGCATGTAAGTACGTAGTTCTCTATGAATGTGTAATGCTATGAAAGGAATTTGTTTTAAACCATTGGTTACACCTGTCAGACATACAAGCAGGCTATATTTATTCTAGTCCTATATTTTGGTAGTATTTTGTTGACAGTAGCATTAGTGCATAAGTGTAATGCTTCACTCTTGGAGAGGCTGACCTCTTAGAATGTTTTGTTAGTTTTTATTCTGTTTGCATGTAGTAAATACCAAATAACCCCTGTGTATTTGCAGCAAAGGAATGAGTTTGCCTCTCTTGCTCTTTCTCATTCAGGCACACTTACCATAACTGTTATGATAAGATCACATTTCCTACTTTCTTTCTTCTGAACTTGAAATCATCATACTAAAAGAAGAAAAATATTTAAGTCCTTCTGTTAAGAAATAAGGCTTAATGCTTTACAGAGTCGACATATGACATTCCTGTATTTCACAGGGCATTTTCATCCGTGTTTTTATCGTGATGTTTAGGACATGTATTATGTCACCTGAAAATATCTCACCATATGAGTTAGGAGGGTAATGTCATGAACCAAGAAAGCTTTTACAAGAAAGGAGACCTCTAAGGAACAATGCAGGTGCTGTACTAATGTTAGTTGTGATGACTTATTAAACAAACTTGTAAATCATTATGGAAGATATGCCTCAAAGTGGTACTGGTGGTATGCAGAAGAAGGAGGCTGTTTTCAGAAGAAGTGAGACTAGAACCACTTTCCATGATGTTGGGTCCTCCTGAACAGGGTCTATAGACTCGGTTGTTGCCTGATAGCCATGTTCTGTTTGGGCACTGATAGCACTTGCTGCAGATGGTCTAACTATCAAAAACTGCCCAGCTAAAGACAGGTGTTACATACCATTGCAAAGATGTATTCAAATATGCCACATGATATATAGGACATTTTAGTTGTTAACAAAGGGTATTTTATCTAATTAAATAGTTACGCCTTGATTTCTGGAAAAAAAAATGAAGCGTTTTGGTATATAGGCAAATTTTAAGATGTCCAAGTAGTTGGTTCTCTGACAGGAAGTTATTTCTGGTGAACTGCAAGCTTAATCCAAATTACGTGTCTCCCAAGAATAATGAAATCAGATGTGTTATTTGGAGGTTGATTATTAATTCACTTCATCAACCTCTCAACTTTATTCCTGTCTCTCACTTAAAAGCTATCTGTGAGTGGTAAAATTAAAAAAAATTTTGAAAGGACGCAGAGCCTACGCACATCTCTGACTTGTCTGTCTTTTGCATCAGTGTGACAGCATTTTTTGTACTAAATCAGTGTAAACCTTTGTAGTCTTAATCTCTCTTTGTTGCATTTGGATCGCTCGAGGGAAAGCACCAGAAAGCAAAGTAGGTTATTTTTCAACTATCTTTCTCAGATGTCTGTTCATTAGTCCAGTTTAGAAAGAAGTCACTTGCATGAGAAAGTCTGTAAATTGCTGCTGCTTTTTTGCATGTTGCAGGGTTTTGGTTTGGGGTTTTTTTTCCTTTAGTTTATAGGCATGGCAAGTTCACTGTATTGGCCATGAGGGAGGCTCTGATTCTGAGTCACCTTGCCATGTGGGTGTGGTTGTATCTTCTTAAAGTTTCCCAGTGTTCATGCTTAATTGCTGTTTGTTAAAAGCTGCCAACAAAAATGAGTCAATGCACCTTTATCTTCTGACTGTACTCTTCCTTGGTCTTTCATGTGTTTCTGTTCTTGGAGTGAAGTTAGAATCATAGAATCATTTAGGCTGGAAAAGAGCTTTTAAAATGATTGAGTCCAACCATTAACCCAGCATTGCCAAGTCCAGCATTAAACCATGTCCCTAAAGGCCATATCTATACATTTTTTAAATATCTCCAGGGATGTTGATTCCACCACTCCCCTGGGCAGCCCGTTCCAATGCTTGACAGCCCTTTCAGTGAATAATTTTTTCCTAATATCCAGTCTAAACCTCCCCTGGTGCAACTTGTGGTCATTTCCTCTTGTCCAATCCCTTTTTACTTGTGAGAAGAGGCCAACCCCCACCTGGTTACAATCTCCTTTCAGGTAGTTGTAGAGAGAGGTGAGATCTCCCCAGAGTCTCCTTTTCTCCACACTAGACAACCCCAGTTCCCTCAGCCACTCCTCAAAAGACTTGTGACCAGCCACAAGTTGAGGGCTCGCTGAGCAGTGTGAATACAGGGCACACAATATACCAAATGTTCAGCTACAGACAGTAGTAAAACTGAAGCACCTTGTTTGTTTCTTGGAACTGTGTATCTGCAACAAAACTATACCAACCTGTGCAAGTTTACATCAGGTTGGAATTTGTCTTTTAAGCATGATAAAGTGATGGCTTATTTTAATATCTTTTTGGTATCACCAGATTTATACATTATGATCCTTACATGAATTAAAGGGTTGGCTGCATAAAGTGTTCCTTTTTATGTGTGTTTTACACTGTTCCATGCTGTACTTCTCAGAGATCAGTAAATTTAAATTGAAGAAATACTTTGACATCCTTATGCAGAGATCAGCACTATGATTCTTTGTTTCCAGCAAGTGATTACTGGCTAAAATTTTCTTGAAAAAGCTTTGAAACACTACTCTTGCTGTCCCTATCAGGAATTCTGGAAGTTATGTCATTCAAAGCAGATTTGTTAGCAGATACAAACTGTAAGGAAGTAGATTTCTAAGGAGTTGTCAGGTTTTTCTGTGTATTAGTAAATAACATAAGTTTAGAATTTTTTCCTGCATAGATTTGTTATCAAATCCAAAGTCTAGGTTAGTAAAGTTCTTTAAGTTCTTGCAAATTGCTTCTGCATTTTAAAAGTGTTCTAAAAATAATAGAATAACCCTAAATCTTGATATTTCAACCTAAAACATGGGTTACCTTCAGATAAAACAGAGTCAAATTTTTAACTGTTCGTTGTGCTGGTTTGTTTTGGGATTTTTTGCCTGTTCAAACAAAACATGTGTTGGTTCCTGCACAGGCAGAGAAGTTTGTCAGTATGCCAGCTTGTAATTGGCAATTTTGATGGTAAAGAAACAAAGTTTTGTTACAGATACGATGATGTCTTTCCTAAAGTAAGCATATTGTCTTATTCTTTACTGTTCAGAAATGCTTTGGGGTTTTTATCTTTTGCGTTTCTCCCTCTACCCCCTCTACTTTAGATGGCTTCTTTATGAAGAACCTGGTTTCCAGGGAGTCCCTCTAATGTTGGAGCCTGGTGAATATCCTAATTTAGCATTTTGGGAGAAGAAGGAAGCCTACATTAGGTCAATGAGGCCCTTGAAAATGGTAAATTATTGTTCTTACTTGCAAGTTAAATGACCTATGTTTACGTGTTAGAAATAATGTATTAATGTGGCTAGATTTTTCAAGATTTGCATAAATGTAACTCTTTAAAAACCCCAAAATTTTTAGTCTATAAAATTCTTGAACGTTCAACATTTGATTGCATCCGTTTCTGCCATTAATCTGCTTCTTATTTTTGCTTCTGCTCTTCAAGGAAGATTTATCTTAATCCTGCCTTCTTGTAAAGAATCGATGACTCTTAGAGATGCCTATAAATTGTCTACGTATAGGCAGCTTATTTTTTTTCTTCTTTTTTTTTTTTTTTTTTCTTTTGCAGGGTGGTCGCAAAGTTGAATTCAGTGGAGAGCCAAAGGTAAAAGTCAGCGTTTGAGTGTCCAAAGCTATTTTACAACACATGAACTGCAAAAACCATGTACGGGTAGATAAGTATGTCTTGATTGTGTACCAGCTACCGATGGCTTAGTGGCTAGTCCCTTTGTGTGTGACCACACCATGAAATTGCAATTTCTGTCAGGTTTATGCACCCATCGCATACATATATGACAGTATTAACAGCAGTCTGGATAATGCAGATTGGTAATGAATATTCAAGCCCCCAAGTTGCATCTCTAAAGGAAAGACCTCTTATGGTGAATAGAGAGATCCCACTAGTTGGTTTCATCATCTTGCTTTCTCCCTATGTGCCCATGCAAAAAAACCTGTTTGTTGTCAGAATTTATCGTGCTCTCTGCAACTTTTCTTTTACTTTATTTCCACTACAGATAATTGTTTATGAGAAGCCTTTCTTTGAAGGGAGACATGTGGAAGTAGAATCTGAGATCTTTATGCTTGATGACAAGGAATCAGAAGAAAAGACGAGACTTCCACTTACATCAGTGGGATCCATGAAAGTACTGGGAGGAGTGTAAGTCTGGAAAAAACGGTATTTCCCCTTCAGCTGAAATAGTAACTCCATAGGCTGGAAATTGCAGTGGATAAATTCAGTACTTGTTTATTTTATCTGTTTTCCTAGTTTTTGGGTTGAGGTATATTCCTGGGTTAAATTTGAAAATACTCACAGTGAAAGAACAAATATCACACATCTGTATCTGCTTCATAAAAACACGGAGTGGCTCTTGTCCATTTTCACATGCGGACTCTGTTGTTGTTGTTTAGTTGGGTCGCTTATGAGAAGCCTGGATTTGAAGGCCATCAGTACTTGCTGGAAGAAGGAGCGTATCAGGATTGGACAGATTGGGGTGGCTATGATGAGGAGGTGCAGTCACTGCGACCAATTGTTGGCGTAAGTTCCAAGAACACGTTGTAGGCATCTCCTGAGTGCTCTGAGATGTTGTGGCATTTTCCTTATGGTGCTTCTCTTTGTTTTAACAGGACTTCACAAGCTCCCATATGATAATGTACAGTGAAAAAGACTTTGGATCAAAGGGTTCCAATATTAATGTGTTAGGAATTATTTCCAATTTGAAAGACACTGGATATGGGCTGAGGACACAGTCTATAAATGTGTTAAGTGGCATGTAAGTGATATTTTTAATCACTGTTTAATTTTGGATGTGCTATTCTTTTTAGAATTTGATAGTATTTGCAGATATTTTTCAACACTGACTTCTAATGTCTATGTCTCCAGGTAAAATTTTCTGCCCTGGACTGCAGAATATGAAAAGTAAAGTTTTTTGAATGTGTACAGTAAATCATATTTCTTCTCACAATAAGATGGTCCCAGGAAACGCTGACTTATTGATACCCAAAGTGTGAAAGTATGAGATGACATTTCATCAGAGAGGGAGAAATAGCTTGTTCTTGTGGCTGTATTTCATTTTAAGCATTTCAACAGCAAAATTGCTATGAAAATAATTACTAGTTTTGGAACTAATTTCCAGGCTTCTTGCATTTAACCACAGGCAGATTCCTTGCTCTTTCTCTCACTTGTGTGTAAAATGGAGATAACTCTTACCATGCTCACTTATACATTCTGATATTAAGGAGAGTAACTGCTCTGAAAATTAACATTGCTTTTGAATTGAATGCTCTAGGTTAGGGGTGGTTTAGTGCTGTGGTGTTGTTTTTGTTGTTTGTTTGGGTTTTTTTTAACACAGTTGTTCCCAAAATGTTGCATTGGCCATGGCCATTAACAAATCCAACTCTTCAACTCTTTGTGCCATGAGCGCTATCACATGCCGTTGATAAGCTGATAGACTTTGTTGTTTGATTTGTCTAGTACATCAGTTGCAAATTGAGTTGCACAGCCTTGCAGACTGTATCAAATTATTTCAGAAATACAGACAAGTATTAGCAATCATGGCTGCAAATACACAAAATTAAGTAAAGTAGTAGAACCAAAAGAGTGTGAGACGTGTAGTCTGTCTCCCTGCCTAGTGTGCATGCAGGTTACTTGCTGAAAGTTCTGCTTACCGAGCCGCTCCCTAAATCTTTCTGTGTGTTATCTGTGCAATATCTCTGCAAGTTTTGTCTGGATAAAGGTTGCAGAATCAAGCTCAGTGCATTCCAGAGGAATGCTTTTAATTTGTATATGAATATGGTGCAACAGCAGGTTTTTTTCTGCCTGGTGACCTTTGAAGCTGCTGTGGTCTTTTGTCTTCTGTAATATGCAAGGGAGATTAATGGGAAAGAGTCACCTCAGAAGGTTGGGAAACAAATTGTGGGTTACCTATCATGCCCTTTGTGTAGTTGTTCTAGTAAATGTGTCTGTTGCTGCTGAGGTAGAAATCATACTTGAGTTTGAGTATTGTAGTAATTAAGAGTGACTCTAATACTCTGATGGCAAAGGTGGATAGAAGTCATTATGAACAAAACTTGTCCCACAGACTCTGCCACTGCTCCTGTAGTCTTCACCTTGTAGTTTCTGAAAGATGTAATTTGTAGCAATAAGCTTTTTAAAAATTTAGATGCATTGTTCATAACAGGTGGTTATGAACCTTTTCTTTCTTTCCAGAGAGGTTATGAGTATTTGGGGGTTTTGTGGTGGTGTTCTTACTAAATGTTAATGTGTCAGAAAGCTTGAATGATTCGTGTTAAGTCATGTTTGGTAATACAGTGCTTTATTTTAAGTGTTAACCATCTGTTCAGGTAGAAGATTTTTTTATATCCTTCTTTCCAAGAAATCTGTCATAGAGCAGTGAATAATCCACTGAGCAATTTACTGAGCTGTTTAGACTGTAATGCAGACGATGACATAGTGAATTGTGACAGATTCAGTAAAAGCTTGTCATAATATTTCGAAGTAACCTTCCTAGTATCGTATTGAAAGTACTTCATTAAAATAAAAAGTCAAAAATATAAGAAGCCCTGAACCTTTCATTGCAGTTTTTTAACTACAGGTGTCTGGGGTAAGCAGTTAGAGCAGTAACAGATGTAACAGATGATCTGTATTTCCCACATAATTAAAATTAATCAAATGATTGCTCTGTAATTTAAAGGGTATGTCAAAGAAAAGAAAGCCTGACACTGCAGTGCACAGATACTGCTGAACAAGTTCTGAGCTCAACTGAAGCTCTAAACAGTATGCTGAAGACAGCCCAGTTCTGCATCTGGGGAGTGAATATTCTGTTTTGGCGTAATTGAGCACTAGCTGTATTAAGATTTTCAGCTATTTTGTTTCTAAACTATGTTTCTAAGCAATATTTTAATGTCTTTGCTAAATCCATTGTAAAGGCAGCCTGAAAAATTTATCCTAAGGTTATGAGTATTGACTTCTTTAAAAATGAAAATGTTTTGCTTTTGAGCATTCTTCAGAGACTGGACAAGCATAAAATCCAAAAATTATTTTTCTGCCATTAGGGTGAGAGTAAGTAATCCAAACTGCCTGAAAATAGGAGAGGCTTTTCTTCTTTTAAGTAGGGTTTGATCTTTACTTCTAAATTGGCAGAATGTGAAGTGGCGGAAAATGGAAGTATTTACTAGCAACAGGTAACACCCTTTACAAGTTCAAGCAAGTACTAAAACCATCTGTTGTACAATTTTGATTTCCTCTCTGCTTAAAAGCTCTTCAGACTTAGACTTAATAGTGATCAAAATCACAGGAATTGTACACTTGCAACGTGCCTTTTCTTTATCCATAAACACAGCAAACTTTTGCCAGAACTCCTGAAGAAGCCTCTGTGTTTTAGTTAATTGTTTTAGAACTTGCTGGAAGAACTTTTCCAGATTTTTTTTTTTTTTTTTAATGTAGGCATTGTTTACTGTAGTTGTGTAATCAGCCTGGTTTTCCCCTAGTTATCAAGTAATTAGTCCACAGTGTAAATTTGGCTGCTTCTAGTGTACCTATGGATAGTGATATTAAGGAAATAATTAGGTGTTGAGTAGTTCATACACTAGAAGAAACCAGAAGGTAGTAAATTTAATTGAGATGTAGTCAGGGAGGTAACATGAGTGAAACTAAAGAGACACAAGGTACAAGAGCAAACCTCCACTGGGTGTAGAAGAGGGCAAGAGCCCTTCAAACAAAGCATCCACTTCTCCCTATCTCTGGACTGATGTTTGGCAAAAACCTTAAAAGGAGTCACAAAATGAAAGTTCGCAGGTCCCTTGGATACTAGGAGTCACAGTCACAAAGGGGGTATGATGAACCTCTTTTCTCTCTTTCCTATAAACAAAATTTTATTCCCTCATCCTCTCTGTTAATCATGCTACAAATCTGCAAGTGCCAGTTAACTTTTTGGTGCCCCCTCCCCGCTTCCTCCCAAAGTTAGAGAAGGTGAATATTGGGCTAACCATGGGCAAAGCTGATTTTTAGTGAGTTACCTATGTCTGGATTATATTATTGGCTGTTCTTCCTGACCCTGTTTGGAGCTGCACTTCCTTGACATCATACGTAGAGGGATTTGGAGAAAGATTCTCTGAGTGTAATAGTATTAACCGTTGGTTTCAGGGGCATGGATGGTGCAGAGGAGTCTCCAGCACCCTCCTGCCAGCCACCTGGGATGAAGCTGTTGCTCAGCCTTGCCAAGGCAATTTGTACAGCTAGGGGTTACAAAATCTGTTGTGTTAGGAGAACTCGCTCCCTGTGGGGCAGGGTGGTTGTTGCCATGCTGCAGAGCAGTACTTCAGTTTTTGTCGTGCCTGGCAGCTGGAATGTTGCTCTCCTGCTCAGATATGGAGGCAGTGTCTTGCTCTCCAGGCCTTTCAGTTAAGTCAGAAGTTGGATTAAGGCAGTGCTCCATCCTAGGGTTAGTCTTGAAGTCTGACAGGTTTGGCTGGTACTGAATTCAGCTGCCTGTCCTTCATGTTGTTATTACTAATTTCAACAGCTTGTACGGACTTCCGAATGAAATGGAGAAGCTCAGGTATTTCACCATTAAGGCCTGACTCTAGAAACTCCCTAAGTAACTTCATGGAAGGAGGGTACTTATTTAAATTCCATTTATCTTAAAGTAAACATGTGCAGCTCAGATTTGTTGATTACTTCTGCATTCAAGCTTCTTTTTAGATGGGGGAAACTAAACTGCTATCAAGAGATTTTTAGGAGGCGTCTGATGTGTTTTATAATTCACTTAATATCAGAAACACTTGCTTTCATAGATGTCAATCAAGTTAAACTGTCATGCACCGTAGTTGTACCCTGACATTTGTGCATTGGAAAATCTAATGAATGTCTGCTGAAGGAATTATTTAAGGAACCCTCATTTTCACTGCTTTTGGTATATGTGGTATACAGGTATAGACACACCTGAGACATTTGAACTGTCTGCTCAATTTATTGTACATACCAATGTCTCTTTGATGAATTACTCTGAGGTGATTTTGAAATGGGCCTTGAAATATGCCGTAAGTAATTAGTGCGTAACAAGTTAGAATAATTGATTATATCTGAGGCAAACCAAGAGATGTGAATAGTGATGTATGTGAATCATTATTTGAGTGTTTGCCATGGACAAGTAATACAAAGTTCATACTCTCAGCACATACATGTTGATGCAGCTTTATTTCAGTTTGAGGTTATCCCCCATCGTATATCTGCAGATACTCTGGCATTTGTACTTGGAATAAACTTGCAGCTTAGTAAAATCCAATTGCTCGACACACATAGATCATTTTATGGTGAATTTAGGTGGTGAGAGTTATCTTCCACTGCAAATTATAAGTTCCATTTTACCATTTTACTGCTTTATGATATGAAATTTTTTGTTAGTGTTGAAACTCAGTAAGTTTCTGAAGCCACTGAAAGTGGGTTTTGGCATAACCTAGTGTATGCTCATTATGCACCACATTGGCTAAAATTGAAAGTTGGTTGACTATTAGTGGAAGATTTTCTTGTAGAACCAGGAGCCAGCAAGAGGTCCTGATCCCTGCATAAATATAATGAATGAAATTCAGCTGCTACTGTGGCCTGTTCTCATATGGGCACAAAAAAACAACCAGTCAGAAAAAAGACTGTAAATGTAATTATGGGAAAGGGAAAGTCTAGCAGTGAAAGGTAAGAGAAGTTATGCAGGTTATCACAAAATCAAAGGTAGTACCGATTGAGGGAGTGCTCTTTCTGGGCTTTCAGTATGGAACCAGGGTTAGAAGAATGCCATAGCAGAAGGTTCATTGAATGATTGAATGTAGTAGACTTTGCATAGCAAGGCTATAACTGATAGCAGATATTTCAGACTGGACCTAAAGCACTGCAGGGGTAATTGAACATTGGAGAGAGATATGTAGTGATTTGGTTGCTTTTTAAGTGTGTCATTTCAAAAGCTGAATGTCTTTCAAAAAGGCATATTCTGACTGATGCAGAACTCTGGAGTTTGTGGCCTCTGTCAGGCATGAAATCTGACTAAGTAGTTATAATAATGGCTTTGAATTTAAATACAGAAATCTGGTCAAATTTTTTATGGTTTTGATGCTTAACTTTCAAGGGTGTTCTTTCTGCTGATGTCTCTGATTCCTAGCAGGGAACAGCCTGCTGTCGTTGGTATTTATGCCTGTTGTTGCAGCTCAGCTTTCTATTTGGGTGTGTATTTGCTTACACACAACTGAACTGTTGCTACAGGCAACATTAAAAGCCACTATTCCCATCTTTACTGCCCAGATGACTCTGAAAGTTAGTTTTATCCAAAAAGCTGTATTCTGTTATGTCTAGTTTTGTGTTTTAGAGAAGAACTTGTTCTAGGTGAAATAATAGAATTGTAAAACATCTCAAAATACTCTTACTGTAGACAGCTTTTAGGATATCTAGCAGATGTCTGAACTTGTGGTCTGCTTTAGCTAATTCACTTTGATTTGTATTGACACAGTAGCACTAATGGAAGTTAAGTTTACATGGAGTGTGCCGTATTAGATGCACTGGTTTGTTTAGGGTTTTAATAGCATCAGTTTGGCACTTAAGAAATTTTTTATTTGTTCTTACATTAAGACAGTAATGAATATACCCATTTGTGTTTTGGAAATGTAGTGTGATTTCTGATCACCCTCCTCTTCTTTCTCTTTTAGATGGGTGGCTTATGAGAATCCTGAGTTTACGGGGGAGCAGTATATACTGGCTAAAGGGCTATATCCCAGCATTGAGGCATGGGGGGGAAAGAATTGCAAAATATCTTCAGTTCAACCCATTGTCATGGTAAGGACCTAATTTTATACTTCTTTTGCAAGTTTCTCTTAAGTATTTGAAACTATACTTTTTCTACCAAATTCATTTTATTTACATTCTTTAAACAATAGTTGATAGTAAACTTTGGTATGTTATCTTATCACTATTGAATATGTTTTTCCCTTTTTTTTCCCTCAAAACTTTTGCAGGATTTTGTTGGAAGTGAAAGGCGCAAAGTCAAGGTAAGATGCTTGTCTAAGTGCATGAAACATACTGTATAGTGACATGTAGGTAAAGAAAGGGATTTTTGTCCAGTGTAACACCCAGGTATTTGCATAGATAGCTACTAGTCAGACAAAGAGTGAGAACTGCAGGTGAAGGAAGGCTGCTTTCTAAACCTCTTGAGTAAGGCATTAAGAGCTAAGGAAAGTGGGATTTAATAAACAATTGCCATCAGAACTTCCTTAGGGCACTGGCAATGTCTTGGTTCAGCAAGTGAGCTCTTTCAGGGCATCAGTGATTGTTTTGAGGAGCTGCAGCCTGCAGCCCTCTATGCAGAGGTGCAGGTACCTGAAGTCTGTTGCTGAGGCGAGTGTCTACAAGATAGATGTTGTTTTTTGTGGTACAGTTGTGGCTTAATTACTTTTGGACCTCTTATTTAGTTAACAGTTCTGCTAATTCAAGGGAGTCTTGTTCACTCACAACTGCTGAGTTGGGCTTAAAAGTGCCATCTTTGCCAATAACTTAAGAGAAGGAAATGGCAGGCAAACTTGTCTCTTCAGCGACTTAACATATTTCTACATTGGACTGTCTCCTGTGGGAAAGTACTAATATGTAGTTTTGACTACATGAGGCTAGTGGGTGTCTTTTTTTTCATCCTTTCTTAATTCTGAACCTTTTCAGGTTTTTCCCTGTACAAAGTTATTTTTTTATTTTCATTTCAGTCAAAATGGTGAGTGTATCATAGAACTAAAAAGTAGGGAGAAATACATTAGCTGACTTCTTTTGCACTCCTGATTAGTAGCATGCCTCACTGGAATCTCTCACGTAGGGATAATATATAAACTATGGGGAATAAAAATCTCAGCTATGTGCGTGAAAAATTATTTGCATCTCTATATTAAGTGCCTATTAAGACCCTATCCTAGGGAAGACCTTTTCCTAAGGAAGCAAAGAAGTAATGCCTTTCAGTCAATATTTTGCATCCATCGTCAGTATGTTCTTTGAAGAACGCTGTACATGCCCACACTCGTATCTCTGTTAAGAGTGAATAAAGCTGGTAGGCATGTGATAATGTGAATGACTTCTGGGTGATCATGGTTAATTATCCTCTAACCAAATTAGCAAGTTTGCTGCTTAGAATATTTTTTTTTTTAAACAAGGACAAAAGACTGTGGGTGACATACCCTCTCTTATCCTCTGAGCAGAGAAAGAATCAACATGACCGTATCTATAGCAGTTAACAGGCACATAAAGCCCATCTACCCTGGGAATATATACCATGCCTGTTGCCAAGATTATGCACCATTTGAGTTCTGAGAGGCAGAGAGTTTTCACTTACGGGAAAGAGTATGTATTTTGGAGATAAAGTGGATTGATAATAGAAAACTTTTTATGGCCATTTACTAAATGTATGCCTACCCTGGCCATTCTGTGGGAATTAAAAAATTTTTCCAGCAAGTACACCGAGGAGCTATTTTCACTAGTGTTGTTTTAATTATTTTGTTTGTTACTGAGTGATTTACAGCCAGAAGTAATTTTTAGAATTGTTACCTTGCTGTCTAGAACAAGGATTGCAAGACTGAAGAGGTAACAAAAAATATATGTAAGTGAGGAAATCTGTGTGTTTTAAGTATGTTTTAATCTAATTATAGAAGTAGTGGTAGAGACGTTACTGAAGGTAGAAGAATGAATTGTTTTTAAATATGTTTATAACTTTTTAAAGGTCCAGTTATTTTCAGAGCCTGAATTCAAGGGTAACTGCCAAATATTTGAAAGAAACACGAGATGTATTGATTCGTTTGCTGTGAAGTCTTCAAAAATTTTAGATGGCAGGTAAGTTATACTGAATGGATACTACAAAATTGCTAAGATAGTATAAGTTTTAGAAAAGCAACCAGCTTTCTAACACTTGAAGTGGTTTCACATATGGGGACTTACAGAGGACAATACTTTGCAGTTTGCACATCAGTCTTTCAGGACAAAACATTGTAAATAATGTTTCTGCATTTTACTTGCACAGATGTCTTAAGAGGCAATTTCTTCTCCTTCCTCCTGCAGCTGCATAGTGTATGACGAAGAAGAATTCTCTGGTAACCAGTATGTGTTAGAAGAAGGAACCTATCCTGATCTAGCAGCGATGGGTTGTTCACCCCAAGCAATTTTAAAATCTTTACGGATTATAAATATTGTAAGTAAAGCTATTAGAAATATTGTAAAGTAAAGGTTAATACAGTGATGATTCTGACCTCTCTATTTTTTGCAACAGTAAAAATTCTAAGGTACACAGACAACAGAGTAGGCATGGGGGTTTTTTGGTGTTGGGGGTTTTTTTGTGTGTGTGTTTTTGGGGTTTTTTTCTTCTATGCAGTAGCAGTTACATGTCCTAGCTGCAGTCAGTCACGTTGGTTTTGACCTCTGTGCAGTTTTTGCAAGGAAGACATCACAGAAGCAGCTGCCAGGGATCCCTGTTCTTAATAACAGCTTATAAAAGAACTTGTAAAGAGTCAAGAATATGTCAGACTATTTCCCAGTAGGAGAGACCACTTAGAGTGGGTTGAGAAAGTGGTAGAACAGTGTGCAGAAATATCTGTAATGTGGACCTTGTTTTTGATGCATATTAAAAAAGCAGACATAACTAAGCAACTTTGCATGAAATACATGTAATTATAAAACACTGTTGGTATCATCAGGGAAATGCACACTTCTAGATGAAGAAAAGCAACACCCAATGCCATTTGGCAAAATTAGGCAGTGTTGTGTGTGGTGGATACAAATTAAACTACATTTACATGTTTTGTAACTCACCAGTGGTAAGGAACACGTTTGCTCAATCCTATAACCAATCATTATGATGGATCACTTATGGAATCTGCAAATATCTTTTAAGATCAAAGTAATTACTAGAAAAATGTGGTCAAGATTCCAGGAACTTAACAGCAATATGAGGAGGTGGTACTCATTTTTAAAAAGGAGGAGTTCACTATTGACTCTCTTCTTTGAATTTGGCAACCTTATTTCACTCCACTGTAATTTTTGTAACCTCTCAGTGGCATAGCAGTTGACAGAGAACTAAAATGTGTCATCCTCTTTCATGTCTTGAGCATTTTGATGTACCCTGTAAACAAACACGTGCAACAAGTATGTCTGCCTTCTGAACTCTTTGGCTGTCTAGTAGACAGATCCTATTAAAAACAATAGAATTGTTTCTAGCCAAGCTTGGTGGGTGATCACCATGAATTAAAATAGGCTCTTCTGTAAATGTCAGGAATTCTTGGGTTCAAAATGCTTACTTTGGAAAGATTTATTATTTGTGACAGAGACTGTTGTCTTAAAACAGCCAAATGCCAGTTCTGTGCCTCTTTTAAGTTCTTTTCACTTGTGAAACTTGTACTAGTCCTACAGTTTATCACACTTGAGACAGTAGCACAGAGCTGCATCTGTCTGCAAATCATGTGCTGCTGCTTCCTTTTCCAGAGGCTTCCTAGTTGCAGAGAAAAGGAAAATAGCTTGCTTTGCTCAGTGGTTTATTAGCAAACCAAAACAGAAAGAATAAGCGGTTAGACAGAAATGATCATATTGTTCGTCTTTGATGATTTTCCAAAAGCTCGAACCTTATTATTCTAGCTACCTGTCAGACTAATTTTGGAACTGTTTTTTTGGCAGTGCCAATCTTAATTCCTCCCCACCATATGCCCTTTCTATAACTTTCCTCATGATTTTTCTGTGACATTTCTATACAAGAAGCACCTTTGGTGTTTTAATATGTCACATTATTGTACTAATCTAATTAAACTCCCTTTTGCTGGGATTCATTTATGGGGACCATAAAAAAAAAGGAAATTAAAGGGATATTTGATAAACTTGTAAGTGAAAGTTAAAAGAGCTTTTGTTTATAAGCTTGAGGTTTTTGGGGTTTTTATGCCACTATATCTTTGCTTGGTTGTGCTTGCTTTGTGTGCTCCACATGGTTGTGCTGTAGATGGAAAACAGCATTTTTCCTTCTTGAATTTGATACATGTTCTGTTTCCTGAATGTATTATAAAAAAAACTGTGAACGTGGCTTATGCTTGAACAGTCATGCTGAAAATACCTCTTTTTAACAAGCAACTCTGTGGAATAACTAAATGTAGGAACACCAGCTTCATACAGTGCAGTACATGGGAAGTACTGAAAGAAAAATTCATGAGCTGATGTTGCACTTCTCTCTCCAGGGAATGCTTTATCTAACAGTGTTGCTGCTGAATCCAGAGAATGCCCAGAGTGTAAGGTGTGGCAGAAGATTGGAGGATTTCCTTTTCTGTCTCATGTTTTCTTTGGAAGTAGATTATTTCTAAAGCACTGTATGTGGCTGAAGGGCTGCTGTCTGAGCAGTTGCATGTCTCAGAGTACAGGTGCTGTTCTGTAAAAGGGCTGAGTGGTCAGAGGTACTGGGACATCAGTGTGGTGCGACTGTTCCTGTTAGGCTCTTTACCTGTGGTGATGTGTGACAGTCTAACTGGTGTTAGCCTTTCACACTCAGTGGTGGGGATGAGCATGCTCTAATTTTGGAGTAAGCTAAAAGGCCTCTCCTGGCATTTTCCACAGCTTAGCAGCATGTGTACCATCAGAAAGCAGAGCTCAGCTGCTGTGCGATAACCTGGACTGCTGCGCAGATAATGGTGATGCTCATGCATCATCTGAGCCCTTAAACATCTAGAGGAAAACTAAAGAGGAATTTAAGCACTGTCTAGAAATTGGTAGATGTGAGGTCTTGCTTAACAAAGTCACATGGAAGCATGCATATATGAGCTGCCACGCATGTATGGAGCCAGGTCTGCCTTGGAGGGCCTGTTTCCATGCCTGAGGCCAGATGGGAGTCTGTCGAGACTTTGTGTCATGTCAGGCGTTCCCGATCCATTTGATGTGTTTGAGTATGCTGAACACATGCCAGAAGGAAGGAACTCTTCTGGCTAAGGCATTGCTTTTATGCAGTCGTTGCTGGAAGACTTGTGAGAAAGGGAGGGGCAGTGTCATTTCTGTCTATGAGTGTACACTGTAACACCGAGACACTCAGGCTTAAATGACTTTACCCTGGGGGATTTCAAACCCTACTTCCCAGCTTCCACAGGAAGGCCTAAATTGTGAGAGGTTATTTCCAGTCCACTACAGATACCTTTCCCCACAGAAAAGAGTCCGAGGTTTGTTATCCAGAAGATGTTTAAATTGGATACAGTGATACAGGGAGTTTCATGTAGGCACAATTCCTTTGACACCAGAAGCATTTTGACAGAGGGGGAGAAAAGTCATTTCCCCATTTTGGAGGATTCGAATTTTACAGTTTTCACTTGTCGTGAATTTCACCTCAGAAGTATGAATTTTGCAGCTTTTGTCTAGTCAGAGATTGATGTTGCTATAACCTACTGTAAAAGTTATAAATGAAAGCAGTAAGTGATAAGCAGTAGTGACAGGGCTGTCATCATTTGAAGCTGTAGAAAATCAAACCCATGTGTTTGGGTCTGAAGATGAAAATTCCTACAATGAGTGGGGTTTGGCGCAATGGAAAAGGGATTTGGCATTGATTAAAATGTATTTTGAAACATACTTAAAGATATTATGCAAGAATCAACCACAGAGATGTTTGTGTGTGCCTTAAGATAAGGAAGTTTTATGTTCCATGCAAGAAGATCTCTTGTGTGTTTTGAATAACAGGTTTTTATGACTTTTTAAATTTCTTTTAAATAACTTGTTGTAGAGCAAAAACATTGTCTTTGATCTTATACAATCAAGAAACCTCTGAAATAAAAGGGTTGTGTGGAGTAATGATGTTCACAGTCACCATCTGGAGTTCTAACATCCTATAAAAAGTGCTCATCTTCCCTTTGCAGGAGCTGTCTGAACCCTGCATAGCTCTTTTTGAAAAGACAGGTTTCCAAGGAAAGAAAATGGAATTCAGTACAGAAATCTTAAATCTCCAGTTCCTGGGATACAGTCCTCGAATAGCTTCAGTTCAAGTCCTTGGTGGCATGTAAGTTTAAAATTACTTTTTGATTCTGTAGAATGATGTACTTGTTCAACAGAAACATTACAGGTGCTAAGAACCAAGGAATGTAAAATTAGAATATCATAATGTGCGTAGTGCATTTTCTTCTTGCAGAGCAGTTTCTTCTTACGGAGCATTTTCACTTCATTTCATTTTCCTGTTTCAACAGTGTTTTCCCTGACTGGTGTCCTGTGCTAGAAGTTGAAATGAATTTGAATAAAGCTCACAAGGAAACTAGTGTCATCTCTCATGCCATATTATGAAAGTCAGCTCATATAGCATCCAACTTCTGTGCTCTTGGTTTAGATCTCAGTCATAAAAAAATCATTCACTTTGTGATCTGTGTCATAAGTTCAAAATTTTCATCCTTTAACCTTGTTATGGACACAGTGTTACAATCAGATCATTATCTGGCCCCCTCTGGCATTAGTAATCATCCCTTTTTTCTTCAGGAATTGGATGAGACCCTGGGTTGTAAATCTAGCAGTTAAATTTGTTAGCTGTTTTTAAGAAGTTTTGTTCTCTAAATGTACTCTTGAAAAGAATGTAAAAAAACAGTCTGTGATGAAGTTTAAAAGCTGTTCGGAAGAATTTTTAAAATTACTGTGCTATCTTCTAGGGTTCCAGTAGATCTGTTACATTTCTCTTTTTGTTTTTTTTCTCTGTTTTTAACCTCTAAGATATTTGTCTCAAGTATATGTTCTTATTTTTCTTTCTAAGTTAAAGAATGCGACTTTTTTTAAACAACAGATCCACATTACTGTTGCTTTGCATTTAAATGTGTTCTTTTGAAGAGGTAAATTTCCAAGGAGTGTGTTAGAGAGATGCTGTTGGAAAGCTTAAGGCTGCCCTCAAGTGGATGGCTAATACCAGATCTGTAGAGCAAACCATTTCCTCCATCTGGATAAGCTGGTCAAAGGGTTTCCTTAGCTCATTGAACTGAACTTTTGAAACAAAGGTTATAAGAAAAGGTACATGTTCTGTATTCTGAAGCCTCCTGAGATTTCAGTATCTTTCATCCTAACCACAGTATAGCTGATTCTCACTTTCCATAACATAAAGTCAAACATCAAGTTACTTCTTTGCCAATAACATGGTTACCATGATTCCAGGTAATGGAGTGTGTGTTTCCTGTCCAATGCATATATGTGGGGTTTTTTCTGGTGAATCGCTGGAAACATATAGAATACGATTTGAAAATTCTGATTTCATTATAGCAGTGTCAGCTGCTGAAATGTGTCAAAATACAAGGTTTAGTTTCCTTGCCCCTACTGCCTCCGTCATTGAAGGGGGGTTTCATCTTCTCATCCTTTGCTAAGAGACCTCCATTTATAATTCTCCTAGTTTCATACCCAGGATAGATATGTATTAGGCTGTGAAAAACACCAAAATTAAGATGAGTGTGCTTCTAGTTATAGATGTTTGCTGACAAACCAGTCAGAGGAAGGAGGTAACAGGAAAATGTGCATATTGAGTGTTCATGTACTCAAAAACCCATGGCTGTTTGACAGTTCCAGCAAATCAGTGTGAGAAAACTCTACAAATTGCACCATATTGTAGCCTACTTTGAAGCCTCGTTGTAATTCACTGTCTGTGCCAATAGTAGAGAATCAGAAGTTGGGTTCTGACAGATTACACTCAGTGTGTGATTGTAAATGTAGTTGGATGTGTGCTAGGGAACACTGAACAAAATTTTTCTGTATGCACTCTTGCTCTCTCTTTGTCTCTTCCCTGCCCCCCTTTCAGGTATTTGGAAAGAAGAAAGGTGTTCTGAAATAAACCTCTATCAAAACACCCAAGAGCTTCACCCTCTTGCAGTTTTCAGTATTTCCCTGTTGCAGTCTGAATCCAGAGCAATTCTTTCCCACATGCCTCAGGCCAAATTTAGATACACGAAACTTTAGGTTCTGCACCTGCAGCCATCTAGCATATATGGCATATGCAGCATATAGATCTGTGCTCCCTGAGGAGTCAGTGCCTCCTGAAAATAGATGATATTTAAAAGTTTGGTTCTCCCAAGAAAATGCTTTGTTTCCTTCAGCTTCTAATTTTTAAATAACAGGACTTTAAAACTTGAACTCCAGTGTATTCATCTTAATGAGTCGGTCTAAATCAGGACACGATTTTATTATTTTTCAAAGCCTCTTACAAAGAAGGTCATTGACTTTGCAAAGCTAAACACTACTGCTTTGTGGGACAGATTCTGTTAAACCCATTTATTGATTCCAAAGAAGGATTTGGCAGTAAAAATATTCTTTTTTTTTTTTTTTTCACTTGTAGATGGATAATTTATGAACATAGTAATTACAGGGGCCGTCAGATGTTGTTAACACCGAATGAAATTCCAGACTGGTATAAAGCAAGTGGCTATTGTCAGATAGGTTCTCTGAGACCTTTACTGCAGGTGAGTAGGCTTTGACATGAGCTTATGTCGAAGTACTAATTTATATTTTGTAGTGAGGTTGGGAAGATATACAGTTGAAAGCAGCATTACAGCCTTGATGCATGTCACAAGCTTCAGTAATGGCAATTGTGTAAAGAAATCACTCTACAGTTTCACTTGAAATAAAAGCTATTTGATTATGCTACATGGTTTTGCAGTTATAATGCTTAAACTGTTCATTAATCAAACTTTAAACCAAAGTATAGAAGACAGCATATAAGGATTAACTAAGGATTAACAAATAATGGCTATAACTACTATATATGAATTATTTGAAATTGTTTCATAATTAGCACCCAAACTGGTTACTGGCATATTGTCTGTACTATCTGCATTATTTTTCTAACAACAAGAAAATTGGTCAAAAAAAAAAAGATACTTCAATTAGTAGTGATTTTTGTGTTGATTTAGGAGGGAAGGTCTCTCCCTGCTTATTACTTGGCAGAATAATTTGCAAATCTAATGCAAAATTTATTCTTGTGGTGCCCTTTTCATTTTGTTCTCTAAGTAAGGACCAGGTGACTTTGTCCAATGGTGTGGCAGTCCTGGGAGCTTTAACATTTGAGATTCTTCTTGAGCTATATTTTATTGAAGAAACAGCTTTTTCTAATTCACAGTTTACTTGTACCTGCAACCAAATATATTTGCTTGCTGTAATAGTGTTGTCTTTGTATAGTCTTAAGCAGAGTTAGGAATAATATATTTTGATTGCCCTGCTGAGAGCTTGTCTAAACAGAAATGTAAATTAACAGGCCACAGCATGAATGTGCAGTGAAATACTTGCTGCCAGGGAAATAAGCAGCACTGCAGAAGTGCACCCTTAATGGAAGCTAAGAGGATCTGTACAAGGAGGTAGCAGAGAGAAGTTAGTGTTGCTCTGAACTAAAAATTCTTAGCTTTCCTCTGTGTGCTAATTTCAGTGCATAGGTGAGCCTAAAACTCTCCATGCAGAATAGCGAGTTCTCAAAGCTTGTCCAAAATGTTTATGGGCTTTCAAATTTAAATTCTCAAATAAAAAAGCGAAGCTTTCTGAAAGAAAGAGGGAGGCATGGGGTTCAGCACTGACAGTAATTGTTCTGAAGTTAACCAAGAGCCAGATGTGTTCTCTGTGGTTAAAGAATTCTTTTGTTTTCTGCAGAAACGTGTGTACTTCAGGCTTCGAAACAAGGAAACAGGAAAATTCATGTCAGCTGATGGAAACTTAGATAATCTGAATCTTCTCAGAATACAGGTTGCAGAAGATACAGACTCAGATGATCAAATCTGGGTTTATCAGGATGGATTCATAAGGTGCCGGGTAAGGTTCAAGTTCAATGTGCATCTTTTCCTCTCTAGTAGTAGGGCTTTCTGAATTTAATTCCTACTACATCATTTTAATTTATTTTATAGGCATATTCTGTTTCATCTGTAATATAATCTTGCTATAGGGGGGTGTTTTTAGTGAGTTTTTATTTTAATTGAACTCTGGCTTTTTCTGGTGACACTAACTAGTAGTGTGATTTTTTTTTAATATATATAATTGAAATTTTGAGAAATTATAGTTATGATTTATTGTCTTCTAAAGAATAGTAGCCTCAGAAGTACAATCAACACCAGAAGACCATTGTCTTCACTTCATGAGCTCTTTTCATGTACGTGCCCTCTTTCTCCACAGTGAAAATATCACAAAAGTGTCAAAGCAGGAGAGACCTTTTAAAATAGACCCTTCCTGATAACATTTGAAATATGCATACCTTGTGGTAGGTCAATTAGTGTAATGTAGGTTGTATACTCTTCTGCATTCAGGCAAGCTTAAAGATAAAATCCTATTCTTTTGTGGGGTGGAGTTTTTTGTTGGGTTTTGTTTTGTTTTGTGTTTTTTTGTTTGTTTATCCCTGTATTTGTCAAATTCATCCTTTTCCTTTCCTCTGTACAAGTTTCCAAATCACACCCTACTTTTCTCACAGCCCATAAAACTAATCACGTGCAAATTGTCATTGAGGTGAGCAGAGGTATGTGCAGTTCATATAATGTTTAAGCTTGAAAAGTCTTAGGTAGGGATGCCAGCCAAAAGAAAATTAAGTTACTTTAATACTGTTAAATAGCTGGACTGCAAAGAATCATGTGAACTTTTTCTGTAGGATTGTATAACTTCAAAGGAGCCATTTAGAACTATGTCATCTATGCTGGAGGGAAGAATCTTACTGTTAATAAGCTAAGGCATTGTTCGGACATGTTTACAGGACACGTGCAGTTGTAAAAGGGATTTACGCAGACAGCAAAATGATGCAAAGTAAGCTAAAAGCTTTAATATTGCATACAGAAGGCTTATCTTTTGATGGTGCCTCTCAACCGTCACTGAAAGTATTCATACTGAGACAGCGTGGTATTATATGGCTTTAGATAAATGCTCCTGGTTTTTGTCCCTGTTTCTGTATCTCATAAAGCAATTTTTCTGTGCACAAAAAATACACAGCTCATGCTGTATAGCAGTCAGGTAGTTTATGTGGAGTGCAAGCTGGCAACACTGATCTTAAGTGACTGAAATCTTACAGAGCTCTGCTGTCTTTCTGTTGAATGGTAGTAAATCTACTTTGCACAAAACAAAAATTGGTTTTTACCACATAGTAAGAAGAAAATTGAAAAATTGAGCTCCTGGGTGGGTAGGCATGTAGGCAGACATAGGTGATTGGAAGAACTTGTGCCTTTCTTCTTGTAAGCTTGGGTCATCTCACTGAGTCACAGTACCTTGAGGTATGCCTGAGGTTTTCAAGGAAGGCCTGTTTAAGTATGTGGGATAACCAGTAAGCAGGATATGAAAATCATTCTGCTCATTTCGTCAGAAACAGATATGAATAGCAGATAAAAATTCAGGTCTCCTCACTCTTCACGTGTTTCTTGGAGATAGATGCAGTACTGGCTTAGTGGATGTAACGTGTAAGACTGGAGTCTTTGTAGTCCCACTAGAGAATGTTTTAGATACAGATTTCAGAACTGCAGAACTAAATTGACTTACCTGAATTCTGGGTTATGATAGTCAGAAGTACTAGTTTTTCAAAAAGTAGTGCTTTGAAAAATACTGGCAAAAAATAGTTTAAGGGCATATCAACAATGACAGATGGACATTTAATCTGCCACAGAAGTGCATTCAGTAGTTAAAAGGTGCAGCTTATGGTGATCTATTGAAAATCACTGTTCATCTAGAATAATTAACTGCTATTTACTACAGCCTTAATAATCTTTTGAAGTAAGCTTGATTTTTGCCAGTTCTTTTTTTAACCAAGAAGACGCTTGCAGAGTTTTAAAATCAAGTAATAGGAATTACTAGGAAAAGAGTAGAACAAAGAAGCAAATATTATTGTGACACACTGTGAAATTCGTACACTTGATACTGTGTAGCTACATCCTTTATCTCAAAAGGTTACTGCAGAACTAGAAACGACTGAACAAAAAAAATTGTGCAGAGGAGATGGAGGGCTTCTATGTAAGGAAGAGACAAAAGAGCTAGGACTTTCTAGCCTGTAAAGGGGACACTTTGAGGGATGATACATTTGAAGTGTCTGCAAACAGCTTGGACAAGACATCCCTTAAAAAAAGGGAGGGGTGAGGAAAGCATCAAATAAAACTAGTAGTTGCCTATCTTTTTTTTTAAATACTAGGCAAGATTTGGAACTTGTTGCCACAGAAGGGTTATGATACAGAAGGGTGTTCATGTAAAAGGGTTACACTGATCTGGGTGGGTAGTGACAGAGAACAAGCATTAGAGGTATTGGGTCTGCATGGAAAAGCCCGGGCTGGCAATTGTTGTAGACTTGGTGAGATAACCAGGAACATACTGCATACAAGAGTAGAGTGCATGTAGTCTTCCTCAGCATCTGTTATTAGCTACTGCTAGAGAGAGGTGTTAACTGTACCTTTTGATCTGATACAGCATGGTTATTTTAATCTTCCTGTGTAGTGGAGAGTCTCAGCAGAAACAGGAACAAAAGAAAAATAAGTAGTCTTGTGTTCAGGTCAAAAATATGTTCCTTGAGGGAAAGTAATTCCTGAATTCTCTTCTTATCTGATGACATCTCTCCTATCCGATAAAAAAACAGTGGATACTAGAAATAAGGCCATTTTGAATAATTGCTGTTGCCTTTCTGATGATACAGATGGCAGAGGATTGCTGCTTGACAATTGTTGGAAATCTTATAACTCCTGGCTCTAAACTTGGTCTGTCATTTGAGCGGAATGAAGACAAACAATATTGGCATATTAGTCCCGATGGCAGGATTTATAGCAAGATGAAACCCAAGCTGGTTTTAGATGTCAAAGGTAAGCAAATGTTATCTTATTTATCTTATTACATTGGGTCTTAATTACACGGTATTTACAGTGGGATAGGCAGTAAATGTGCCTATAAATTAAGGATGGTGCTTTAGTTACTTTAATCTAGAAGCAAAAAAGACCCGATCAGCTTGTTTGACCTCCTGAATTATACAGGCCCTAGGACTTAATTTCGTTTTTCCTATATACAATTTAGTAACTCACAGTACTTGCTTATCTTGTATTCTCAGTGTCCACTCACTGTAGATATCCTCAGTTAATTTTTGGGTGATGTGAATATGATTATTTAAAATGCTGACGCAAGAACAACCTAACTTCTCATTAACTTTAATTTGAATAGAGCAAATTTTCTTATATAGTAGCTGTAGATGCAATAGCCAAAGGATATTAGGAAAGCAAAGGCAGGCTTTACACTGATATGATTAGATGCAAAAAGTTTTTTCATTGGTTTATTAATGGCTATACCTTTATTGCAAGCATGAGAATCTGCCATAGTAGCTGAAGGTCTCTGCACAATTGATGTGTGTTTTGGAGTCAGTTTTGTCATAGTAATTTGATCCGTGTAGATACTGTTTCTGAACTTTGTTTTTATAGCTTCTTAGAAGGTCTGAAAAACCAGCAAATGGAATGATTAGCAGAATTAGCATAATCATATGTTCTTACATAACTGCCTTTTTGGGTGAGGGGAACAATCATTTTCTATAGCTGTTAATTCTTTTTAGCTGTTTTAAAATTAATTTTGTATGATGCCGTGGCATTATGTACATCACTTACAAATACCACCACCACACCACCCAAAAAAACAAAAAAAAAAAAAAAAAAACCCAAAAAACAAACAAAACACCAAGGAAAACCTCAAAACCAAAAAACCCAAAACCACCCAACCAGAAAGATATCAGAGTCAACACTTAAGAACTAAAAAGGACAAGACTCATAGAATCATAGAATATCCTGAGTTGGAAGGGACCCACAAGGATCATCCAAGTCCAACTCCTTGCCCTGCACAGACACCCCAAGAATCCCACCGTGTGCCTAAGAGCATTGTCCAAACACTTCCTGAACTCAGACAGGCTTGGTGCTGTGACAGCTTTCTTGGGGAGCCTCTTCCAGTGCACAGCCACCCTCTGGGTGAAGAATCTTTTCCTACTATCCCACTTAAACCTCCCCTGGCACAGCTTCATGCCATTCCCTTGGGTCCTGTCACTGGTCACCAGAGAGGAGAGATCAGTGCCTGCTTCTGCACCTACCCTCATGAGGAAGTTGTGGACTGCAGTGAGGTCTCCCCTCAGTCTCCTCTTCTCCAGGATGAACAGACCGAGTGACCTCAGCCACTTTTCATATGGCTTCCCCTCAAGGTCCTTCACCATCCTCGTGTCCCTCCTTTGGACATTCTCTAATAGTTTTATATCCTTCTTATATTGTGCCCCCCAAAACTGCACACAGGACTCAAGGCGAGGCTGTACCAGAGCAGAGCAGGACAATCACCTGCCTCAACTGGGTAGGACTATCAGAACCGTGAGAAAAGGGTTACCTGATGTCTGACCAGAACACAACAGTAGCACAAATAGTCAAAAATTCTCTTTACTGCCATAAAAAGCTAGCGATGATTAATTACAAACTTATCAAGAAGACTCCAGTTCAAGGAACCTTTAGTCACAATGACTGCATGCCTTTTCCTAAAGTCAGTTCTTAGTTGCATCAAACAAGCAGAAATACTATTGCATGGCCTTTTCTTCAGTTCATCATGTTAAAAACAACTATGTATTCTGCATTTATAATTGAAGAACTTTACAATGGATTAGGTCTGGTGGTGAAAGTATAGATGCACTCTTAGCTTTAAAAAAAAAGTAGATCTGTACAGTAAATTCGAAAGAGTAGGTACTTTTAGCTTTTACTGGAGAAAACATAGTAGGAAAAATACCTGTTTCTGCCAATTCTCCTGATCCATTCTGGACCACAAATTGAGTGTTAAAAGAATTCTTCAGCAAATGAATGCAGTTGTTCAACTGTGCAGTTACCAATGCCACCTTGTGGATATACTGGCATAGCACAAAGCCTTGTCCAGAGCACCACCCTACCAAAGTAAAGAGTCTCTTTATCCACTGTAAAAAATATCCCATCTTCTTCCATTTTAACATGTTTACATTCTATCAGATACTGCTGAAAATTATTTTTGCACTCTCCATGATAACTGAGCTATGTAGCCAATGTTACTGACTTTTTTCCCCCCCTTTCTGAAGAATTTTGCAAGTTGTATATCTCTACTGCTTTTTAGTAATTGCCTGGCACTGGCAAGGAGAGAAATCATGTTTGTTAGCCTTCTGATTTGGGACAGTGGCACCAGAAAGCATCCCCCAAATTCCTGAAGTGGAGAACAGCTGATCTTGAGTTAGTATTTCCCTAGTACAGAAGAGCAGTTCTTAAATGTGCCTACCCATGCAGGACTCCAGGTGCATAGTATATTTCTTTATGAGGTCTGCTAGAATCCATATTTGTTACTGATCATAAGCTTTCAGCTGTCAGGCTTGTCTTTTGCTCATTCAGGGAGGGTGAGGCAGTTGGTGTGCAGAACAGTGTCTGTGGGAGTATACTGGCATGCTTTGTATAAATGCTTGGCTTACATGGGTGCTTCCGATGGGAATACTACTTCCTGTTGCAGGTGTGTTGTACTACAGGAGATGCATGTGTCCTACACTTCTACAGTACATAGCAGATCTGAGAAAAAAATGTCAATTCTGACTTTCAGCTCTAGTCAAAGTTTTCTTTGCTTCTGAGTTTCTTAAGTCAGAATATTAATGGTACTCTTCTTATGGGAACATGTTTGGCATTGCATCACGTAATTAAATTAAGCTCCTCTAAGAAAGGGTTCTGTTTTGCATTCAGATATGTTTAGCTGCCAGTGGAAACAGCTGAACGTTGGGTGATATTCTGTGTATGCAGCTGGTCAAATAAAGGATTATAATGGCAAAGAGTAAATGAGTGGTAGACCTTGTCGCTGACGTGATCACACGTGTATTGTCTGTTAGCAGCAGGACTTACCTTCATCATGTAAACATCATTTTTAGAGTGGAGTTACAACTGAGGACTGTTGTGGGGAAACTAAATAGCCAAGTGTGACTTCTGGGAAGTGACAGCCTTAAAGGAGCTACACCTGGCTGCATTGCAGTGTTTCTTTCCTTTCCCACCCAGGCTGAAAAAGCCAAGGAACTGAATTACTGAAGGGGTGGAGAGGATCAGGCAGGCTGATCCTGATTAATTCAGAAATTGTTTCAAAATTAATTCCAAAAGCAGGCAGTGATGAAAACATGTCTATCATTTCAGTGCCTTGAGGTGAAGAGAAACTGTCTACACCAGCTCTTGCTAGATTTTCTCTGAAACACAGAGTATTTGTCTCTAATTCTAAAGACAAATTTGAAATTTCTCTTTACAGGAGGCACACAGTATGATTGTGACCATGTTGTTGTCAACACAGTCAACGAGGAAAAGTTAACACAGTGTTGGGAACCACTAGTTGTATAAACCCAAAGAAGCAAAGATGATGTTTCAACTGGCCACTACTCTGGACACTGGAATTGGCACTGCCATCTCTGAAGGATACAGGATCAACAATGAAAATTTTGTCTTTTATTCACAATTTTAAAAAGGAAGAGCAACAGAATTGTTTCACCTCCCTATCCAAGATTGTTATCCCTACAAAAGCTTGAGTATATCTAATTTTTTTTTTTAAATCAGCACAACTCAGTGTTGGCTAGAGAGTGACAGTATGCCTTGGGCTAGAATGGAACAACTAAAGGTGGGAGAGATCCCGTGGAGTTACAGTTTTGTCAGTGAGTAGTTAACCCAGAATAGTCAATAAGTGTAACTTTAAATTATTTTTAAAAGATTTTTTTTAACTGAGAGAGAGGCTAAAAATATTTAAGCTTATTTTATAAAGGACAGGAGTGCAAGAGTGTATGTGGTCATAGCAATTTGGACCTATGGGCTGTAGTATAGAGAAATATTCACTATGGAAAATTAATATATTTCACTGGAATAAACTTATGTTTACTGAAAGTTGAAAGACTGCTAGCACAGCACATCCAAAGAATATTTAACATGTGGCTTCAGGTGTATAGTTAGTATGCTAATATAGTAACTCCTAAATTAAGAAAAAATTCTAGATTTTCTCATGTGTAGACAATGTAAAGGATCAGACATTTGTTAGAAAATAGGTTGGCAAAAGAATGTGAAGAATTTTTGCCTATTTTGTAGGCTGCCTAACTTTTTTGAGTTATGGGTATTTTTCTTCTTTGCCAAGTCAAATTTGTACCTTTTAAAATAGTTTCAGTAAGTATAGTCTTCCTGAACTCCAAAATCATATAGACAACTAGAATTCTTAGGGAAAGTATCACTAAAGATGACTGCAACAGCACCTAAGTGCTGTGGTTACTGAGTTTTTCAGCCTGTTGGGCTTACAGTGGAGAATGCCAGAGTCCCCACTATTTCTGGTGGTGTTGGAGAGCAGTGTCTGTGGTGGATTGCTGGCTTCTGGTTGGACAGAAGTGTCTGACTGCTCTAGGAAGGTGCATAGCCAAGCCTGGATATGTGCCCAGCCACAAGGGCTGTGCCCATTCAGTGTAAGTATTACTGGTTTAGCAAAGAGCTTGTGACAGGTAGGATGTCCTGATGACTGCAGGAGGTCCTTCTGTTGCCCTGCTTTGAACCTGGTTATGTTAGTTTTCCTTAATAATATTGACAAAAAGGTAAAATACAAACTAAGTCTTAAAACTATGCTGCTGTGTTTTGTTCTGGCTTAGACCAGTGTTATTACAAGCTGCTCCTAGGAGCATCCAGGCCTTTGTCTTGCATAGTAAGTCTGTTTAACATCTTTGTTATTATCGTATTGCCCCAAAGGATACTGCTGCTTTTACCATTACCACCCTAGAGGAAGTGCCTTACTAATTTTCCTCCTTTTGTAAAGAAGCACTGAAGTTTTGTTGCTCTGAAATGTGCTGCTTATAGTTCTTTGTAGAAAATATGTTGTTAGTGGTTCCAAACAGTGGTACTTTGTTATATTGATGTGCTCTTGCTATATATAATATAGCATTTTACAAATAAATTTAAGTTAGGTAACTTTTTATTGAAATTATTTTTAAAGTAGAAAGCTGGCATTTTATGGTTAGTTTTGTTCCATCTTGTGCCTGTTTCTGTCCATAATTCCTCTGTGACAGCTAGCTAATGAGGAGGGAATACATGGTGTGGAATAGCTGCAGGTTCTTGAGGAATGGACAATTCTTCTATACCAGCATGTGTTCAGTGCCATTTGTGCACAGGGCCACAGTTCGCACCACAGCCACTTCTTTCCTCTGGTGTGTTGTGTGACATGGTCTGTCTGCCACCATAGCTGCCCAACAGTTAATGTGCAGCTCTCAATTAAGAGGTTGCCACTTCCCTTCAGTCTGCCTGCATAATTGCAGGGGAAGTTACTCCACTGCCCATCACTGGCAAAACAGCAAGTTTATAAACAGACCACCAGACACACACCCCCAGAAGCACTTCACCCCCACCAGGAATAACAGGGCATGACAGGAACAGAGGCTCCCAACTACTGACAAAATCATCTCTAGCCTACCTGCATAAACACTGCAGTCAGATGAATCTGAGCCAGGAGTTGGGCTATTAGGATAATTATCAGTTACAGATTGATTTTGTTGCATGCTTCTATTTGGATTAGTTATGCCATGAGAGAGTTGCCATATCAAGATTAAACTGTCAGTCTTGAGAGAGTGATGTGACCACTTAGTTCTGAGAATCAACTAGATTGAGGAATAATATATACTAACAGAGGTGAACAGAACTAGGAAAGGCCGAGGAAAACCACCACATGTTTCACATGGACAGTTAGATAAGAGTGTGCCTCATCATTTCCAGACTTAGCTAAAACATCTGAAAAATAAAAGCTCCAAGAGCTACAATCCAAAAATGCTGCAGGCTGTTCCTCTTATCCCAGGAGTGAAGGGTGTTCTGTAAAAGTCACAACTACATACTTAAAATAGTTTTCATGTAGAAATGCCTAAGGGACATTAGTATGTCTTGTCTGCCTATTAACAGGCAGCGTATAAACGAATCAGAGGCTTTTCTAAAACAAGACTTTTTTATAAGTTATGAATCCTGTATGAGCTTTTAAAGAAGAAACAGTTGCTATATACCAGTTTATGTTCAAGGACTGACAGCAGGCAGAATAATGATTAGAGATACTTTATTGTCTACTAGCTACATTGATCACCGTTTTTCCACGTGCATGTCCTCCTTCCAATTTCAGAAAGGCCTTTGGAACTTCAGAAAAAGAGAAGACTTCATCAATAACTGGTTGAATCTACAGAATAAAGAAAAAGTGTCACTATATTAGGAATAAACTAATGTATCAGCCTTACACTTCAACATTGTATGAAGAAAAGGGAGGAAGTTTGTTTCAAGTATTTAGTGCAGAAATTACCAAATAGTGTAGTCACTAGCTTTTAACATTTCTCAGGGCTACCTCTGCATGCAGAAGGTGGCGTTCTGCTGCTCTTCGCCCAAGTTTTGAAACACCTCTACTAGCAGAGTTCAGAGCTCTGAACTCTACCACTAAAGTCACCATGCACAGCTCTTTTAAGTCCTTTCAAAAGCTGCCACTGTGGTTTACCTTTTTGTTGCCCACAATGATATACTGACAAAAAGAACATTTTTTTCTCATATTTCTCTATGCTTTTCTTGCTAAACACAAGAATTCTCACAAGGTCAGGTATTTCAAAGATACCTATAAATCTGGTGGCTATCTGCATCATTACATACCTAAGTACCCTTAAAAGACCACAGATAAAGTACAAAAAAAAAATCCACAAACATTTGCTGCTGAATCATTTAGCTACACTTGAAAATTCAGCCACTGTGTATTCCAGTAGGCATACATCATTAAGCCCAGCTTGCATCAACTGCTGTTTTGGTGTTAATTATGTGGAGTGGCCTTCTGGATTGTTTTAGACTCATTTCTAACAACAGTGAAGCTACTTATTCATTGTCCCCATTATTAACTAAGGAGCCTGAAAACCCTATAAGCATTTTCTTTAGACATCATAAGTGTACTGACAGAGGTACAGAAGAAATCCCAGCTCTTATGAAAAATACTCATCACTGCTGGTCCAAGGGAAGAGGTTTTTTCCTACTGTCAGTTTCTGAGTCAGCCTTCCAAAGGGCAAAATGAGATCTGTGTACCAAAGTACCTCCCACACCTCCTACCAAAGATCCTGCCTCACTCAGGAGGATTGTTCCTTTACCTTGGATCCCTTACACCAGCCCAATGCATATACTTGCACTGATGAACTAATCCTAATTCTCTCATTAGAGGCAAACATGAACAGTAGATGAGTCTGCAGCTAGCTCTTGCAGTGATAAAGATTTGAAGTACCAAAGATCCAAACACACTATTTACAGTGCTAGAAAAAGATCCTTGTTATTTGTGTCAGAGAAAAAACATCTTCAGGCATTTTCCGCACAGCTACAAACATGCATGCTATCTTGTTGAATACTCCAGAACTGATAACGTCCCTGTCCTGGCAGGACATGCATCTTGCTAGATGGAAAAGGAATACAACAGCAATAAGGACCCAAACAATTTCCCAGCATTGGAACAGTGCTGTCTTTCAAAAGGTTTGCTTGCTTTTACCACAAGACAAGGGCTGTACATTCAGATGTGCTGCTTAGGAGGTGAGCCTGCAGCACTACCAAGGAAAGGTTTTCACATACACACATTTTCCAAGCAGAAGCACTGACCACGCAGCAGCACAACAAATGCAATCTGGTAGTGGTCTGTGCTCATGGAGGGTCTTTTCTCAGCTCTTAATTTTCTCCTTATTCAGACTGTGCCTTACCTTGACAATCATTCCTTGCACTGAAATTACTACTGGTTTTGCTTATAAGAGATCAGTAATCCAAGACATCAGTAATGTAACTATTACACTGCAGTATCTCCTAATCTTATCACTAGATTTTTCCTTTTTATTTTGTCAAGGCAAGCTTACTGTAAGCGTGACACTTTACATGGCAGAAAAGCAGGAATGAGTGACCCCCCCTCTGACAAATTCTACTTTAGAATTAGCAGCCAAATCACTGTGAGAGCAACTGTGCAAATAAATATATTCACCAAGTGCCTCAAGTTTGCCATGCAGTGGGGTATTTCTTCCCCTTGTTCTGCCAGGACAGTCCCTGTAAACCAACCTCTAGCAAAATAAGAACTAACACACAGTAGAGGAGCCACACAGATACCTCAACTGAAGAAGAAATATGGGGTTTAAAGGAGCATGTTCCAAGACAAACTCGTGTCTGCTCAGCATCCAGCACAGAATGGAAGTGTTGTCTCTGACATAGCAAAGTCAGGGACGTGGACCCGGGGCAGCAAAAACACTGGATTAGACAACGGCTTTGGGTAAACTGAGCATCTGGGTGCAGCTGCAGCTGCTGTGACTATCAGCAGGAGGAACGTGCTACTGGTCAGTAGTGACTGTTTTGAGGAAGACCAGTCCTTGCTTTCATAGCAGAAGCTTGGGGAAAAACAATTCAGGAACCTTGTTGAGCCAAGCACAAGTGCAGCCCTTGTACAGTACTTATTGTTAATGGCAGTTGCATACAAAGCTGTGCTTCAATTAATGAAAAAAAAAAAAAGAGACAGAAATTCAGCCTGCTGGAGCATGGACACAGATGATCCCAACAAGACAAGAGGCAAGGAGGAGGGGAAGGGTATTTGGGGACAAAAGCAGCACAGCAGCACAAGCAATGTGAAGTGCAAGGGATTTTAGGGAAAGGCAGAAGTTAATTTCAGACACCTGCAGCAACTGAGGAGACATGAACAAGATACTGCATTGTTGTGCTACCTGCAGTCACTTATTGTAGGTTGCAACTTATAACCCTGACAGAAATAGGTATGTTGCATCCTCAGCCTGTTGGGTAAAGTTTATTGCATTTGAAAAGTGGTGACACAGTGATTCAGAGGAACCCTGAATTCGGCCTCACAGTTCAAAACACCGTGTGTATTGCAGCCACCACATGCTCAAAGCCCAGCTGCTACATTGATGTAACCTCTAGCTCCATTTAAATGCTGGCTTTAGGCAGTGCTATAGAGAGACATGAATACTAAATTGATGATTCTGACAATCTAGAGCATTAAACATTTTATCTGGCTGGCTGGTCAGTCCCATTGTTTGAATAACCCTGAAAGGGCTGACCGTGTTGCTGCACAGTGATTCACTCAGCCTTTACCATAATCCACTGACTAAGATAAAATTTCTTCCTGTGAACAGACAAACAAGTAGGGGAGTCTGCTGTTTGTTGAATGTGTGATAATAAATGGAGATTAACTGGATAATAAAAACACTGCCTATTTACAGCCACGCATCAGTTCCTTGCCAGAGGACACCTATTTGTTCAGGGAAAAGGGATTAAACTAAAGTCTGGGAGAGAAAGGATTACACATACCCTCATTGAAATGTTTATCTGAAAACATTTTTGAAAGGTATTTTCTTCCTCTTCATTCTCTCCAACACAGGACATACTATAGAAATGAATCTCAGGTCTCTTGAAATGAACTCATGTGTTTGGAAAAATAAAAAGAGTAATTGCTGATGCTGATTAAGGCTATCCTACATACAGCACAGAGGTGATATCCCAGCCATTCTAGCCCTGAAAGCAGCAGGCAGTGAACAGGCACTGGCAGGAGCTGACTGGTCAGCAGGAATACACTCCCAATAATGGCAAATTCAGGCCCACCCTTGGAGGTCCCAGTTTCTGTGGTAGCAAGGACACAGTCTGAATTTATCTGGAGGGGACAAGTGAGAAAACGTGACAGGAATGAAGATGGCTTTGACCCTCACAGCAGCAGCAAGTCGCTCCAGTGAGTGTGGAGCTGCTTCCTGCCGCTGGAGGGAGAGCAAGAGCCTCAAAAATCTCAGGAGAGAGACAAACAGAGCAAACCTAGTTCAAAGCACAAAAGAAAAAAAGTGCCCTCGCTCAAAGGACAGTGACAGTGCACTGGCTCTCCCCCAGGTCTGCAAAGGATGGCCGTGTCAGAGCTGCCGGGCAGCCTTGCTTGGGAAGTGCCTCCCTCCCAACTGCTGCCTCCTGCGGCACACACCCTACCTATGCCTTGGTGAGGCTGCTCTTTGGGAAAGATACTTGCACGTGCACAGAACAAAAGCTGTCATGTGCTCCGTCAGACATCAGGCTCGCTGTAATGGAAAAGACCTGCTTGCTGTTCTGAGTTATAAAGGCTGTCTTCCTCCAGAAATTACCACGGTGCCAAATGTGGTGTATGAGCACAAATGCAGAGCTTGATGGTCTCCTTGGGCCTTCAGGGAGTCTCCCATCAATGTTAACAAGAATCTTGAACAGAAATTATTAAAAAGAACAGTTCTTTTCCTAGAACTAAACAATTAGTTATCCATTTGTTACTTTATTGTCATCCCATGGAAGAAAAAATGCTGCTTTGGGACACTGCTGTTTCTGTCGTATCTTCCCTTTAGCTGAGCATCTTCTCTGCTGTACTGCAGTTCCATGCTCACTGGGTCTTAATCCCACCCCTTTCTTCATCCTTCCTTCCCCTTAAAATGTCATGCAACAATGTATGCTGAGCTTCATATTGCTTGCCCACAGTAGGTTCTAGGATCAGCCCTCACTGAAGACAAAGTTCTTCCCATCTGGAACAGGTAGCTCTGGTCACAAGTTGTATGGGTAGCTTTGCAACTGCATAGAATCATGGAATGGTTTGGGTTGGAAAGGACCTTTAAAGGCCATTCAGTCCAACTCCCCCCTCCCATGGGCAGGGATACCTTCCACTAGACCAGGTTGCTCAGAGCCCCATCTTTGAATGTTTTGCAAAAAACTTTTTCCTTGCTATGTTTTTTATTAACTTGTATTTCAGACAATATGCACTTTCATACAAGAGCACACTAAAGGACATCACGTATGTCATATTTCTGTCTGAACTGCCTAACAAGTAAAAATGATCCAATACACCCATAAGAAAAATGGTTAAGACATGCAGTGGTTAAGACATGGGAATGAAAGGCAAGTGTCCTGCGGTTTACTCCCAGAGCCATCTTACCAACAACTGTATTACCAGCTTTTATTTGTTTGCTTATTAAGCCAAGGTACCTTCTTTCATATCCAACTTCTAACAGCAGCCTACAGGAACTCATGAGTATCATGTAGAATTTTTAAAATACTAGAAAATTAATCCCACTTAAGCAGGCTATCAGGGTATGGTTCAGAGTGTGGAAAAGGCTTCAAAAATCTCTAGCTCGTTAATTAGCCCTGGCAGAACAGCTTCTAAACAACACAATGCAGAGCAGTAAGAAACTGGAACAAGTCCAGAATTGCAGTGTGTGGCAGCCTAGCCCAAGCTTAAATCAGGAGAAATGAGGAAGATCCTGGGGGTTTAGTTACCTACTGGACCATGCTGAAAAACTGTTAACTAAAGGAAAGAGCAGCTCTCTTTTCTGGAATCCCCTGTCGGTCACATTCATGGAAGTTGTCCTGATATTTATGCTGGTAATGAAAGCAATCTGGGGCAATGTCACCATATACTTTGAACAAACTTTAGTAGAGTTACATATAAATAAAAATACATATTTGCATATGAAAGCATATCATATATATAGATTATAACAACAGTCCTGCATGATCTGCATCTCCCTGGATCTCAGCAAATTAAACTCACAACAGACAAGAGCTGTCTTGTTGACCCCACACTTCACTGCTGTGCTAGACACAATTCCCTCCTACACTAGGGGACTAGAGCTCAGAACACCAGGACTGACTTTATACAGAATATACAATTATATCAGGTTGAGGGAACATTTGATTAAGTTCCTGGTAGATGATGAAATTTTTCAAGACCTCATCATGGTGTATGCCAACTCACATATTCAAGTCCTATCCCCCCATGCAAAATTTCCATCGGTGCTCTTCACAGACACTTTAAGATGTAACCAGACAGCACCTTCATACAGAACATAAGCTACCATGTCCTGGAGGAACAGGAGCAGACTGTTTTAATAAAAATCACAGTCGCTTTTCTTTGGTGGCTGTGACAAAATGCAGATAGAGGTTCTTTTTGGAAGAGAAAGGGCTGGGGATGAACAGAGCTTTTGGCAACCTCTCCTTGATCAACATCTCTGGCTTTAGCCAATCAACCTGGCAAGCAAATGCAGTGCAACAAGAAAACACAAAATTTGGAAAAAAAAAAAAAAAGGTGCAAGCTTTGCAATTTAGGATGGAGAAATACAGTCCTCAAAACAAGTGCGAGTGACTAAAAAGAGTGGAGAAGAATGAATGATCTCTAGCTAATTCAGACATTTAGAGTCTACATTTAAATGTAGAATCCCTATATTCAGGCATCCTAGAGCCTTTTCTAAGAGAGAGTAAAGCAAGCACCACCCAAGAGTGAGTCATCTCAGGTACCTTAAGATATTGTAGCACAGCCATAAAGACTGGTGAGAATGCAGAGAAGGCCACATCTATAGATGCCAGGTTTGGAGAACATTCAAGGACTCAATGTTAAATTCACTGTTTAATATTCATACAGATGAGAGAAACTGCAACAATTGTGCAACAAGGGCCAGGGAAAAAGTTACTTGCAGAACTGTAACAAGATGAACTGGAAGCAAATTAATACACACAGGTTAGGATACAGAGTCCAGAAGCTGCAATAACGTGTGGTAGCGGGAGGAACGTAAGCCATCTTAAATCATAGACATCCAAACAACTTCAAAACCCACGTAATGGCAAAGTGGATGACCATATCCATCTGTGTTATTTACTTCCTGAATAGCAAGGACCAGCAATAGAAAACAACTGAATTCCACATTTTAACAGGGTATCTCAGAGTGAATCATGACAGGTGGACTAGCCCTCATTAGTAGATTGAGAAATAATAGTAGCAAAAGGTTATGTGATTTGTTCAGCACTGCACAAGCAGACAGCAGCAGGGCCAAAGAACAGTCAGTATCTGTCCTCCAAACCATAACAACAGGTGCTAAGTCCAAAGCATCTAGTGTCTTTAGCAAAATGTATAATCAACACTACTCACAAATTAAATTAATATAGGCATGCAATTGTTTTTCCTATTGGTGCCTGTGTTGGAACATTTATCTAGAAAGCAAACATCACAGAGAATGGTCTGTTAATTTCATGATTGGAGACTCCACTTGCCCTTTAGCCTTCCTTCTGCAAAAACAACTTTCATCCATCAGCCCATCTGATGCAACTATGCCCTGAAGGAAAGAGTATTAAGTCACCAGAAACACTGCACACACACTTGTACTGCATTTAAATAGCACTGAATTAAAATGAAAATGTCACATTTCTGTAGGTCTGCATGTTAACCCACATCCTATCATAGTCCTGCAGGAACATACAATGTACTTAGTACTCCCCCTTACTAAGGAGTCTTCTGAGACTGCCTTCCTCCATCAGGCTTTATAAAAGGCAAAGTAAGTGCTCAGTTGTAAGTTAGAGGCTTTCTCCAACTTGAGTAGTTATGCAAATTTGGTTTAATTTCACCAAGGACATGTCCTTAGGAGGAAACTGTTAGGCAAGCAGCAAAAACCAAGACTGTCAATGTAAAATGCACAACACTGGCCACAAATATATCAAATTAATTCCTAACAAGCTTTTCAGTGACAATGCTTCAGCAAACAGTGTGCCAGCAGACCTGTGTCCTGAATTAAAGGCTCTGTTGATTTCAGTTGTGTTTAGATGAGAACCTTGTAATTCATGAGGAACATCTGCCATGGAAAGAGATACAGTAGCTTCTGACATGCCCTGGTGGAGCCCACATTAAGCCAGTCCTTACTGGGTCATAATTGCTGCAGTTTCAAACCATAACAGGGATTTCCCAGCAATTTATTAAGTAGCCAGTATCTCTAAATTTGTCAAGGAAATAAAACTTGATTTTTTCCGTGCCCATTACTGTTGCAGGAGCCTCCCAGCCCCTCAGTCTCTTTGCAAGATGTCCAGCTGCAAGGCAGAGAAAACGGCTCATAAACTGAAAATGATTTTGCGGTTTCCAGAACTGAGCTGATGTGCGGGTAAATTACACAAGGAAAATTATTCTCCTTCTTTGCACTACCAGCTCATCATACTTCATACAATCTCAAAATTAAGACGTCTGTAACAGAAAAGACTGAAATTTCAAAATAACTAAAATCTGCATTACTCAAATCAGTTCACTCGAAACGAACAGGTTCAACTACAGAACTCAATTTGCTGGCTTCCCCAAACCTTCTCGATACGCTTCATTGCTTTGTGTCTTTTTAATTTTCATTTATTCTCTCCTATTCAAACATAAACATTTATTTTCACTTACTTATAGGAAATTGTAGTACAATTCCTCCAGTAATTCTCTCCTGTCTTTTTTCCAAACACCTACTCTTCTGAATGGATGGTCTGTCCATTTAAGAGAACTCTTGTGTCTAGACAATAAAGGTCATAGTCTTATTAATATCTGTCTAAATGGAACACATATGGGTCTTACAAAATACTGATGACAGCACAGATGTTTACAACATTGTATGAAATAGAGTAAAATGCTGCTAGAATGATGACTCTGCATACAGTCTGACATTAGGACAGAAAATAAAAGACCAAGCAAACATCTTTGTCCTCATGATCATCTTACAACCAAAAGTACATCAGGACATTCATATATGTATGACGTACATTTTAAGTGGCATTGCAATTCACCTGTCCAGGTTATTAGACAGAGAACACCGATTAAGCCCTATCTCTATTGCATAAACAGGTGTTTCCCAAGAGGCTTTCATGGGCATATTCTGCATTTGTTTTGCATACAAAGTAAAAACAGAACACAAAACAAATTGTGACTGAGGTGAGAATCAGGACAAGTGGTAAGAGCAAAGACAAGGGCATTTCTTTTCCTTAGACACTTAAAATTTAGTAGTGTGACTGAGTGCAATCACAGCATGAGAATCATCTCCTATGGTTTCTTTCTTGACCATAGGATAATGCCTACAGCACTGGACATAATGCAAAGCAGAGAGCTGCAAAGCTGTAGCCAGGAACATACTTCCCCACAGCTTATTTGTTGCTGCAACCTCTGTTTATGAGTAGGTAAGTTTTTAGGAAATAGTGACTTTCCACTGGTTGTTTCAGCAGCACGCTGTTCATGAGAAAGGAATAGAAGTGGCTGAATTCAGGAAGGTTCTTATTCTTAGCAGCAACAGCACTGAGGTGGCAAATAGAAGCAATCAGGTCTAAAGTACAACAGCAGTTTCTTTACTCTTCTCCAAACTCTGGAACACATTGCATACCGAAAAAAAAGGGATCAACACTCAAAACTTTGAGAGATCTAAGTTTTACTAATATTGACAAATTTTGAGCACAAGATGGCTTGGCAGTTCACAGACTGGAATTACCAGCAGTCATGGCAGACTCTGCTTACTCTTCTGCTTCGGTACCACATAGAAAGCTTAACAGCAGTTGTCCGTATTGTCTACTCCTGGATAATTTCACGTTGCCAAAATTCCCAAAGAGAACACTGCCAGAATCTAGAGCACCACACAATCCAAGAGACAGGAAATCAACTGTTCACTCCCACATACATTTTGTAACAAGCTCATAAACCTGAAAAGACCACAAAAGCAGACCACAATCTATCTGGCACTTTGTGCTTTTCCCTCAAGTGCACTGGGATTCCCTGCAAGCTTATGAAAGTTGACAATATTCCCAGTCACTGTGCTGAATTAGCACAAACATCATACTCTGAAGGACTGAAATAATGAAACACAAGATTCTTGTCACCACTCTACCAATGCAGATCATCTATGACTTGCAGAAACCAGAATATTCTAGTTCTGGGCACATAATGGGCAGGATGCCCGACCATCCAGGCTAAGCAATTCTGCATATGCAGGTATACGCTTATATTTATTCTGACCAAATGAACCAAATGAGACCTCTTAAAACTTAATTTTCAATACCAGACAGAGTTCATGCTAAATAATTCCCACTGGCAAAAATAAACATTCACTGGGCATTACTTCCTTATACCTTTGTAAGCTTTGTGTTTTTGAAAACACATGCTCGAGAGGAGAAGGCAGAACAGTCTTAAGGATTATGAACTCCTAAATTTGATGCAAAAGACAGAAGTTAGAAACTGGAGCAAGTCGATTCTTAACTAGTTTTCCTCACTGTGAATCTCATAAAATTTTATTCCCCCATAGTGAACCTACATCATTTCTGAGTCAAAGCAGCATCTCTTTCAGCATAAATACCCAAATAACCATTACTGACGTACCTTTCCAGAATCAACTAGTTCTGCTATTTCATCCAAACTTGGGCCACTTGGCATGAAAAAAGCCCACCGATAATGGACTCCTTTAAGAAGATGCTGCAAGAAAGATCACAAATATAGTAACAAATCATGAGAGCAAACTGAAATGGGAACTAAAATTAATGACAGAATAGCTAGAGAAGTAACTTAAGGAAAAGACATGGAAATATGTTAATGTCCGAAAAAAAGGTCACCTAAGCAGGTGGGTGAAATGTACAGACTGGGATGTTTTGTTACCACAACAGGAGCAGGACGAATTTTGTGTCCAATTGCACAAGTCAGCTAGTAAAGAAAAACAACTACCTAGTCTCTACAACTAGAAACAGTATTAGGTGTTACATAAGAAAGAAGTGGTGCTATATGTTTATGCACACTCACAAAGGGGGTGAAATAATCCCAGCAATGTGGCATTTAGAACCTTCCACTTCAGTGTTAGTGATTATATTTTTCCATTATCATATCTGCCAAAATCATCACTGCCCAATGACAGATGGCAGCTCACATGAAAAACATTTTGGGAAGATCTCACAAGCACAAGTCAAGAGCACCTCTTCTGAGTAACTCACTAATAAAAAAGAGCCATCCTCTGCTAAAGAGAGATGATTTTTAATACATGGCATAGAATCCTCCTCATCACTGAAATATGCACACTGAGAAATATATTACATTATTTCTTCAATGCCTTTTCATTTTGTTTTTGGGCTTTACTGTGAAAGTATTTGTGCAGGACTTAGAATCTCATTAGGTCAAGTCATCCCAGGAATACCATAGCAACTGCTTGAAAAGCATTCATCTGGAGAGCAAGTACACAAGTGGAGAGAAGAGAAAGTTCTAAAAAGCCCCACTGATCAGAATGCCCCACTGGCAGAATGTTTTAAGATCCACTTATGAAAACTAGAAAAATCAGTATCACCATCCAGACACATGAACATGAAAGAGATGAAAGACTTCCTAGCCACCCTCAATCACTTTTATTACTCCCTGGTGCTGGAACAGGATGAAGAGAATTAGTCAGGGAACAACGTTTTGAGAGAAAGCCTGACCAGCCCAAAGCAAGTAGCAAAACTGCTCTCATTTCAATGAGGCAGGGATTTGCTCTGTTTACTATGAAACGCTGGCTGTCAGCAGGACTCACTAGGGAGGCCATATGGAAAAGGCCACAGCGGAAAGCACAATAAGGAATCAAAACTTCAAAGCTCCCCAAACTACCACGTACACCCAACATCACCAGCCCACCACATTTCTTTTCAGTGCAAGAAAGAAGGAAAGAATAATAGTGCATCTCAAGTATACTTAATGACATGTAAGGACAATGCACCAGCTGCCTCTACATGAGCCACATGACTAGCATCCAAGCTACAAAAGCAGTCACTAGAGTAATACAAAATATGAAAGTATATAGGATTTTGTCAAATACCTTTAGAGTTTTGGAACCAACAGTGACTCCTGTTTGTAACATGCCGTCAGCCACTCCAAGTTTGTCCATATTGATCAGGAAAGGTGTCACTAAGGTAACATATGTTGCTCCTGACCATTTCTTCAGGAGATCTAATGCCCACTTCTCAGTGGATCCACCAACATTATCTAGGATAAAATCGAATCTGCAGACATAAAGAACAGGTTTAAAGTTATGATACGGAAAAAATAATTTCACCATAATTAAGCTAATTAATAGCAGAAATTTGCTACACTTCACATTTTTACGTGTCGCTGCAATGCAAAAAAATAATCAGCCTGCAAGATAGTAGCAAGAAAGTCCCAAGATTTCAGCTAAATCCCAGCTTTACTGTACAACGGGATTTAAACTTACAGGTTATTGCCCATTCACTGTGCAGCAGACACAGACTATTTAAATAACTTAAATGGCACTTAAACTCCAAAAAGCAGACATAGATGCACAACTACATTCTCTACTTGCTTAAAGCCTTCTAGAGCTCTATCTCCTCACCCCTCCCACAGAGACCACTGGAACAGTCTTGAGGTCTGGTCCTAGCACTGAACAATATGGTATGTACATGTAAAAACTAGTCTGGACTCATGCCCTCACTAGGAACATCTCTTGTACATCACAGGTACTCACGTGAAAGTCAGTTCCAGTGGCTAAAATTACATTAACCAATTATTCTACTAATCCTTATCTCCTCACCCACTTCTCAGCTGTGACCCGATTCTCAGCTTCACTTCTAAAAGTCTTTTTTTTAACCTCCTTATTTGTTTGGGGGCCATTTTACCTCTCCTGGCAGCTCTTTCATTCACATCTACCTATTTAACGTTGAACCTAACAATGCAATGGGTCTAAAACTTTCCCCCATGGAATGGGTATATGCAGTCTCTGGCAACAAGCCAGGTTCAGCATTCCTTCTCATTATCCCAGCATGTGAGCCTGTAAAGGCTGAATAGAGCAACAGGGAGCTATGCACCTGTTCTGTTAGATGCATAACTCATTCTCATTTTCATCTGTAAGCTTCCAGCAATCTCCATGTTTCCATATATATGTACATACGCATACCTCTAATCGAAATAACCTACAAATAAGAGGGAAAATACTTTATGTAAATTAAATAGAAAAGTTCCTATGTCTGGAATGGCAGTTTTCCTGCCTCATCTTCCAAGGATGTGATTTCATGTTTAGAGTTCAGTCAATTTAACAGCTGCCAACATGAACAGATCATGAAAACTAATGCTCCTGTAAAAAGTAGTTCACTATGGGTTCTGAAGAGTCAGTACAACTGAAAAGGGGAGGGAAGTAGGAACACCCCTCTCAGTATAGCTGACTGATCAGCCTACTTGTATCATAAAACTGCACCCTAGGACACTGCTGTTGATGTCTTAACAAGGGTCACTTGCTAGAATGAATATTTAGCATTAAAGTGTTGAATTGCAAAAAGGCAAATTTAGCACTGATTGCAAACTGCAAAATCAGTTGCTGCATGTCCTGCCCATACAGTGTCAGTACCCTCGCAGTTGCCCTCAGGCCTGCTGACAATCACACTGCAGTTAAAGGGCACGTGGCTTCTTAGCAGAGTTATCAGTAAAATTCTTTCAGAGACTGAGCAGCTTCTATTTCCCCTCCCAGAAAGTTAGCTCAATCTACCTAAAAAGAGCAGTGTAAATACCATATTCAAATACAAGTCACAGTAGACTAAGTTTAAACAGATGGAAAGATTACAAAAGCAAAAAATACTTCTGTTCTAGAGAAAATTCCCAAGTTAGTTTAAACATAACTGCTGTGACAAGATAAGTGTAATTGTTTATCAGAGGCAGCTGTACTCAATGTTACAGAAGAGAAATTTACTCCCAATTGAGTTGCACAGTGGCAAGTCAATTCATTGCTTCACGACATAGTTCTCTACAAGATCAATTTACCAACCTCACACAGGATTTTGGAAACCTATTTTAATTTATTCATGCATTGCATATGCTCCAAGATCCTTGGATGGAAGCTGACAAAACTGTTCAAATCACAGTCATTGAAGAGAAGCACGTGGAAATGAGCTTGCCACCACAAGCCCAATTAACTGGCTTAGTCTTACAATGAAATCTGTGCTGGGGATACTCACTTGGCAAACTGCATTCACAAAGGGTTGTGGTGAATTTGCTTTACAAAATAATGCTTTAAAAATGGGAAAAGAAAAATAAAAATGAGCGAGTTCTGATAGACTGGAGTCAAGCAATCAAAAGACAGACAGTCTGACCACTAACTCCTTCATCTCAGTATTAAGCAACACAAACACGTACAAGGGTAATGTTTTAAGTTGCTCTTCCAGATTTCCAGATTTGTAATCAATCACATCATCCGCTCCAAGCTTTTTCACCAGTGTGCTGGCATCATGAGAACAAACTGCTGTCACATGAGCACCCCAGGCCTTCACTAGCTAAAAACAAGTATAAAAAAAAAGGAGAAGTCCAAAGATTAAAATTTAGTGAAACATTGAGAACAACTTAAAAAGCCAAAGTCTCATTATATTTATATAACAAATGAGGACCTTTAATAGGGAGTGACAGACTGTGTTCCAGTACAGAATAATCTCTCACACATCCCACAGACAAAATAATGACTGGAATTCATCAATATTTAAGGTGGTTTTGGGGACAGAGGAGTTGGTCTGAAGATAAAAGGGTGGGGTTTTTATGCCACTTAAAGATACCAGGTCTCACAACAAATAAGGCTCCAAATGAAATACTCAGTTTGCCATCTGAATCTGCCAGCTAAATGTACACTAAGAGGTACTGTCCAAGCTGCCAATCTACAAAACTGTCACCAGATCAACCACTGAATATTTTTAAATATGTCCTTTAAGTATTTCATATATCTACCTTACTGTAAATAGGTAAAATACTAGTAACAAGAAAAAGAAGTAAGTCATCTCTGATTTACCACAGGGACAATATCAGGTTATCTTATACTCCAAAAGCTATAGCAAAGTAAAGGATTTTTGCTAGTTATTTCTCTCTATTGGCATTTCATTTTTTCATTCACACTAATATTTTTTACCTTTATTCCAGATTAATTAATGTAGTTTAACCAGGATTAATCAGTTACAAATTGTAACTAGTCAGTGGCTGGTCAGCCTTTTGTACTGAAGGTAGTCACCTGCTTTATCATGGATCAGGCAAACAGCATACCACAAAAACTTCTCCTGTAAGCCTCTTTAAAACCACTGTGTTTATGGCCTAGTAGCATGGAAGGCAGTGATGCAATCACCCAACTGCTGTATTTTTTTCATGTTCTTGAGAGAAAGATGTTTCAGGATGAGACAACAGTGATTAGAATCAAAATACCCAAATTAACTGAGAGCATGAAAAGAGGATGTTCCACAACTAAGGGATCAACAAAAGAGCATATTGACTCTCCAAAATTTAGAGCTACTGGAATAGACAGACAAAAGGGCAGCAGGGCAAAGACAGTGAGGGAAAGTTAATCTAAGCCACGGCACTTAAAATACACTGCACATAAAAGCCTGGTGGCCTCCCACATCATTTGACCAGCTATAACAGTTGTAGTAGATGATACTCCATCAGTTTTTCTACTCATACACCAAGTTCTGTTTGTATTTATAGAGCAGAGCTGAGTGAAAGGTGATGAGAACAGGCTACATATTTCAAGTTACAAAAATCAGAAACTTCCTGCACCCAAATTTTGAAATGCAGTCTTAGATACAATTCCTTTCTTTGAAAGTCCCTGCTTCCTACTTTAAACTAATACAATGTAACAGATGGAAAGCAATAAATCTGAAAATATTTCCCTTTTGGAAATATTAATCAGCTTGATCAGACAGATTAATCAGTAGCTTGATATTGCTCTATTCCTTCTCTCAACTCCCTTCTGTTACTTTTTTTTCTCCACACTGAATCATTTGAAGATGCATCCTGGGTATGCTGGTTTATATTACCTGTACAGCAAATGTACCAACTCCTCCTGAAGCTCCTAATATTAATACTCTGTAAGAGAAAATTAAAATGTATTAAACAGTTTTTTAAACAAACTCTACAGTAACTATGTATTCTAATGCTCCTTATATATCTCTGACACCAAACTACTTTAAGCAAAAGATTGTATTTGTCACTAAATGTTATTCAAGAATGGTTAAATTCTTCAGATAGCTGATAATGTGCCTTAACATTGCTGATCTTATGTCCTGTGCCAAAAGCATTATCTCAGCATAGCCAAAGAGACTTAGATGCGCTTTCCACTAAATGCAAGCAGTGGAGCTGTCAGGCTATAACATTTATCACCCAAAACCCCTGTACCTGTCCTCACTTTCCCAAACATCATTGTTTAGTTTGGGACAAAGTCAGTTAAGAATGCTTTCTGTCTCCCAGACTCCGCTGTCCTATCTCCTAAAGAAAAAAATCTGATTCACCAACATTTTACACAAATTGGTCTCATCTAAGAGAAAAAATAGTTTAATATCACATTATTTAAGGAGACTGTGAACTTCAGAATATATGGAACATAATTTTCCCATACTGCATAATATTTCTCTAAAAGACAAAAATATAACGAAGTACCCTCACCATGAACAAGCTTGATTTCTATTAAATTATCTGTCTTTCTCTTTGAAAAAAGGCAGTAGAATTTTTCTAGTTCATCTCAAAAAAAATTGTAAATGCCAGGTTGTGGAAACTGCCACACAAGCAAGAAAATGAAAAATTACCAAATTATTAGCAATTGAGAGTTCATTTTAACTGAATTTATCAGTCTAAATTAAAAAAAAAAATTAATGCAAGTTTACTCATGTGAAGATCTTACTGCTAGCAGCCGAATCACTGTTCAAAAATTTCATCCAGATATTTTATTAAGTAACTAAACATTAGAAAATTGATTAGTAGAAAACCTTGTAGCTCAAGTTACAGACACTGTGTGGACTTTGGGCCTATTTGCTAATTCTAGGACAAAAGGAAGATTCGAGATGAAGTCCTGGCATAGGATTGGCAATCAAGTTTCTCACAACTTCTGTCTGCCAGGAAAATTTCAGAATCTTCAGAAGCTGGTTTAAAACATTCCTGTTTTAAATGTCAGTGTGCTGGATGTTGAATGAAATTGCTTTTTACAGTACAAAACTGTACTATACAATTTAGAGTCTCAGTTTACAAAAATTCTTTGAAGTAACCTAAGAGACTTGGCTTTGGTCACAGTATCCATTTTAAAATGCTTCCTCTTTTGTAACTGATCAGATTCTGTTCCCTCCTTTTCACTGATCCAAGCTGCAAAATTCAGATTAAGAATATGAAACCATAATGCCTGAAGCTTTTAAATCTGCCACAATGTACTTATCCACAGAACTAGGCTTCTAACAACAGATGCCTGAAGCAACATGCATATTTTTACTTCATTATACTTGAAAAGGCTCAAGGATGCTACACTCAAGATACTGGGTTAAGCCCATCTTTATCCTTAAAAACGACAGTCACAATTAAATCCTTTCAAAATAACCTTTATAAGTCACCCTTACAATTTTACTCCTTGCTTAAAAGGCATGTCTTCCACTACACATTTTGGGGAATGTTGTCATCTTAAAATGTACATTTTGCTCAAAAGATTTAGGTAACATTTTCAGTTTGGGGAGCTGCTTGGCTGGGACTTTTTTTTTATTTTCTCCTTCAATAAAAGCCCTTAAGATTCTTCAGGTAGAAATACTTTCCAGATTCAGTTTGTTCCTATGTTACGGGGCTATTTTTTACCTCAGGAAATTTTCTACCTGCACTGCCTCAGGAAAACACAGAAAGGAGAGAAAATATCGTAGAAACTACCTGTTTTCACTGCAAAGGGAAGCTAGTAGTAAACTAATAGAGTATGTGTACAAGGGAACAAACTAACAAATCATTTAACCCTACAGAGATCAAAAGAACAAAATGAACATTCGCACCCCAGGGTTTCCTCCCTTCTGACAGAGACACAACATTCACCAAGTCCCATATGAGGGACTCTAGGAGTTCAAATGATCAGGAAGTCAGCAGATCTCTCCAGATAAGCATACCATGAGATGAGAGTTTCGCCCTTCTCCCTGGGCCCTGCTTGAAACTATGGTGTGATCAGAAACTAGCATCAGAGAGCCAGGACCTGTTTCAGCTGTGTGTCCCCCCCCAGCAAAACACACATAGGGTGGGGAGTGGGTGTACAGATCAAGGACTAACATTTTCTCTGGATTATAAACAACTAACAATTTTCAGTGACTCAGGTACATGCAAAATAAAAACATATGTATTGAATAAATACATAAATTTTATATTGGCATAAAATTAATGTATTCATTGAATAAACATATCAACTTTATTTACATATAAAATTAAATTTCATCTAATTATGCCAACAAAATGTCCCCAAGAGACTTATTCCTGGATCAAGAAGTGTTTACCTTATCAGGAATTTTTAAAACCTACACTCAATTTGTACTTCTCAACAGATAAAATGACAAAATAACATACAGACATGGAAAAAATATTTTCTTGGGGTATTATACTGTTCAAATTTTCATTGTTACAATATAAACCAGGAGTGTATGTTTAATAGCTTACAGTAAAACAATCCAGCATCCCTCCCCAGCATACTTAAAAGTATAAAATATTGCCTCTATATTTATAAAAAGACCTTTACTTAACAGTATATGCAAGCACTTTCAAGAACTTCTCAAACTGTAAGGTTTGTTTTTATCATGCATTTTGTGAATACAGCAAATAAGATATTTAACAGATAGTGTTGAAGAAGCTCTCCAGGTATTCACAGCAAACTTCAAAACAACAGAGTAACTTCAAAACAACAGAGCAATTTTGAACATTTAGTACAGTATGAACATTCACTTTTAGCTCGTACAAGAATATTGACATTAATTACAGTCATAGAGAATAAAAGTTATGGAGAAACGAGTGGAATTACAGTGAAGCAGGAGGCTTCACAAACAGTGTGAGCACATTTCAGGTAACTTGTAAAAAAAAGATCTGTGAAAGCGTGTGCAGATCAGCAGATATTCCTGTTAGATCAAAGTACAGTCAGACATTGGGCTGTTAGCAAGTACTTCTGGTTAGCCCACCCTTCCACCTTAAAAGAGGCAAAGAAAACAATACACACCAGCAGAAAAATCTCATCTTTTTAAGATGTCTTAACACTGCAATAAAGTATTAGTGAAGTCACTTTCATCAAGGAATACAGCTGCTCTGTCAAAATAAGACACACTCCTGGGTGTGCATACACCCTTCTACATAGCTATTTATATACACCTGCAGGAGACAAAAAGACCAACATAAAACCACGTATGTAGGTAACTCCTCACCAAATATATTATTTAAAGGAATCAAGAAACATTGTATAGATTTTTGTATTTTTAAATTATTGTCTTGAGAGTTCAGGAATACAATTTTGCACAGCCCCTTCATATATTTTCCTACAATAAATTCTTCAGGGGGAAAAAGTACCATCACATAAGTAATTTGCTGCTAGTTTTACAGTTCAAAACGTCTAGGTAGGAATAGTATTTTATAATTACAATAATTTTTTTCTGACAGAGTACTTAAATATTTATTTGGAGCATAAAAGTAAATATTAAATGTAAAGACACTTTATAAATGCAGTTTGAATTTTACTTTTAACAATCTGAACACTTACCTGAAGATTGGAAAGAAACTTTAAACAAGGCTAGCCTATCAACATATCTTTAGATTAATTCTACTTACATGTAAAAGTTAAGATAATAAAAAAAGTCTAAATACTGAAAAATAAAAAGTAAGGCAATGTTATCTAGAATTTTACTACTAGCTGGAAGTTAATTTCAATGACGTCTCTTTGAAACTCCTTTGAATTTTGCAATTTAATTTTCTCAAAACATTGTTTATCTCTAGAACAAACAATTGCTCAGTATTTTCATGATGAAATTTACTGTGACATATCTTCTAAAGATGTGAATGAAGAATTTCAGTAGATCTAGTGTCTTTTGCAATATGTTGCATTACAAAGTACCAGCCAAGATAAGAGGAGGGTCAGGCATCTAGACTCCTACTGCCCAATAATTACTTTACGACCTAAATTTTTGGTACAGCATAGTAAGTTTAATTATTATTTTTTCAACTCTAGTATTTTTACTTCTGCCCTTATTTCCATTCTGAAGGTCTTGCTATCTATTTACTCAAACATCTAAAGGTCAAAATAACTGCAAAGTTCAATTATCAGAAGAAAAATGGTATTTGCTCAAATCTTTCAATGCATTTTTCCTCATCTGCCACTGTCAGATTAAAAGGCTGATAAACAAAGCCAATTTTTCTCTTTGATTGGCTGGTTGTCTTGCATGTTCTCCTCTTCTTGTCTGCATTCCTGACTTCATCAAAGTTCTGGCCTGCAGGTCAAATACTACAGGTCACCTACTCATTTTCCTCTAAAATGCTGGAAAACCAGTCTGTTCCAAATGGCCCCCGCATGCAGAAAGTGAGTGAACCATATCTCTGTGATTGAGAGGGCTTTTTGTGAGTTGCCAAATAACTGAGAGGATATTACATTTGGCTAACTGTCCCAACAGGACAGGCAAACAGAAAGGCAAAGTCCCTATAAATTTCTAGAGATAACATCCTTAAATTCTCTATATAGTCTGTACATTAGATATACATTGGATTATCATAGAATGGCCTGGGTTGGAAGGGACCTCAAAGATCATCTAGTTCCAAATCAACCCCCTATTGTGGACAGGGACACCTTTCACTAAACCAGGCTGCCCAGAACTCCATCCAACCTGGCCTTACACACTTCCAGGAATGGGGCATCCACAACTTCTCTGGGCATTTCCTACCTTTATACAGTCACTACATAGAGGAAGTGAGCAGCAAGTGATTCAGTACACACTTCAGTTATGGACCTCATCTGAGCCTCCCTTAAAGAAGCCTCTCTCAGCAGCTGGGTAGGTTGAACTAACATCTTCAGGCATCTGTCTTTGTGAATGTCAGGGTGTAACAGTCTTCATCACTGCTGGACATGTCTTAGAAGCAGCTCATCAATATAAAAATGAACAACTTTAATTTTAGCACCAAAATTATTTACTTACCTTTTCCCACTACAATTACTTTTGTTCAGTCCTCCTACTTGGTTAAGTGCAGACCATGCAGTGAGACCAACATATGGCAAGGCAGCAGCTTCTATGTGACTGAGACACTTTGGCTTAAAAGACACCTGAAATAAAATCATATGTAAGTCACACAGCAGATCCTATGAGGCACTGAAATACTTAAGTTAGCTTTACTGAATTGCAGATTGTGTACTGCACTTTTTCAACCATCTTCATAACTAGCTGGAGTACAAATGAATCCGAGCACTAAGAAATGAACAGTTACTTAGACACTCAAGAAGAAAAATGCCAGTCTTTACAACTTTGGGGGTTCGTCTGGTAGCCACAGTTTTTAAAGTTTACCTCGTTTCCACTAGCTACCACAAACTCTGACAGAGTGCCCTGTTTCCATGGAGGAATTGCTGCCCACACCTAAAACCAAACAGAAAACAAATATCAATTTTTTTAACTTTGCACACGATTGTATGTACACAGAAAAGCTTCCTTCCTTAAAAATATCTTTTTTCCAATTTGCAGAATGTCTTCATTGTTTATCAGAAACCAGTTTTAGCTTAACCATCACAAAACTGATGACTGTGTGACTGTACCACTGCACTATGTATAACACATAATTTTCCAAAACCCCCAAACTAGTCCCATACCAGGAAAGCCCAGATTATAGGGGTGGGGGTGGTGCAGAATCAGAATCTGCTATACTAAAACTGCTGAAATTGGAAAGCAACCGATGAAGGTGAAAGCAAATAGTATTTGTGTCGGGACTCATGAAGTGGTTTTTGAGTTAAGCCAAAGTTTCTATCCTAAATTACTCATGAAAAAAACAACTAATCCCTTCCTGTCATAATTCTATCTTTGGTGAAAAAGGAAGCAACATTTTAAGTGTGTACTTAAAAATAAATAAATTCCACTCTTGCTACCAATGAAATGGGCCAAAAACTAAAAAACAGAAGGGTAATTAACTTGCAGAAGCAAGTCTCTGGAAGACCATATTTTTCAGACTAAAAAATGAAGGGAAGAAAGCATTCTAGGAATTTATTGCTAGATAGGCCTCATTAAGAGTGCAACAATATTAAAGAAAATAAAGAGGAAAATGAAAGCTGAACATCTTATAATATATTTTAACTATACATGTTAGAAAAAAAAAAGAGATTGGTAGTATCACCTCATCTCCAGGTTTGAAATAAGACACACTCAGTCCACATTCCATAACAACACCAGAGACATCTCGACCAAGTGTCAGTGGAAATTCAGTCTCCTCGGTTTTGATTTTCAGGGGATCTCGCTTCATATTTAAGGCGGTTGCACCATAACCACCTGCAAAACACGAAATTAACCATGACATACCATACTGAGTTTTCATTTATTAACTGGACAATTCCAATTAGAAAGCATTGTCCGTACAAAATGTGCCTCAATTCTGTTATAACTCAAGCATGCAAAAAATCTGCAATATTTTGTATTTTTACAGATTTAATAAATAAGGAGCAAACCTCATTCTGGCTTATTTATCCATGAGATGACTCTCCGTTATAAAAATATTTAGCATGTGATAACACTGTCAGAAATTCTAAGTCCACTTAAAATACTGGAAATGGCCTATTTTCCAATAGCATCACGTAGCTAGAAATCTAAAAGAACTCCAAGCTTTCCATCTGTCTTTCCAAATAGAGTACTGTAAAAAGCAACATGAACATCATTGTAAAAAAATATTACAGCACATCTCCTAAAATGAGTAATCTGAACTTCTATTCAGTAAGTAACACATAAATGCTTTGAAGTCTCAGAATTACCCATCTAATAACTATGCTCAGCCTAAAAGAAGTCTGCATTGAGGCACATACACCCATTCAAGGATGTGGACAAGTCTGCCTAGGTGGCCTATCATGATAGAAAACGTCTCAATACTGAAAAGAAACAAAAACAAAAGCAGGCAGCCTGAAAGAAGGATGAAAACATAGTTTCTTTCAAATATTTTTATAACTGACTCAAAATACTACTTGCAGCCCCCCAGTTCAAGTGGGTCATTTAACAGAAATCCTCAGGTAGCAAATGTCTCATAATGAAAGCCCCAACTATATACAAAGATTTTTTTGAATGCATTTATTAGAGACTCAAAACACAGATTACAGCTCTGTCAGCAGGCTTCCTAAAGATATATTTGCATATTCTACTGAATCTGATTTGATATGTAAGATCACTTCTCAACATGAAATATAAGGTATTCTACTACCACAACTTCCTTCTGTTTTGAACATTGAAATTGCGGAAAAAAATCTGATTAAATGTTTCAAATACAAAGAGCCGGACAGGAAAAGATACAGATTTCCTGGGCGAGATGACAGCAGGTACTCAGATGCCAATTCAGGATGGGCATGGCAATATACAACAGGGGGACAGTAGTAGGTCACACATGTTGACTTGACCAACTTTGACCTTCAGCCTCATTCACCGCAAAGAGACAGGAAAATCCAGCTCCTCTCAGGGGGAACGCTGGATGGGCAAGTCTCCTGGCCAGGAGAGTAGCACCACCCAGACGGTGGGGAGAGGGGAAGAGACTTGGAGAGAAACCATGGTTATGCTACTGACAGAAGGATAATGGCTTGTGAGGCGCAAGCCTGCAGGGCACCACAGCTGGTCACTCGATTAAAGCTTACCCCAGCAACACACACACACTCTCCTCAGTGGATTTTTGTATCATTCTTCCCTAAGAACTTGAAAAGAACTTTTCGTACCGTTCTTCCCTGAGAACCTGACAAAAGTTAAGTTTCCAGGAGGCGGCGGTGTCCCACGGGGCTCGGGGCAACACGTGCTTTTGAGGCAGCCCCCGGACACTGTCCAGACGGGTGTGTGCCGGGGAAGGACGGTGCTCAGGTCCCACTCCGCGCGCCGGGGGCCATGGGAGCCGCAGCCCCAGCACAGTCCCTGCCAGCCCGGCAGCCCGGCCAAGAGCGCCCGGGGTCGGCACTTACTTCTCATGCTGAGGTCGATGGGGTTCAGGCTCGCAGCGTGAACCCTAATGATGACCTCGTTCGGGAAGTGTATGATGGGGAACACCATGTCCCTGGTGAAGCGCAGCACCTCGTTACTGCCGTACCGGTCTATGACCCAGCTGGGCATGGCGCTCCAAGCCCGCGGAGAGGCGCGGAGCCCACGAGCCCGCGGCCGCCTGCCCGCCCAGCGCAGCGCCCGCCAGCCCGCCGCCCCCCGCGACAGCATGGTCGGGGCAGCCAGGATGGGCCGCGGGACCGGCACCGGGACCGGGACCGGGACCGGGAGGCGCCTCTCCCGCTCCCCTGCGCGCTCAGCCCCGGCGGCACCGCAGCCAATGGGCGGCCGCCTTCTTGACGGACCTGCCAATGGCGCCGCTGCGTGTTGCGGCAAGATGGCGGCGTGCGGCCGGCGCGCTGGGAAAAGGGTCGTGACGATCGGGCGGGCGTGAGGAGGCGGCGGGGTACGGGCAGTCATGTTGCGCGCCTCTCTCCGCCAGGTGAGGGGGGATAGTCCGCCCGGCGGGGGGGTGCCGAGGCGTGGGGAGGAGGTGCTGAGGAGCGGGGCAGGCTGAAGAGCGGGGCAGGCTCACCCAGGTGACCCGGGTCTCCTCGCGCCCCGTTCTCCGGGGCGACGGGTCTCTTGGGAGCACTCCGTGAGCTCCTTTCCTCAGCGGGGATCGCACTTTATCCCCGTACCGCCCCTGCGCCGGCTCTGTCACCTGTCTGCCCTGAAAGGGGGGTTGCGCTTTTGTTGGAAATTACGTAACTTTCCTAAAATATTAATTAGTGGTAGCAGGTGGCTAGGTTCCGGTTTTTTCCTTACACGCTGTTGTTGGTTTGATCTTTAAATCACCGAAGCTTTGAGTTTCTCTGGACTAGCTCTGATATGCTTCAATAAAAAAAGCTTGAGGGAATTGAAGGTTGGTCATCTGGGATCTTAAATTTATGATCCTTCTAAGACATGTTGGAGTAACCAGAAGACAGAGGGCATTAACAAAGTCGGAGACTCTCTGTCTTGAGCAAGAATGATAAGTGAAGCGAAGAATACGGACCAAAGTAGCCGGTAACAGATAGAATACTAATTAAATTAAGAGAATTGTGTAATTTAGAACCAATGAATGTTCATTTCTTTTTTTTGCTAAAGTGTATAAATACATGTGAATAGTCTTGAAAGGGACATATGTGGCTGGGATGATTCGCTAAGTCTCTCTGGCCAGAATAAAGAAATGCCTGGCTCACTAGCACTTAAAAGGTGGTGTTGGAGTGTTTTCTTTCTTCCCAACTATTTTCGGTGACACTTTCAGGTGTCAGCAGCGTTGAAGGAAGGTCGTGTCACTCCCACGGAGCTCTGCCAGCAATGCCTGTCGCTCATCAAAGGCACCAAGTTTCTTAATGCCTATATTACCATAGCAGAAGAAAACGCTTTGAAGCAGGCTGAAGCATCAGAGGAAAGATACAAAAGAGGTGTGTCTCTGTAACTCATATCAGTCCTTAAAAGGGTGCTGCGGAGGAGCTCTTTGTGTTAGATGAAGGACCTTTGCTGTGTCTGTGCTGCTTGTTTGACTACTGGGGGATGAGAGCTGTGGTTGAGGTTTCTGTGAGTGTACACTTGGCACTCAGGAGAGTATTTAGTTCAGAAATGAGAGGCAAAACCTGGACCAAATGAGGCACTGCAGGTTAAACAGGCTCTGTGCCTCTCTGACAGCACTGCTACTGGGCGCCTCTTTCTTCCCTCAGCAGGTTATTTTGGATGTGTAGCCAGCAGCAGGTACCACAAACAGGCAGATGCAGTGGTCCTTCACAGGCCCTGTTGATGGGGGTAGGCAAACACCTGGCTCAGCCTATCAGGTTTTTAATTAAGAAGGCAAATTAAAATAAAGCAGCTTCGTTAATTGCAATTATTAATTGGTGAACAGAACAGCTTTCAGTTCTGTTATCTGCAGCATTTAGAGGCTGACCATCCTCATTTTCCTTTGCATTTCAAAAAAGACAGGAAAGGTAAATTTTCACGTAATAGGGTACCTTTTCCCTTCCTGGGTGACACTTGCTGCCCTCTAGCAGCTTAAGACATTTTTGATTCCTGACATAGGCCTTTCAAATTTTTTTATTTTTTTTTTTTTCTGGCTGATTGATAATCAGTCACTTAGGAAAGATTTACTCTGCTTTAGTAATTTTTTAGATGATCTCTGCTGTGTATGGCAAGTAGGCAGAGTTTATGGCTCCCAGCCTAGTGATGGATTTAGCAGCACCTATGGCTGAAATAAGCACTGCGTGGTCACATTGGAAGAGCTATGCACACCTGTGGGATAGCTAACGTCTATGGAAGCAGCTGCCTGTCTTGCAGGCTTAGGCAAATCTGCAGAGCTCTTAGACACATCTGCAGAGCCAGGTCTGGTCTGGGCAGAATGAATGCTCAATGCCAGAGTTGGAATGGAAGATGGTTCTTGGAAATGTAACAGACAACCATCAAATGCCAAGTGAATAGCACTCTTGCTTCCAAAAACCACCCACAGGGACATGTAAACTAAATTGTAATTGATGAGAAAGCTATACATATAGCACACTTTGCTTTAATCTGTGTTGTCTTTGCAATCATTCCTAATGCAGGTCAGCCGCTGGGTGTTCTAGATGGCATTCCTGTTGCAGTAAAAGACAACTTTAATACAGCTGGCATTGAGACAACATGTGCATCAAACATGCTAAGAGGTATGGTAAAGCTTTTAAAGTAAAATCAGATCTCCTTTCAGAACTTTTGCTCTTTAGACGGTTTATGGAGAGGGGTCTAAATATCTAAATATTTTCAAAAAATGAGCTGGACTCATTTGTGGAAATACACTTAGCAAATTTCACCGGCCAAGTTCATCTGGTATCACAGATGCATCTTTTTATTCTTCTAAGGACATTATCTCACTACATGCTTTTAACAACACAGTTTTTATTATAACATATATACTAAAATAGAATTGTTCTAAAATTCACGTTTTGCTTCACATTACTTTTAGGTCTAGAGGACAGCAGTCAGTACTGTGCTGCCTAGCAAAATCCAAAGACAGTCCTTTTTTTGTTGTTGTTCTGTTGATAATTGTTGACTTAAGTAGTTTTTTCATATGGCTCTAGGAAGACTAGCCATTAGCAATCCCGACATACAAACATGTTGTATAATGCTTTTTTTTTTAATTTCCTAAACTCATTGTTTCTATTAACGTCATGAACATTTTCAAGGCATTACAGTGCTTTTTTATTGTAAAAGCAAAAGTAGAAAATATTACTTATATCTATTTTATTCTGCATAAAGTAAAACTCTATAAAGTTTTGTGGAAGATAACAGAAGTAAATTAGCAGAATCCTAATCTGATTATGGGACTTTTAGTAGCAGTAGAAACAAAACATGACTTGGCTATTTCAAAAAGTGTTATATTACCTGAGATGCTTTTCTTTAAAGCACATTATCAGACCTCTTGTGATTGTTTGCAGTGAGTATTAGGAGTGATGTCCTTGTTCCTGTTGAAGGTGGGGGTGGAGAAACCCCTGTCAATATTTGCAAGATTAGTTGCTTATTACCTGAGATCTCATGTCACTGTCATGATTCTCATCCTATGTTATGTGAGGTCTAAGTGGCAAAGGGTGCACATGTTTGACCACAGTATAGCCAGTTAGTATTTCACCCTGTGGTTAACCATATGCTCCTTTATCTCATGGTAATGGGAGATAATTTAGCATAGATTAGCAGTTTCCTGTAAAGAGCTGTTTCTCATTTCTTCTCATTTTAGACAGTTCCTGCAAATTCGCTGAATGCAGTAATTTACTACCCTTGTGGTGTCTTGTTTATGTGAAGTCTTAGCTCCACACTCTAGGCATGTATAATCCAGAATTACTGGATTGTAATTTGTGGAGGAAAAGAAATGATGTTGCAAACTAAACAGCGTTTGGTTTACTTTTGTTAAATTTTGAAAATTATTCATTTTACCTTGAAGCAAAACGTTGTCACTGTGAACTGGCAGTTCTTATGCACAGGTAATGACAATTCTGGAATGTTCAGAGTGGCTACTTGTAAAAATAATTTGTATCTCATAAATCACTCAATTGTTCTGATTGTTTTCAGGTTATATTTCTCCTTACAATGCTACAGTAGTTCAGAAATTACTGGATCAGGGAGCTGTGCTTTTAGGCAAAACAAACCTAGATGAATTTGCAATGGGGTGAGTGTTTATTATTTTTAATGTGTGATTGTACATAAAAAGGAATACACACCATCTGTTCCAGTGTACCTGTAATCCTTAATTCCTGTTTCTGTGAGGCTGGACAATAATGAATACTTACCTGTGAAGAGTATATAGAGTTGCATGAACTTCTCCCTGAGCATTTATACTGTTGTGTAAATGATTCAGATGCTGAGGTTTATGAACATAGTGTTCAACTGTAGCTGTACTTGAGAGGGAGGAAGTGGTCCAGCCTTTGCAGAAGGCCAAGGATAAGCAGCCTTCTTCCAGATCCAGTAGTGTGTTTGTAGAATTGGTTACAACACAGTTATTTGTTGCCTTTTTCTCCCTCCTTGCTGGTAGTTTTTGCCCATAGCTAATTATTATCATGCCCCCAGTGGCAGCCACTGCCTCTGCCAGTCAGCCACTGCAGTAATTAGTATGAGTAGTCCCTGATTTGCTGCAAAAAGGCTAATTAGAGCAACACTTTTAAGTTACCTACCCTAATGCTGGTGACTTTTTGTCAGGAGCACATTGCAAAATGCTCTTAAAAATTGATTCTCCAGCAAATCAGTGAAGGCAACCAAACTGTAGCAGGGAACAGAATCAGGCCATTAGGGATGAGTATCTTTGTCACACCAACTGCTGGGTCTGGAAGGGAATATCTGGAACTTAGTTACCTGTGAGAAACAATTAAATGCTGTGTTTTGGTTTTATTTTTATTTTGCTTAAACTGAAGACAGAGGTTTGATTGGGAATTCATATGGATGGGGTGGAAATACTTTGACTCTATTGTTTTGAATAAAGCAATTTCTATGTAAAAGAGATATTCCTCAGGAAGAGCAGGCAAAAAGCACGGCAAAAATCTGATTATGCAATATTGCAACTTGTCTAAGCTCATTAAAGCACAGGATTCTCCTGAAAAGGCTTATCCCAACACTGACTTCTCATTTCTGATCTGAGTGTTTGCATGGTCTCTTATGCTAATACCAGCATAGCTGCACCATGAGCTTGATCAGGGAGCGGATCCAGCTCTGAAGTAATGATGTCTCAATGAGGTTAGTTCTCAACTGCTGTAATCTGCCTGCTCTGTCTGATGATTTGGCTAGTAACATGGGCACCTTGGAGTCGGGGAACATGAGGTGGAGGTTGTGAGGAAGGAGGCAAGTACCCTCTGCCCCTGTTTCTGGTAGCAGTTCACACTTAAGTGACCACGAGGTGACTGAAGCCAGTTTCTGAGAAGCCAGTCTACTGCTCTGAACCAGGGACTCATGGCCTCAGCAGAGGGCTACAGAGTGAGTAACAGTGTGTCATTTACGGAGAAGAGCTTGTTCCTGCTGTTGTGGAGCTTGTTCCCCACCGCTAGCAGAATGGTTTTCCCCACGACTGTGGTCTTGCATCGAATGCAAGGGTAGAAAAACAGAATGCCTTTGTTTTGAAGCAGATGTGCACCTTTACTTTTACATAGCTTAAATCAGTTTTATATCTTTGTGATTATGTTCTTTTGTGTTGAAATTGAATTTGCTAGAATGAAGGATGAGGAATTGGATGAAAAAAGAATAAAATTGGTAAATACTCTGTGTCATCTGTCACTTCTGTCTGTATTTGTCCTTTCTGTCTTAGATCTGGGAGTACGGATGGAGTATTTGGACCAGTCAGAAATCCCTGGAGTTATTCAAAACAATACAAGGAAAAATCTGTCCCAAAATCCCATTCTGAGGACAAAGAGTCTAACTGGGTAATAACAGGAGGGAGCTCAGGAGGCAGCGCGGCTGCTGTGTCGTCTTTCACGTGTTTTGCGTAAGAGGCTTTTAGAATTGTTTTTCAATAAATGTCTCAAAATATGTTAGAAGGTCTTATAATTGTAGTTTTCTCATAAGCTAGTATGAAATGGGAGGGTTATTGGCACTGGCATGCAAGATTTTATTTCAGCATCCCTAGGTTATTTGTGGCATGTCATGAAGCCAGAACTAATCCATGCAGGCGAATTTAGGCTTATTCACTTCAAGCATTATTCAGTGTACTGATATGACCACTTTGCACTGTGTGACATATAATAGTAAAGGAGTGACAGTTTTATTCTTATTCCCACATAATCTCTTAAAAGTCTTACGAGGTTTGTGACACATTCTCTTCCTTAGTAAGTGTCTTACACAAACGTGCTTAAAATGTAATTCAGCAAATTAGGAGATCCCTTAATTTGTAACAGTGTAATAATCGCTCCTCCCCTCCTTTGTTTTTATAGCATAGTTACATAATAATACATGAGCTTTGGGATTTAAAAGCTGTCAAATCTCTGATTTAACAAAAGGGTACACAGTACTTACTACACAGATACTTAAAAACTTGTCTGTTTCAGTGTTTGAGGTTTTTTTGGCAGGTATGTGTTTTGGGTTGTTTCGTGGGTATTTTTCCTAAAGGTAGCTGGATTTTTTTTTTTAATGGTAATTATTAACTGTATGGAATAGCAACACGCTATTTAGCAAATCAGTTGTCTATACTATCTTCCCCATCTGACCGTTAAAAGAAAACTGATCCTTAAAATTTTACACTTTGCATTTTATGAAATTTCTAGAACTACGTTTGAGCATGTTTTATAGAATATTATTTCAAGTGTACTCTTATTTGGAAGGTGTTTGAGAATGCTCTTTAATTACTTTGTCCTTGTTTACCCATAGACTACATGACAATCATCTATTTTATTGTTAAAATTTTTTTGCTAATGTTGATTACTTTTTTTAGCTTTTTTAATTATTTTTTTTAAATTATACATCTCATTGCCCTTTGCTAGGATGTAGTCTACTCAACATTTTACTACTGTTGAAACTGAACTTGGTGCAGCCATTCCCAAGAACTGCTGGTCCTTGCCATGATCCTGATAGGTCTGGCACCTTTTCTTACATTGCTGGCTGTACTGAACTCCCATTTTGCGCTGCTCAGCACGTTGTCAGATCGGGGAGATTTTTTGTCCATCTATTTTATAGCCTATAACCTATTGTATATTCACTCTGTTAATGCCTTTCAAGCATTGGGAACACTGCCAGTCTTTGTCTTTTCAATTTGAGTTTTGGATGTACAAAAATGCTACAAAATTGAGGATGTTTTATATCAACACATACGCTTTGAAAAAAGTTCCACTTCAGCAAAGTCAATTGAATTGGTTCAGCCATTTCAGAAACAGATGCCTATGGGAAAAGTCATATACTCACTTCAGTAAAAATTGTACCTACTTCTTTAGTTTAATTTGGTTTTGGCAAATATTTGAATGAAACCTGCTCTATTTTTTTAATGGTGCTTGAGTTAAATTTACTAAAAACAAGAGAAGAGTGTGTTTCATTTTAATATGAATTTCCAATTCCATTACAGTTTTTGAAATAAAAATTTCAATTTAGAAAGAAGAAGGTTTCACCTGTGAACAAAAAAGGAAGTCAAATCCAAAAAATAATAAAAAAACACCGCATCCTATTTGTACCTAAGCTATTGTAAACTGGGAGTTCTGATGCTATGCTTTGTAGGTTTGGAAACAGGAAAAATGTCCTAGACTTTCCAAAGTATGCCTTCTTGTTAGGGATAAGAAGTGTCACTATTCATTTTTATAGTGGAAGATGCTGATTCATAGTGCATTGGCTATTGAGTAACTAAGACGTCAGTGTTGAAAATTGTGCTCTAGATCACATGAGATGTATCTTTTGGAGTCCACAGTATTGGAACAGATCAACAGAGAAGGCAGAAGAAGGTATTTGGGGCCATCTTCAGATGGTCTGAATTCTACCTATTTGGCTCTACTTTGTGAAGAGACTTGGGCTCTCCTGATGGCTAATTCAGAGACCCTGATAAAAATCAAAGAACAGATAAAAAATAGAATAGGGAACAGACTGAAATTTAGGCTGTGTGTTTATGACTTCTAATCTGGAGGAATTCACAGAGTTTTAACGCCATGCATCTTAAAGCCACACGTTCTTATTATTTGGAAATGTTCTGAATTATTTTACTAATGATAATCCTTTTAAAACCATAGAGCCTTAGGGTCAGACACAGGAGGATCTACCCGAAACCCTGCTGCTCACTGTGGTGTAGTAGGTTTAAAGCCAACATATGGACTGATCTCTCGCCATGGTCTCATTCCTCTAGTGAACTCCATGGATGTGCCAGGAATCCTAACCAGATGTGTGGATGACGCAGCAGTTGTGTTAGGTATTACTTTGTCATTTGTCTTTGTTTACAGCATTGTCTCAAAACAAACTGAATTCTGCGTAACTAATGTGCATTTTCCTTTTCTTCATATGTCATGTCGTATTTCAGGTTCACTTGCTGGACATGATCCTAAAGACTCTACCACAATTCAGGACAACTTTAAGCCATTTGAACTACCCAATTTGACTGATGTCAGCAAGCTCTCAATAGGAATTCCCAAGGTAACATTTAAATCCTGTCAAGAGTTGTGGACAGGAACAACAAATAGGACACCTAAAAAAAAATATTTGTGTCTTGCCCACCACCTCCCAATCTCTCATGATTTAAAACTGTGAAGACAATACAGGCAGCTCCTGGAAAAAAGCAGTATTTGTTCTGTTGCCTTTTACGGCAATTTGGAGTAAGCATATGCTAACGTGTCATCTAAAACATTTTGTCATCATTGTGGGAAGCACTGTCGGGAACGTCAGGGGAAATGGGGAACTTCAGTTCTTGTTTCTCTCTGTTGCTCTTTCATTAGTAACCTCTGTAACCTCAAACAAGTTGCTCTTGGTGCCTTCTCACACAGTGAGGTTGGTACTGGTTTGTGCAGTGCTTTGAGATACTTGTCTAAATGGCACTGTGTTAATACAAAGCAGAATTTTAAAGGCAATTGAATGGCACAAGGAGCTGCGACTTGCAGAGGATGGAAAGAGAGCTGTAATCTGGCATCGGTTGTATGCAATTGAATTATGTTTGTAACTATAGGGGTCCTTACATTTTAGGAACAATATTTGGGACTCCAGCCTATTTTTAATTTAATAAAGGCTCTTCCTTCAAAGTGACAATGTGAATAACATCTACGGGTTTGATTCTCAGCTATTGAACCTGTGCTAGAACAGACATACCCAAAGATTTAATTAGGTAAGCAGGGATGTCCACTGACCAATTATTCAGGATCTGTGAAGTGCAAAAATTATATACCTAGAAAATGAATTAGCTGCATACTGTTTAGATTTTGATAAATCTAAAATGGTGGTATTGATTAATTATTTATAACCTTTGGACAGATGTTTTCTGCTGCTACAGATTGTCCTGAACAGATGCATGCATACATGAAACATGAGTCATAGCTACTCAGAAATCAGACAGTACTATGCCTCTTTTTGTGGGTTAGAACTGAAGCGAAAATAGAGAATTTTAATGGAGTATCTTTAACTTAGCTCTTTAACAGCAATGTAGCTTATTTAAGTCTTCTCCCAGCTCCTTGATTGTAGTTACTCTTTGGTGGGGGTTGCCTGCTCTGTTTCACTGAGGCGTGTCAGTTGCCACTGATACATCGTGGCCATAATTTCTTTTTATCTTTCCTACTCACAGCAACCCTAGTTTCAGGATTTCGACCTGATGAATTTCTACTTGTGACTGCAGAGCAGTTCAGTACAGTCTCAGTGAATAGATAAATAAGGGAATAACTGGGTAATTTGTCCTTCAGTAGAAACTGCTGAAATTCCATGATTGTGATATGTAGGTTGATCCTACCAAGATGAACATAATACTCTTAAGAAGACTGAATCCTGTTAATTTAATACTGCTTGGTTGTATAATATTTAGTAGATGCAAAGAGCTTTTAATAAGTACTTTAAGTCATATTGTGGTAAGATAATGGTTTCAATGTATTTTTAGCAAGGATTATTTGCATTTTGGTCTCTAGTAGAAGTAAACCAGCATGTAAAATCACTCCCCTTCTTGTTTTTCCTCTAAGGAATATCATGTACCAGGGCTGTCTGGTGAAATTCTGGCTCTCTGGTCAAAGGCTGCTGACCTCTTTCAGAATGCAGGTGCTAAAGTGGTTGAAGTGAGTCTACCACACACTCGTTACTCAATTGTCTGCTATCACGTGCTGTGCACAGCAGAAGTGGCATCAAATATGGCCAGGTTTGATGGACTGGAATATGGTAAGGCCTTTGAAAAAACTTTTTTCTGAGACAGTAGAAACTTTGCTGGATGCCATGAAAAAGTGTTAGTTTTTATAGATGTACTTTTCATGGTTCTATGCCTGGTGTTATTTCTCCGCAATGGAATAGAGCAAAAAACCTGGTCCAGATAAAAATATGTGAGTAATTGCATATTTTAATATATTTCACTACTACTAGACATGTGAGTGGGCTCAAAATCTGGTTTAGTATTTCTCTAATAAAACAGGAATGTGTTTTGTTGTTTTTCCAGAATAGTAGCGTGTCAGACGGCAGCAAACAGTGGCCTATTAGATCACTATGTATAACATTATCTAATGTTCTAATGTTGTTAAATCTTAAGGACTACAAGAAGTATTAATATCCAAAATGCTTTTTCTTTTCAGGACACCGTTCTGATATGAACGAGTCCACAGAAAGTATGTATGCTGCAACGCGACGAGAGGGTTTTAATGATGTTGTAAGAGGAAGAATTCTATCAGGAAACTATTTCTTGTTGAAACAGTAAGCAGAACCTCTTGAAATTCAAATTTGCCAAGTTGGCAGATTTTTAAGTAAATGGTTCATCGTGACATGGAAAAAAAATTATTCTTAACTAGTGGCTCCTTGCATTTTTATTATTGCTTTAGCTATACAATATGTAGTGAACTGTTAATAATAAATGAAAATGTTTTCCCTGAGTTTTAACAGTGAGCCTCCTAAATTAAATAAGTAAAACAACTTAGTGATAGATTTTTCCCTACCGGAGTATTATTGGCTTCCATTAGTTAAATTAAGCAAAAATCTCTACCCTGTGCTATGACATTGAAATCATACTGAAGCCATTACTGTTGTTGTGTTAAAAGTTCTGTAGTTGTCGATCTCATTAAAACTGCACAGAAAAACTGCTAGTACATTCTAGCACGGTCTTCTAGAGAAAGCCAAAGATACGTCAATTAAATTAACTGTAGCTCTTTGCCTCAGTGTGTAGGGAAAGAGAGTCTCTGGCAGAGGTACTGAACTGATGTCTTTACAGAAGATAGGGTTTTATCCAGCTCACAAATAGAAGCTGGTCTGTGGATCTGTTTTACATTTTTAGCTTTCAATACTTACCAACAGGCCCAAATTGTGTTAGTAAAAGTGCTGTTTTTCTCTTTCTGAATTTGTTCAGATACTAACAAAAATATTAATCCTGTAATCAGTCTCTGTAGTGCACTTGCTTTGAAGGAGCTCTGTCAGCATGAGTATTCATCAGATGTGACTTCTTAATTGCTCTCAGAGACAGGAATGTTGTCAGTTAATCTGTAACAACCAGCTTTTATGGAATGACGATATTCCTGCCAAGGGTGCTCCTTCTGCTTACGACTGCCCAGATCAGCTTTCCTAAGGCTGCTTTAAAATTCACATAGTTAACTCTTTGGTGAAGGAATATACAATTGGCTCCCATTGAGATTGAACAGGAGAGTTGCGTTCCTGTCCACAGTAAATTACTTTTGAAGAGCACAGGGTTCAGAAAGCATTCTTAGAATAAGTAGTAAGGAAAACCCATCTGTGTCTCCTGCAAGTGTTGCCTTTTACAATTAATATTTATCTTGCTTTTGAAATCTTTAAAATAACTAAGTGATTGTTCAGGAAGTTCTGTTTAACATCTTTAGAGATGACATGGACAAGGGGATCGAGTCCTCCCTCAGCAAGTTTGCAGATGACACCAAGCTGGGTGGGAGTGTTGATCTGCTGGAGGGTAGGACAGCTTTGCAGAGGGATCTGGACAAACTGGATCAATGGGCCAAGTCCAACTGTAAGAGGTTCAACAAGGCCGAGTGCTGGGTCCTGCCCTTGGCTCCCAACAACCCCCTGCAGTGCTACAGGCTGAGGGAAGAGTGGCTGGAAAGCTGCTTGGTGGAAAAGGACCTGGTAGTGCTGGTCAACAGCAGCTGAACATGAGCCAGCAGTGTGCCCAGGTGGCCAAGAAAACCAATGGCATCCTGGCTTGTGTCAGGAATAGTGTGGCCAGCAGGACAAGGGCAGTGATTTTTCCCTTGTACTTTGCACTGGTGAGGCCACACCACGAATCCTGTGTTCAGTTTTGGGCCCCTCACTACAATAAGGACATCGAGGTGCTGGAGTGAGTCCAGAGGAGGGCAATGGAGCTGGTGAAGGATCTGGAGCACAAGTCTTACAAGAAGTTGAGGAGGGAGCTGGGGTTGTTTAGCCTGGAGAAAAGGAGGGACCTTGTCACTCTCTCTACAACTACCTGAAAGGAGGTTGTAGCAAGGTGGGGATCAGTCTCTTCTCCAGGTAACAAGTGAAAGGACAAGAGGAGACAACCCTGTGTTGCACCAGGGGAGATCTAGATTGGATATTAGGAAAAATTTCTTCCCTAAAAGAGTTGTCAAGCATTGGAACAGGCTGCCCAGTGAAGTAGTGGAGTCGCCATCTCTGGAGATATTTAAAAGATGTGTGGGTGTGGCACTTAGGGACTTTCTGCAGTTAACAGCTAGGCTGATTTCACAAATTATTGTAGAAGATCTAATTCCCATGATATAACTACTTAACTTAAATCTGCTGTTTATTATTGATTATAACCATTTTCATTGCTTTTTTTTCAGAATCTTAAATCTTTAGATTAATAAGTAGCATTTGGGCAGTTCTTTTATTTATAAACACTGTCATGTAGCAGTTGTTAACACATCCTTATCTTTTTTTTTTCCCCTTTTTTCCTCCTTTTTCCTTTTTCTTCCTCTTTTTTTTCTTCCTTCCCCCCCTTTCTTCCCCCCCTCTTTCCCCCCCTTCTCCCCCCTCTTTCCTCCCCTTCTCCCCCCTCTTTCCTCCCCTTCTCCCCCCTCTTTCCCCCCCTTCTCCCCCCTCTTTCCCCCCCTTCTCCCCCCTCTTCTCCCCCTTCTCCCCCTTCTCCCCCTTCTCCCCCTTCTCCCCCTTCTCCCCCTTCTCCCCCTTCTCCCCCTTCTCCCCCTTCTCCCCCTTCTCCCCCTTCTCCCCCCTCTTCTCCCCCTTCTCCCCCCTTCCCCCTTTCCTTCCCTTTTCCCCCCTTTTCCCCCCTTTTCCCCCCTTTTCCCCCCTTTTCCCCCCTTTTCCCCCCTTTTCCCCCCTTTTCCCCCCTTTTCCCCCCTTTTCCCCACTTCCCCCCCACTTCCCCCCCACTTCCCCCCCACTTCCCCCCCACTTCCCCCCCACTTCCCCCCCACTTCCCCCCCACTTCCCCCCCACTTCCCCCCCACTTCTCCCCCACTTCCCCCCCACTTCCCCCCATTTGCCCCCCTTTTCCCCCCCTATTTCCCCCCCATTTCCCCCCCTTTTGCCCCCCTTTTCCCTCCTTTTGCCCTCCCTTTCGCCCCCCTTTTCCCTCTCTTTTCTACCCTTTTGTCCCCCCCCTTTTCCCCCCCTCTCCTCCCCCTTTTTCTCATCTTTCTTTCCTCCTTTCATTCCACTTTTTCTGTTTTCTTTTTTTCTTGTTTTACTTCCTCCTCCTCTTTTTTTCTAATTTTTTTCCTTTCCCAAGTAGTTGTGGGTTTAGATGGCAGTTACTTTTGAAATTGAACTTTCCTGAATTTGAGGATTCCACATTTACCAGTTCTGCATATGAAGTTAGAAGAAACAATAGACATAAAGGTGGCTAATGTATTTCTGCTTCAGAGTTGTGTAAAGATAGAAATCCACATGTTTATGTGAGGGACAAAAAAAAAGGGTTAGGGAAAAATAAGGTCTTTATAGTATTCTATAGAGAATTATACTACAAACACATACATAGTTTTAAGTCCATTTAGAATCCTCCACCAATGATGGGACTTTTTCATATGCTTCAGGTATCTTGCTGGATTGAATCCTAAATGATTACTTCCTATTTTTCAGGCCTGTTTAGTTCTTTATTGTTTCTAGGTTTTGCTGTGCTGCCCTGCAGTGAAATTAGGTTGGGTATCAGGAAAAGGTTTTTCACCAAGAGGGTGGTTGAGCACTGGAATGGGCTCCCCAGGGAAGTGGTCACAGCATCAAGCCTGACAGAGTTCAAGAAGCATTTAGACAACACTTTCAGACACATTTTTGGATTGTCCTGTGTGGGGCCAGGAGTTGGACTAGATAATCCTAAGGGTCCCTTCCAGCTCAGGATATTCTGATTCTATGAAATTTAATATACAGTTTAGTTTCCAAATGGTCATAAAAGTATTGTTTTGATTTTGTAACGGTTGTTTTGATTTGTAAGGGTTTTGTTTTCCCTTCACTTTTCTTTAGCTGAATGCCCTCATCTCTTCCTTCTCTGACAACTTTGCTGCTATGAGAGCATAAACACCATGTATGGTGTCTAAGCATACATATCAAAAACTTAAGTACCAGTGTGAGTCAAAATTTTATCCAGAAGGAATACTGGGCTTGTCTTTTCTACAGTACCTAAGAAATTAGGTTCCATATTTTAGGAATTAAAGTGTCATGCCCTCATGTCCATATTTCTTTCTAGGAACTATGAGAAGTACTTTGTCAAGGCACAGAAAGTCAGACGTCTCATTGCCAATGACTTTGTGAAGGTTTTCAGGAGCGGTGTTGATGTTTTACTCACTCCTACCACTCTGAGTGATGCAGCACCATATAAGGAATTCATCAAAGAAGACAACAGAACCCGCAGCACACAAAATGACATCCTGACACAGGCTGCAAACATGGCTGGTGAGAAGGGACAGGAATTAAACTATGTTTTCCTCTTCCTAGTAATTTTTAATGTCTGGTCCCTTTAGCTATTTCACCTCTTCTTTAGAATCAAGATATTTCACTCCCATGTTGTAATTCTTACAGTGATAACCAAGTGTAAGGATGGTTTATTAAATGCTTGAAAATGTAAGACTAGGTTTTAAAGTGAGGCACTCTGGAGCTGAGTGTGGGCTGCAGGTGAGATGAATCCATTCAAGTTCTGGAGACAAAACTTGAATCTCTTTCTAAGGAGAACTGATTATCTTTTCAGAGATGATGGCTCCTTAAATCAGTCTAACTAATTTCTTGTGATCACCTAGCAGTATCCTTAGTTCATTGACTCAAATTATTTTAGCTAGTCGTTCTCCACTACATAATTTTTCTTCTGGTTCTCTTAGAATTGTTACAAAAATTACTCCAACTACTGTTTAATAGTAAGTCTTTGTATGTGTATCTTTTTTTCCTTCAGGACTGCCAGCCATAAATGTTCCTACAGCTCTTTCAGAGAGAGGCTTGCCAGTTGGGCTTCAGTTCATAGGACGTTCATTCCAGGAGCAGCAGCTTCTCACAGTAGCCAAATGGTTTGAAAAACAAGTACAATTCCCAATGATCCAGCTAGAAGAAGTAAAGGGGCATGACCATGATGTTTTTCAGCATAAGAAATCTGCTTCTTTTTCATAACACAGGGCTTGCTAGTCAGCTAAAGCAAGAAAGCTGTGGGGATGGTCTAAAGATGTATTCTTGCAGTTAATTATCCTTTGCAGAAATAATAATCTGTTTTAAGAAGACCTTATGCAATAATGCAGGATTGGAATCACGACACCTTGGTACTCTGTAATTAAGGCAAAGTGAATCATTAAGTAAACATGTTTATGTTATTAAGAACCATTTTTAAATGATATTAAAACCACCAAGTTGAAATTATGTCTCTTATGCCTGTGGAACTGATTTTTTTTCCATCCCCAGAGTGCGTGTAAGGTATCTGGCCCATTAAAGAACTAACCTGAGCTTTTGTGTGAAAATTTCATGGTTGTCAAAGGGTTTGGTTTCCTTCTGGAGTGTAGACTTTTGTAATGGCAACAACCAGACAAGCTTTGTTGGAGCAAATGTAGTAAGGATCTGTTCACCAAGAGTTAAATACAAAAGGAAACAAGGGAATAACAAAGAATCATAGCATCGTTTAGGTTGGAAAAGACTTTTAAGATCATTGAGTCCAACCCAGCACTGCACAGTCCACCACTCAGCCGTGTCCCTAGTGCCACATCTACACATCTTTTGTGTGATGCTTATTAAGGTCACTGTGAGAAAACTAAATCAGGCCTGCATTTAGATCCCTATTTTATCAAAATTTCAAGATGTGGAAATATTAGTTCATTTAAAAACATAACAATATTCCCTACTTCTAGCTAACTCTCATGCAGGAGGTGAAAATAACCTCCAGGTTTACAAATCATGCAGATTACTCTGGTTACATCCATGTAAAAATGATGAATTCCAGATTTCTTCTGGGAAAAGATGCCTAGTGGTCTTGAGTAGTTGTTTTCCTCTTTCTTCATCACTGTTCTTTATAATCAGCACTTGAAATTAATACTTACTAAGAAAGAGATCATCTCAGTGTAACTCTCCATAAGAATACTACTACCTATTCCTTCATGGGCAGTCATTCAACACAATAGTAATTTGAACTGAATTTCCAAACGATCAAGTTGTAGACTGGAAGACTTACTAAACAGCTAATAACCTGTTTTGAATGTTGCAGTTTCCATTTCTTGAAAGTTAGAAAAATATGAAGGACGAAGCTTGTGGATTTGTTTTTTGCATCAGATTCATTTTCAGTTGTAGTCTACAGCATGCACAGGTGTAAATAGTGTAGGGTGGGGAAAATGACTGAGATATGGTCCCATATGGAAACATATGGAATCTTCCTGAATTATGTCTTGTCATAGCCTATATTGCCACCCATATAAAACAATAACAACCTTATTTCTAAAAATTGCACAATTGGTGAATTTTCCATACCCCAAGGTGAGTTATATCACACAATTAAAAATCCTACATGACAAAAATTCTAAAAGTGAAATTAAATTCTTCAACACTGAAGATCAAGATACAGCCTGTTTTCAGCCTGATTCTGTCTGAATTTTTCCACAGAACAGTCTTCAGGGAAATTGCTTTTCTGCCAGTGGGTGATGATGAATTGAAGATCTCAACAGACTTTTTTCACTGCTGTCTTGTTCAGTAATTTAGATATGCTGTAATCATGCATCTTGTCTTATAGCAGCTTGCTGACCAGAGCTCTTGGTGAGGTTATCCATTATCCAAGTTGATATACATGGATATATACTTGCAGTAGCTGCTCTTTGATCTGTAGTCACGTCCCAAACCAAGACCTACCACTTGCTGTTTCTGAAAGTAAGTCAGTGTCTTTTTCTCAGAGTTTGAGATAAAATTGTGGCTGTGGAGAGCATTCCTGGATGGACATGGAGCAGCTTGGAGTGTTACCGACAAAAGAGAACAAGCAGAGAATTGTGCTTATGCTTGGCAGTCTTTCTCTTAAAACTTCTCTGATACAAAGAGAAATCTGATGGAAAAACTGGATCAAGGCAAAGATCCCACTCCATGTTTCCCAAGCAGCTAGAGGAGGGGTAGGTGAAGGGGAACTGTTCCTATATCTGAACTACTTTTTCTTAAAGCAGGGCTCTGATTTCATTCTCCAGAATCCTCTAAACAGGCATTCAGATGATAAAAGCAATTGATTGCTCTGAGACAGGTCCTTCAGAGTTTTTTCTCCTGGCAGATTTCTGAACGTACAATAACTGCAGTGAAATACACAGTGGAGAAGGTACAAAGCAGACAAACAGACATCCATTCTGCATGGTCTTTCTGTTAGTAGTTGAGACCCATCTTTGAATTAAAGATAGTAGAGGCTCGAAAACCAAACTCCCGGGTAAATACTTAAATTTCTGGGCTATCAGATTTCAAAGCAGCCCCAACAACAGTTCTACCCTGCTCCCACTCCTAGCTGGTTTGCATTTTTGGGGACCATATGCTTAATGCTCTTTCTTCCCTTATTTTTCTAAGGCTGGAACTTCACCAAACCCGAGGTAAGAACTTAGGAACCAGCATAGTCAAGCAGCTTCAGGATGTAAGCAAGAGTTCCTTATGTTGTGCAAGAGAATAGCTAAGAGACTTCTGCTGTTTGCATATTAGAAAAACTGTTCAAAGTAGTTCACTCTCAGCCCCTCAGCAGTTCCTGAAGGAGCTTAACACCCCAGCTTACCTGTAAGTGTAAGTGGTTGTGAGGGGTATATTAGAGCAGAGCTTTGTGCAGCTGCTCCCAGTTCACGGTTACGTCTCTGGAGTTATGAACAGAAAAGTTTCTATGCCAGATAATTAGACTCTTAAAACTCCTTGTTATAGGAATTCCAAGGAGCAGGAAGGTCTGGGTATAAAAAAAAACCAAAAAAACAAAAAACAAGAAACAAAAAACAAAAAAACAAACAAAAAAAAAAAAAAAACACCAAAAAAAAAACAAACAAACAAAAAAAAAACCAAACAAAAAACCCACCTGCCTATACGCACATTTTATACAGCTGCCTTGAAAAACGATTCACTGAAATAATAGAGTTGGAAGTTTCATGACACAAGCAGCACGAGCCACAGCAGGGGGTAAGGTGTAACCTTAGCACACAGTGAGCCCAGATAATTCCAGTGTTTCCTGGAAGGAAACAAAAGCTAGAGCTTTAGCAAACAAGCAATCTGCTCTTAAGGGCAAATTGTTTTTTCTTCAGGTAATGAGAAACTGTAAGAACATTGTACAGTGGAAAAGTAATTTTTGAGAAGAAAATTATCAAGAGGTTTTGCTTAAGATGATTTTAAATGCAATTGCAATTTGATATTGCAGTTGATGTGGTTTCCACATACATGTTTTTCCCTCAACCTCCTTAAGGGCACTCAAAATAAGGAGAAATTCAAAGCAGAATTTAACCTGACTGCTGCTACTTCTCTATTCCCCCATTTCTCAGTTTTTAGGCATTAGGCACTTGTAGTAACTGCAACTTCATTGTAGCTTCTCCTTACATAGTGCTGGTCACTTCTCCATTACTTTTATGATTCACCTAGGAACTAATCTATCTGTAAAGCTGCAATAGGGAATGGGCTTTGTAGCCTAGTTGGGGTGTCCCACGGGCCTTCCCCTCAGCTCTGCCCCCCAGAATACTGAGAGCAGTACCACTGGACTCGCATACAGATGGGCAACTGAAAAGGAAGGAAGGGGTGTGCACAGCATATCTAAAAATCTCTGCTGGGGTTACATGGCAGTCATACTTCATGTTAAATTGATGCCCATAATGCCACCAGAGAGGGCAAGGAAATCAGCAAAAAAGTCAGAGAAGCAAAAGAGGTTTATCTAATTTTGTTATTTTTCAGTCTGTCTCTAAAATAAAAAAGGAGATATTCGGTTACAGGAATGTTGGAAAGAGGCAGCAAATGAAAAATACTCCCAAGCTTCTTAATTAGCTCACCACACCTTCGATTTACTAATGTCCAGACGCAATTAAGCAATTCCATGCTAACCTTCTTTCGTAAGCAGAAGAAAGGATTTTTTTCCCACCCAGCACAGGCATCTTCATGTACTCACTGTTGAACAGCAATGAAAGGTGTCTTTAGATCAGGGGAGCAGGGCACTCAGGGAAAGCAGCAGGAACCCATCCAGGGGGCTTTGCCAGGCCCTGAGTAGCATTTTATAGCCCATGCTATGGTCTGATACCCACACAATAAGGGTCTAAGTGCTGTAGAGAGTCACAAGCCAATGCTGTGGCACAATATGTGATGAAATGGACTTCAAAGAGCTGGGAACTGAATCTTTTTCAGCTAAAGAGACTGTTCTTTGTGTCACAGCCCGTGGTGTATGGATTTGTGTGTCCTGCCTTGCTGCACTGATTGTGACATATGGTGCACATGTTGCTGTCGTGTGTCAGCTCAGACTCCTGGGGCAGCAGCAGAGACTCCCGGGTTAGAGGCCTCTTTTCAGGGGATGGCGCATTACGGTGGGAGAGGAAAGGGGCTTGGAGTTACAGGGCAGAGGACAGACTGTCTGGAAGGCAGGAGTGTGTAAGAGGCTGTGATAAGGGGGAGGGGGCAGAGGTAGTAGGTGATCAGTACTGGCTGGCATCAACTGGGCACTTGCCTGTACTGTGAAGCGGGGCAGCTGCTATCTGCTAACATCAATCCAAAAGGGGAGACAAATGCCTGCACTGCAGCGTATGGAATAAAAGCCCTAGGCACTTCACTGTGCCACCCAGGAGGGGACGTTTCAGCTTGGGAAGTGACACGGAGAAGCACAGAAAGGTTGTCTAGGCAAGCTTGAAACACTAGGAGATAAAAAAACACACAAAAGAGGGGAAGTATTAAGTGTCATAGAAGCTGGTAACTCACTTGAGAAGCCAGAGACTTGCAAGAGGAAGATTGAAGAGATAAAGGACATGGGTTTGAGGAAGCACAGAGAATCACAGAATATTCTGAGGTGGACGGGATCCACAAGGATCATTGGAAGTATTCTGATGAAGGAGTGGCCCTGACTTCACGTTCCTAAGTTGCATTCTTTGAAGGTGGGTAGCTCTGAGAACAGAGAGTCTGCTTGATTTAGTCCAAGACCAGAGCATTTAAGACTTGCATTTGCAAGCTTTTAGTGCCAAAGTGAGTGCTACTCAGGCACATACAGTACCTGGCACAGATACACAAAATACATGCTTAACAAAGACCAAAACCAAAACATGTTATTAATGAAATACTTCAGGAAGCTTAGCAACACACTGCAAAAGGGACCTTGTGGGCTTGATTTCTCTTCATAGATAACTATTTCATAGTCATGTCCATAAACTTATGAAAATCTGTCTAAGGAGTATTTTTGATTTCTTCCTCCTATTAATATTCCAGAATCTTTTGTTTAGAAACTTAAACTATGGCCAAGCCCCCCCCACACCTATTTGCTCAAGGCATTGTTGTTCTTTTGTTTAAATATGCCTTCTCACTCCTTGTGTTTAATTCACTCTCGTATTGATAGAGTACAGTTGCATTGTTCCTTAGCCTTTATTCTGCTCAAACAGTTTACTCCTGTGTATTAGAGTGCCCTGTGCTAATCTCTGTAGCCGTTCACCGCACCTGCTCCAGCTGAATCCACGTCTTCCAACATAGGTGACAAGTATTGTAAATGGAATTCCAGGTGCAGTTTTACAAGTGCAACACCATTAATATTTCCCTGTCACTCCTGAAAAATTCTTCTGCAGAACGCTCTGGAATCACACTTGTGTTTTACTGAGCCACATTACACCATACCAATAGCTCAGAGCCAATTTATGATTAACCAATGCACTCAGGGCTTGCTCTGCCTCTTTTGCTTTCAATGGATAAGCATTTCCCGTACGAGCTGGAGCTCATTATTAAGCCTCTAGGTTCATGACCCTGCACTCCTTCTCGTCACTGCTATTCAAATTATCGGAGTTTTCCAGTTTTTCCTGTAGAGTCCAACTCTCCACTGTTTTGACGGTAACTCTCAGTTTCGTGTCATCAGAAACAAAGAATGTGTCCTTCAAATAACTTTCCTTATCACCATAGCTTTACCCTCATTGCAATCATTTTCCAAGCCATTGCTGCTAATGGAATTAGAGCAAAATAAAATCCAGTTTCTCCTGTATGGCTTCTGTAAGCCTCACCTGTGCCTTGATGAATCGTGATGATGCACCCGTCTATTGACAACAGCAAATACAGGTTGAGGAGCTGCAGCCAGCCTTAACAAAAACTTGGAGGTTTGGCCCTCGCTCTAATCCACGATTGGCTTGCTTGGAAAGCTGAAAACAAACAGAGGCCCATTGCAATAAACACTGTGCAAGGATATCAAGAAAAGAACTTGCCCCTGAAAAGAGCTTGCATCTATTGTGCATCTATCCAAAACCCCCATAAAAACCCCAACAAAAAAGCCACCCTAGGATAATGAGCTATTGTATCCACAGCACTGGAAACGCAAGAGCCTGAATGATCCACTCTCAATTGTGAACAATGGAAACACGCTGAATCACTAAAACCAAACCTTCAATAGGCAAAATGCAGCCTTGTCACTAAGACAAACTGCTAGTAACAACAATGAGGCTTGGAACAGCTTGTATGGAGCCCAACTGGCTCTCATACTTCAGCTGAAGTTCATCCAAAGTTGAACAGGGAGGTCTCCAGATGGTCACTGCAACTGGGGTTAGACGGAGGTGCCATTATGTTACCTTCTTGTTCATACACAAAGTGTAGAATTTTGTTCAGTGATGAAAATTAAGACTTAACCCAGAGGAGTGGACAGGACAAGCCGTGAAGGAAAATGGCATCACTTACACTGGGAAGATACTACTTTAAAAGGATATTCTAGTCATAGCACTTTGACAATTATTAACTTGAAAAACAGGGGGGCAAAAGTACAATTGTGTTTCAAAGTTTGTGCTGTGCTTTTTTCTCACAGCATGTAAAATAAAGGTATTTTATGTAAAACAATTTCTTTTAGAGAAGAAAACATCTAACTTCACAGTATTTAAACAGATAAAAACCAAAATTCTCTATCGAAGCCCCAGTCAGGGATGCAACAGGCAGAGGGACGTCCACATCGCTGAACTGAGCTGTAAGCTACATTTCCTTCCAGGTCTTCCATTTAGGGTTATATTTGTGTCTGTTCCCTGTGCTTTACAACCACACTGACAATATGGACTTTGCCAATACAGCCTGCCTCAGGGAGAGCACAAAATACCTCAAAAATTCCTTCAGGGAGAAGCATCATCTCTGAGTCAATCTGCCTGCTCCCAGGGACACCAGATTGCCTGCTTGCAGACAAGTGGAGGTGGGAAAGCGCTGGACTCCACTTGCTTGGTTACAGAACAAGTCAGAGAATATATTTAGGAGGAATAACTGTCCCTGAGAGGACTGTCCATTACAATAGGGCAAAGACTGTCTTTGGGAGATTTGAGGGCAGACCTGGTGCCTCCCCAGAAGTGTTGGCTTCCAAGGGCTCAAGGAGAAATTTGTGTTTCTTCATTTCTCATGCCAGTCTTGAATCTTAAACTGATCACAAGGTTCTCAGAGCACTCTTAGTAGCATGTACATGGTGAGTGCGAGGAACATATAAAAGCCACAAGGGTTATGTGAAACACTGACTATGCAGTTAAAGCGATAACATATCCCAAAGTCTGCCACAGAGAACGTGCTTAAACATTCTCAGATGGGAACAAATGCATCTCTGCTCATTCCTGTTTGATTTGAGTCGTAAAGCACCCATCTGACAGAATCACCCTCTAAGCCAAGAAAAAACATTCACCCTGTGTTGTAACCAACACTGCTGCACCTCTTTGCCATGAGACCATCTCACCTAAGGGCGGCCCAGCAGGACCACAGCACATTCTGTCAGAAGGGACTTCCTCACAGAGCAAGCAAAGAAGCTGTACTATCTTCAGCCAAAGAGAGGGGAGATTACACCTCCTAGTATCTCTCTTGGGGGAGGAACTCAGTGAAACACACTATTAAACAAAAATACTCTTTGTTTTGTACCCAGATTATATACTGAGACATTGCAGGTGCCAAGTGTATTTCTCCCACTCTGCATGTTTTGCTTGAAAATCAAATTCCCCTTTTCTAGTACATACCACAGGAGGGAAGGGTGGTAGTGGGGAGTTTGTAACATGCCTTAAGAAATGAGGGGAGGCAAATGGAATACCAAAGGAGGAAATAATTTTTGCAAGCAAGTCAGCAAAATATTCTAATACGTTTGGTCTTCAAGCACAGTTACATTTACAAACAGCCTGATGAAAGGAAGGTGTGTTGCTCCAGTTCCACTACCTCAGCAAGACTGGATTGGAGCAATGAAGGATTGGGACTAGATCTAACATGCTTTGAACCTGGTAAAAATCAGGCTTCAGCTGAACCTGCACTGAACTAGCACCCTAACTGAAAATAAAGAAGATAATTTTTCTCTTTCTGCATTGAAAGTGAGACCCTAAGACAAATTATGGCATAGAAGAACTTTAGGAAACTACTGCTCTTCTCTGCGCAACCTTTGCACTTGTTGTGTAGAGCATTTCTGAATCCTGCTCTTCATCACCTCTAAATTTATTTCATTCAGAATCAAGATTTCCTAATGCATCTGACTGACAAACATAGAAATCATTGATTGATCAGAGATGATGCAGGAAATCCTTCAAAACTGATTCTGCTTGGTGTAAACGGAATGGTCATGCTGTTGTCAAGAAGAGACATCAGCAAATACAGTAATGCATTCTTTACACTGAAAGCATGGTCATTTCCTAAACCACTGGCAGTGGCTTTTATGACCAAACTCACTAAACAAACATCGCATTTCCATGCAGTCTAGTACTACCAGACTGAGCGTGCTATTGAATTAACAACATTTTGAAACCCTTTTAGGGCATATTTCAATCTTACTAAAGATATGAGAATTTAACTCATCTCAAGCTTCTTTTCTTACAACCAGAAATTGCTGTCATTGCTCTAAGTATCAGTACAATGTATGGGTAGGGGAGAAGAAGACTAAATACCACTTATTCTATTGATCTATTTCATTTTAAAGTCTTTTTTCTAGGACCTGCTGCAATCACTAACCTTTTTCTGTAATTACCGCTAAAGAACATTGACAAGAAACAGTCCTGAAAAATTATGAACTCTCTGAAGATGACATCTGAGAATGAGCTTAATTATTCATGAATAGCCTTTGCAGATATCTAACTGTTTCTATAAGGCTAACATTGACAGGTCCCTACTCACATGCCACTTTCATAACATCTGACATATTTTTCTATTTTCACTAAGTTAATCTTTTCTGATAGGTAGGATGGACTGATTTTCCCTGCTTTACATGGAAGACCAGGTGTGTAGAGAAACTGAAGATATAATTTTCAAACTGATCTTTTTCAGAAATGACTTAGCTCTTTACCCATGGCACTACTTCAGAAAGCTTGGTCAGCCCTCAAAGTTGAGGTTGCCTTCCAGGAGCCTGATGAAACATTACAAGGACAAGGCCAGTACTCAGACACTGCACTTGCATCACTTTGTAATAAATAATATTTCTTAGTATTTTGCTGAAAGAGGCTGCATTTATTTTAGTGTTCTATGCTGTTTTCGTATCACTCCCACTTTCTACACAAATGTCAAATACCATCCAAGTAAAAAAAAAAAAATCAGTCTACAAATTTAAATATACAATGGTAACATTATAATATTTATCAGCCACCTCTTATAACAACATTACAAAGCTCTCAAGTTAGTTTGATTGGAAGCACTTTTCTATCAATTTGTTGACACTCGTTAGTTGTTTTCAAATTGTTATCAGTCCAGTACTCCCATCATGGTTTCTGCTATTTTTCCTATGACTAAGATCCAACAGACTTATAGTTGGCAGTGCCCACTGAAATCCTAATGGGTCTAACAGGTTAGCTTCCTTTCTTTCTTCCTAGGGGCTTCCCCAGTGGCCACAACAACACTCACCACTACAATCTCTCGGCCGCACTCTGTTTCCTGGAGCAAATCTATGCATTTTCAAATGTTTAGGTACAATTCAGCAATCTTTGGATTTATTACCAGTGGGGAAGATAAAGGGTCATATGACATGGCTATGACATCTCTCTGCTTTGTATCTATAGATATCCTTAAATCTCTTCTCTGCTGTTAGTGAGCCAATGGCACTGGTGGGTGACCAGGAGCATAGCTGGGCTGAGAAGCGAAGGTGGATTTTTATTCTTAAGAAAGCTTAGGGCTCAAGTGTTTAATATCTTATCCCACTCCATGTATTTAGTATCTTACCCTATGGAAAGAGCTGTATCCACTTTTCCAGTTAGAATTTTATGTCTTATATTTGTCACTCTCAGCCTCCCCATTCTTCCACTCATTTTATATTCACAGAGAGAAGGATTATTGTTTTAACAGTTCCCTCTCAGCCAGGATGTTGTTGTTTTTCTTGAAAGCAATGAATCCATATTCTTTCCCAGTTATGGCTTATTAGGTAACCTGTAAAATAGTCTTAGACATTTTACAATTAAAATTTACACTTTTTCCCCCAACTGGATTGCTTTCCACTTTGTGAAATTGTATCAGCTAAAGCTACTAATTTGCATTTTGTTTGCCTAACACTAATTTTCAGTACTGTGGTACCTCCCCTCTGCTGATGCAAAAGTCTAGTCTGGACTTTCCCTAATACCTGGAGCAATCATTTTTAAGAAAAAAAATTAAGGATGTTATTTAGTGATTCTGAAGATGCTTCAGTGCTGGCAGCATGAAACTGCCAGCATATGGCATTTGGATTAACATCTCCCACAAAAACTGTAACTTTCTTTTTTCTCCTATACATTATAGATAGTAACTGAGAGAGCCAGTCACCCATTCCCCATAAAAAGTAGGGGTTTATTTCTCTCACAGAGAGAAACTCCTACTCCACTTTGTACTTTTCACAGTCAGAAACCAGTCCATGAGATAATTTCTTTGCCATTTGTCACTAGTAAATTAATTAATCATGCTTTTTTTTTTTTTTGGTCATAATGTACCATTTCTCATCGCCTTCTGTCCACTAAACCTTTCTTAAGAGATTATAACCAGTGATTTAAAGATTTCAGTCACCAGAAAAATTCCCATCAAGTTCCAGCAATGCCATCTCTTTTGAATTTATGCTCATAAATGAGCAATTCCGGTTCCTCTATTTATTATCTAAGACCCTTTCATTGGCTTAAGCAGCTTTCTCCTTACCATGGCCTTGGGCATGTGAGTTGGTTTTATTCACCACAGCATAGCTTGGGGTTAAATAGATGCTCATTTTTTTCCTGACAGTCCCTTTCTCACAGAGGCAGAAGCAGGCAGATTTTCCCCCAGCAGGCTCAGAGGCTGTCTGCTCACCAGGAAACCTCCAAGAAGGGGAACCTCCCCAACCTCCCTTCTACCCTGCAGCCAAAGGCAGGAGACATTAAACAAATTTATGCCTGCTACCTTTCTTCAGCATGGACAAGTGAGTTCTGTCATTACTCTGGTTAATACTTGACTGTGTGCTGCTTTGCCTACCTCCCCCCCCTTAAAAACAAAACAAAACAAAAAAAATCTTGCTCCTAGAGTAGTTCTTGCAGCTCAGAGGAGGGTAGACAGGAATGAACTTTTAAAGCGAAAATAATTTTTTGTGTGTATCCATATCCTTGCTCTTAACTGTCATTCTTTTTAGGGAATGTTACATTAAAAATATCAGAGGGCAGCTAAAGGTTGAAGGTTTTTTTATTCCACATAAATTCAGGCATTAATGATGCAGTCCTGTCTTTGATTTCTAGTACGATCCCAAATTTCATCAGGATGGTTATTCTGCATAAGTAATCAAAACTACAGAAGCCCATTCTTGAAATCCATGCTGTGTCTTACTAGAGAGGTATTGGACACCAAATGAGAATGGCTTTAGCACTCTCCTGTTAATGTCTTGTAAAATGGTCCTTTTATAGGATATGCTTTAAAACAGGACCAATTATTCTTACAGATTGCAATATAAATCGTAGTGTAATTAGTACTTAACAGCAATAATGAAAGTGAGAAAAATAGTGAAATAAATTTATTCTAAGTAATTGCATTTCCACCTATTTATTTAAAATCTGCCACTTTTGGATCTTGTCATCTTGCCAATGCTGTAGCACAATGTTCCGCTACTAGCCCCTTTGTACAGCTTTGTAGAATAGCTGCAGTATTCCCTGACTCTTAGAACAGAAGTGGTTCCTTCCTAATCCAAATCTCCTAATGGCTCAACATTTTGTGCTGAGAGATCTTACATCTTCTTGGGAGATCAAATAAGCAACTTTTCAGTTGAGTGTCCTAAAGGAACTATTGTCTATACAGCCACTTTAAAAGCCAGAACTTTTTTTCCTCCCACGTCTGAACCGTTTTCTTACTCAGGAGATGTTTATTGCATTCTCTGTAACCACTTCTTACTCGGTTTGCTTAGCCCAATACAAACCTCACAGTTAATGGCCTCCTCATTATTTCAACTGCCTAGAGAAACTCGATTTAATTCAAGACCAATACCACTGCAAGGCTATTGTAGCTCTAAAATATTTCATCGTCAGTCTATTGGAAGAAAAGAAAAAGAAATAAATTTTTTAAAAGTGTGGAAAATAGCCACCAAGAACAAAGGTACAGGCTGTGTTAACCAGCATGGCTGAATGACATCCAGGATTTTATATTTTTCCATTAGTGCTCCATGGAGCTCAGTGTTCCCCCAGTCCTCAAAAATTTTAGGGGCTTGGTTTTGGTTTTGGATCTATATCTCCAAATCCATGGCTATGAAAACATGAAACAACTGCAAATCACTACAGCGTTAATACCCAAATTTGGCAGGCAGACTAAATCAATCATGTTTGGAAAGCGTAAATTGCCTCATGCATTTCAATGGGTTCCCTGGTCACTGTACACAATTATTTGGATAATGAGCTTTTTTAGCTGTTTCACCAATGATTGTGTTACTAAAATATATTCATTTCTGAATGCCAGTTGCTTTCTAGCCAGTGGTCAAAACCTTTCAGATTCATCCTTCACAATTCCTGTGGCATATTGGTGAACTGGCAATACAGACATTTTATATAGCATGAAACCCAGATACTGCATAAAACACTGAATATACAGGGAAAACAAATGTATGAACATATTATTCACAACCGCACAAAACTTAGCAATTTTCAGAGTGGCTGTTTGGACTTTCCAGTCTGCCCTGGAGACCTCATCTCATGGCAACTGGGAGCATTGTTGCAACCTTCAGATCCCACTTGTCACCAAACATCCAGGTGTACATGCCTTGTGTAAACTGATCTGTCAGCAAAAGAAATTATCAGCTTTACATTGCAATGGAAAATCTTACACTTTTTTCTGCTGCGTAGGAGTAGACATGGAGAACCAAGACTTGTTTGCAAAGTCGCATGTTGGTAATATGTGGCAGGATGAACTTTATTTTAAAGCCAAACCGAGTTGAGAAGCATTCAATTGTTTTAGTTAATGTGGTTTACGTTTGGGGTTTTTTGTTTGAGTTTGTTTGATTTGGTTTTTGGGTTTTTTTGTGGGTTTTTTCTTGTTTGTTTTTTTTTTTTTTTTTAATACAACAATCCACTGCAGGACTTGTTACCTGTTTTACATAAGTTTGTGTGTATTTCTTTTTCCGCATGGGAACTGCTGTGTCTTGTAGAGCACCTATACAGTTGTAGTAACCACGTAGTAACCATGTCTGTATCTGCAGTTGTGCAAGGGGCAGACAATCTGGGAAAAGGCCCAAGTACCCGAAATGTTCTGGTTTTTTTCCGGTACACTGGTTGCTCTAACAAGGGCTACTACTTTTCTTTGCAAACCTTACTTGCTTTATATTGTAACCACTTTAATGAGATCGTACCACTTTATCTACCTGACAGGCCATAGCAGAATAAGCTGTGCTCTGTAGGCATGTTCCAAGGAGCATGAAAGGTGAAACCAGAATAGGTGGCTGCATTTTGGAGCTGCATTTTAAGCAACAGCTATTCCCTGCTTCCTTCATGGCCAGCTCACGGGCAAGGTAGTTTCTTTCCTAAAATTTTAATGTTTTTCAAAGAGCTGCTCTGATCAGCCTGCCTTGTCCACACCCTTTACCACAGTTACCAGGGAGTGCTCATGTGAGGAAACCTACTGGCACAAGTAGTGGGGATGTAACCAGTTCCCAGCAGCCTCCATGGAGGCTGTTCCTGAACCAGAATCATGGTTATTGGGAATTAATTACTCTATTGACAAGCAAAGAGCTCATCACTTAGCAACTACACGTGCACTGTAAGGAAGTATTTTCCCTGAATCTGACTCTGAATCTCCCAGGCCCACTCAGCTCCATGTTCAGAGATCAGACCTGCCCAACAGTTGCAGCTCTACACTCCTCTCCCAGCACGGCTGATATCCCTGGCAGCAGCACTGTGCCACAGCCTCTTGTTGCCTCACTGCAGCATCGCTCATCACTGAGCCCCAGGTCCTTTGCCAGGAGAGCAGACATACCAGCCTGTGCCTCCTCATCGCATTCTCCCATAAGTGATCAGTTGTGCAAGCATTTTTGCCCTTCCAGATCAAATAACCTGACCCAAGGTGTCTCACATGATGGGACACAGGGAAATTGAGAAGTCCGAATTGCTATGGTGTCACCTTTCTAAAGGGAAGCACCTGAACCAACAACATTTTTATGCTTTTCAAGCCTGGGGACTTTCATTTTTTGATCATCCCCCAGAAAAAAAATGCAGTAGAACTGTTCTTCACAGAAACAAACTGAGGACAAAAGACACTGACACCCAAACAGAAATATTAATATTGAGACTATACATATATGATTTGGCTGAAGCAGCAGAAGGAGAAGGTCTAACTGAAAATACCATGTAGATACCTTCTGATTATCTCCAGGTCCCAAAGCCTCACTGATGTGTAAAAGATTCCATCCCACCAGCGAATGAAAAAGTATGCCTAAATGCCTATGGCATGCTGCAAGCTAAGCAAAACTGAGCTGCTGACTTTGTGAACATGTGCTCAATGTGATGTAATTATCATATCATTTTGCAGTGCACCATCAAGAATTTGAGCAGGAAGAGTTTTGTCTTCTCTGCTGTGTTACTTAAAAACCAGTAAAGTACATTCTCCAAGCAGCACTGCCACTGTGGGTATTAAAGTGACAGTGATTAAAAGAATTAATGTTTATTTATTTTTAAATCAATGCTTTATATTTACTTGGATTCATGGAAGAAATAAAATTTTTAATCTTCCTGCAATTCACCCAACTGGTAAATATAAATGAAATATTTTTGGGGGTGTAAAACTGAAATATGCTGTCTTGCAACTTCTGATTCTGTTCCCTGCTATAAACTAAAAAATCAGAATATTATGACTCTGATCATGGTATTTTTATCTAGAGTGGGATCAACCCTCTGTATTGCTGACATTCTTGATACCTGAGCAGTCATGACAAATTGACAATTTCAGAACAGCAGCTGGCTGTTTATATCTCTTGAAAATATATAGTTTTCTCTAGGGAAATGTATCTTCTAAAAGTTCAGAATGGTAAATAAAGTCAAGCCTGGTTCAACAATGGCTTTCAAAGAAAATATTCTGCAGTTCCCAGTACTGCCTTCCCATCCCAGCCCCAAGAATAAGAGATGTAATGAGAAGTGGCTGCTATTTGGGGACACCAGCAGCTACTTTGCTTACTGGCCACTGACATCCAGAGAGGGCACAAGCTCCTGCAGAGAGCCTGTCTCCCCTGGGAGCTGCAGCGCTGCCAATGTCACCTTACCCCTTGTTTCTTTTTCCAGATCATTAACTGTTAAACAGGGAGAGAAAGTAAAAGCGAGTCCTGCTGCCCTGAGAACAGCAAAACGTCAAGAAAGGACGATTACATTTTGTCAATCTTCTTCTAAAGCAAGTGTAGGGGATATCTTTGCCAAAAATAAACAAGAAGAAGGGTGCAAGTACTTCCACAGAAAACAAACATCCCTAAAGCTCTTTGACTTTCTTCTGCCAGTGTGTGCCTGTGTAAAACAGGCTTTGACAGCAAGCCCTCACTGACTGTGCCTGACAGGGCCCTGCTGTGACCACCCCCTGTGTGCTAGTGGCTGCTCGGAGGCAGCAGGGCAACAGGCACAGGTGGTAGGACTGGGGTGCCCAAATAGGATGGCAGCTGCTGCCAGAGAAAGCCTGGACGTAGGTGTGGGCAGCACAGCAGAGTGGCACGGTCGCTAGCTGGCTCCAACCCCAGATTTTTGTTGGACTGCAATGAAGTCTCAGTGTACCTTTGATGTTTCACTTTAACCCCAAAAGCTGATTTCTCACCTTCCTGAAACTCTCTCAAGAACATGGGAGTTTCCCCGCTGTAGTAGATGGCTGTCTCCCCCCATGTATCCACTATTTTCAGCCCAGAATAGCTTTCAACTTTGTGTCCCAAGTGGGAATTTCCAGCTGTAACCTGGCTGCACTTTCAGTATGGCAAGCAAGCAGGCTGACTGGCAGCCACATGATTTGCTCTTGACATTGAACTGTTTGTTCTTTTCACATTCTGGCCACTTCTACGGTGCCTAAGCATCGCTCATAAAACATAAAGGCTTGAAAATGTAACCTACAAAAAGCTGAAGAACTGCTTGGCTAGTACTTCTCAACAGTCAGACCCTTTTCAACACTGTTAGTCTTGGTTTCTAAGGGTCTATGTATCCCAAACACACCAGTGCTGCTGTATTCTGGTCACACAGCTCATTGAGATGCATAAGCATGTGCCATACTGCACCCAGTTCCCTTCCTCCAGGTACCAGCAGCCTCTGATGCAGCTGTATTGATCAAAAAAAAAGATGAAACCGGGGCATACCCAGCTGTCAATGCTATCTGACCTGAAAGGAGTCTGATTAGGATTTTAGAAAGTCCTAAGCAGACTTTTTGTCAGTTCCCTTTGATTTTAAGGATATCAAGGGATACATGTAGAGGTGTAGAGGAGCAGAGCAGAAGCTGGGCTTTGTCATCTGCTTTAGTAAAACCTTATTCCCTCCCTTGAAGGCCAGCCGCAACTGGGTTACAGTGCCACCTCAGCTCCACCACCTCCCTGAACCTTCTGGATGGTGTGCCCTCCCAGAGGCACTAGAAGGAAGCAGGCTCTGTACTCCCCCTTGCAAGGGCTGCTATCACAAGGAACTATCCAGTCATTGCAAATAAATTTTTTGGAAGTTTATTTCCTTTTGGACTGGGCAAGTGTCAGAAACTGTCTCCTGAAATGACTGAGATGCAACTCTTCTGTCACTATTCCAGGCTTAAATAAAGATGAGTTGTAACACTGAGCTTTGCAAAAAGCATAAAAAAATGCTGATCAGAAAGATTTGTGTAAATTCTTGGCAAAATTCAAGAAGGGAAGGATAGTTTAATCTTTACAGATTCATGGTTGCCTATAAGAAGGGGAAAGGCTTGACGTGGCTGTGGTTCAAATAACTAATTTTCAGTGATTTGTTTCTGCATCCTATATTTTATCTGATTGATCACTATACCTCCATCTTGAATTCCTTCAGACAGAGTCTGTTCTCTGAAACAGTGCCAGATTCCAGCATGAATGTTCAGAAGGGAGAGAAAATACGATATAAATCCAAACTGATTTGAATTTCTGCTTCAGTATAGCTTCCCATTAGGACCACACCGGCAGCAGTCATGGAAGTCCTTGTGTTATCTGCACAACAGCCTGCATCTCTTTAAGCACTCCCCTGCCAGCATTAAAAGTCCTATACCTGTAACATTGCACAACATGTTTATTTTCTTATTAGTTTTGAGCCACTGGTTAAAAGAGCCAGACTGGTTGATCAACAAATCTCTAAACATCCGTACTATATTTTTTGACTTTTCTATTGATATGCATATTTGTTCTCACTAGAAACTTACTGCCTGTGTTCAGTTAGATTAAATAAGCCATTACAAATGGAATTTAATGGTTGGTTTTATGAATCTACTTTCTCTGGGAATAAGCCAGTAGCGATTGCCCAGTTTGCCTCCAGAGGGTTGCTCCGGAGTTGCTTTGACTCCACAGTCGGGACATGGAGGAAAGCCCATATTTGAGGGGACAAAAGCCCACATTTGGGGATTTCCATGCTCAGTCTAACAGGTAAGCATGTCCATGAACAAAGCCCTCGACAAGAACCAGCGCTGTGAGGTATCTTAGCACATGTTTTAATAGTTGACTCATTGCTTGCAATACAGAAACCTCGGGGCTATAACCCAAGTGGCACAGATTTTTCAGGGATCTATGGAAGTTCACTCCTTTTAGAAAAGGACTTAAGACCAACTTCTTGGGTGGGGTGATGGTGGGTGTTGGTGAGATGAAGGGAAAGACTAAAAAAAGAAAGCAAAGCTAAGAAGATCCCAGGAAATAATTTACCAGCTCTCCTCCAGAGTTTAACTCAGTACATGCATTTAATTCCTGATATCTGTTAAATCTGCTCCATACAGCTGGAAGTCTAGAAACTTTGATGGACTTCTCAGGTAAACTGCTCCACTATTTCACTACTTTTAGCATTGGAATGCTTTTCCTATTCCCGAACCTTGCTGTAAGGCAAGATGTCTTTCCTGTCATATCCACCCCCAGACAGAATAAACTATTCATTCCTCTTTGCAAAAGTCTTTTTCATGTTTTATGCACTCAAATACAATTATCTATTACTCAAAGTAACATTTATCTATTTCAGATTTTTTTAAAAATCCATTCCTTATACCTGCAATATAAATTATTTCCAAGTTAGAATCGGTTTTCCACAATATGTCCAAGTTAGTTTACCCAAGGGAAGTATTTATAGAATTCACCGAGTAATCAAGAAAATGAGGTTTTACAGGTCAGAAAATTATACCATTTCCAAAATCAATACTCCCACAGCACGTAAACACATGCTCCTTGGTTTCTCAGTACATAATACCCTGCAGACAAACAGACCATCCAACCTCTGTCAAATCTATAAGCTCCAGTAAGTAGTAGAACTGCCTGAAGTTTACACTGTTTTCTCAGGAAAAATGATTGAATTAAACTAAGACAATCATTTTCTGAAATCAGAAGGAAATCAGTCTCAACTAGCTCTGAAATACCTATCACATGGGCAATGATATATTTCTGCATAGGTACACTTATAAGCAAAATATTTATCATCAGTTTTTTAATGGTATAATATATTTACAGCAGTTCTTCCAACATATCACAGTCAAGATGTGATATTTTGATTTTAAGGGTATCAGAAAACATATGGTATGCTGTTAAAGAGAAGCATTATGCAATAACTGAAAGTCTCCTCATCATCCTTAATAAACAAAGTTTAATTATTATAGCCTTACCTAATGGGCAGAAAGGAGCTGTTTAATAATTTAAGATCCTGTTCACTGCAGGTTAGAGAGATAAACATCTTTCTTACTAAGGTGTACCTCAACATTTCCATGCTTTGAGTGCTGACAGAATAATTTCCAAGCTTTTTCTTCAGATCTGCAGAAAAGCAAGCAAAAGGTTTTGCCAAATCAACTTCGGAAGTATGTTTGTCCCAATTTAAACTGCCTATGATCTAGAAAAGCCTCTGGAACCAAGTTTTGCTTCTTGTTGTCTACTGATTTGCAGGAGAATGAGGTTTACTAAACAATAGCATTAGCTGCAGCAACTGCAAGCAGAGGTACATCTGGTTCAGTCATGTGTTTGTAGTACATTTGTTATATTTTTGTATATTCATGGTGCTGTTTCAATGAGGTCTTGAAAATATTCATGTAGAGACCACATTATTATTTTCTACCTACCCAACAATAAATATTGGAAACATTTGGATATTTCCAGGGTTCTGAGGTATTGATAGCCACTATATTTAATTGTTTTCTAAACTGAAAGAGGATTATGTTATTCACAGTAAATGGAGCTCTCACTCTAAAAAGCTATGCTGCTTCAGAAAAGAATAGAAAGTTATATTGAATTTGCTGTCATAATAAAGAGATTTATGTAAATGGCTGCAGAGACTAGGATTGCTGTTTGCCACTTTTACAATGCTAATTCTTGATTTTCTCTCTGAAAACTTATTGAGTTTTTATTGTAGAAGTTATATTACAGTTATTTTTTCTAATCTATTCTGCTTTCCTGATGTTTTACATCTGACAGTACCCCATCAGTTATAAAGAAATTCTTTCTGCATGTGCTGATAAGTCTTATGTCCATGTACCTAAACTGATCCATGCAAAGTCATTCCTTCTCTCAGGAAGGCAATGCAGAGCATTTCTTCCAACACAGGCAGGAGCAGACATCTTGGGGAAAATGCTACCTTCATACTCATGGTCCTAATCCATGGAGACCAGTCAATTCAGTAACACATCACTAGTGTTTCAAACTAGTCTTGTTTCACAATCAGCCTACAGGCCACAGATGTACTCTATTCAGTTAATGATAATGGAATTCAGTAATGAAAAATGGAATTAAACTCAGCCCTACATCCCAGAAGCTTGACCAATTAAGCATAATCACAGGTTCTAGTCTTTTATATAGGCCATAGCTATATTAGAAATGAAAGTAAATGTAAAGCATATTTCAATGTGGAATGTAAGCTCTTATTTGATTGAATTCAAAAGTTTGGTGTCTCAGTAAGTAGTAGGCACCAGCCTTCTGGCACTGTCTGTGAGAGGAAGTCCGAGGACCTTTCCGAAGGAATAAAATCCTTATCTGTTTTTCACTCAGCCAGACTCTTCAGACTTCAACCACAAGCCTTCGGACAACATCCATGGATCCTCCACTCCAGGTCTTCTGAAGGCATTCTTGTCCTCATGTCTTTTCTGAACTCTTACTCAGTTCTTCTCCCCATCTCTGAAAGCAATGTTTTTCTCTTGCCAGTTCCACAACCAAGTAATGAAATCCTCATTTTATGACTTCTCTGACTGCTCAGCAAGTGCCAGTAACGTAGTAACTCTTTATGGGCTGGTGGTCTCACCTATTTATAGGCTGCAAGATGAACGTTTCCAGAGGGCCTTGTTATGACTACTGCGCAGAAATTTCCATGCTGTGCCTGAACGAAACAGCATTCCATCACACTCCACCACAACACACTTCATGAAATGTTAAATTGACTTTCACAATAAAGCATATTGTATTTACATAGTCACTAACATTAACTTTTCAGAAGTTCTCTTCACAGAAGATTTCTTTACCTGGGGTATAGGTACAGCACTGAAAGCGTAGTGTTATATAATGATTTCATGGATAAAGTCTGTCATCCTTAGCTATGGTTTAACAGCCTTTTCTTTAGATGACAGATTTTCTTGTACTTATCCAAAGACTAGGGCTCTTCACAGTAAAGACAAGCACCTACAGAGAAAACAGATCCCACTGAAGATAGATCTTTAAACCTTAACTCACACCACAGAGAAGGCAAGGGATGCTCCTGAAAATAAGCAGTAGCCAATCACACACCCTCAGCACATGAAAGTACCTTTTCCCACTGAGCTCAGATCAGCCCTAGCAGACTGTGTCAGCCCTCCTGTCATGCAGCTGTATCTTTTCTTCAGCTGTGTGTAGGAGAGCTGGTCAACCCTGTTGCCTATGAAGTGTAAATACAGCCTCTTCACTGATCTGTCATCTGTTATGTGCGTGTGAGGGACATTCCCCACACTCAATGAGCCAAGGACCTCTGTGTAATGCACTGTCCCTTAAGCAGGACAGTGACATTGGCAGTTAGCACAACAATCTATTTTTCTATCAAGTTTTTCTTTCATTCTCTCTCTGTCACAGAGGAAGTGCCACATACTCACAAAGCCTGGCAGCCCTCCGTCCCAGGGTATTCCTGAGCCCTTCCAGTCAGGTTCTCCTGCTCTGCTCTCTCCATCCACTGCAACAACTGCTGTCCATGTCCTGAGCTGAAGACACACAAATACACTGCACCCATCTTTGCACAGCAGCACTGTTTCTGTGAGCAAAGCAGGAATGATGCTACATGAAGAAAGAAAAAGACGGAATAAAAAAACTAATCCATTCTTCAAAGGTTATGAGAAAGTGAGACACCAGATCATTTTCTGTCTCTAAAATGCATCATTAATTTTCAACATTTTTAAATTATTTCTTTAGTGCTTTTCTGGAAAAACATAGCTGAACTCTTTCATATTAAGAGTCATGCAGATTCTAAACTATGGATTTGATTACCTTAATCCAACAAAGTCTTAATCTAAAACTTCATTTATCAGGCTATCAGGGACATTTGAAAGTAGAAGAAACTGGATTTTAAGACCTGTTATTTGGCACATTAAACCAATGTACATCAGACCTTATGAGTCAATGTCAATAACATTTACCGTAAGTAATTATTCACAAGTCTTTTTAATAGATTTTAAATCCCAGAGCAACCTTTACATGGATTCCAGCCTTTCCTAAACAGCAGATATTTTTCTAAATTAAAGGCTTTTTATAGGTGAATAACCACTCATGCTTGTGTAAGCATTTTCAATGACCTTATGCATTTTATTTCTGGTAAAATTCTTCTAGTTTCATCACTAAACTTTTTTATGACCACCTTCTTAGATAAAAAACTCTAATATAACATCTCATGTCTCCACAAGGTAATGAAAGTTTCTGGACAGCACACTTGTTAAAACCAGAGTGCCAGGTGCAATGCCACCAAGATTGTAACCAGTAGTAATGAATTACTGAGTTATGACCAACTTTACTAACATTATCTTCTAGTTTCATTCAATTTTTTTTCACTCCCCCTGTTCTCCAAGTGATCTGGTCAGCTGATGCACATCTTGGTCCTTGTGTTAGACTGGATACAAAGGTGTCCTCATGTAGTATCTCCTCATCGAAGGGACCTACTGCAGAGGACCTCATGGAGATCCCTTGTTTTCACCTGGAGGACAACCTCCTCTTCCAAGAATTATGAGAGGATCTCTCAGCTCCCAGCACAACACTTGGATGAGGTTATCCAGAGCTTCCTTGCTCTGGTTTAGTGGAAAATGCCTCTTGGTCACAGTATTCTGCCAGCATGAAACTGTGATAACCCTTCGAGGTCATCAAAAAGGAGTCACAGAAACTAATCCTGGGCTTTTTGCTTCTGTGTCATGCCTATTTATAGACCTACATGTCAGTCTCTCCTCTCATTCAAACCTATTTATTCATTTTAATTTATGTACGGCTGCGGCTGAGGAAGTAATTTTTTTCTGGCATCCAAAATCTAACAATTTACCCCATAAATATACTACTTTATAAACACAGTGTATCTACCCAGAGATCTTTAGATTCTAGTAATTAAAAACAAATAAAGAAAAACCAAAAAACAAGCACATATGTATGCAGACATATCTTCATTCCTCCTTGCATTTGGAGGCAAAACCTCCAACCAAGAAACCCTGGATTTCAGTGACACTAAACAGTCAGTTCAGTGGTTCTGCTGTTACTCTCTGGAATCTATGACTATTCCTATCTTTTTAGATATAAGGTACTGAATATACACAAAAAACCCTAACTCCACAGGTGAGGAGAATGGTCTAATAATTGCAGCGCAATCTTCAAAACATTTGTGCATGAGACAGATAACAGGGTTAAAAGTACAACACAGCAACATATCCTGGAGGTATGAAAAGATCTAACCTTGTATGGAAGTCCTCAGCAACAGAGAACACATATAAAAAGTTAAGACAGATTTCGTATTACTTAGTCATCTACTTTCCTAGCTTAAAATAAGATTCATAATACTGAACAAACATTTTCCTAACATCTTGGCACGTAATACAAAAATTCTGAAAGAAAAATACATTATAAATAAAGTTAAAAAATACAGATACAATCAATCATACTCAGTTATAATTTAATTCTCTAGCACTCAGTCATCTTCTTCCTCTCTCCCCCAGTATAAGGATGACTATAAAAATCTCCAGCACATTCAAAACCAACAGGAGATACTGTGGGTTGTATGCGACCAATGTAGGATTTGCCAGGAAACAAACTAAATGCATGAGAGCATTGTTGTTGGTATTCTAATTACAAGAGCTAACTACCCCTGCTTTCTCAGGCAATGTTGGTTCTCTAATAGAAAAATCCGTCAGACAAATTTCTTCCCCATCAAAAGCACCTTACTTTTCCTGTGATTCCTTACTCTCTTCTGGCCAACTGATTTGAAATCAACAAATGTTGTTTCAGAAAGTATATAAAAACCTAATTATTAGGGACATAAATCAAGAATTGGAAGTAGAAGTTAATGAAAGCAAAACTTTAAATAAGACCACATTTTACTGAAAACATAGAATTAGGAGATGTGTTTGCTTAGGTAACAGCATTTAATGGATTTAAATACAGATTGAAAGCACAGTTCTTTCTTCAGTTCTTTTCAAGATTTCAGTAATTTACCCCAAAACTCATAAATTTTCCAAATTTCAAAATTCGAATATCTAATTTTTTTAATTACTACCACTAATAACAGACTTGAAGATAAAATCATTTTCTGCTAGCTTTATTGTTTTCTGGACAGAAGTGTGAGATCTACAAAACAACTTATTTGTGATATCCTACTGTCTTCATATAGAAACCATACGCTTCACAAAGATAAAAGAAACCTGGCAGCTTTCCTGAGCAGCATCTCCACCCCATATAACCACAGTATGCAAACTCATTGTCCTACACAGGAAGGCTCCGTATTTCAAACATTTTGGTAAGAAATCAGTTCTGAGAAGTGCCATAACTGTATTTCCAGCCATTTTGTGGCAAACTAGTTTTCTATTGGTTCCATTCAATCCTTTGCCCCAAAGCACATTCTTCATGAAGGTTTTGAGAAGATTACTGCATACTGAACCCTCTTCTACTCTACTCTTCCTGCTTCGGAGACATAACAGGGAAAGAAGGGTGACAGTGGGTATTGTAAAAGTCCATATGATTTTCAAAAGCCTGCTGAAACTATTTTTCCTTGAAAAGAGTTTCCAAAGTAATTTCACGACCTTTTTAGTTTCCTACAACCCCATGTCAGCTAAGTAGAATTGCCTGTTTTGCACAGGAGCCACCTTTATATCTCAGTCTCCAGCACTCTTTGAGCCTGCCTTTTCATGCACTTTCAGTCAAAATATCATTTTAATTTTGAAACAGCCAGAGACATCTTGAGAGATCAAACTCCTCTGTGCAGAAGACTTCAGCCTTTCAAAACCGTTTTGTCCCCAGCAGAATTCAAAACTCTGTCAGTATCAAAAATACTTAGTATTTCCACCAAATACCACCAAAGAGCCAAATGCCCAGAGCCATGGGGCTTGGAAACCCTCAAGCCATACCACTGGATACCCGAGAGAGGAATCACAAAAACAACTGTTGAGGGTCAAAAAAGGACACAATCAAACCTGGTTCATAGGCACGCAAGTATCACAGGCACTCTGGCATCTGGATGTTCTCTCCAGATTCAGCCATACAGGTGGACGAGGTTACTGTTTCCCAGAATTTTCCTGCATGAGCCCTCTCTCACTCATTTAAAGCAAATTTGAACAATCAAGCCCATTTTCCTCCATCCACCCCTATGATTTGCCAGGATTGATTTTGCAGGATGGGCTTTAGGGAGCCCTCGGCCAGGAGCTCAGCTGGGTAGCAGCCTATGGCAGAGGAGCTGCAACAACCCCTTTCATCAAGTGCAGTGGTCCCAGGAGAAAATATCTATTTGTGGCTTCCACTGAACCAGAACCATCTCCGCATAACATTTTAGTTTTGACAAAAATCAATAAATTCTGCTGAGTAGGTGTTGTATTGATTATTTTTTTCCTGACCAGCTGTACAATTGCTAAGAAACTGATGCACTGTCAGACATTTTCGTGACTAAGTAATGAATAATTGGCACTTAATTCAAGCAACTGTCACATTAGACAGTCTCTGAAAGCCTGTTCACAGTAAATACTGGGTTTGAGTGGGAAGTTGCAGGTACAAATATTCCCAGTGTGAGTTGATTCTTTCTGCTTCAACTACTGCCTCCAAAGCTCATCTCTCCTTTACCTATATTGCAATATTTTAGTACTCTGACATTTTAATCCTGTGAGACTTTCAGCCTAAAATTTTAAATCCCGTAACACTTGCCTACAGAGGTCTTTATGATCACACTAAAGTGTTTGACTTTGCCTAAAGAAATGTCTATGAATAAGCTTATCATGTGATAAATGACTACCTGTCAACTTTCCTCAGATTAAGTTGCATATGCTATAGCCAGTGATACATTTCACAGCTAGTGTCCACAACCAAACTTGTGTCATCATTTGAAACTTCCAAAGAAGAGCAAATAGACACATAATTAGAGTTTTGGCTCTCTGAACCCTTCAAATTCACTTTCCCAGGAATATATTGTTTTTAATATTCCATTCCCTGGGTGCACTAGAAAAAGTGTTTAATGACAAGAAATCTAGTAGTGTATCGGAATATGAGTCCAAATGAGTATGTGAAGTGAATTGCCTCTCCGCTTATGCCTTGTGTGAAAGAGGATATTGAATGGTAAAAGAAAAAAAAACAAAACAAAACAAAAAACCATAAAAGAACCCAACCTGTGCATCTCTTGGCTGGAATGATCAATAGTTCATATTCATGTAAAATATTTAGGAGAATGAAATCTTCCTTGTATAGATACTTGGAGAGAGTCTTCTTCCTTGTCAAGGCTGCTCTGAGACAGTTGTCTGACACATATCTAATGTATCTGTTAATTTAGGGCATAAAACTTTCCTCTGTCCAATTTCTGTAAGAACAAACAAACTTTACTACTTAGAGCAAGACACTGGTCTCGCTCCATGTACACGTCCTCATCTCCATTATTTTTAGTGCAAATGTTTGAAGCAGTTCACCTTAGAAAAAGCTAATAAGGAACAACAACTCCTCATTTCCTTTCAGCTTGTAAGGTAATTAGACTGGGAAAGCAGTTACAGCGTTAACTTATTCCTGGCAGATAAACTGACTATTTCTTTGCAGGCACTGGAGGAATGACTCACATCATTAACACGAGTTTATTAACTAGAGTTTTCCCCTCTTCTTTGCCTTCCACCTGCTCCTTTGGGCCTAAAACTAAGACAGGAAGGTCAACTTTGTTGCGTTTCACAGTGTTTTCAGGGATTGTCTCTGTTTTCTATCCCCAGGATTGGGCCTCACCAACATTTGGGAGTGGCATGTGCTCCCAGTGCAATTGATCAGCTCTGCTGAGAGCCTGGCCGGGGCCTTAATCCATTCATCATTTTTCACCATCATAGAGCAGTCAGTTAAATATTAGCAATACCTTCCACACCACAGCAGCAAGCCTGCCAGGAATGTTATGAGGATTTGATTTTTAGGTGTTTTTACACAAAACACAGCTAGGAAAGTTTTCTACAGACTGAAATTAGAGGGCTGGGTCCTTCAAGCGGTCATTCACACAAGCAGCCCTTACCTGCAAGCTTCATCAATGGCACTATTCACGTGAGATTTTATGGTTTAGAGGATTAGACACTGTATGTAATGTCTCAGGCTGGGATGCAGCCACATACCCACACAAGGCTGAAAACAGGCCACACAGCACAGTCCTTCTACCCTCTCTCCGTCAGCAACTGAGAGATTTGGAAGTACAAATATATTTTTTTAAAAAGAGAAAAAAAGTGAAGGGAAGTTGCCCTTTAAACCCTTGATTTCATCATCACTCAGAAAAATCCAACTACTTGTGAGATATATGCAGTCTCCCTTTAAGCCCACCATGATGAATTCAGCCTTCACACAGGCCCATGTTGTAAATTATGGTAAATAAATTGCTGCTAGACCTATATAACCAGCAAGTTCATTTTTCTAGGCTTGCCAATATGACCTGTTTCAACAAGACTTACATTCAGCTTTTAAAGGTGTCATGTTAATATGTTTGTATAATTTCTTCTTATATAACTCCCAGCATTTCTAAGGACCTCAGGACCTCCATCGTTGCAAATGCCTCTTTATCTTTGTCACGGGATTCCTGTTTGTCTTCAGGTCCTTTGGCTCAGCAAAATTAACCTCTTGCCACATCAAGAAAATTTCAGGTTCTGTTGTTTTTTTTTTGGTTAAACAAGAAGCTATGGCAATTCTAAGAAGAACCTATTATGCTGGCTCAGGTCTGCTGGCAAGGTATGCAAGTTTCAGGTACTCACTTAAATTAACAGGGATGATGAAAGAGGCACTTGTATCTTAACTCTCTCTAACCCTTGTGGGAATAAGACTCATAGAGCCTGTACTCTACCAGTGACACTATCATGGTATAAATATTAATTCTCTGTAAATTAAACTCTTGATTACCATGTTTGTTGAAGGAGCCCTCGGACAAGCTTCTGTGATAAAAACACTGCAGTAGGATTTTCTCAACCCATAAACTGCTCACTGCCACCAGTGCCCTGGGGCGTGCCAGGTACAGCAGGTCTCTGACCAAACTGTTCCACCCCAAGTTAGGCCAAGGGAAGGAAACACAAAATCCCCTTCATCACTCACAGAAGAGCCCTGATTGCTGGTGTGGGTAGCATCCTTGCAAGGGAGAGCCCTTTTTGGACCACCTGTGTGGGCTCTGTGGGATTCAGCAGCAAACCAATCTCTTCAGCACATAACTCCAAATCCAAACTTCCCAATGCCTTCATCACTGCGCAGAGACACTGATACAACATTTCTGTCCTGCTTTGACACTTAATTCCACGCCCAAATTTGAGTTCTGTTAGCCTTAAATGATAAAACAACACAAACCCTCACTACTTGCCATTACCATAACCTGACTGCTAACCCAGGCTACATGTGCTTTTTATTTGCTCATTAACATCAACAAGAGAATTGGCAACAAATGAGAAAAGAAATTACACTGACTGTAATACCTACAATTCAATTAAAAAAAACCCAAAAACAACCAGCTTTTGGCGCCAGGCTCCAAAAATTCACAGTCATTTGGCATAAAGCCAGCACCATATCATGATGAGGTAACAGAATTACTGCTTGCACTGGGATTAGGGCTAGGTTAAGATTTAGTATTTAGGAAAGCAGGTAGTAAGGAGTTTGATTTGTAGTAAGGAGAAAGTGATATGAATAGAGTATGGAAAGTTTAACTTTAGCTTTTAGGTTGAGAAGGGTTTAGGGTTACTGCCAGTAAGGTCTAACTTTGCAGGAAGATCTGAAAATTGCAAGGACTAGTGTAAGACCTGCGTGTGAGGACTAAAGCTTAGCTCAGGTGTGAGCAGGCCTTATTTGCCTGTGGATTGGAAGGAGGTAACAGAAGCTGGGCATCAGCGACAGAGACAGGATGAGAAGCAAGGGAAAACTGTTGCTGTTCCCAGGAGGGATGAGAGGGCTCCCCTTTTGCTAATGAATTAGGGAAGGTTAAAAAATAGAGTGTGGAAGATGGAGGAGGTGCATGTATTGCCTGCTGCCCTAAAGTAGCAGCATTATCAGAGCAGAGCATGGCTTATATTTGTGTTGCTCCAAGTAGGACTTACTAGAGTAGGTCTAAGGATATTACTGTATAAGTCTACAACAGCTTTTTAAATCAGACCTACAACATGCTTTTAAAGTTAATCCACTAATGATTCCCACTTACTATGCACTGGGCTGGAGTGCAAGCAGCTTTGCTACATGTAAATAGAGTCCTTGCAGCCAAAACAAGCCCGAAAGGCCCACTCTAAGTGTTAAAAGGGACCTGTGGGTCTGTACTTCAGTCTTGCTAATGCACCAAGGACTGCAGGACAGACTGTTCTTGAAAATTCCTAAGCAGGTGTTATCAGCAGGTCACAAGCTGCAATGGGAGGCATTGTTATTCACATAGTATTGTGGGTCCCAAAACAACCTAGCTAGATAAACGTCTATGCAAGGACCTGAGAAAAAGCTGACCCTGTGGGAGAAAAGGTCTTACTTATATTTAATCTAGCTCAGTGAGAACATAAACTGGATAGAGGCAGTTTGGAGACTGTAGCAAGTTAAAAGAAATAAGTCAGAGCAAGATATTCATTGTAGAGGTGATAAAACCTCTGATTCAATGTAAAAGACTGTTTTGATAGTACACAGAAGCTTGTAAAGAGAAACTGCTGAGAAAAAGGTGAGTGGTGAAGAAAACTAAAGAGAGATTGTCAGCATCCAACATCAAGGAGCATTGCCAGAGCATGAGAAGCAGCACAAGAACCTGGGATACTCTGTAATGATGCAAAAATCTGATCAGCTTTTGTTAAACCGCAATTTTGCTCTTTCATAACAGATACAAAGTTAATCTAACAGGTCCCATAGTTGTTGATAATAAAGTTCCTTTTCAGCTGACTGGTGACTGTGTGACACTGTATTTGCACTTTGAAGTGTGATGGTACACTGCAACAGCTATTTCTCTAGGTAGGTATTTCTAGGCTATTGTTAGGTTTACAGCTAGAACTAGTGCTGGAGAGAGGATTGCAAAGTGAAGGCAACTGAAAGATAAAGTAAAATAGAAGGCACTCTGGGTTAGAATAAGGACCTATGATGAAATTAAATTGTTCTTGCCATAACAGGGATCTCCCCAGCCCTCTACAAGTCTAAGTTCACAATGGACTTAGATGTGAGGCTCTGAACTCAAAGGATCAAATTGCTAGGATATTTGCTTGATCCTGCTTGTTTTTCCTTTAATTTCGGATTTCTAGAACACTTGTGAAGGAAGGTTAGGCTACTCTTTACGATTACAGTTACTGAGTGCAGGAGCAGCTTTGTCATGGATCTGTCAGTGCAGAGGAGCAGGATGGAATTCACAATGAAAAGAAACTGTCTCAAGGCTAGTCACAAGTCCATCTCTGTAGCTGAAATGATCTTTATGTCTCTTGAAAAATTATTTACACCTAAGATTAAGATTGGAGAAGGGATGAGAGTCATGGAAAAGAGGATGAAGAACTCAATTTAGTAATGTAAGGATCACTGCTGAGGATGAGATGTAGGGCCATGTGTGAGAATGGTTCTTTGTTACTCGAAGTTCAAGAGAGAGCTAAAGAGAAGAGACAGCTCAGGGCTATATAATTAAGACAAGATTCAACTGAAGAGCAGTTTGATTCACAGATATTGGAATGACTGTGGACTGGACTGCTATCAGTAGGAAAGTATGATCTTTCTTCTGGTTGTTATGAAGCCTGTGGCTAGGGTTTGTGGTTATGTTTACAGTTAAGGCTGGATTTACAGAGTGCAGAGACTGGAGGACTTGGATCTTGTCAGGTCTAGCAGATTAGGATGAGGATTGGTACTAAAAGGAAGCTAACTCCTTATACTCCATATCCATCTGCTACTGGGATGTGTCTCTTGGTACGGGTAGCATTGGGAGTGTAGTTACTGCACAACAATGGTGGGGAAACAGATCCTCTCTACTATTCCTTCTAAATTTGAATGTTTTACAGAACTCATTGGCAAGACTTTGGCTTAGAGTACTCCTATATACTAAATGTGTATAGTTCAACATACAAAAAATTTAACTTTACTCCCTAACTAAAGTTAGGCTTTAGGCTTAACACAGAAAGGTCTAGCTGGAAAACAAACAAACAAACAACAACAACAAAACCACACACAAACCCCAAACCTAAAACAAACAAACAAAAAAGCCAAACTAAGCTATTCTTGCCTTCTAAAAGTGGTCCTCATTGTAAGAGATTAAGCCTTGAGGACTATAGCCATGAAGCCTCAAGTCTTCAGGACCTAGCACAAGGTAGATTATTAACCCTTTACCCAAACACAGAAAATAAACTAATAAAGTATACACACACACGCATCATTTATATGTGTGTGTATAGCCTTCTGGAAGAGGTCAAAGTAATACAAAGACCATTCTCCACCAAAATCTTTCATAGCCTTTCATCCCAGACAGTCTTCATGGTCTCGAATTAAGCCAAACTCGTAAGGGCCTGGTACTCAAAAATTCAAAGGCCAGTTGGAATAGTGATAGACTGGATTATGAGGCTACAAAGCCTACACCTGCTTGATTCCTAGACATGGCACCTCTAAGGAGTCAAATCGTCAAACTAGTATTTGAGGCTCTGCTGTTTCTAACCTTAAAATTGATTGTATCTTTGAAAACCTTATGCAGGCTGCAGAGAAGCATGAAATAATCTTACCTCCTGGCACAAGCCCGTATCTTAGTCCACAATGCCTTCTGTATTGTACCTTTAGGCATTGGTCTTCTGGTCCTGCTGTCTATTTCCCTAACATGATGTCTGGCCACAGTTAAAAGTCCCAAGATACTTATCATAGCTTGAAAAAAGAATGAGCTCTTACCCTCTGGGTACCTAACCCTAAGCTGCCACATAAATATCTACTTTCCATCAGGCCCTGCTAGCCATAATCTCCACCTTAGCTGAAGGCCACATGAAGACACAAAATAGTCTTCTTTTATGAAACCAGCCCATAACCTAGGCCAGGGTGACATTCCTTCTACAGCTAAAAGCCTAGTTGTCCAAGTCAGCTGTCCATCACCTTAACGGGAGGCCAAACTTCACTATAACCCCTGAAACTGCCGTTGCAGCCCCATGCCAACCTCCCTCTAAATGTCATTTTTGTGACCCAGAAACACCTAGCATTTGTAGCTCTGACTGATCTAAACAGTAAATGAAGCCAAAGCATAGCCTTAACTACACCCCAACTGAATCCTACACCACATACACTCTACATTATTAATCTGTCTTTTCAGGCACCATTCCTTAGTTCTAAACATGTGCATCTGTCCAGACCTAAATTATCTCTTTGGCACTCATCTTCCAAACCCAGATCCTGCTCTCAGTTCCAACTCTGGCATCAAACAAAACTCAGTGACTGCTCACATCTTCACAAGGGTTTTTAATATCTGCCCCTCCTAGGACCAGCCCTATATGCATCACTGTAAACCTTGTACAGTCTACCAATAGAAACAAACTATTCTGCCCCATACATTCAGAGCCATAGATGGGCAGTATTTTTGGATCATGAAATTGCTATACACCAGATTATGAAAGCCAGCAAATTCTAACTTGCACCAAAACAAAGCATAAGTCTATGATTCTGTCTCAGTATTGCCTTCAGCAACAAGCAGTAAGTTTTGCAGAGTAAGCAATAAAGTTGAGTATTTGGTATTTTGTATTGAAAAAACTCAAACCTAATACTTACATTAAGGTAGTCAGAGACCCCTCACAATGGGCGTGTTCCCAATGAGGCTTCCTGGAAAAAACATTTCTTTTGAGGGGATGATGAGGAAGCAGATGTTCAAGCAAAGTCAACACAGCTGCTTATTAGAGGGATTCTTCACACTTGCACGTGGTTGATATTGACTTGGCACTTGAGTGAAGGGGAGTGTTGAAGGTTTTCACAAACTTGTTTTTCTTCTCTTGAGTTTGCAACGGAAATATAGACAGTATCACAGGGCATCTCAGTACTATCACGGTTCAGTTTTGGTATTTGCACCCATATTGATTCCCAATTATTTTTGTTATTGTGGTTGCAGGCACTGATGATGGGGTACAATTCACTTTAAGTCAGATCTAGATACCTATACCGCAGATGTCTAAACTCCTTTATATCTGGAATTCCTTTGTATCTGATGGAGGTAAACAGGTGCTTAGAAGGAGCAATTCCTCTGAGCTAAATTTGAAAATCTACTCTGAGATGACATGAATCATACTCATCATGAATCCAATTCATTTTCAACTATATCTCTATGAAGACACCTGAAGGTGAGTAACTCAGATCTAGACATCTACATTTAGTCAGATAAATCTTTTAAAATTTCTTACTAACCTGAAAGATCAAATCTTGAATAATCAGCAAATTTCCATACCTGCTACCTTTATGGCATTATGATTTATTGCTTCATGAAAAGGACTTTCAAGGGTATAACATGACATGAGGTTTCTTGTATTTATTATAAGGATTTTTTATTATTATTATTATCTTCAGTATTAAATCCATCTGTGAACTGAAGGAAAATCCAGTCTATTTTAATGTTTGCAATAATTATAAAATTCATTTAGGTCTCCTGGTCAGGTGGCAAAGACTGGCCTAGCAAGGCTGAGACCCAGCAGAGCAGCGGCATTTTGTAGCATATAAACGTTTGGCCTGGGATCTCTTTCCTCTCACTTCTCAAAAACCAGAGGAAGGAAGCTAGGAGATCACCACTACATTTCATGAAGTCACCTCTGGGGAATGCTCCAAAGCAAATACTCCAGCATCTGGGAATATAAAATTGTTCCTCTGTTCTTTACTAGGGTTTAGTCAAGTGCTGTATGTAATACCTACTATTTACATATTATATTTAATTACTTGGCTGAAAAGAGCCACCTGCAACAGTAAGATTAAGGCTTCTCAGCTGACACTTAGGAAGTAATTTTTTTAATGCTCATCCTTTCCCAGCCATGGTTGGTTAAATTATGAATTTCAATATAATGTATGGGGGAGCACTGACTGCCCCTCCTTCCAGTGTCTGATTACGGAATGCGCAGCTGTAAGAGTGAATGGTTTCTGCGTATAAACTTGGTGCCTATTCATTTGCCGTGGACCAGGCAGGAGGCTGATTCACAGGAATAGATAATGTAGCGATATTTCAATTCTATCATAATACAAAGGCGTGTAATTTCACTGTGAGTGACAATTAGGCTTGCCAACTGTATTTTTATTTAGTCTTTAATACCCTACCACAGTTTTTTGCTTACTCTGCTACTAATTTAAAATCCACCCCCCCTTCAAAGATTATATTAAAACTGTCATACACAATACTCCAAGCCATACTATCTTACTGAATATTCAAGGGGGGAGCAGGGTGGTGTTTGTGTGAGTGATTGCCTGTCGATGAAGCCAGGAGTCACACTCCATTTAATCTCCAGGAAGCAGAATTAGCTCCCAATGAATATTCAAAATGTTACCCATTAGATGAATGCTACAACTATGTAAGTTGCTAAAGTGCAGCTTGAGTAGATGTGTCTAAGCTGGCTGGATCAGGCAGGCACTACATGCAAAACACCTGAAGTCATACTGAGCATAAGACAGGCTGCAAACCCTCCTTAGGCCAGGGGTAAATGCTTTTACTTCAATGCCATGCTGCTATACTTATAGTTATCAGCTATACCCGATTAGCTAGCTTAAAGCTGTATGTATCTCATTTCTGCCTTCCTATCACATCCTTGTTTGTTTGTTTGTTTAAATGGGTTAAAAGAAGAAAAATATGAACTAAAATAATTCAACTGTTGCACTATTAAAACACAGCCAATACTCTGTGAGAAGTATTGAGGAACCGTTGTCTTCTATTCAAAACACACACGATGTTCCCTTCAGAAGAGAAATCAATCTATTAAGAAGAAATTTTGAAGTGCCTTTGGTGATGAGGTGTGCTTCTCTTTGTTTGTTAGGTGCAAGAGCACTTTCCTGGCTGACAGTGGTGAGCAGGAAACGCTTCTTCTTCCCAAACCCATTTTAACCAACTCTCAAACCATTCTCCATAGACAGGCAGAGACAGAGCCTCTTTGAATTTAGATAACCTGTGGAGTATAGTGTGGAGCTTGTGAACCTGAAAAACAGCCAGTATGTTATTTTTTAAGATTGCCAGAAGGATTTTAAGCGATAATTACTTTAAAATCACTCTCGGGCAAGCAAGGTTCAAATAAAGCAAATAAAAGCAAATAAAAGCATTTGCAAAACGTAAACAAACAATACAGGTGAACAATTTGTACGAGCAAATATAAAGGAAAAAAATGAAGAAAATAATGTAAATGTCCACCTAGAGTTTGGATGATGCTTGAGGATGCCAGGCCCTCCCAGAGCTGTATGACAGCAATCAGTGATGGGTGAAGAGAGGGGCCAGTGCCCTTCTTTTATGGGTCAGAGAATGAAGTGGAAACAAGGAGAGGAAAAAGACTAGAACACAAGCGACTGGCAAAGGTCTGGGCTGCAGAGTGAAATCCTACTTGCCTTCTATAAATGGAGACTGAATGATGTCAGAGTACTGAGTACTCCTTGGACAGATCTGCTGTGAAGCATCCTCCAGATTGTCTACCACATTATAGAGACTGTGAGATCTTTAGAGTTAGTTCTAAGTACACTGAGATATTAGACTAGTTATTTAGACTGGGCTTTGTGTTCAAGACACATTAGCAAACCACTTCTCTGTTTTATTCTGTGTACAATGGAAATTAAATTACCATAATCAGGTCAAGGTAGCAAACATTTTGGTTTAGATCAAGTGCTGAGGTAGCAGGTTACTATTTTCTCCAAGACATAGTTTCCCAAACATTTATTTACAACATACTGATTATAACTTTTCAAGGAAGCCCTGACTACGGCTTTGCCTGGGGTTCAGCGGATCCTCTTTATCTTATGTTGCCATTTGAAGAGACGTCTTCTACTAAAACTCTATGCAACCAACTTTCAAACAGTCTGGCAACATCTTCAGTGAAGGCACCACATTTCAGTTTCCCTGCTTTGGGGAAAAGCACTGAAATGCCGGGGCCTTGTGTGGTTCAGAGGTTATCAGGATAACCATTAAATAACTTGATGCTAACTAATATCTCAAAATCACTCTTAGCACAAGCCTGGATAAATACTTTCATCCTCTTTTGTGGTTATTTGTAGAAGCCAAAAGCAATAGGGCAGTTCAAAGGTTTTTTAAAGACAGAAATGAAAGAAACACGTTTTTAACTTACTTAATTAATGTCTATATATCTATCAGATGAGCTGTACCTGAGTATTTGTCATTTTGTTGCATCCCTCAAGATATGAGCTAAAGAGGGACACTAGCTTCTTAAGACTGTTGTTTCTTTTCCTCTCAATTCCAGATGACTTCTTGAGGTTCCCTTGTAATTCTACTTGCAAATCTTCCCCTTGCCCTTGAATTACACTAATCTTTAGTTTATTCATGGGGTAGCTTTGGTAATGTATCTCCCAAAATCTTGCCTTAATGATAATCAGAGAAATAACCTGTTTCAAGGCATATTGTGGCAGGCATACCAGGGGATACCCTTACTGGATAGTTTCCTAACCACTCATCCTACAGTGACTGTATTGCCAGTTGTTTGGATAAGCTCAACAGGCAGTCTCCTCACATCAATGGGGACCATTTCTGCAGGGCCGTTCTTCAGGTCCCTTAGTCATGTTTTTCTTTGGCTTATGCTGTCATAGGATCTTCTTTCATTTTAAAAGTATTTCCCCTAATTTACTATGAGCTTTATCATAGCTATTCATCTAGGTATTTTTAAAGTATCATTTTAATAAAAAAACCCAGCTTAGTAAGTAGTGTCATTTTAAAATTCAAGAAAGCTTTATCAACTGTTATCCGTGGACCTAGAAGCAATTCATGATTAGAAAGCAAAGCTCTGATTGCAGAGACAGTTTCTCAATTTCTCCTTTCTTCCTGAAGTCTTTTGGGTATTGATACAGAAAAAACATTGCTTAAAGGCAAGTGGCAAAATGCCATTAGAAGTTTAGAGTTTGCATTCACTTTCTAGAGAATATACTTTTTAAACTGTATAGTTTTAGATCCTACTTTAAAATTCCTTCAAAATTTGTTGTTATTTAAATTATGCTCCACTGTCTACTAGAAGTATAAAACCTGAAACTATTCAAATTTGTGGAAACACTAGTATACGCTAATTTTATTTTTATTCTTATGTACTACTGTATTCACATTTAAATATGAGTTTTTAAAAAATATATTGGAGGTGAAACACAGTTGAGCATTCAGCCTTGAAAACTGAACAGCACTGCTTATAGACAGTTTAAAAGTGCATGCATATTATGTTTGACTTCCTTGGGAGTTATCAGAGAGATGCCAGCTCATTTGCCAAATATTTCAAAGTAATTTAATACATAATGCATTCTAAACGTATGAGGCAGTGTGTGGGAAAACTGGCATTTCGGTACTCAGTTACTATCTAAAGGAGGAGGAAAAAAGTTATGACAACTTCTTGTCAAGACATTTATTCCAGTGACATCTGCCAATGCAGAACTGAAAAAAGAGCAGCATCAATGGTATGTTCTTAAGATGTGATTTAGAGCGTGGGAAGTGATGGTAACTGGTGGAAGAAATTTGTTGCCATTAATATTCCTAGTAATTTTTTCAGACCCATGATGCATTGGCTTTTAGTTTAAGCTTGAATATATTTTATTGAATAAAGCCTTCCACAGGCATGGGAGGGTATAGAGTGAGGCTTATGGAGTAGCACTGCTATAAACAGAGGGGAGTCAAATAACAGGAAAATATTTCTGTGCTTAATTTGTGATCTATTTATTACTAAAATGAGTAGGGGAATAAGTAGAGGGGAGGCATCAGATGAGATTTTCAGTCATGCACACTGCACACCAAACAGTCCTTCTGATCAACTGCCCTAAGTGAGTATTTACTCCAAAGAGATCACTTGACAGGAATTTTCCAGCATGGGGCAAAAAAATACCACACGTGTTTCTGCACCATTAAGGAAAAAGACACAGTCCCACAGCGTATCTCTTGCCTTGTTTGTGCTGGTCCTGATGATGAAAATGACAATGAAGAAGATTCTACCCAAAAAAGTATCCAAAAAGTGACTGGAAAAACTCATCAAAATTAAAAATATTCAACTGTGAAAGTAAATAACAAATGCAATATGTATCAGTCTTTGCATGGCAAACACAAGAACTGACCTCTAGGAAATGACAGATGGGTGACAGCTTTGAATGAAGTGACTAGCAGGTATGAAGAGTGCAGCAGTCCATTATAAGTCTTGATGCACAGAGCCAAATCTGGTAGTATCATGGCTAGGCTTCACGAACGAAGATTTGGGAATCTGGTATTAACTGTGCTGTTTATTGCATGAGTGAATTCAAGTCAGCAGATGAATGCCAAGGTAAGGGGTAATGAGAAAAACTGGACCTGTTCCTATTTCTTACTCTGCGCAAGTTCATCAGCCTTTGTGCCACAGTTTATTTTTATATAAAAATGGAGGAGAAAGAAAAAAAAACAAGCAAAAAATCTTCCCTTATGCTTTTTTATAATTGAATGAGATACGTATACAATCTTAGCAGGCATCTCAGGTCAAGAATCATCTCATATAAAACATGGAAAAAGAAGAAAGAAGCACAGGAAAAAAGGCAAAAATATATCACAAGTGGATCTGTAACACAAGTTGCTGTTCCAGCACAGCCTGTGACTGTCATTTACAGATGACAGCTCTATATCAAGATTCAAAATCCCCATTCTGTTGTTTTCTGCAATCTTCCTAGATTGCTGGAAGTTATGAAAACATTTGCAGTGAAAAACTTTTTGCTTTTCAAGAAAAACTGCACTTAACATCCAACTAGGACTCTTCTCTTTTGTTACTCCAACAGGAAAATGAGCACCTTCTAGATATCCAGTCCTTCTGTACAGTACTGAGAATCCTCCTTTTTTCCTCTGCAGCAATGGTCTGATCCATCTGCCACAGCCACTGAAAATTGTGGCCCTACCCCTGAACCAGGATTTTAATCCCAGGGTGCTATTCCTGCAGCAAAACTTGGCTGTACATGAGGACACTAAAGGAGAAAGTCTGCACTTTTCCCCAGGATATGGCTTTCATTTACAGTTATGGGGGTGCTTTTTTGTCCTGTGTTTTTTTGTTGTTTTTTTTTTTTTTTTTTTCTGTCCAGCCTATGTTTAAGGCTTCCAAGAAACCGAGATGCCTAAGGAAGCTTTAATGGGCTGGTTTTTGTATCAGTAGTATGGGTGTAGAGTTCACCTTGGTGCAGCTTGTGTGTACAGGGAGTCACTGGAAAGCACAGGTTACAGTCAGTGCAGACTGAACTTCACGTTGCCAAAAAGGAAATGCACATTTAGAACTGAAACTTTGAAACAGTTACCTTGACTGTAGCAGGCTGCTCCACAGGAAGTACTCTGACATGTAGTACGGTGACATGTAAATTTTTAGTCTAGCTTGAGTATTGGTTGCTGTAGCTCAAAACTGGTGAATTGGTTTAGTGTCAAACACAAGTCTGAGGCTAACTTTTTAAGGGACTGCTGAATTTTTTTTCTTCCGCACCTAAAGGTATAAAAAGGCAAATCACCACACATTTGTAAAGGGTGGGAGGAGGGGAAAGGGGTGAAAGGGAAGCCATTTAAAACTCTATTTTATTACTCAGCTTCACCTCTTACCTTCTTGTACACTTTCTCAGAAGGTACTTATTAGCTCAGTTTGTATGCTATGACCTCTTAGCTTTAGCAGGGAGAAAACCAAAAGCTCTGGGCTTTCTCAGGCTCAGCCTGTGAAAACTGGTGGACATTAAAAATGAATATATTAAAATTTCAGTTCCAGAGACATGCTGCACAGTCTTTGCCAAATAGAATGCCAAGACAGTCACAGAGAAATTGTCTTTTGGACAGCACACTGTATAATGTCTGCTGGGGTGACTCCAGTCCCAGCGAGTCATGACTAGAGGTCACACAGTTTGGATGCATTCTTGTGTCCAAAGTTCATTTTCCACCAGGTCTAATCTCCACTGAGAATCAGAGGCAAAACATATTCCTTTTTTTTTTTTTTTTTTTTTTGCATTTTTCATTTTCCAAAGACTGAAAGAATGCTGATATAGGAGCAGAAGAACAGTCACACTTGTGGAGCTCACAGGTTCATATTCTTCATTGCTCTTTCCCCATCAGTGGCTCACACCAACACCCAAGAGCAGCTGTATTTGTACCTAGATGCTTCCTTGGTACATATCCCAGTCCCCCACTCAAGATTCTCTGGGGTCAAAGCTGACATCTTTGTATATTTTTTTTTTTCAAGAATTTGTCCTTGCATTTTGAACAAATATAAGCCGCTGATGTCCACAAATTCCTACGTAAGAAGTTTTCCCCAGTTGATTCGCATGTTTCCTTAAAAGTTATCTGTTTTGCTTTTCTTGGAATGTGCCGGGTACAAGTTTTGTTTGAAGACTCCTAGCTATTGTGGTGCAAGATAAAACAAGCAGTTTTTCCTCAGCCTTTTTCTTTATACGTACTACCAATATTATAGATAGTCACCTAACTTCCAGGTTGAAAAGTCTATGGATATTTAGTCATTCCTTGTTTGCTTTCAGCCATTCACTCCCTCTTCTCTGCCTTTCCCAGTTCTATTATATCTTTCCTGGGAGCTGGAACAGGGTTGGTGGAGCACAACAGGGGTATGCAACAATATGATGGACAAAAAAACCCCCTAATCTGTTTAGTTTCCCCCTCCAAAGTGTCCTAGAAATGTCCGCAGTTAACATCAATGTTTCATTTCTGCATGAAAAAAAGGGCAGGTTGGGGCACTGTGAAATTAGTAGTGGGTTTTGCCCTCCCTTTATATTTACCTATGTTGAATTTCACTTGCCATTTTATCACACAATATTAGGAGATCAGATCCTTTACAATTAGCCCTTACCTTTACTATCCTGAATATCTTGCTGCTAGTTTGATCACTTTGAGTGCTCAGACCTTGAATCCCACCCCCCTCCCCCCCAATATAAAGCTGCATTAACCTCTTATGGCTGGAATTCAGTGTGAAAACCATTCAAGACTCCTAACTTCTCTCTTCATTTAGCTAGTTGTATATCTCAAAGATGAATGTCCACAGCAGCCTGGTTTAAAGCCTTGTTGCATGCCTTTTGTTGGCTGAGCAGCTGTATTTCCTACATCAATATCCCTGCTGAATTCTTCAGAAAAAAAGCTCTGATACATTTCTGACGAATACATTTTAGCAGGGTTTTCTTATCCCCTATATATCATATTTACCCATGTGTACATTATCTGTTTTCTTTAGGGCGGTTCCTGGTGATTTGCCTCATACAGACATAGCAGATGTAGATCCGTAGTATCTCAGATCTCCTCTGAAGCACATTCAAAAACTGGTGTCATATTTAAAACCTTCAGTTCTTCAGATACATAAACAAGAGGTAATGGATCACAGTTAATTCAGTTCTGAGCTCCTTTAGGAAACACAATGTGTTGTTAATAAACGTAAGCTCCCAATCTGAAACATTTCAGAGGAATTTGAAGTTTCTGCTTTGTGCCTTATCAGATCCCATTTCTATCACTGCCTTTCATTAGGTGTTCTTCACCTTCTGCCACTTCCACATTGGACTACTTCAAGCTCCTATTTGACCAGAGTATTTTTTCTAAGAAACTCATCTGTATTAGGGGAATCTGAATACTGGTACTTCTGTCTTGTGCTGTGTCATGCTTCTAGTTTCTTTTCTGCTTTCCTCTTTCTTTGGCCAAAAATCAATTGAAACATTAAAAACTTTAGTGCTTGTGGAAACTGCCTGGCTAAGAACACTCACGGTATTTATCCCCAAACAAAGACTACATGGGCAGCACCAGTAAAACACAACTTAGCCTTGACCTGAAGGAACCTGGATTGGAAAATTAAATCCATCAAGAGATTTTTAGAGCCAGCATTATCAGTATCAAGTCAAACTTCTAGCATAAATGATGTCAGGTGGGGTTCTGATTCACTGTAATCTTTTAATCTGCATTCCTACATTTGAATGCCACTTTACAGCACCAATCAATCTGACCTTCCTATTCTGTGTAGTCCTTGCTCTGACTCAGCAGTCACACTTACCAGTAGGGCTGTGTATTTCCCCATGTAAAGGACAGATATTCCAACTCATTTTTCTAAAAACCCTTTCTCAGTTCCATTTCTCATTTTCTAACCCCCAGGGAATATCTGGTATTCAGGGTTGGTGACTGGGTTGTTGCAGCCTCAGAATCAAGTGCGCAATCCAACTTTAGTAATACCAGCGGAGCTGGCAACCCTACAGAGCACCAGTAAACGTGCACAGACTAGTTTGCCCAATCTAGATCCATACTTCTGATCCCACGAAATTCTGTGATTTCCCTCTTCCAAGGTTCAAAGCGGCTGGCTACTTTTACTAGCTCTGCACACCTGATCAATGAGGCTGGATTCTGAAAATCCCATTAGAGAGAAAAAAATGTCAACGAGAAAATTAGGGCCCTCTTATTTCTCTCCAGAAAATAGAAAACAAACATTGCAAATTGCCCATCAATTACTCAAATGCAAGTGCTTGAAGTTCTTTTCCCTGCTGCAATTATGGAAGTTGTTCCATGCAATAAAAGGTTATTAATGGCCTTATTCATAATTCTAAGCCAGCTTCATTTAAAATTTAAACCCACCATGGTGTTCGAATGTAAATCCCAATGCTCTAGAATATTAAAAAAAGAAAAAAGTGAGAACACCATAAATTTTGAGTATTTTTAGACATGTCTATTCCCATAATTTCTGTTACATCAGCTTTACCACTCACTCCTTGTCTCTCAATTAGACCATCCAATATTCTTCTAGCAATGCTCTCAGTGTGTTTTTCCCATTCTTGGTTGAACGACTCTCCAAATAATACTGTGGCGGGGGAGGAGGGGCTGCCTTCCTGGAATCTGCTTACTTATCAGTATGAACATCTAAATGGTCTCAGAGCAAAAATTAATGCTATTAGGCCATTACAAGACAGCATTCTGAGATCATTAGGCAAAACCTGACCACAGTTCTGCATGCACAGAAGAGCTTGACTGTATTGCTATTCTCAGTACAAGGACCTTTAATCCTTTCCTGTTAAAACTTTGGTCTGAATTACAAAAGAAGTTGGGGTGTTTTTGTTGGTTTTTGATTGGTTTTTTTTAATGGTGTTGTGAAAGGCAGAAATCCAGTAGAACTCAGTTTATGATTAACTTGAGCCAGACTATGTAGACCTTATCTCAGCCCATAATTAGCATGGTGATTTTTTTGAATACTGCCTGATAGCAAACCCACACACAGAAGTAAACTATTTCTCCCACTCTGAAGACTTTGCTAACTTCACTTGAGAAGCATCTAAATTATTTGAGCTAAGAGATACCAGCATATGAAAAGGACATGAAACTAATAAAACACTTTATTTTTCCTTTTGATCTTGGGAGCAGAAAGGTTTCCAGGAACAGAGCACAATACAGTGCACTAGTTTAAGTCTCACAGACAGCACCTCCATAGTTGGAAAAGCGGAAAAGGACTTTTGATAGGTTCCATGACAAATCAATAAGAATTGCTCCTCAGGGGGTTCAGCAAGTACTGGAATAAATCCAGTTAGTTGCTAGGTAAATGCATTTATTTTTTGTCTTCTAAATCAGTTTTTTCTTTCCTGAATGATCTTTCTGTACAAGAAGAAACATGAATGAACAAATGAATGCTATTGCAGCCAGGACAATCTTTGATTAAGGTTAAGTGTGGGCTTCTTCTCACCTCTGCTGCTACATACTGATGAGGTGAACTGTAATGTAAATTTCTGTTCAGAATTCCTTTATCTCTTCTGTCCATCTCATATGAAATACAGAAACTGAAGACTATCTGTGGAGTATCTCTAGTGCACCTGTGAAGAGAACAATTAAACTCCTTTATTGAGGGATACTAGGACCCTGCATTCAGGACTCAGCCTCTAAGAGAAAGGCCTCAAAGATCAGAGGTGTGATTCTTCCTTCCATATTTATCAACCAGCAGAAACATCCAGGCAGACAGACAGAGGGCAAAAACTACATCTCACAAAGAAAAAAAAAGGAGGAACTACATTATTTTTTACTACTTAGAATAGTTGTTATGCTGTAACATAGAAAAATTCTATTTTTACAAGACAGCTGAGAAGTACCATGTAGGACCTAAATTAATTTACTTTATCTCTGGACAAAGAAAAATGTCTTAAAAATACTTTAAGAACGTTCTTCTAATTCCCAAAGCAAATACCATAGGATCAGGTTTGGGTGCAGTGATAAATATCTGCTCCTCTGCTCCAAATCATTCTACACCGAACAACAAAAGGGGTATGAATGGCAGGTTTCCTTTTGCTGCCATAGTACTGCTACTGCAGTCACATTATTCCTTTTGAAACACTAAGAACTTAATTCACTCTATATGTGGAAGGTACAACTAGAAGCAAACATTCTGTGAATAAGAGCATACTTTGCTCAGGATTTTATTTTTTTCCTTAATGATCCATAAGACCCATGCCCAAGGCCAAGTAATTTTGAAAACCATTTGAAATTAGTTGTCCAGAGGAAGGCCACAAATATGGAGCGTTTCTCTTATGAGGAGAGACTAAGGGAGCTGGACCTGTTTAGTCTAGAGAATAGAAGACTGAGAAGGGACCTCATTAGTACATATAAATATCTCAAAGGCAGGTGCCAAGAGGACAGTACCAGACTCTTTTCAGTGATGCCCAGCAACAGGATGAGGAGCAATGGCCATAAACTAAACCACAAGAAATTTCACCTCATTATGAGAAGGAACTTCTTTACACTGAAGGTGGCAGAGCACTGGAACAGGCTGCCCGGGGAGGTCGTGGAGTGTCCTTCTCTAGAGATATTCAAAACCCACCTGGACGAGTTCCTGTGTCACCTGCTCTAGGTCACCCTGCCTTGGCAGGGGGGTTGGACTGGATGATCTCCAGAAGTCCCTTCCAACCCTAACTATTCCGTGATTCTGTGTTTCTGTGAAATGAATGAACTCAAAAAAAAAATGCCCTATGGAAAAGGGGAGGAACTTGCAGGATGCTACAGCCGCTGTGTTACAAACCTTAAGCATGTCTCACCTTTAAGATTTTAAAAAGACATTTTTCAGAAGCAAAATTAATGTATATTCAATTTTATAGGGGGATTAGGAAAGTTAGGAGATTTTCTGATCAGTACTATAATTACATTTCACGAAGGAAGACTTCTAAGCACTCTGTTCAACTTGCTGGTGGAAATGCAGCCCCAGAGATGTGTGAGGCATCCTTCACCACATCTCCAGTGTAGCCTTGCTCCTCTTAGTTCTTCCTAAGATCCAGCCAAATTTTAGGGCTCTGTGACACACTGTCCCCCAAGAGCCATGTTTATGGTATCTCCCTGGATACCATAAACATATGAACCACTCCCTGGTTCCTTCAAAGGACATTGCCACATAGGCATTGGTTTTAAAGGTTTCATTTTCAAACACTTCCACACCTGTGAGATGATGGCATTATGAAAAGCAGAGCCAGAAAAGAGAAAGTGGTGTGACCCTCTTCCTTCCCATGACACTCTTTCCTAACCACTTCATACAGTGGGCAAACCTGAGAAACCTGCATGGTGAAAACGTGTGGAAGACAAACATTTCTGGGAAGGTAATGTTTTGTAAGGTACCAGAACTGGTTTTTACTTTATTACATATGCTAGAGGATGTTACAAACCAGACACCCTAGACATGAGTTTTAAAACGTTCTTTATATCAGACATGACAGCAAAACCAAAGATTAAGTCATCTTTCGCATCTGACATATTAGCTGACCTGTGACAGTGAGAGAGGAGGAAGGGGGCTCCAGGACGCAGTAGGAAACCTGTCTCATACTAGGCTGTTTCAGTGTGGATTTTCTTCTTCATTTTAATGAAAGTTTTCCCATTAATTTGTCAGAGACACGTAATATCTATGTGGGGGTGGTCAGAGCAGTATCACTCCTCTGCTTTCACCAGAAGCAGCTTCAATATTTAACAATAGTGGTATCCTTGCTGTTGTTTATCTCCGTTACAGGACAACCAGCCCACCGGGTAGTGTGTCTGGAAAGCTAGGCAACAGTCTCACTTAATGTCATCAGCATGGGCTGCACCTTGGAAGGAGTGCTACACTACATTATGCATGACTATATGAAGGTCTGGGGTCTCACTACACAGCCCAGGACAGAGGAGAGCAATACTAGTGGCTCCTCCACCTCTGTGTCCCTAAACATTGGAGGGTACATCCTGGAAGTTCCCTTGTTTGCAGAAGAAATCTTACTAGAACTTGCCTCCAACTATGACTTAGCCACAGCTTTCATTACTCAGCTTTGCCATTAAGCCATGGACCATGAAGTTTTAACACAATCTTACACCGTTGATTAAAATGTTGTGTTATTTCCTGAACGTCAAACAACAGATGACAATAAAGTAGGCATAAAAGATTAGGAAAACAAATGCTCAGCTACTTCTGAGTAGCTACTGAATGCAAAGCATAAATGACTGATGCTTTAATGCTTTTATATTTGCTTGAAGCTTTATAACATTAAAATTGACAATGATAATTAGTTTGCCTTTCAGAAGAATTAAATTCGAATACTCCTGAATACTCCTGGGCTCAACAGTCTGCAGCTAAAGCATATTAACTTGTTTTCGTTGGGTCTTACATTACTGTTGGAACAGTATTTTTTTAAACCAAAACTAAAATAGCTCCAAAACTCTTACTATTTCTTAAAATAAGTCCAGACATGCTTGATGAACAGTTAGTTGTCTTATCTAACATGGGCATCTTGAAGTTATCCACGTCATCCTAATCTGCATTTATAGTCAATAGAGAGCTACATATACCTCAAGAGAATGACTCACAAAGTAGTGTAAATTAAGTGGGTCTGATTAATTACCTTCTCGAGGGGCCTATTTCTCTCCACTGATGTAAATAAAGCTCAGGGTGACTAGCTTAAACTTAGCAAGACACACACACAGCATTACATCTACTTTCTGATTTTCTGGAAATACATAGGATTTATACATTAGAGCACTTCAAATTAGAAAAGACCTTCAGAAGCATAGGAGAGCTATCTGGCTTCAAATTTATTATCTCAATATCTAAATATTGCTATCTTCCCTCCAGATACTTTTGTAGATATGTCTGCCCCTAGCTGAATATCTAGGTCTAGGAGGAATCAGAGGCCCAGAGGGAACACAAAGGCCACTAATTTCCCTGACTTTGAGGTATTTCTGGATATCATCTATAATCAAGACTGAGAAAATAACCCCCTGAAGAACAGAGCAATTCAGGATCTTCCAAAATGAAAACATCTCTGGAAAAGAAGACTTAAATCATACTTCTCATTTTGTACCTGCAAACAGCAGCCAGCAAAAAGGAAGACTACGAAGAACAGGTTTTTTAAACGATTTTCCTGTATACTATGCTACTGTCAGCTTGTCAAAAATACTGCTTTCATTAAGAAGGCTAATTTTCCCCTCACCATTTCTCACATCCATCTGCCTGAGGTTATTTCTCATCTACCACTGGATTATTTACTCTGAGCAATCATGGACCTTCCCAGAGCTGGGGAAGATCTGACAACTGTTGAAACTCTGAGACTCTGGCTGAGACATCACCCAGCCTTTCTCTAGGTGGGTGGTTGTGTATGAGCATATTTCATTATAACATATCAGGCCAACAAAACCTCAGATCACTATCGATTGTTTTCAATACTGTGTGGAAGAGAAGAGAGGTCTGCAGAAGGCAAATTTGATATGAAGGAGGACATGTGAATGCCGGAATAGACTGACCAGTGCCCCAGAAAAACAAGGGAACAATCAGTCCTCATGTATCCACAAGATGACAAAGGGATCGAGCAAACAGCTTCTGTTTTCACAAAAACTTATGCCAGATGAATCTACTGTCATTTTCTGACAAGGTAACCGACCTAGTTGCTGAGGGGGAAGCTATACATGACTTACAATCGTCTCACATGATATCCTCATAAACAAGCTTCAGCAACAAGGTCTAGCTGTAACCAGCCTAAAGTATGGGCACAAGGAGTTGAAAACCTGCTTTTAGCACAGGGGTTATTGGTGAGTCACTGTCAGATGGGGAGAGAGACTATCAGGCAGAGACCTGATAGTATCTGCTCTCTTTCACTCAATATTTTCATTAACAACTAAATGATGGTACAGGTAGTAGATAACACCAAACTGTAAGTTGCAAATACTTTGCAGGACAGGGTTAGAGCTCAAAGTGATTGATAATAGCTTGGAGGAAGGATATGAAATCACTATGAAGAAATCCAGCAAGGACAAGTGCTAATGCTACTCTGCAGAAGGAGAGAAAAATCAAGTACAAAACAAGGAGCATCTGACTCTCAAAAGACCTGGGCTGTAAAATGGGTACAAACTTTCTTATGTATCAGTATCAAGAAGTTGTGTTAGTCCGGGGCACACTAAGAGGGATGCCACTTGTGAGAGACAGGAGGAGACACAATTCCATTCTTTTCAGCCCTAAGGTACTCTATAAAGTCCCTTTCAGAGTGTTGCACTTAAAGGACAAAAGGTAATGATTTAAGAGGGTGTTAACTAATGTTGAAAACATCTGACCCAAGAGGAAAGTGGATGGTGAGGGTCCTTCACCCTGGGAAGAGAGCTCTGCCTCAGGCTGCTGCAGCTGCTGGTCCCCTTGGGTGCTGTCTCATTCCACCAGGCTCAGGCTCTTTGTTTAGAGTTCACCTTCCCATGCTGTTCCTGACTTTTAAATTGTTCCTCTTTTTTCATTTGGCAAGGAAGGACACACTATGTCTTCCTCTTAAATATGGGTTTCTAATCTCATTTGGTGTTCTCTGGACTTCCCACTGGCCTTTCCTTGCTCTTCTCACCCTTTGCTGGAGCACCCCACCGACCAGGGTGAGCTCAGTTCCCCTTTCCTCATGCTCTCGCATCTCTGCTTCTAGGTCACCCATCACATCTCATGTTTCCATGCCCCCCTTCTTCTGTCTTATGAATTGGGCTAAACCGAGTCTATGAAAAAAAGGGTCAGCAAGCCTGTGGCAAAAGCTGGGTGAGGAAAAGCATCAACCTAAATGACTGATGACTTAAACTGATTTAAAAAAAATGTCTCAATATTTATGCAGGCATGGCTTCAACAGCATCCGTGAGCTATCAGGAAAAGGGATAGATTTCCCACTTGAGGTTTACCAGAGGACTGTTGCCTCTCATGTGACATATATGCTTTTTGAGATTACATCTTGCTGGTCAACTTCACAAATATTTGCATGTTTCTAAATTGTGTAGCATGGATTTTGCTCAGGTACAGTGCTGTGGACCTGTAGCTCATTGACACTGCTTCTTGCACCGCATCAGGAGCAGTGGGACCACAGGAGGCACTACCCTGGGCACCAGCTGGATCACAGCCATGTTCTTCCCTCATCTGGCTCCAAAGGAGACCCAAACATAGGGCAAGCCTTGTGCCAAGGACATGGTGGGGGATGGGAATTCAGTCTGCCTGCACGGGTACTGCCTGGGGACCACTGCTTACTCTCATGCCACCAGTGATTTGGTATTCCTTGATAGGAAGAGCTTGGCATTAGAGCCCTCCAAAAGTGACTGCATTGTTGTTTGTAATCCACAGCCCAAAACACCTCAGTTCCTGTACTCCACATAGGCTGCATTTGGGGCAAGTTCCCACACCTTTCCCTTGGGAGCTGATGTCTCTATGCCATCCCAAGCAGCCATGGCACTGCCCTTTGTGGAGTCCTGCCTGTGATGGTTCTGCCAGGACAGAGCTGCCAGGTCTGCAGGAGGCATGACACAAAGCAGTGGCAGCAAGAGGGTGACATGTAAGGGTCAATTTTCCTTAATAGACACAGTTGTTTTCTTTTTGCCAACTTATACTTTGAGAAATTCACAGGGCTTCCTCATTTCCAAGGCCACTTTATCTTGGGGACAAGAGAGAAATGAAAACATACTCACGTGTTTATCACTAAAAGGCACCTTTACATAATGTTCCTCATACTTAGTGCATATGTCAAGGGTTTATTCCTTGGTTCGAGCCTAAACGTATTGTTCATGCAGCTGAGCGGGATAATGGCATTTGAGTGGGAAAGGAAAGCATGAATTATTATTCACTACAGAAGTCCTGACCCCACCATCTCCCTGGCAAATGAATGAAATGCTTTCCAGGGCTCTTACAGTGATACGTTTGTGAGCCATCAATTATTTACATACCTGGTCAATAATTTAAATGTCCTGGAATGTGCATATTACAAAATAACTGCCTTTGTTCTTTAAATTTGCAAGGACACCCTGCTGGTACTAGCACAATTAATGTCTTTAAATAAAGTTTTAACAGGAACATTGAAATACTGGATTTTACTGCTTTGATGGTAACTAAGCTGACTTCTACGCTTTGAAGAAGTTATCCTTGAAAGAATACATTAGGCATACACAGAAGTTTTAGTAAATTGGGACCAATGTACCCAAGGGTTTAAGTGAAGCTGTTACATCAAAATAAAAAGAAATGTCACTTTCCCTTAAATAAGTTATACAGAGAGTAAGAAAACACTTTTAATGGGGCTTTTGCTTAACTATTGTAGTCATTTACATATGAACTTCAGTAACATTGGAGATGCGATGAATGCAATGTGGTGGAACATGATGCTATTCCAGTGAGGTGCAGGATCACAGTGGGCTTGGGCTGAGAGGGGCACAGCCCATGTGAAGGGTTCCTGCAGCCCCCTCTTTTCTCCTCTCATATCCGCAGCTGGAGACAGGAGGTGTACATGCGATATCGGCAATTCACACCAGTTCACTGCCTCTAAAAAGGTGTCCAGGTGACCTTGCTGTCGTTTTAGCAATGCACCTGGACAAAGGGTGGCTTGTATTTGCTCACAGGACTTCTATAACTGCTCCATTAAGATGTATTACAAATCAGAGTTTCAATGTAATTGAAGAAACAAACCCTAGAAAACAAACTGAATCAACTTGTCTTCATGAGGGTGTTTGGGCCTGTGATTCATGTGATCTGAACTCCTTTTTCTTTTCGTCTTTTCGGGGATGCAAATGGTCCTAGGAAAGAGACTGTAACACATTTGCAACACCATAGAGCAACATTTTTTCTGAAATCTTGCAGATGGTAGTTTAGCTTTTGATCAGTAAAACCAACCCTCCCAATACCTCATCTGAAAAAGGGTTATTAGTGTAGCAGATGAATGACCAATCCACCTCCCTAAGAGCATATCAGGGCAGAGTGCTATGGCATAAACATCAACAAGCACCAAAAATATTTACAGACAAACTGAACTACACATTTTCAGAAGTCTTTATCAATAAAATTTCTGCTTTAATGAAAAAGGTTCAGTGCAGATTTTTGTTCAGGTCCAGCTAATGCTGTAAATAAAGATACAAACAGGAAATTGTTCCATCATTAATGTTTTTGATAAAGAATTATAGGGATGTGGAATTAACACGAAAAACAACAGGCAGCTGTTCTGTGTGCTACATGGAAACCTGATGTCCTGTGCTTCACATCCTGAAGGCAAGCAACAGTGAGGACTCTCTGATGGCTGGGATCATGCATGTGCTGCAGCTTCCATCAGATCTGGGGTGGTTCCTCACAGCAACTCTTTTGACAAAGTCAGTGAGAGCCTAACTCCTCAAATCTCTCTGGCAGGCAAGGTTGGAATTGGTCAATATATTCAAATATTACCTGGGGCAAGAGGAAGAAAGGGCTGGTTTCCAGGAGGAGTCTAATTTCCTGTTTTCTCAATTTATTTTTATTAAAAAGGCAAATTTACCTTAGGTTGCAGGGCTTTTATTCCACCAGTGTGCTGTTCTTGTGAAGAAAACACAAAACTACTCTGGAAAACAAGGCTTCTAGTAAGTTCACTGTTTAGTTGCCTGGGTGAGAAAGATGAGGTGCCATATGAAAAAGACAGCAAGCCAGAAAGGATGCTCTCTCTGTTCCTCACCACCTATTATCCCTCTACACTATACACCTGACCTGCAAGAAGCACATTGGAGGACTTGGGAAAGATACATACAGAATGACACAATTCCTTCTAGGTGCTGCATGATTTCATTTTTAGATACATTTGTTTATCACAACGGGTATATGGCAGTAGCACAGTTCCTACCTCGCTGATGCAAAGAATTGCAGGCTGCAATGCACCCTGGGGGCTTCTTGGTGCTTGCAAAACCATCATTCACTTTTCTATGTGAACCTGTTTGTTCAAGTCACCTGCTTCTCAGTGGGAAGCCAACCACGAGGTTGGAGTATCTCTTAATCTCCTCTCATTCCTGCCCTTCACTGTTGGGTAGGTTCCCCACGAGTCCTCTCCCTTCCGGGCGGGCAACACTTCAGTTTCTAAATTCAAGTGCAAAGTCTTCCACCTTTCCCTCCTGCTGGCACTTCTCTCTCTCTCTCTTAGGGAACAGTATCTCACAGCAAAGAATCTCTCTGTCTTAATCCACATTTGTTATTAAGTAAATAGAGTATTTTGTAATTCCAGTAACATAATGAAGACCTTTCTGACATATAAGGCTACATTTAAGTCTTTTTAAAGATATACAAAGAGATTTCTACCAGATGACTTTGAAAGTACAGGACTTCTGGATGCTCATTATCCCTCTGTGAGTTTATACAAAGGTTCTATGTCTTCAAGTTTATTTGACTTATGGCTCCACTTTCTATCTTGGTTTTAGAACAGTTTTGTATCTTTTATTTAGGAAGTTATAGTACAAAAGTCCCTTGCTAAGTTTCAATTTGCAAAAAGAAACCAGATGGCATGGTTAAATCAGAGCCTGCCAAGGGGCTTTTTATTTGATCTGTAACTGAGAAGAACAATAAATAGTTAAATATAAACAAAACCTAAATATATTTTTAAAAATTCTAATCCTAAATATTGTATCCAAATGTCAAAAAGTGTTGGTGAAGGAATTATACAAATCAGACAATATGTCAATTTTCAATAGCTCGTTGAATATTAGAGAAGTTTCAAAAGTTGGAAAGAGTCCTAATATTGTGCCAAGACTTCCTAAGGAAGTTAAAACAAATAAATACTGCATCAGTTGGATAAAAATCCTAGTCAATATAACTGACAATCTGAAAGGAGAGACAGTTACTAGAATTTAAAAGTACATGAGACAACTAATGCCAGTAATACAAATATATGGAAAATCAATTTTGCCCAATAAATTTGATGACTTCTTTTGACATTACAAGTTTGGCTGTTAAATTAATAGCACTGATATAATAACTTCAGTTATATGTAAACTATTTTAGTATAGTAAATATATAAAAAATTGTAGGAAAAAAGGCTCAATACTGAACACCAGATTGAAATTACAAGCACAGGTTCTATAAGCAAGATATAAAAACTAAAGAGGGGGGTTTCTAATGGTTTCATAAAGATATTAATTCTGCAACGTTTTTAGCCGTGAAATGGAGGTATAAAAACTGATACTGATCCAAGTATGCAAGTAACCTGAAGAATAGAGAAGGGGAGCAACTGGGGGGACAGGGCACAAGAAGAGAGAGATTTCGAAAACTGAATGTTAAGATACAAAAGACTTGAAGCCAAACATCTAGAAACAGAGTCTGCAGGCCAGACTCATAGCCTGAAAGCCTCTCTTCCAGGAAAGAGCAGCTTTGATAAGAAATTGGGTATCACCTGGGATCATCATCTGAGCTGGATCTCCAGTACAACCAGATAAAAGAGACAGCACAATCCCATGCTGACCAATGGAAGAAGGAGTATGGAGCAGTATCAAAGACGGTATTTTGCCTCTGTGTTTTTAATGCGTTGTGAGTGCTATTAGAGAACCTTGACTAAGGTTCCACAGTTGTGGAAGAGGTTAATAGAAGTTAACACAACCAAAGAAATGGAAAATATGCTTTAAACACAGATATCCATATCCAGAGTTCTGTATCTTTATCAAGTCCCAGCTTGCTACATATTTATATCATGTGTATTTGTCTGTAAATACCAGCCATACAGAACAAGACTAGAGGTACTGAGCCATTTGGTATAACAGGCAGGAACCCAAGGGCAGAGAAAATAAAAAGGTGCAAGGTTTTAATTGTACAGGCTGTCAGATACTGGAGTAAGCTCTCGGGTTTTCTGGCAGCTTCTCTTTAACTCATAGTTTTTCTAAATACTTAGTTATAATATTTTGACTCAAAATGGGTATTAAAGAAGGTAGAGGGCTGATAGTAGCAGGAAGATCAGAGTAGATGAATGCAAAGGGGTTTTGCAATTCGATAAATATTTCACTTTCTGTAGAAGGATCCACTTCTTTTTAAGCCATTGGCTCTAGAAATACCTCCAGCCCTAATCCTAAAAACTCGTTTTCGTCTCCCTACTTCCCTGTGAGCCTGTCTGCCTCTGAGGTGGGTGCCAGCAGAGGAGTCTGTTACTGCTGGGCTCCAGACTGGCTGGATGCATCAGTCCAACCAAAGGAACCAACAAAAGAGAGTGACAGCTTTGTACAGCTTTTCTATTTCATAATGTTTGGTTGTTTGGGTTTTTCTTCCCCCCAAAGAGTTGACCACACAGATTGTAAAACATTCTGTAGCGTGCTCTGGGCTCTCATTGTGAATTGCCCATCACTAGTCTTGGATTCACAGCACTCACCATACGTACCCCATCCCATTAAAAAGACCAAAGGGCCATCCACTGGACTTGACATCCTAGATGCAGCCCATATATAATGCGCACAGCAAGAAGCTTTTCACTGAGATTTTGACAGAAAGTATTTTCTTTCTCTCCTCACACACACATAAAAAAGAAATTAAACTCTCCAGAACTATGCTTGCAGTCTCATTAAATTGTTTAACTGAGTTTTAAAAAACTAACTACTGCCAGTCTCCTAGCTCTGTGATCAGTAACATATCTAAATCCTCTTAGGAACTCTGTGAATTTATTAATCTTCCTAAGAAGGTATATCAAGCTGATTAAATGACAGTTGAAGTGTTCCGTGAAAAACATAGCAATAAGACAAAAAACCCTCTGAAAAATTATGATATGTATATACTCACATACTCAGACTCCTAGAGAAGAGAGCTAATTCTGGTACACTGAATATCTTAGGAGATTATTTCTCTCTAAAGGTCCTTTTCCATCACAGAATTCTTGTTTAACTAGTTAAGATAAGACCTGTCAGTCATGGAAGAGCAAAATGGAAACAGCTTCATTAAGACGAACCCTCTGATAGTTCCCCTCTTTCTGAAAGTTAAATTCTCTTGGAAAATTAATCACAGCAAATCTGGCAGAACTAATTTTAAAATGTGATAACATGAGGGATGCTCTGCTTCTAGCCTGGAGTGAGATGAGATCAGTATGTTAAATTAGGTCTACATAAAACCATACAGAAGAATTTGTGTAGGCAACATTTATTCCTGTTTGGGAGAGTAATTGCAATTTAGGGAGCAATGAAGAGAGATTTTGGTAAAAATATCACTGGTTAAAATTAACGACTGAAAAAAACTGCACAGAACTCATTCATTGCCCCTCCGAAGTCTGGTATTGGTTGTATTCACTTTAAATCTTCTGAAAAAACAAACAAACAAAAAATCAGAACTGTGAAACGCGAGCCAGCAAACACATTAAGAAAAATTCCCCAGACTGTGATACTGATTTTAATTCTTTAAATAAGTTTTCCTATATCCAAAAGGAAAATAATCAAAGCTACAGAGGTTTTGGAAAAAATTACAAAATTAATCATGAATCCTTAAATACTGTTTCATAAACATCCACCTAATACAAATTTTATTTTAATACACACAAACAGACAAAAAGTACGCAAATGCACTATTTGGGCTTTCAAATCATCAAGAAGAAACTAATCTCTTGTGTTGTTTCTTTGTTGGGAGTGGAGAGAGTAAGCAGACTCATTATTATGTTTTTCTCTACTGCAGCCTTACTCACATTAATTAACTATTAATTGAGCACAAGTGGCATTAAGCAGCAGAAATGCCAGCAAAAAGTAACTGAAATTGTTGTAGAAAGCAGTGGTGTTCAGGCTTCCAGGAATTTCTCTTATATCAATGGTCCAAATATTCTGATGCTTTAACCTCTTCCCAACTCTAATGCCTGGGAAAAATTTCCAAGCTCCCTGTTTGACTCACGTTTCCTCCTTGAATCCAAGTTCTTCCAACGAATTCGAGACTATGCAATGGTCTGTGCCCCCCTGGCAGCTAACAAATCAATTATACAGAATAAGACTACCTGAGCTGTGGATCCAGGTCTGTGCCAAGTGCAATTTTGTGAAGGTGAGGGAATTGCTGCCTTATAGCTTAGACCAGATTAGGTCAGTGCCAACAGGGGCAAAAATTCTCTTAAGACAGCAGAACACCATAGCATTATGCAGTATGTACACTGCACTAGTACAACAGGAGAGCCTTATACAACTGTTATACACAGGAGATCCTAAAGGGATGCTAGCAATGATTTATAGTTACACAGGCAAAGTCAAGGACTTGAGAGTTTTTATGTGCTGCCAACGGATCTTGTCATCAGATAGTCATTCTGTTAGTTAGCTATATTTGCTATTTTCAGATCATTGTTACTTATATTGGTCATTACATGGGTACAAAAAGTTTAAATGGAAGTCAATGCAGGAAAACAGAATTTCACCAGAGTCCTCTGCTGTTGGTGATCTGGTACAAAACAATGGCGACAGTGAAAGAAGGTGGCCATAGTTATTCTTCCTTCACTAACTCAGTGGAAGAAGATAATTAAATTTCATAAGCTACTTTTTCTCTAAAGGCCTGATATTTTCAGTAATAACGCTCATTAAAACCCAGTCCCTCTCTGGTTTCTAACAAGCAATCCAACACACCACTTCTCATGAGGACCATGCCAAGATGACTATCCCTGCCTGTGCCATGAGTGCAGCATTTCCACAGTCTAGAGCCAGCTATGCCAACAGCCTTCAGCTGACAAAATCCCTACCAAGGGTTTCATGGCTCTGGCTTAGAAAAGTAAGTCCATATATGCCATGTAGTAGTCCATGTGCAAGATATTTCTAGCTGATTTTGCACCCCAGAAGGCTTTAGAGGAGCTAAGCAAACCAAAACACAGGTGGGAAAAGTGAGCTACCAGACATCACCTGCTGACTTTGCAAGAGATTTTTCTTAGGGAAGTTTTCTTTAAAAGGAAAGGCAGCTTTGTTTTGAGAGGAAGTTGTAATGTAAACAGCGTCTTTAGAAGATATATTTGCTCTTTTTTTTTAGCAGCCATCAAAATCGGAACAGTTTAATTTTTGATTCCTTTTGATTGCTTTCATATTTTTTTTCAGGAGAAATAGAATTTTTTTTCTTTTATTCTAGTCAATTTTGTGACAAATACTACGTTTGGGAACCCTTAGAATTTCTCCCAAGAGGAATAATCCAGCTCCTGCCTAGATCTAGTCATCATTAAACAGTACAGCTTTCAGCATAGGCACAGGGGAGATGAAAGTTTGAAAAAAATGTTAAATACTCATGGTCTTAAGCTTCCTTTTGGGTTAACTGATGATACCTCTACTTTTGCAACACAAACCTTCCCTTGGAACCAACTGGATGTAAAGACAACACAGAGGACACTATGTTCAATCATATATCTTCTAAAAAGAAAAGAAATAAAATAGTGGCACTAAAGTAACATGAATTTCTGTGCTCACTGAAGTCAATTAGAGCATTGGCTTTTATTTTGGTGATGAATAATGGCACAAAACAGTGCTCATATCCCTGGCCTTTCCTTTGAGGAAGAATGCTGAAACAGGAAGGAGATAAGCAGTGCATGGGCTGAAATCCAAGGCAGGCAGGACAGCGGGAGACCAGGGTTATCACTCTCAGACGAACAAAGCTTTCCAACCCCACACGAAGAAAATCAATACAGGAGGAGAGACAGGGTGAGGCAGAGCATGCTGAGTAAAATTTAATCCATCCAACAGTTACAAAGACCTAAATACACACTGTATTTATCCAGGCCCTGTCTGTCAGCCTATAAACCCTTCAAAGCAGTGAGGGCTGCTCTGGGAAGAAGTGCAGCAGCAGGCTGTGTTACACTTATAGCAGATTTTCCAAAAATCTCCATGCCATCTGGGAAAATGCTTGGGGCCCTTTTCACTAGTGATGCCCATAGATGTTTATGGTTTCCTAGCACCATATCTAGCTGCATGTTCATGGATAAAACCTAGACATGATGCCACAGGAAAAGCTTTCTTGTGGAATAGCTTAGTCCTTTGGTGTTTGCAGCCTGCTTGAAATAGCTCGAAGGGAAAAAAAAACCATTTCTTTGCTTTATAAAATGCAGCTGCTCCAGGGCTGGGAGCAATAGTTACTGCTCTCATGAGAGCAGATACCACAGTAAGACCTGGTAGCTTATTTTGGAAAAGATATTGATAAAATACAGGTAGTTCAGTGAAAAGCAACAAAAAATTGTGTAATGCCCTGGAGATGCTGATTTACCAGGAGAAAAAAAAAAAAAGAAAACTAAGAAAAAAATCTCAAGAGCATGTGAGCAAGAACTGATAACACTCTATAAATATTTGAGAAAGGAAAAAATATAATATGGTATAGTTAGGAAGACATGAAGGAAGGGAAACAGTGATTAGTGAGTCCATGCTAACACCTAGCACTAAAGCTTGGATAGCTTGTGAAATAATTCCATTGCTTCCTTATGATGGGTCACACAAACTTTCTCCAAAACCTAGAAGTGTCTCAAGATTTTCCAATGGACATGAAGAGCTCATAAACATCCTAAGGTGAGAGGCTGTCCTTTTACATACTTTTCTTATCTAAATCCCCACAAACATAGCTGATCTTTATCTCAAAGCCTAAGGGCACTGCTTATAGTGTCATGCTTGTTAGATATACCCTCTTCATACCAGCTTCGGCCTCTTGAAGAGTCTGAAGAGTCTGTCACATTTCTATCCAGCCTAATACCACTTTGATTGCCATGATAATATTATTGTATCTGCATATTATTGTATCTGGGGATTTTGGGCCTGCCTTTCTGTCAAAGTTATATTGATTCTCTGCTATATTTTAATCTTGTTATGACTCAAACGGAGAAGTGAAAGGGAACAAAATAACCTTTTTCAACACTTAGGTCCTAGTTGGGGAAGGAAGATTATTTACATACACACAAACACACAAGCACGCAGCTCTGACTTAGTGCTGTTGGCATTTTCCTAACATTTGATCATCTGGTTGCTAAGCACACTGCTACATTACCACTTGACATTTACATTTTATTTTCAGTTTATTGCTAAAGGTAGGAAATGAAGCACTCTCCTACTCTCTTAAATTATATTCATCTTGCTAATAATACTGCTAAAAGCTCCATTCCATTTCATTTAATGAACTTAGAATACCTGATAAACATTCAGATACTGCCAAGCAAACCTATTGTCTTTCCCGCCTGAAGAAGCAGGACCTGCAGAGAGCATTTCTCATTAGAGAGGAGGGTTACTAACAAAATCCTGGCTTGTAGTCTGGGTGGAAACTCACTGGAGCCTTCCAGAAGAGTTAAAAACATAGAGCAAACCAAACCCACAAGAGCTTTGAGATGCAACATCAAAAAGCTGAGCTCCTATAATCTAAAATAAATGGTAGGGTGTTGTGCAACCAAAGAAACTAAAGCAGAAGTCACCATGCGTTTTCTCTGCCATCAGTCAGCAGGACAGTAAGTAGCAGAAGCAATTTAATGCGATGTACTCCTGAGCATCTGACTGTGAGGCTGGCCTTCCCTGCAAAGGAAAGGCCAGGAGAGGCTGTTTATCAGAAGAATGAAAGACCAGAACTAAATTTTGCCAAACTCATCATCTTTGGAAGATTTTGACTCGCTGGTGGCTGTACTATAAATCACTTAACAGCTGAACGATGTACGTCTCCTGTGCCAGAGGAAAACATGTGAAATGAGAGCTTTATCTAATGCATAAATAAGTGGCTAGGGAGACTAGCTCAGGTTCAGATGTCTAACTTCCAGACTCCCTAGTCAGGCATCCCACTCCTCAGGGCCCACCTAGAGAAGTACTGAGTATCTCCAACTCCCACTGGTTACAGTGGCAACTATAATTTCCCAGCCACTGCTATCAGTGAGAAAAATAATATAGTCTGATAGAGGTCTCAGAAATAAAGCTGGGACCTTACTTTCCTTCCCGAGCAGACCAGGGCGATGGCAAGGATAAATCTTCTGCTCCAGGAAACTCCAACTGTAATGGGCAACTAAGGACAGGATATAAGCATATGTCCATTTGTAAGAGAACATGGAGGCTCTAGCTCTTCCCCATGCTTGAATGGGAAACAGGCAGCAGGGACAAGCCAAGGATGGCCAAGACTTCTGTAGCTCACTGCTGGCCCGGCAGAGGTGAGCAGACAGCTGTGACAGCCTGTGGGGTGGGTGCAGGAGACTGGGAGGCAGTCCTGGTGGGGTTCATGCCTTCTTCCTAACACAGAGGAGGAGATGTAGGAGGAGGTTCAGCCTGGGGCAGAACTGGAAATTGTTTTGTAGAATAATGAGTTTGCCTGTCCTCTGTTTCCCTGTAGTCTCTCTACACTGATCTACCCAAATCAGCACCCAACTTCTAAAGCCCCCTTTTTATCCCTCCCACAAACCCTCACAGTCCTGCATGTCCCAAAGAGCCTGACCACAGCCTGGACCCATCCTTGCCTACTCCACCTCTCTCCCCTGACAGACTCCAGTTCTCAAAGGTCTGACTCTCATCCTGTTTCCACAGGCAAGCCCCAGCCTAGGTGCAGCCAGGGTAGGCAGGGAAAGCTCAGGAGCAGCTCTCTTTCTTGCAGATAAACAAGTTACCACCTGCCAGCTTCTCTGCCGTGACACATGCAGCAGCCCACACACAGGTTCTTCTTTCTGCAAAGGAAAAATGTAGCTTACCCCTCCACATGAAAATAAACCATTGGGAAAAAGCCTACAGGTGGAGCGCACTCCTGTCACAGCTGGGACACAGCATTGCATCTGTGTTGTAGGAACTGGAGCATGAGGAATTGCTGCAGCACATGTGGTCCCTTGAACGTCAAGGAGTGACCAGTGCAGAGGAGAGATGTTTAGTGCAGGAGAACTGGGAGCACTAGGTGAAAACAACAGCACAGAGACAAGGATTTCTCTGAGTGGGTGGAATATTCTGGAAGAAAATACTCACTTATTTTCCAAAGTAATTGGTGTTGTTCTGAAGAACAATTCATTTTTCTGGTAAAAAAAGTAACTTTTATTCAGTGTTAGCATGCCTTGCCGACAACCCAGCTTTACAATGTACAAACAGCTTAAGTTGTGAAGAGCAATGTAGAAAAGTAGAGCAACAGGTCCATGTTTGGTACCATGGCAGAGTTGAGCCACTGCCATCAGCATGGTGAGTGAAGTCTCTGAGATACCACTTGGATATACACATCACCCTCTGGGTTTGGCCCATAGCACCTAGAGGGACACGGCATTCACAGGTTTCAGCAAGTAAAGCTGCAGATCACTCTAAATTTAAGTGTTGCAGTGGTCTCAGAATTGTCACATCATTTCTCCTGCCTGCACTGTGCAGTGCACAAGCACAACATGAGGCATTCATGTAAGCTCTGTGCTGTGCAGAGCAGTAGGCACAATTCAGTTTCTCCTGATCATGAAGAGGTCCTGGAGCCATTCTGATTTTCCCTGTAGCTCATGTGGATTATAACTATAGCTTAATAAGCAATTTAAAAATAGTTTATTAAAAGAATAAACATTCCATCAGTTACTAAACTGCCCGAAGCTTCTGTATGCTTATAAATGAGGCAATATCAGGATCTCTAATTTTCTCTCCTATAATTTTAACAGAAAGAAAACATTTTGCTAGACAGTAGATTAATTTTCCTTTTTTATTATATGAAGCGGTTCCATTGTTTGGGAAGGGATAGTAGTCAATCAGCTGCAGTTTCTGTCTGTATGCAGATGCCTAGTAATACTTGAATGTACAATTCTGATTATTTATGAGCTAGTTGTCGAATATGTGTTGCAGTCAATTCTCACAAATACTAGGCTTTAAGAAAAAAAAATAGCATAAGGTTCCAATCCTAGTGTGTATAAATAACATTGTCTTTGCCTATGTGAAAAGCAGATACCTGCAAATTTTCTATCAAAAGGAAGACACTAAATATGCACAGTCCAGATTTTTTTCCTAGATTTCTATCCCATGTGGCCTGAAACACAAATTGCAAATATGACAGTGATTTCCAACCTTCATCCTTTCCATCTAAGGCTTTCTAAATATCTCTTAATTATATGACACTCCTCGAACTGTTAGATCTCAGGGGAAAGAGGCTTTGTTCATTATTTTTCTATATTTCTGCCTAATTAGATCTGCATGCCAGAGGAATCCCTGCACTTTGCAGCTGCAGTAAAGTCAATGGCAAAAATCAAATTAAATCCCCAAAGACCTGTGAAGAAGCTGTACCCGTGTCACAGATATCCAAGGGCTTCAACACAGTCGTGTGGTTCCTCGTTCTTGTCAAGGGGTGGCACTGGCCAGGCCCACGCAGACTGCAGTTTGCTAAGTGAAGCAGGTGTACTGATTCCTGCAACACTAGCCAACTTTTCTCCAGTAAAGGTTTAATCTAAGAAGAATGTACAATAGCAGGTACAGAAAACCTCCCCTACACTCCCGTAAATTTCATCAGTCCAATTACCACACTTAAAAGGCAGCATGGCACTGGGCTGTACCTTACAGGCAATTCACTCACCCATGCTGAAGAGACACAATTTAGACATATGAAAAGGGAGTGTATCTAGCACCTGTTTGAAGAAAGCAAATAACAAATAATTAGAGAGAAAGTGAAACTTCACTGAAGCGAGGAAGTAAGTTTAGCTCCACATATACTGACTCCTGAGGCAAAAGGTTTCTAATTAAAAATATTGTCGTGGGAATGCATTGCCAGCCACCAGCCGGAGGGAGGAGAGTCCCTGTGTGTTCAGTGGGCTCTCATCAGTCTCTAGTCTTCCCTCACCACATCCCAAAATAATGAAGGGTGGTGGGTGTGGGGCTCCTGGGAGCCGAGCTCCAGCACACGCACAAGATCAACAGTCAAATGGAAAGTGGTACCACTTTCAGAATCACTTTTGCCCAGTGGTTGCCCCTGAGCAACTTGGAAACTAATGTTTTTCTTAATTAAGGTCTCATTTCAGTTGCAAGGTTGCATTTTCCGTATGGAAATATTTTACATTTACATCAGAGGAACATGAGGGTGCACTATGGGAGGGTATAGTTTCCTTCATTTCCATACTGTCTCCATCTCAAGGACAGAAACATACTGTGTGAGTATCACGCCCCAGCAGTTGGGTCTATCATGTACCATCTAGCAGCTTTAACCAGACCATGACAGAGTTGTGGTCAGGTGTGGTACAAATATAAATGAGTTCAAGCATTCCTGGGATGCCCCAAGTAGTGACTCCAGAACAGAAGCAGTTTTTAACCCTTATTTCACCTAATTCAGATAGGCAGAATTAGGTCTGAGCAGCAGGAACATAGTTGGCAGAAGCCAAGTAAATATACAGAGGTTTTGAATTATCCTTGGTTTTGCTTTACCCAAGCTATCCATTATTCCTCATTCTCCTGTTCCCTGGGATAACTGAGGGACAGATTGAGACGAATTGATGAGAGTCAGCAGTGCCTCACATGTAATCCAACATACACAAATTTGACATCAGTGTTGTTAAGAACTGACTGAAGAGTTCAAGCTTGTGTTTTAAGTGGCAGAAGGAAGAAATTACACTTACAAACCTGTTATTTATGAATGAGCAAATCTAGATGTATTCAAGCACTGGAACAGCATTTCTGGCTGGCACCAAAACACCACCCTAGGCAGGCAGCAGAAGTCTGACAAAGGAGGAGACAGTTACTTCTCTTATAATAGGATAAGAGCCAACAGTTTTAAGAGAGGTGATCACATCTGTGGAACAATTTTCAGAGAAGACCCAAAATGAAAGTGATCCCTTAACAGCAGTAACAGATGGATTTTTCATTTACAAAAGTAAAAGCCAGAGTGTTTGCTGACTTCTCATGATAGAGAATTACAGGGACAACAGATAGCCCAAAATCACTGCTCTGTATAGCACAGGGATGATACTAAAAATGTCACAAAATATAGGTCTCTTGAACTCTACCAGCTCCTCATTGTTACCACATATCTTGGTCAGCGTGGATTGTGTCACCACCTGCCCAACAGCCTTACCTGAAACCTGCATATGCCATCACAAGCTTTATCAAACCATGCTGCCTCTCCCAGTGTCTCCAGGATATGGCACCATCTTCTAGGCACAAAAATTCTCACCCAGGCAGAGTTTCTATGCATGAAAACTCTTACACATGCAGACATACACACACACACACACACACACACACACACATTCACTCTCCACACATGGCAGTAGGGTCTCCTTTCTTCTTTCAGGTCAACCCTGGACATCTGAGCCATTGGAGCAGCCCAGGTGAAGAATCCCATGAAGATGCTCATTATGCATGTACTGAGATTTTTGCTTACATTTACAATGCGACCCATATCCACCTCTAAACTTTCACAGACATTTCATTTTCATAGAGTGGTTTGAGTTGGAAGGGATCTTTAAGATCACCTAGTTCCAATTCCCCTGCCATGTATAGGGACACTTTCCACTAGAACAGGTTGCTCAAAGCCCCCGTCCAACGTGGCCTTGAACACTTCAATCTCCAGATTTCTTTTAGGCCCTCTTTTGGTACTGGAAGGTGTTGTAAGGTCTCCCAGGAGCCTTCTTTTTTTCCAGGCTGAAGAACCCCATATCTCTCATGCTGTCTTCATAGCAGAGGTGTTCCAGCCCTCTGATCATCTTCACGGCCCTCCTCTGAATCCTCTAGTTCAAAGACTCTCTTAGATTTTGCTACTCTTCTGGCTTTCATGCTGGGGAAACAGCTCTTTATAAGCCCCCAGAAATCTCCTTCTTTCTCAGCCAAGTTGTCCTTTGCCACTGAGGCTGCTGAGTGCTCACATCAACTGTTGATATATTTTTCTTTCACAAATTCAATATAACTTTAGACCTTTGATGGGAATTCCGTGTCTTCTTCACATGCATCATGTTTTCCCTCCTCCATCACCATCTCCTTTTTGTTTGTTTGTTTTTGAGATTGTCTGTATTTCAAGATCAGTCTACTCCACTATATGATCTGGTCCTCTTTCTTGGATGGTCACTCTCGTTATTAAACAGTTCATGCTCTAGGTGTTCTTGTTCGGCAAATTTTGAGCAGCCTATGCAGCTGCTCTTCCCTTTCATTCAGAGTATCTACACATCTCCATCTGAACTCTACACTTGCCTCCAGCATCATCTCCCTAATCCTCTGATCCTTGTTTTCAAGACATGCAGAAGGCTGAATTTTATCAGCAGGTAGATCTCACATATCAGTAAATAGAGACTCACTCTAAAGTAGTACATGGCAGAATGACTGCTTACAGAAGTACCTCTGACTGCTCTTGGTCACTGTGTCCCTGTAGCCATTAAAGTCTTCTCTTCTTAGCCTTTGACCCTAAAAAGGGGGAGGACAGAAACCCCACCAGACTCTCCTAGATCTCCCTCTTCCTTTCTCTGAACAGATGTAGACACAAAATAAAAAAGAAACAAAACCAAAAAGAGTGGCTTACTTATCTGAGAGTGCATCATATTACAGAAACCTAATAAGAAACACTGTCCCAGGCTTCCCTGATCACTGACATGTGAGCCAGGCGCAAGGAAGGTGTCAGCATTACCTTGATTCTCTGCTGCCTAAAGGATACTGCCACCTTTGGAGTTATTTTTGTAACCATCTTCTATATGGAGTCTTGATCAGGTTGGGCATTCAGGCAACAAGAACAATGTCAGTGCAAACAGTTTTAAGAAGTAGAATGAAAAGAAATTAGGTCTTGTACATGCTTTCTTGTTTAATATTAACAGCAACAACAAAAAACCCAAACAAATTAACTACAGCAATAACAAATCCCAAACAAATTTTCACAGGCAGCAGCTTCATTAATTTAGTTTTAACTTGACAGTCAAATGGCTTGTAAATTCCCTGTTCAGAAGTCCCGATCCTGAGCTGTGCTGCAGGTGATGTTTGGTACCCTGACAGCTAGCAGGATGGCCATGAATGGAGTCACTAACACCTTCAGTCACCATGAGATGTCTTCTGGCCACAGCAATGCATTCATGCTTAGGATTTCTTCCTTCCTACCTGAAAGCCCCTTTAAAACACAGTGGGCTGAGCTAGGACTACAGTGTTTTAGCAGCATTTGAGAGGCACTACGAACATCACAGCTGCAACTTCACTTGTCAACAAAACAGCAGACCAACTGATGTGTCTACCTGTTCCAGGCACCTGGATCTCTTCTTCCCCTTTACAGCTGGCTTAGGATTATTTTCAGCCCCACATAATTAGTGAGCTAACAGACACTTTTCAGTGTCTTCAGTTCTCAATTTTGTAAAAATCGATCTCTTTGGAATTTGGAGGCTGGGAAGGAAGGATACCGTCATTTTACTTACAGTGTTCTCACATTTTCACCTGAGACTTCCCTATTGAGCACATTAACTTGAATATCCTGTGTAACACCATTCAGCAAGGCCTCAAAAATTTGGTCTAAAGACACTTCCCATGGTCCTTTTCTAACAATTTTCTCCTTTAACTTTGCTCAACAACTCAGATCTAACCACTCATTATTTTTGATGTAACTAATATACTATGCCATACTTTCATAATTTTTATCTCCCCTCCTATTTTTCTGCTCTGAAAATTTAATTCAAGTAGAAAATGGGCAGTGACTGTGGAATTAAATTGTAAGTATGAACAGTATTCCCTTTCCTCTTATTTCTTCCATTTACTTTTCTGGACAGTGCTTTGGAGAAAATATGGAGAAAATATTGCTGTTTAGGAATAGCTTGTTCACTCTAGGCACAATTACTTTCACTCCTTTGCAGCACTCAAGCCATGATATTCCCTGTCTGCCTTATCAGTTCTTCAGCTTGGAAGATGGACAGTACATATTTCGACAAACCTGGCTCCAAGTAGTCATCACGTCTCAGAGGACCCTCCTCATCCAGACATGGGGAGGGAGGGAGAGCCAACAAGCAAACCCCCAGCTTTTTGCATATCAAAATAAATCTTCACTTCCACTCTTCCTTTTCAAATTGCATTTTCAGTCCTTAATTAAATCAATGGAGGAAATGGACTGTCCTCCTCTGGACAGATGAGAGGGCAAATGGAAGAGGTGAATGTCTGCTCTCTTTCAGTAGTAGTTAAGGAGGTTCCAGTAAGAGTCACTGCACAATAGCAAATGGCATTTTGTTTTTCAGGTGTTGACTGTTTTCCAGACATTTTGATGCAATTAGGCAGACATAGCAGGTCTGTACCATTGTACCAGATTTGCAAGTTTACTCCAGTTTTGCTGCAGGCTGTTAACTGAAGTCATGAGAGAAGCAGCAGTAATATTTCAATTATATAGCTGGAAAGATCCTTATTACACAGGCATTCCAAAATAGTAGTGGCAGAGGCCTGGTTTACAAGCACCATTTGATATAATACATTCTGAAGGGATGCTGTCAACATCTTGCTCCTTGCAGAGAGGCTGAGTAAATGGGTTTAGCCTTTTCAATGGGGCTGTAAAAGGATTTTCTTTATAATGAAGAAAGTCCCTTTAGCTCTTTGCAATACCTGTGGTGTCCCAGTCTTTCACAGTGCCTCCCTTAATCTTTTGCTGCACTCCGTGGGTACACTGACAATCAGGATAACAGCAAGTTGTTTGAAGACTAATTCAGTGACAAAGAAAATGCTGTGCAAGGGTGGCAAACAGAAAATTCATGCCATGGATACTGGTAGCTACAACAAGGTTTTTCTACACACACACCCATGCTTTTGAATTATCCCCAGACCCCCCCAGGTGCCATTCCCTTTTTTGTCATCTTGAAGTGCTGGCACGAAAAATGAAGTTTACTCAGTCAGCCCCTTGCAGGCATCTCCATGGAGCATAAACAGACACTTGAATTGAAGCATGAATTCTGGTACTGAATCAGGCCTTTGCTCAGAGCCCTGCAGGGAGCAGACCTGGAGATAACTCTATTTCACCCCCAAAAGTCTTTCAAACTCTTCAGAGACTTTTCAGGTGGATTCCAGGGTCTTTGATTCTCCCTGAGATTTTCAGCAATTCATGGAGCATGTTCCACTGCCTTTAGAGGAGGACACTGGGTGAGGACAAACGTGTCACACTGCTTCACAAAAATCCCCATCTCTGTGTCTAGAGCCCTAGCAGGAGCCTGGAGGAGACCTTCAGGGCAGGCAGCCAAATGTCTCACCACACTTCTGTCAGCAGTTACACACTGGCAACACAATTACATGTGCGCAGCACCTGGAATGCATAAAGCATTTTTTTCCACTATTCATAGGCTATGATAAAAAATAATTAAAAAACAAACACAAAACAAAACCCCATCAACCAACCAACCAACCAAAAAAAACCCAACAGGAACATTTAGAGAAGGATTTCTGCAGACCATCACCAAGTATGTTAAAATGAGGACTAAACAATCCTAGAAAAGGCTGATTCTCAGAAAAAGGTTTAATCTGAATCTTTGGAGCTGAACTCTTTGCCTCTCTCTCTTCTCAGCCTGGATTGGTCTCTCCTCCCTTTACTAAAGTGCAGCTCTCTTTTAGCTTAGACTGGCTTGGAAAATGCTCTTTTCAACAAGCAGCAACCCAATGTGTTTTCATTGTCGTAGAAAACCCTGTTCTAGTAATTCAAGACAAATCACCTGTGTAGACTTAAATTTTTTTACATTCAGATGTCATCTGCACTCCTTCTTGGTTTTTTTTTGTTTTTTTTTTTTTGTTTACATCACCTTTTCCAGCTTTACTTCTTTTTTTTCACGTCTTCATCCTCAGCAAGACAGTGATTCAAATTTTTGAATCTACCTTCTTAAAGAAAGAAAGTTTCTCAGAAACAGGCACTCTGGACTTTCATTCCTTACTTTAAATGGCTAATTGTTTTCTAAGGCAGTCCCTGAACTTTCATACAGAAAGAGAGAAGTCAGCAACATGCAGGAGAGCTTGTTTCCCTTCTTGCAGGGGAGCACTCCCAGGCAAGTAGATGCAATATTTGCATTGCCATCCTACCCTGAAACACTTTAATCTGCCCGTTCCCAAGGCACCATTTGCATAAACAGTAACGTACAGGAGAGCTGCCCAAATAATCTTGCCTCTGCATCAGAAATGTAGCTTAATTTTTTCTCAAATGAGCAAAGCACCTTTATGTGTTAAACCATTTTGAGTAGGAGGTATCCGAATAAAACATTAAAGGTATTCTAATGGGAGGGCAGGCCACTGAGCAAAGTGTGTGCAGAGAAGCAAAATATACAGAAGTACAGAGTAGAATATTCAGTCACCTTTTTAAGTAGTGTCTATGTTAGAGAGACCTCAAAACCTTACATGACCTGCTCTTATGATGATAGACTAAAAAATAAGAACAGGAGAAAGCATCCACGAAACATCATCAAGAGACTTAAACAAAACATTATGCATAAAAAGAAGTATTGCTGTATGTTTTATTTTGGTCTTTGGGTTTTTTTAGTTCTTGCTCCCCATTAGCTCTTTCTTTGGCAACCTCTGCCTATCTGCCTCCCACTCCTCCCTTTGCTTGTGCAGGAGCAAATCCTGAACGGTGCAGTAAATCCTTCCTGCATTTCCTTCATCGCAACAGAGATCAGAAGCTGGACTCAGAGCACCAACCAGCCTTAAAAACTCTTGCTGTGGTTAAAGGGGGAGGAATTTGTAACACCCTGATACAGCCTGTGCTCGTTGGCACTAACGGCAGGAAAATACAGAAATACAAATAAAGGGTATGATAAAACTCACAGCAGAAATACCCCTTTGTATATTTTCTAACCGTCAAACAATTGTCTCAGTGCTCTTGATACAACCTTGGTAACACTTATATAGGATAAACTGGGGCTTTATTCTCTTTGTCAATCTATCCTGTGCCCAGGATACTGTTTTTTAACTGACTGCAACAATCAAACAAAACATTAATGGGCCAAAGTAAGTCCAACACCAAATACTTCCTCAAATTGCTCACTACTTATTTATTCTGTTTGCAGCCAAGAAAACTTTGAAATTCATTCTCACTTGTGCTTTTACACAGCTTCTCTGTGTCACCAGTGGCAATTTCAAAATTTGATGTTATTTCCTGCAGTTCAGACCTATGAACAATTCATAGCTGTGATGTTTTTCTTGTATCAAACTTAGGAAGTGTGTGAACAAGAGGTTATTTCTTTGGAGGGGCAAATGTCAAGACTGGTGCCTACTATATGTAAAGTGTTTAATTCGTTTCAGCTGAATAACTGGGCAACAAAAATTACCTTGCTGTATATTCCAATACAATACTTTAGCTGGCTAAATTTTATTGTGCTCTGAGCTGCAAAATTAAGGGCACATAGGAATTACCTGTAGTGGCACACAAGTAACATCTGCCTTTATCAACAGCTGTACTATACACCTCTCCAAACTGCCCTTCTGTGACCCCTCGTAATTTCTCTTGGCACAGTAACCTATATAAACTTGCACAGAACCCGGCTTACCTCTCCCCAGCCAAACCACCCCCAGCGTATGAATAAAGAATAAACACTTTCTGCTTTATCCTGCTATCGAGATCAAATGAAACATTGCCCTGGTTTTCCAAACAGTGCCAGTGCCTCTTTTTGTACGTTTTCCTGGGTAATTTACTTCTAAAGAGCTTTTCAAATCTGAATTTTTTCTCTCTCTCCTACACTCAGCGATGGCCGCAGCCCTGTGCCGGGCAGGGCGTCACAGCAGCCCTGCCCGCCACCTGGCAACCCTCCCCACGGCATCCTCCGCACCGAGCTACTCTCCTTCCCACCACAGAGAACAAAGGCGCGATTGTGTCCGCACGGAGCGGCAGGGCTTGTTTTCGAGCCCTCGGTCCCCTGGGCAATGCACCCAGTCCCTTCTGGTTCCCAACGCACCGGCACGGCACCGGAGACAGGCATAGCTGATTTCGCTCCCTGTGTCCCCAGGGCCTCCCACCACATTCCAGCACACAGTAACTGTGATTATGCTGTAAACTGGTGGCTGCCCAGTGGGGAATAGGCTGCTGTAGATTCAGATGAACCTGCACACCTGAAAACATGGGCTATGATTCTGTGCTTCTGAGCACATCACATGCCTTTGTCAAGCCATAGCACCGGTACTAAAGCGAAGCAGGGAAAACACGGGGAAAGAAGCAATGGCCAAGTATTCTCTTGAATAATGATAATTCTCTCTTCTAAATATTATCACTCCTAGATATATCTAGGTATGAGGGGATTTTGATTTTTACAAAACATTTCCTTACTAGGTTTCGTTTCTGATTGCTTATAAATTTGCAAGCAGTTTATCGGGCAGACCATCATGGTAGCTTCAGCCTTCCATTCACACCTCGGAGAAGTTACACAGCAGTGTGCTTGAGCAAGAACACTTTTTCTGATGAAATATAACTGCTGGAGCACTTCAGCTGAGGACAGACTCTTTGATATGGGTTGGCCAGAACCCAGCATCTCTTGGTACAGCAGGTGACTCTTTGCTCCTTGTTCTCAGTTCCCAGTGATACTGCTTAAATGCATTCTCTCTTGCATATATTTTCTTAGACCGTATCTCCAATTTTACTGTTTTCTGTGCCTGTCTCTCACTTGCTGTTTGCCCATTGAAGAACGCTGTGTGCACATGGTTAAACAATACCCTGGGAAATCCCACCAAAGCTCCATGCTTTCAACTCCTCTGTGAGCAGTTCAAATCCAGTGCTCACATAGTGAACAAGTCCTTTTTTCATCTTTTTTTTTTTTTTTTAATCTGCCTAGCTCTGTGTTTGTTGCATTTATTCATAACAGAAGGGCAGCCATTTCACTCACCAGCTCCAGTCAGTTTAACCCAACCCATAATACCACCATTGTAGTCAGCTTGCTGAGAGCTGGAAAAATTAGACATACCTGTTGGTAACGAATGCTGATAATTACACAACACACAAACAACAAAGCAGTCTGCTAGATCCAATCACTCCCTCAATTTAAAGACATTAACATTGATAATTGCATACTGTGGAAACTCAGAGGCAGTAAAGAAGATTGCATCCTCTGTACTTATCATGAAAGGCAGCACAAGAGCAGAGAAACTTACACTTTAGGAGGAAAAAACACATGACATCTCTTCTACAGATGAGGAATGGGGTACAGAAATAACCATTCAGCCAAAGATGTAATAGAGTAGAGCTGGAACCAAGTTAACTGAGTAACATAAATACCTGCCACAAGTTTTGGCATCAAGCCATCTTTATAAGGCAAACTCTAGGACGAGACTGAAAGATCTTGTGAGGCTGTACAGAACCCGCAAATTCCATCTCTACGTGTAATTCTTTTGAAGAGCAGTTTTTAATTTCCTAGTTTGCTAGATATTAATCTCTGAGTCAGATTGAGCTTTTCGAGCTGTTTATTTATATGATGAAAATTAAATATTTTTAGTCTCTATGTGGAAGGATGCACCACAGATAGTGACATTCACATCCAGATGCTCCATTTGTGTGTGTGTGATGCAACATCTTAAATAAACTTATTTCTGGGTTCCTGATTTTCTCTTATCATCAATGCCTGAAGATATGACTCACAGAGAGATGCTTTTTGATCTAGATTGTTATACATGGAACAAAGGCATGAATTTCCAAACCTTAGCAGCCTGACACTTTTTTTTCCCCTTTCCCCTTATACTGAACAGGTGTTGTCATTTCAGTAGACCAGAACACGAACTCATCCAGCATTTAATTGCTCTGAAGACAGGCTGAGAGAGTTGGGGTTGTTCAGCCTGGAGAATAGAAGGCTCCAAGAAGCAGCCTTCCAGTACCTAAAGGGGGCTTGCAAAAAGAGTGGAGATGGGCTTTTCACAAGGGCATGTAGTGATAGGACAAGGAGGAATGGCCTTAAACTGAAAGACGGCAGGTTTATATTAGATATTAGGAAGGCATTCTTGACTGTGAGGGTGGTAGGGCATTGGAACAGGTTTTCCAGAGAGGTTGTGGATTCCCTACCCCTAGAGGTGTTCAAGACCAGGCTGGATGGGGCTGTGAGTAACCTAGTCTAGAAGAAGATGATCTTTAAGGTCTCTTCCTATTCAAACCATCCTATGATTCTATTATTAATTTTATTTATACCTCTATTTCCACAAGACTGTACTTTCTCAAGTCCACTTATTTGTATAATACAAAACTAATACAAGCTACACAAATACAGATATCTTTTAAAACAATCACTGCATTCCACTCCCAGCATTTGCAGCAGGATGAGGCATCACTTGCACCACGTGTCATGTCAGCTACAATTATGAATGCACATCAGTATGTTTGCAAGGCAGCAGCATACAAAAAGCCTGATCTTACCACCCCTGATGATGAAGGCTGAAGAATACAGAAACAGAGTGGTAATAAAGAGCTGTAAGAGTTGTAATAAAGTGCTCATTTTACACACTGCCGTGCAAAGATCCAATGTGCTTTAGGTCACTTGGCAGGACACTGGCCAGTCCACCTGCCCTAACTGCACAAATTCCCAGCACTGTTCTCTGGAGATGTGCAGGGAAGTTTTCTGTGTATGAAGCTGTTCCTTTCTATTGTTAGTGGAAAGAATTGGTGGGAAGCGTGAGATGTCTCCTCCTGATGATAGTATTTGTAAGACAAAAGCATGATTTCTAAACTCTGAATGAGCCCAACAAAGACTGAATTGAGGCTTTCTACACTGAAGAGAACTCTCTGAACCCTTGGCCTTGGAGAATTCGGGGGAAAGCCTTTACCCTACCCTCTGTGGGTTGCTGTGCAGAAACACATAACATGAGGGCTTGAGCACCACAGCCAAGTCTGACTGTTCCTCAGGAGCAGGTTGTCCTGTCCCTCCACCACACAAACCCATCAGCCAGTCACAGACCCAGCCACATTCAGGACTTCAGGCCACCCCAGAGCACCCATGCCATTCAGGTGCCTGCCTGCCTGAACCATGACAGCTTTGGGGAGTGGGAGTTACCTGTCTCTTTTCTAACAGGTGCTTTTAGGCATGAATAGATTACTACTGTAAGTGCCCAGGAAACTTTCAAACATGGTATAGAGGCACCTTGCAGTGGAGGAAGCAGACAGACTGGGTAACTGTCTGAGCCTTAGGCTCTGGGCTCCTAAGTCTCAATTTAGGTAGGCTGGATCCTGCAGAGACCTAACACCTTATTAAATGTTCCTTTTCCAGGTCTTTCATAATTCCTCGGCATTCCAACTTAAGTTCCTCTCATCCTAGCACAATGGCACCATTTTCAAAGTGATATTTAGCCAAATATCCCACTATATCAAAGATGAAATATCTCAGAGGAACATGAGCATTTCGAGTGAGTTTTGCTTGTGGCAAAAATGAACTGCATACCTGAGGTCTTTGATCTCAAACTAGGCATTTCAACCCAGCTCTCTTTCACAGAAGCATTTGAAAGGGGCCACTTTATATTTTGTTCCCACAAAAGATACAGAAGGACTTCAGAAACCTCAAGTACTTTCCATGGGATGGAATTGCTGTTCTTCATCCACTTCTAACACTTCACAGGAGAGGGGCATAGATAAGGGCGTTCATGTCAAGGACATTGGTCATTCAAGAAAGAGTGGCTGGAAGCATGATTCAGGTTCTGTGAGAAATCACTGAACATTTTGCTGAATTCTCCTAAAAAGCCAAAAGAAAAACAAAATCACTGTATGAAAGTATGCTTCATTATTACAAAGTATCCAGAAACCTCTTGTATCATTTCTCTTCCTACACGTGGTCCAATTAGTCTTCAGTTTACTTCAACCTTTCATGTAAGGAGTAGTGTAACTTGGTTTATGTCTTTTTAAAAGACACTTACTAGACATTTTGTGCAAGTAATTACTGAAGCTGCAATAGAAGGGGGAAAAAAGGCTATCTTCTACTCCATTACTGTACATTAATATATTTTCCCTGACAGTTATTGTCAGGACTCAGTTTTCCTTACCATCAATCTACTTCACACAATTTAGTCTTCAATTGGATGGAAACTTTTCAGGCTAAGAATATCCCACAGTCCTTCTGTTGCATGATGATTCCCACCACTTTAGGTATCTGTTTTATCAATCAAGAGGACTAGAGATAGAGATTTTTTTATTCCAAAAAATTAATTATTTACCTTGGAAACTGATATGATTAGAGTCAAAAGTGTGAAAAAGATTCAGAAAATGTTGCCTTTGCATGATGGGCACTCTCAGGAACAAAGAATGAATTTCCATTTTCTATCTATCTTTTGGCCTTTCACATTTTTTGAGTGTAATTTGCATTTGAAATCAGGACAGAATGTAGGTTGATGCCATAATTTTTTTCATCTGTCAGGTGGACTCCTATGTTACTATCCCAATTCCTCCGTACATTGCAGCCATTTCATATGGTCATATGAAATTACTGTCAGTATAACAAAAGTGTTTTGTCTCCAGTTTCCTGAACTTACTCATCCATAGCTTTCTGCTTGCTTGTATCCAAGTGACTCTCTAATGAGAATGAATGACAAGTTGGATTATTTCAGCCCAAAAGGGTGAAGCTAGATTTCAGGAGAAAATTATTTATAGTTTCAAGTCAAAGATGATGCACAAATAGGTTATTTTGTATCTCATATATTGTTGATCGATTGTAAAAAGATTTCCCCACTTGAAGTTGTGAGTTCATTGTATTTTGGACTGGAGATAGGGATTGAGGAAAAAATTTATAAGAAACTACTCTACCAAAATAATTAAAGTCAAATAATTTTCATTAAGAAAAAAGAAAGGTCAGACATAAACAGATTGATAAGATGTGATGGTCTCTTCCTCTCCCTTTAGCTGTTGTGTGTGTGTGAAGTCTGCTTTGAGCTCTCAGGCAGAAAACAGGTGGGAGAGCATTTCTGGAAAAATGAAGCTTTTCCTTTTTTCTGCCCCTGTTCAGATGTACTGGCCTTTCAGTTCTCATTGTCAAATGCATGACCATACTCTAACGTGTGCAGAGAGAATGACCTCTTGTAACACCACAGCCAAACTGAATCCACCAACAAAAGGGAGTCATGCAGCTCAGGCACCACTACTCAGAGGTCTCTGAGCCTGCTGAGCAGACTCAGATCAAGCTGCAGTAGTAGCTCTCACACTTGTAAGTGTTCCAGCCCCACACCTGAAGCTGTGCTGCTGCAGAAGAATCATTTCTGCATACCCCTTCAGTTCAGATAGCATATCTATGTATCTGCACACAACCAGAAGGGATTACTGTGAATGCTTAGCAAATGTCTGAGAAGAGCTGTCAGATAAACACTTCATCATTTTTAGTATCCTCAAACAGTTTCCATTAAAACAAAGAAATGGATGGATGTCACCAATTGAAGGACTCACTTCCAGCAGTGAAATACAAGAAAGCAGCAACTGAGAAGGTGCTGAAAATTTTTGGTATTTTTCATGTTGCCCAAACCTGAGAAGGATATCTGAACATGTCACAGCTTTCAAAGCAAAGGGATAACTCTTATTCACAATACCACATTTTTGATAGAATATGGGCAGCCAAAAGGGGGGAAAAAAATCAAGAACACCCATTTGATAATTCTAACAGAAAAAATTGTCAGATGAGGGACTGAGACTAAAATCAAAGGGTGAAAATGAACAGTGAGGTACAAAGAGGTAGGTATCTGTCCCAAAACAGCAACAAAGCAACAATAGCTTTGTAGCTTCTTCAAGTGTAAGGTCATTGAAGCAAGGGCACCTTGCTTCATGCTTATGCAACAGGTAGCAGGGTTATAATCCATGGGTTATAACCTACTAGTCAAGCCACCTTGACTAGTAACAGAATGGGTTAAGTAGCATGGCTGCAGTCTAACATTGGCAAGTCTGAAAAGTGAAAGAAATTTCTAGGTTCAGCAGAAGATAGCCCAATTCCTGTAGAACACCACTTCCAGGCCCCTGAGAAATGCTGCTTTTGCTTCATCTGATCAGTGAACCTTGCATTCCATAGGAAATAGCAGGTGAATAATTTCACTCCCACCTGAAGAGGAGGGACTCCACTAGCAACAGTGAAATCTGCACTCCTTCAACAGATGCAAAGTGAGGTTCCTGGGAGGAAAGCGGGTCAAAGGCTTTGATATTTCCTTTGCTGAAGCTCAAACATCAGAGTCAAGCTGCTCTAACAAGATGAAATGGAAAAAGATACAGAAGGTTCCAGTTTAGAAGGTGAAAAAAGCAACTGTGCACCAAATGAAGTATTTTATGTCCTTATTTCAGGTGTCAGTCCCTGAATTCTTGCTATCATCCAGGATATCACTCACGCAAAGATAAAAGAACCCCAAAACTCAACCAAAACCCAAACCAAACCAAACCAAACCAAAGAAAACCCAAACCCACAAAAAGGCTAACCCAACTAAAAAAAAAAAAAACAAAACCCCCAAAAAAACAAAACAAAAGACAAAAAAAGTCCCTGTACTACAAGGAAGTACTATGGACAGAAGCTTAATCAGTCCGTTAGTGATGTGTAGTATCTAATAGGTAACTTTCCCTTCCCTCGTACTCCCATGGATCAATGCAAACTTCTGGTTATTTGTAAGATAAAATATCATGCCATTAGCATATCTGCCATTAGCAGAAGCCATCCATGACAAATAGCTCAGGCACTTGACATCCCCAGAACAGTAGATGTTGATTTTTGCTCTAGCTCCAGCAAATTTGTGATTAATTGGAAGCTATTCAGTGTTCCAGTGCCAAGGTAGCACTGTAAAAAAGCACCAAACAAGACCTTGTGAACATCTTTGCTCTCTGTTATTAAAAGAAAAAATTGCATATCCACTATAGCTGAAACAATTATTCTGGTGACTTCATTTCTGGCTCTCTTTCCTAGTCACAGGTTAGTGATATTCGATGTAATATCAGTATGTGTTTATCCATTCAAGGGTGTCAGGGAGTGCTGCCAAAGCAGGGCTGTGTCATGGGCTTAAACTCCGAAGGAAATTCAGGTGCATATCCAAGTAGTGTCACCTCCAGCTTCTGGCAGTGGTGTCTCCCAAGGGCTGAGCAAAAGGAGTCACACAGAACTGCACCGTGCTAAGCACAAACCTCTGTGACCCTGGGATCAATTGTCCAGGGTCTGACCAAAGAAATCCTGTCCTCCAGGTCTCTCATTCTCTTCTTGGTAGAAAGAGGCTGCTCCCTCTGCAACAATGCTTTTGACATTGTGAGATGTAGATAAAGCTCTTTCAAAATTGCACAAAAAAAAAAAATCAGATGGTTGAAATGTACAGGGAGAGAAGAAAAGTCATGAGAATTATTTTTCTTTCTAACACCAGCTCACAGCTCCTGTCTTGTAAGCAGTCTTTGCCTCAGCTCCTCTTCACATATCTAGATACGTCTGAGGACTCATTTGTCTTCCAGGGATGTCTTAAGCTGTAATGGATGTTTTACTATGTAGTACCAGAAGTCTTTTGGATGAAAGGAGCAATGTAAACTCAAAGAATCTGTTAATGAAAACCATTAATAATAAATGTAATTACAGACCTTTTGTAATGATGCAATAACTTCAGAATATTTCAACATCTGCATTATCCACTTATGATTTTAGAACACAGGAAGATAATAGAATTTTTGCAGATCCCTTTAAAAGGGATGAATTCTACACAATTATTTAAAAAGTAAGAATTTCTTCGGGGAAAAAAAGATATCCTGGGAATGGGTAAAAAAGGAAGTGGAACAAATCTTTATAATATGGTATGAGTTTAAAGGTCGTAAAAATACGTACTATTTAATACTGAGAGGGGGGAGTATTATGGCTAACTTGAATAGAGTCAAGACCAGACACTGATTAAGATATTGAATATCACAGGCAAAAAAGTCATTAACATTCAGAACAAAACTGTAGAGAAGAAAATGGATGAAAAAGCAAAAGGCGATTGTTTCTAATGGAAAATAAGAAGAAAATAAGAAAGGTCACATAAACAAAAAAAATGTATAATCAGAGAACTTTATATCCCATTTTGTAATCCTCTGTGCCTCATTGCATTTTTGCTTACATAAATATGTCAAAAGTTCAACAATATAAACCATGTGCGGCAGTGTCACTACTCCTCAGAAATCTTTCAGGTGCAGTTTCCTTAAGTTTTCCAAGTTATTTCTTCCTTTCAGATGAAAAGGTTTTCATTTTTCTAACCACTGCATACTTAATGAGTCAAGTCTTATTAAAAAAGCATCCTGAAGCATCTGATATCAAGAACTGAACAATTAACTGGTCCATTTCTTCTTTACATAATCTTTCCTAACACCACAACCTTTACCTGTTGTCTTATTAAGCTCTTTAGAGAATAAGGTTTTTATGGTATATTCCCTGCCTTTCTTTTAAGGACCCAGAATATACTGCAGGTAGAATTTTCATCTCTGTTGATGCATCCTGATAGTGGTAGTAAAATGTAAGTAGGAACAAGATAATGGGAGGAGTCACAAAAGCCTTCATCAACCCCCACAGGTTGCAATAATAAAACAATTGCTTCAGAAGAATTCAGTGCTGCAGGCTGACTTCAACAAAACCTGAATTAAAATTACGAAACCGGGCCTCAGTGATATTAACCTTCAGCAGACAAAGTTGCTTATCATTAGAAATCCAAGAGGTGTTATTTTAGTTTGCTGTATTTAATTTTTGGAAGGTTTTAAAATTAACACTAGTGTATAGTGACTCCCACGAGATTTTACAAAAAATCATGATCTGTTCCTTGTATTCAACACAAGTATTCACTAGAGAAACATCGGTTGATATGCTTGCTTGATGTTCACAAAGCATTTTGAAGATGAAAAGTATCTTGTGCTAAACATTAAGTTAGTCTGACGATCTTCTCATTACACCAAAGATAGACAATCTCTTAGAACAAGAAAAACAAGACACAAAGCTGGTCTGGTGAGGATCTTGTTTTGTCTCTGAAAAAATGTTAAAATAATTGATAGTTTCAATAATAGATAGTTTCAAAGTATTAAGCATTCCTTTGCTCAGTGCTTCAAAGGGGTCCCCAAATACCTAGAAATGCAACTATTTTCCTTTTCATGTTTGATAGGAAAAAGTATTAAAAAGACTTTTAAAAATACAAATAAAGAGATCTATACACTTTTTGATCCACCTTTATCTGAAATTAAAAAAGAAATTCGAGTGCTTTACATGTCCCCCTGTAATGAAAAGCCTCACAGAAAGACTCTGATGTGGAACTAATTTGCATTCTGAATGTGCTGAATGGACTATAGAGACTATAGTAACCTTCAGAGAATCTTTGCTGCGTTAAAAAAGTAATTCACATTCTATCTCCTTCTACAGAAAATGAAAGGTTGAAAGATGTAAATTAGACAAAACAAACAAACCTTTCATAGTATATTATGAGCTCCAGGTTTCCTGAGCACTTACTAAAATTTCAGTAACTCCTCTTCCAATTTCAAGCACAGTAAATCTGGGCCATTTGACAAATGCCTAATCACCGTTTGATTTAAGTGTTGTTACATAAAGAAGCTTATTTCAAGGAGACAGACATTAAGAAAAAACTTCTTTGAACTTGTTTTTCTCTTCTTTACTGTCTTCCTCATGCTATCAAAGGCATGATGGGTTTTTTATTATTTAAAGCTTCCATAATTTCCAGCCTGGCTAACTGATTAAACTGTTAGCTTACATGACCATGTGGTGCATGTACATCTTCACATTTCCTTAATTCATGTGTTGGAACCCACTGGCCCATCTCAACAGGCTTTTACAGAATGGTGAAAGCCATAAACAGAATTAAATTCCTGCTCATCCCATGAAAACAGAGAACCTGGGGAAAAGAGAGGCATCCTTTAAAAACCCTAATTAAGAAATTTGGAACAACATACGCTTGTCCCATGTGAGAGACAGTGAGCCTTCCTAAAGGCTCACCTCACACAGAAAGTGTCTGTTAGACACCAGAATTCCCGTAGCTTGAGTGTTCATGGGGTTGTTCACTAAAGGGCAATAAAGTTAACTTCAAAAGTAGTCAAATAGTGATTTGATAACAATTCATTATCCCCACCGTGCAGCATCATTAAAATTATCTTTCACCCACACAAACTGTTTGTTTTTCCTTATTTACCCTTGTCCTTAAAACGACTCTGCCAGTCCTACTTCTCCATATCCCCCAAATCCTTGGAGGCTCTGCCCTTTGGTCTCCCACTCCCACAAGTTTTATCTGCAGACCTGAGGAAAAGATCACATCCATTACCATCTGCTACGGTGACACGAGTCTTTCTGACACATGCTTTGCAGATCTGCTATTCCAGAGAGTGCTGTGCATGGTGAGATTTGTCCTTACTGCCTTGGAAGACCAATGTTTGTTTGTGCAAGACATGTGTCTTCACACCTTCCACCTCCTGTGGTTAGGGCTGTTTTGGAGCTGTGCTGGTTTGCCCTTTTTCAAACATACCCAGTGTAGCGCTACTCCAAGCACTTGAATGGACAACATAGTTACTGGAATTTGCTAACTGGAGGCATGGGTTGGATCTGGAGATATCTACAAGTCTTGTTGCCACCAGCTGAGAACAGATACTTCCTGTATATATTACTATTACACAGTGGAAACAAGGAACCATATAGTGGGCACACAGAAAAGTAAAGTCTCATTTAAGTGCTGCATATAAGCTTGTTTGTGTTATCCACCTGATAGTCTCAGAGGATCCTTCTGAATTTTCAGTACTGAAGCAATAAATTCAAGGAGGCAGTACTCACAGAAGTGGGAAACTAGAACAACTCGGCATTATTAATCCTGATTATTTTGTTTAAAGGGATGTTTTACACAGCAGAAAATTTTTTTTGAGTGGAGAGATTCTGAATGTGTACTCTTCATGCTCTGGGATTGCATCATCATGCTCTGGGATTGCATCATCAGTATTATACTAGAATCAGAGGGGAGAGAAGGTCCATGAGAGGCCCTCCAGTCCTCCCCTCTCCCAAAGTTATGATCAGCTAGATCTAAACTATTACCAAATGATGTTTGTCTAACCTGCTTTCAGAAATATCCACAAGCTCCCCCCAGGCAAACTAGCTCAGTGCTTTGGAACATGACTTGTTATCTTCAGAGCACGCAGGAAGGACAGGTTCTGTCCCTATATCACAGCAACTGCCTTTTACCTACAGGTTTCATTATGCTTCCTAGTTCTCTTTTTGCAGCTAAATATGCTCCACTCTTTCTACTTTTTTGCATCTATGGCTCTTGTGATTTGCTCTACTCTGAATTTTACCAGTTCATATCCGCTAATTCCAGTGTCCAAAACTGGATGCAGGACTTCTTTGGAGCTTGTAAGATTCCTGTTGAAGGGTTTGCTATAAGCATTTTTCAGATATATCTTTATTTTTTGAGTCCCTCCATGATGCTGTCCTTTTCCCACCAGATCCCCTACCTGCCGCCCCAACTCCTGCCCTCTCCCTAACCTTCCTGGTGCCCCATCCTGTCATGTAAGTAGTGCAAGACAACAATTAAACCCCAATTTTTCCTACCTTTCCCCGGTGGAACAAGATGAGCTCCCCAAGCCTCTTCTCATATTCGACATGTTCTAGAACCAAGACCACCACAGTGTCTTTCCTCTGGCCTCTCTCAGGCTACTCTTGCACTTGGGTCCCCAAACTGCACACTGTATTGCAAATGTGCTCACACGGGAGATGAATAAAGGGTAGTGATCATTTCCCTCAGCCTGTTCACGACCTGCTGGCTATGCTCATGAGCCAGGGATTTCAGAAGTGCATGCCATGACCGTGGGCTCCCGGTTCCCCACAGGTGCACAGCCAGGCTGTTCCCTGCACTCAACTTCATCTTCCACTGTAGGGCAACAGCTGCTGCCGTGATCCCACCTGGGGCGTTTGCCCTGCTCCTTATCCACAGCCAGCAGTTCCCTCTGGCCTCAGGGCAGCTTGCATGACAGGGAAGCCTTGCCTGTTCCAGACAGGAGATGAGGAGGTGAGAGGCCATCCATTGCCCTCACGTCCCAAAGGCTGGGGTGTGCTGAGTTGATGAGGAATCACATTTTTCTTGTCTACCCGTCTGCTGTGTATGTTTTTGAAGTAAGACTGCCAGCTCTTCAGGGCTGAGACCATCTCAAAAGGCCCTTAGCCATAATTTATTTGCTATAATTGGCTGTATTATCTATATCTGCTATATATATATAAAAACATGAATATATAAAAATTAAATATCTTAGCTATAATTAGCCATACTTAGCTGATAAGTAGAAGTATTTCAGTGTTACTGGAAATCAAATTTGAAGGGTCCAGCTGAAAAAGAATGCAATTTTCCATATTCCCAGCTCATCAGCTTCTCACTCAGCCCCTCCTCCTGTCATCTCAGAAATGAGTGTAAACCCATCATTCAGGTCTTCAGTGCAATTATTGGCTCAAGCCCCAAACTGGGGTACAGCTGAAGCCCTCAGCTCTCTCTGAGTATGGCTAAAAGAGTATAGCTGCTCTGAAATGGCACTGACCCTCGTGTGTGAGAGCCTGGGACAGGAGTGCAGGCAGACCGTGGAGAGCAGGCAATTCTGAACCCAGCTGTACCAAAGTCACCACCTTGGTGGAACCGTGTTTACAAACACTCTTTCTGCCATAGCAATCATAGGTTCTATAATATATAAAGCAAACAAGCAGGCAAGAAAAACAGAAGAGAGAGGGGCTTAGATGTTGTTTCTCTGGAAAATAAGCAGAGATCCTGTGAGATCTATAAAAGCCTTCAGTATTATATACTAATTTTACATGGAAGGCAGTCAGACTATAACCTGCAAGGACACTGATCTCAATAAGAATTCAAGTCAGGCACCAAATTACCTTTGAAGACCTGGGCTTTAATTACTACTGCTACAGAAAGCAGTATAAAACCTGCTGATTAATACCTAAAGCTTAGTAGTAGTTTTGCAGACACTCAGCAAAGACTGCCTCTGCTCTGAGGAATGCGTGATATCAGACTGCAGGGGGGAAAAAAGGACTGAAGTAGACGTTGAACAGTGTCAGCTTGCATTGCTGAGTAAGAACAGACCTGCTAAATGTAAACAAACTGAAATACTAATTTAAGTCACAGACCCCTATCAGCCACCTAGCAAAATCCACAAATCCCTGGTAGATGGAATCATGCATTTTGGGATCAAAGCTGACATCTCAGTCAGGTCGCAGGAGTATGTGGGGATGCCTTACCTTTCAACCGGTTCCTCCACCATGTTCAGAGGGCTTACATCAGTGCCAGATTAACAGGGCTAAATTACTGTAGAGTTCGTGTTCTGAAAATAGCTGAATGTTCTTTTGATATTTTAATTTCAGTAAAAACACAGACTAGCAGGGGAAAAGAGTCAAGTCTGTCATCCTGCTAATGCTTAACGTTGGCTCATTTCCTGAGGGGACTTCGTGAGAGGGCACACCTTATGGAAGCCTGAGAATTTTGGAATGGAGGCAACTACTAATTCCTGAAACAGGAAAGATAATAAAATCAGAGTAGCAACAATAGCCTTAAAAAGGGTTTTGAAGATACTGATGGAAACATAAAAAGACAATAAATGACAGCAAGTTTTAGAAAATATGTTTTAAAAATCGTATATAGTAGATATATGATAGCAAATGTCATTATCAGAATAATAATGCCATGACTTCTTTGCATTACTCCCACAGCCCTGCCCAGGGACTTTTCTTGCTCATTGTTCAAAAACTTCCTTGTACTTACACATTAAAACACTGCAACTGCCCTGTTCAGGCAAAGACTTCAACAAATCTATATTGTTCATCATGTTTCATGATTCAGTGAAGTCCATTTTCATTCTACTAACATGCCTCAGACTGTCTTTGTAACTGAACAGCTACCAGGTAATCTGCTTTCAGAGGGAATTCTCCCTGACTCCTAAAACAATCAGGATTCTCACAACATGGTTTCTACCCATTTTAAAATTGGGGGTTTTTTAATCCTTGCTATTATGGCTCTAATTGCTATAATCAGCTGTATGAAGTCAGTCAGTTTTGAATCCTACTAGTCCAAACAATCACACAATATGCATTTGTTACTGTACTCTGATGTATATATTCCTCTGAATGCAAAGTTCAGTCTTACCCCTCAAAAACCATCTGCATTTTATGTAATTCAGTAGAAAAAATATACAGTTTTGTCATGTGAAGTTTACATATTTCAACACAGATTTTAAATCCAGATTATGCACACTAAGCAATCTGAAAAAAAAGTCCATGCTGTGTTTTCAGTCAGAGTTGTTGAAAAGAGTGAAACAGAACAATTGCTTTACAGAGGCATTGCTTCCTTTAATAATTTGTGCCACATAAAGAATACTTTTCACACTAGGTCATTCAAGAGAGATTTTGGTGGAATGCGATCATTCAGTTTATGCAGCAAACCCAAGCTACCACGATTTAATTCTGCTGTGTGCTCAATTTTTATATTGTACTCCCATCAGTTGTTAAAGCATAGCTCCTGCTAAGCTGAAAGCATAAAAGAAAGAGTCTCAGTTCACTTCTGAAAAGCCTGAAAATGTTTTATTCATGTACTTGTAGCACATACATTGCAGGGAGTATTACTGGATTCAAGAGAGAATTGAATGACCTTTCGCAGATGAGATTTTTTTTAGTTTAGGATTTTGATTGGGTGGTATAGAATTGATCAGGTCTTTTTCTTCAGCTCCAGGTCATTCATTCTGGACATTTTGATGAAGTCTAAACCAGAGCAATTATGCATTCATGAGCAGGATGCTGAGGGTTTCACTTGGAAAACTGAAGGCTGATAACCGAAGTAAGGCTCGAGTATCTTTCCTGAGGCTACTGCATAATGATGAAAACACCACATCTCAAAGCACGTATGGCAGAAAGCCTAGTACTGCTCTTCAAACTGCTGTAGATAAACTGGTGGATTTAAAATAACCAGCCCCTTCATCTGTTGGGACACAGTAGACCTTTAGAGTGCATCAAATGTAGTGTGTGTTCTAGAATGAAGAGCTTTGTGCTGCTACAAGGCAGAGCTGACAGCTCCTGTTTCAAAGCTATCTTTAATGCAAAACCAAGAAACATTCTCAATTGTATCCATTACAATAAAGATGCTGGATGATAAAGTCTGCTACCTAAATCATTTCAGTCATGTATCGGAAATCAAATCCCTATAAGCCTGAATGCACACGAAATGCAAATTTCTCTGAATTGCCTCTAAAATATGCACGTTTATATAGATCTTCACTTTCAAATACAAGGTGTCATTGTGAGCTCCCTGCTGAGCCAGGTGTAACCTGAGTGCAGGGAAATGCTGACTTGGAAAGACCTTGACAAAGAGCCCGGCCCTGCAAATGTTTGTTCTCATGAGCCCTTCCACAGGCCAACAGGCTGTGTAAGAACTACTCTCAGGAGAAATTATTCAATATTAAACATTGTACTAATAACATTAGAGAGTATGCTACTGTCTCCAGCTAGCTTGAGAATATTTGCATTGTATAGGCAAATCCTAAGTGTTTGATGGATTAGGTTAAGAATCGGCAATGGCTTGTCAAACTAACCCTGAGTTCATTTGGAAAGTCATTTATTGAGATGTTAATAATGTCCCATCTCCACACAGACAAAGGGGGACTACCCCTTTGCATCACCATGCACACTGCTTTCACATGTGGAGAAAGCCTTGGGGAACATGGCTGCATCTTGCTGAAAACAAGGAGGCCACTAGTAGAAGCTTATGGGTATTGGATCTGGCCCAAAATACTTCACCTTTTGGAGATTTTTGTTGAATGAAAGTTGTTCATTCAAAGACACTGTGCATTTCTAAACTAACTGAAAACTGAAGTTTGAAAAAATTTACAGGGTATTCAGAGTATGACATTGTGAAGGAAGGAACAGTAAACTGCAAACAAACTGTAAGTTCTCATTTGAGGTTATTTCACTCAAATATTAACACTATACTTTATTCAGGACATATGGGGCTAGCATATGTTTACATCAAAAGCAGTGCCATGCATCAAACAGAAGCAGAACTGTTTCAGAGTCATTGCAATATACATTATCCAGACACACTTCAGCTGGACAGATTTGTGAAAGTGAGAGGCATAGGTGAGAGCTGGTTCTAGTTATTATAGCTGTAATTTAAAAAAAAATTAAATAGTAGTGCTATGTGTGGGCTCCATTCTCCTGCCTTCCCTCCTTCCCCATTTTGTTACATCCATCACATCCTCTTTCCCTGAATGGATTTCTTCATCACTGATTCTATTGTCCGGTGATGGAATGGAACGGAAAAAAGGTTACCAGATCATTTTTCTAAATCACTCATCTGGTCTGGTGAAAACTCAAAAACTTGAGAGACTTTAAATACACTTAGATGCTATTAAAGAGCAATCTGGTTCTACTTTAAAAAAAAAAAGAAAAAAAAGCGTGCTACCAAATAGGCCAAGCACCTCAATTCATTTGAATTAAGGATAATTGTTGCAGCCTTTCTCATTCTCTGCCTGTCTTTATAGAGAGGCTATTTTCAATGTTATGTTTTTTTAAAAACGGTACAGAGCCAGGTTGGTTGATTGATCTTCATTGCTTTCTCCTGGAGCATTTGGAGAAAAGCTAAAGCAGGGAACAATATGCTTTGATACTCCCCGCACATTCCAAGATTTAGTCAAACAGTGAGCTTTGATAAACTTATCCTGCTCCTTGGCTTTGTTCAGCCTACTGGAAAAGTAAAGGAACATAAGCAAAGGCCTGCCGAGCCACATTCCCTCCGGAGGCCTCTCCAGGGGCCTCTTTCCCACTGACAAACACAGACTCATGTGCAGCATGCCTAAGTGCTTAGGGGCTTTTAAATGTGTTTCTCCGCATTTAGGGAGTGAAGATAATCACTCAGAATATCAAATATCCTAATGGTTATTAGAAAGGAGCATACCTGAAAAACAACAAAGACACAGATTTGGAAAGTTACAGTTTGTGACAATCTGTTATTGAATTCTCATCTGGCTAATTTTTGCTTTTCAGCAAAGTTTTGCATAAACTCCTACCTCTTCCAGCCTCTGTCCTTTATCAAGAATGGTGCAGCTTGTATTATTAGGATATTCTTAGTATGTTAGTGTGTTTGTGGGAGTCAGAAACCTCAAACAGTAAATTCACATACTTGATAACCAGAAGCTGAAAAACAGCTTTAGCCGTTGTGAGGGAAATTACTCATTGCCACAAAAGGAAAACTGCTTAAGCACTGTTTGTCTAACATGAAAGCAGAGCTACCTGCACCAGATGGATTCCTCAACAATAATAATACTTAGAAAGGGAAGAGGTTGTAATAAGTATGGAAAACTTATTGCAGCTACTAGAAACATTAATCAAATCTCAGTCACTGGTTTCAGAGTGGAATCCAGACTCCCAGTGCCACTAAACCTTCCAGAGAAATAAAACTAGTTACACTTCAGCATTTCTAGACCTTGAGGTTTTTAATCACATACACCATCTTGCTTAACAGTTCATTCACTTAACACAGGCAAGTTACAAGTTTTTGTAGAAGTGTCTGGGAGCACATCTAGAATGCATTGCCTGTCCACTGTTTTATTTACAGATTTTTTCAATGAAAATCAGTAGCTAATAAATCAAAGCATAATTATACAAACACAAAAATACAGTCATTAACATTTTACTGAATACAAATGATAAGCATAAGGAAATGTACACTCATTGACGTGAATTTGTTAGTTTGCTATTAATATATGGTACTGTGAATTGATGGTAAAGTAACTGAAAGACAGATGTGTATTAAAAAAAAAATTAGAGAGCCACTCATGTTTAACATGATCTTATACTGAGATAAATATCTACAGACAGTGGTATGGTCATGTACACTCACATGTGATCATATCAACATAATTAATTTCTTTCTGACAAGGTATCATCATCAAGGTAGTTGAACCTCCTCAACAAAGCTTGTTTTGATCAAGTACCAGATACTATTCTCTAAAGTGTTGGATGATACAGAAACAATCTGTGCAAGTATAGCAGTTTTGATTCAGAAAATTTTAAAAAAAAGTAGTATTTACAATGATAACTTTTAAATTCAGTGATTAAATTAAGACTCCAGTCTTCATATTCTAAACACCTAATCATTTAATTTCTTTTCTGTTTTGGCGGTTTGCTCTCCTCTCCCCATTCCTTCTCCCCACTGCAAATATTAGCCCATGTTTAAAGTAGACTATCACAATTGAAACTCTTAAAAAAAAGCAGTAAGTTTTTTACCTTGTGCCCAAAAAAAAAAAAAAAAAAAAGCAGCACTAGAATATTACTGAAAAGATTCCATAAATCCTTCATAATTAAGGAAAGTTCCAGGAGCAAAAATTAATTATACAAATTGTAGAACTTGGGAGGAGAAGTAGGGGAAAGAGGAGATATTTATCTCTTGACATTTTTTTGTTTTTTTGTTCTTTTCTGAACTTCATTTACAAAAAGCTCCTGGTGCTTCTTCCAATGTTTCCACACCTCCTTTCTCTGGCACATATGGTTTAATATACAAACAATTTAAAGAAAATGTCAAATTCAAATTCCCACCATAAGTAATTCCACTCTTATGAAAACTGGGGGGGGTTTAGCTATTTCAAAACTAGCCCTGCCTGGCTAACCATTTGGTTAGGACTGAGGTTAAACAAGAGATTCTTACAAAAATTTGGTATTCTATTTCAGCCTTGTATGAAATTTATAGAAATTAAATCTCAGGTAAAGCCTTTCCACTGATATTGTTCCTTTTTCATATATCATACTACCCATGAGTTATAACTGTGTAGGCTGTGCAAGAAACAGAATCATTCGAGCTTTTCTTTGTTTTCCAGGGTTTAAAATCAGGGGTTGTCGATACTGTCTCTTTTTGCTTCCATCTTGTTTTTCAAAATTCCAACTCATTTGGTGAAAGAGCTCATCATTTTACCTCCTTGTTGAAGCTGGTCTTTTCACATTGGTCAGCTTTGGAAAGTCAGAATACTGAGTGCTTCTCTAGGTCAGACTGGTACTAATTTGAGTATGGAGTGGAACCAAGCTGTTTTGATGTGGAGTTTGGACTGATTTATTCTCATGCTGGGTTGGAGATCTAGCCATCTCAGATGGTTCAGGAAACAGGGTGGGGAGTGGTAGCCATTTCCATGCCAAAGTCTCTTAACAGCAAAAATACAGAAGAGAAACAGAGAGAATGAAAAAAAGACTTGTGGTTGAGTGAAGAGAATTTCCATGTCCGTGAGTGGTGGTATTGTTCACTGAATTTGTCACAGTTGACAGAGAAGTGGAACTTGCTGAAGAATAGTTTGAAGGTGATGGACTTGTTCCAGCGGGATCACAGTAGATCTAGAATGTGGAGGGGGGGGGGAACAAAAAGGTTTTTATTGCCTTTTTTTTTTAAATCAAAAGACAAATTACTAGTAATAATGTGTAGCAACACTCAGTCACAATACTCAGATACAATACATACAAATGCTCGTGTCTCTCATTGTGCAGTTAAGGACAAAGACAATTTGAATTGTACACGTGGGATTTGTTAAAGAAATAAATCTAATATTTTTCTAAATGTTTTTACACAACTATCACTTTATCAAAACCCTGCTCTAAAATAGAAGATAAGTAGGTTTTAAAAAACCTCACACAGACACAAACAAATAAACAAAGCATACGTAGAGCTATGCAGATATACAAAGACTAATCTTAGGATAAGAAAGACCTTCAACCAACTGCGTGAATTGCAGTCTGCCTTTGCAGGCTAAGCCACAGAAATGAGCAAACAATGGTCAAGAGTCTACTAATACTGTTTCTGGGACTGGTTTGTGGATTCCTTTCAAGGAAGGTGGGGCTTATGTGAGTAGATTTAATATTTCAGTCTCTCTTACATTGCTGCGGTAGACTGAACTGCTGAAGTTAGAACAATGAAACCATACTGATTAAATCAGAACCTATCAGCATGCTAGAACGTACGAAAAAAAAGTGCAGCAGAAAGACCACAGAATATTAGCAAATTTTTAAAAATCCTGACAGAAAGCAAAATTTAAAAAAATACTGTTTTTCCCTCATAACTCTGCATGACAGGAACAGAACAAAAACCTACACTCTGTGTAACTTCAATATCAAGCTATTTCCTATACATGCACAAGATGACTTTCAAAGACAAGCTAAAGTGTTCCTTTATTCCGGTGAAAAAATCATGTGACACACAAGATGAAAAACAAGAGCAGGAATCACATATCTGCTCCCCAAAAATGAGCACAGTACAGAAAGCTTGGCTTCGGTTCTGTGGCAGCAAACTTGCATTATACCAGAGCATTCTGGTAAGCCCTTAGAGTTAATTAAAGTAAAAACAACTTTCTTTTTTTTTTTTTTAAACAAGTTCATTAATAAATAATACTCTCCACAAAGGAGTCCTAATTTTCAGGTATTTCTAGTGCTGCTGAGAAAATAGATTTTCTTTAGCAGAAGAAAAAAATAAATTTGTCCCTCAATACTGAAGCCATGAAGTTAATGTTAAATTTATTAGAAAATTGCATAAGAATTTTCTTTCAGTACATTCTACTAAAAAAAAAGCATACCATAGACAATGTAAGGATGGTGTAAAGCTTCTGTTAATTACGGGTTTTGGCAACCGGCACCATGCTGGAAGCAATTTAGAACTGCAGGATAAAAATCGCTGTGTGGAAGTTTCTGTTGAAACCAGTCCGAAAGTGATCAATAATGAACTGCAGACTTAATAACCTAAAAGGCAAGTCCCAGCCCACTCTGGAATTTTCCTATGAAGATTCCACAACCCTTCCACACTTGGTTATATATTTTAAAAGTTTTCTTAGTTTTAAACAGAAAACCTTTTTTTCTGGATTTGTTTTTGTGTGTGGAAGAGAAAGGGCTTATAGCCAAGTTCCACAACATCATAGTAGATGGGACCCTGGAGATTTTCTTAACGTGAGTGTGATAAATACCAGTAACCCAAGGGGTCTGACCCTACTCTCATCACTGTCAAAGGCAAAACTCCACTGAGCCAACGGAAAAAGGATAATGCCTTTCCTTGCAAACCAAGGGAGAGGGAGAATTAAAACACCTTCCGGCAATCCCTTTGCTGTTTGTATTTCTGATACTGTGTTATTGACCTTTTTGAAGAGGTGGTCTCTAGGAACAACACGCCGACCCGGAATCTGGGAGCCCCGCTCGGCTTGGTCCCTCAGGGAGAAGCGGATCGCTTCTGCATCCATTACGTTTGCGCCAAGGGCAAGGCTCAGTCAGCGCGGCAGCCAGATGCTGGTGACTTTGCATCGAGCCTCCAAACCTCCCACTCCTGCCGTGAACCGAGCCCCAGGACCGGACCTAAAGCCCAACACGCTTCGTTGGGGTGGTTCAGACCAGGGACCCGCTGCCCTCTAGCTGTAACACTTTTGCCTTCCCGGAGCTCTCTCGGATTTGGAGAGATTTTTCTCCCTCTCATCAGCGGGGGAATGAACGCTGCGCCGCCGCGTACACCTCAGTTCCGCGGCTTTCCTTCGAGGATCCCATGGGAAAAAAAGGCGGCGAACTGCCGCTTCATCTTTTTTAATTTGACCGGGCTAAGTCACGACACCGCCCCCGCCATCCCAGGGCGCCGAGCTCGCCCCCGCCGCCCGTCCGCGCCCATCCTATCCCCGCCCCATCCCCCGCCGGGGCTGCCCGGGCTTGCTTCTCTCGGGCCGCCGCTGCCCCGGGGCGGAGGAGCCGCCCGCCACCCACGGCGGGCTCCGGGATGGCGCACACGGACGGGAGTTTCTCTCCGGAGAAACCCGGCTCTCTGCCGCTCCCGCGGCGGGGAAGCGGAGGGAGGGTCTCAGCGTGGCCGCTCTCCCGTGTTTCGCACGGGGGCCGGCGGAGGGGAATCGTCGAGCCGCTCCGGGGCTCACCTGCGTGGGAAGGAGGAGGGCCAGGAGCAGGAGCCCCAGGCCGAGCCGCGCCGCCAGCGCCGTCCCCATGCCCGTCTGATGCTGTCCCGCCGCGATAGCGATGCTGCTCCTCCTGCCGCTGTGGCTGCGAGCGCCAAGGATGCGCCGCTCTGCCGCGCCCGGCTCTTTTATAGCGGAGCGGGCTCCGTGACGCCCCGCCACCGCCTTCCCCCGCCCCCGCCCCATACCTCTGCCCCCGCCCTTCGTGTCCGCCGCCCCACAAGTCGCTGCCTCCCCGTTGGCCCTTGTCCTGCTCCGCTGCGGGCTCCGCTCCCCCTCCCCGGGCTGCTCTGGCAAACCCGGGAGCTCTGTCCCCCGCCCCTCGTTTGGGTCTTAGAGGCGGTGGTTCCTCTCTGCTGACGGCGCCGTGTTCTGGTATGGAGGGATTGGCACAGGACTGCAGAGGTTGAGCTGCAGTTACTGCCGAGAAAAGCTTATGTGTATAAAAACATCTGGCTTTTTCTATTTAAAAAAAAAAAAAAAAATCCAACCATGAGCGAGAGAAGGAAAGGTAAAAGAGGCTTAAGTATTTCCAGTGACGGGAGCAGTGGGTGAAAGGTTGAGGACTTAAGATCCCATCTTGTTCAGAGCTGCCTCACCACTAGTTCTCAGATCACTGGTTGCAATTTCAAGCACTCTTTGGATCGGAATATGTTACTACCATTATTCCTTAAAGAAACCTGTGTAACAAGTGGAACTGAAGATTCTTCCAGCTGTAGCCTCTGCGTAGGTGAGGTTCTAGCTTCTGGCACAGTAAATGCTATAGTTATATTGTATCTCCTCCCTTAACTGACTGAAGATATATTATGCCAATGCCTCACCAAATCCATCAAGTGTCTCAGTGTACAGACAAATGAACAAAAACAATCTTGTCCACATTATAAACTACAAAAAAGAGACACCAATGTGCTGACTCTGTTGTCACGAAGCAGTTATTTCTATTTAAAAGATGAGGAAGATGTCCTGTTGGCTCAGACTAATCAACTGATTTCAAAATTGGATAAGTTTTTATTCATCTCAGAACAAAGTGTGAGGGGATATCCAAGTGCAGCACTACATAACTCATTTGCCATCTTTAAGGGCAGGACTGCTTTTGAAGATTTTCCAAGGGCACTGCTAGAACTGAGTCCCAAAGCACAGGAAACGTGTCTAGACCGAGTCTCACATTAATTGTTTCAGAATGCCTGACAAAGCTATAGATATTTTTTTCTTCCCAAGGAATAAAGGAAATTTGTAAGCTGTACCACTCAAGATATCAATCCTTATTCTATACCAAGATGAAAGAGCTTCTGAGAGGTACTCTGTGTGAAGTACTTTTGAAGTAACATTTCCCTCTTTTTTTAATAAATCCCTGATCATAATCAGAGTCCAGTTCCTAAATATTAGAGGCACAGTCTATCTATAGTGTAACTATGGTAACAGTAATCAAATTGAGGGTCTTATGCCTCTGAATATTCATTAGTTATATGCTGAAAGCTGGGAATCAGAAGATGAGTTGTCATGATCATAGACACAAGGAGAGCAAAAAGGAAACTGTAATGGACCTAGAATAAGAGAGGGGTGACAAAGCTGAAAACATTCTTATCACTACTTTTCCTTGCAAACACTTTGCTTTAGTTGTCACAGTTAAATGAATCCCAAACAGGAGAGAAGGTCACCCTTTCATTCAATAGACAAGCTTAACACTACACAAGGGTGAAATTCCTTGCGAGGAAAGTCACGTGAATCACAGCAGTAAAGTGAGGGCTCACACCATCCTGACAACAGATTCCCTGGAGGAGATGTAAAACAAAGGGAATCCAGTTGGGGCTCTAAAATAGCCAAAGAAAAGAATATTCCAGTGTAAAGCTGACAGGGGTGGTTTCCATTATTATCTCTCCTGCCTTGTTTGGGAGAAAAGAAAGTGATAAAGCTGTTGCATGATCTCATAGGGATCATAACTGACTGTTGCAAGTTAAAGCGGCAGCTGAGACACTTTGATGTCAACACCAGGACAGATAAAAATGAGGGAATAACTGTCAGATGGCCTTTCCCATTCTCTTTAGCTGTGCATCTTGCCTGTGATCTGGAACTGAATCTGTAACAAATTAGGATGATGCACAGTTCTTGTAAGGTGACATGAACCAACACAACATTATACAAATGATAGTTATTATTATTATTATTATTATATAGTATATTGCACTTTTGGCATTTTAACAAGTTTCAGTGAAAATGAGGATATCTTTCTTTTTGCTAAAAATAATGTAAAATCTGTTCCTTTATTTAAAAATAAAGAATAATCCAGAGGTTTGAACACATTTGGCAGAAATTATAAATTACCGATATAATAAAACTACGTTAAGTTTATGTTCTGAGGCGAAAAACATGCCCTTCTGAAATATTCCTGAAATACTAATGCAGATAGGGAAATGTACTGGCAGCAAGGGAGAAGCACTAAAAATATTTTAAGCTTAAGATTTTCTTTGAAACTTTTGTCATTGAAAATTATAATTATAATGCCTACGCTCTGTTAGATTTCTACAACCAAATTCCCCTGCTCTGGAAATCTGCAATGTTCTTGATTCCTCCTGAACACATAAATCACCTGCACTCCTAATTACAAAATCTCTACCTTTTTTTTTTTTTTTTTCCCAGCTGAAGTCTATAATGAAGTCTGCAAAAGATGTATCTGAGCAAAGAGACCGGAATCAAATATATGGATTTTTTTACAAGGCAAGGAACACTGTGAGTTGAGAACTGTACAAAGAGAAGCACTGCTATCTGGTGGCCAAAAGTCACTTCCGATATTTTTCTGTTAGAAAAGACAATATACTCCCTCAATCAATCAGCTTTTGATAGCAGTGTGCTCTTAGTTTTCATCATGCTGAGATATAGTTTAGCAAAGAGAAGGGAGAAAATTATCTCGATCTTTTGAGTTAAATGTAATTCTGTATATTCCACCAGTGACTTTTAGGTTAATTGAACTTTGCAATAGGCACAGCTTTCAATTCAGTGAACAGAAGCAAAACTTGTGCTGTTTTGTGTAATGCATTAGCAAACAAGATTAGCTAAAATGACTGGCAGAAAAAAAAATTGTCTGTAAAAGGAGGCAGAGAAATAGTCTCAGAGACATATAAGTAATGTATTTAAATACATTGCATTAAAATAAGAAACTTTAGCAAAATAAGTTCATTATGTGGAATTAATGAGAAATAATTTTGACTTAACCATTAATTTACTCTTACCTTTTAGATGCCAATCTTGATCCATCTAAAATATTTTAGGACCATCAATTGCCAACGAGAATCACTAGATCCCATGCTCCCCAACCAGCTTTTCACTATCCTTGGCTGGGCATAGACTAGAACTTACTACTCATATATTAGAACTTACTCTACTCTGTGGCTCATATCAGTGTCTTCATCCATTTCAAGCTCATGCTACTGCAGCTCTCAGTACTCACCTGAGTCATATTATAAGTTATTTTAGTTAATATCCATCTGTGAACATACAAATTTATATATTAGAACCTGGTCTTTTTTTTCAAAGGACAGATTTGAAGAGAGAAATCCAGCTTTGCAGTATGCATCAACTAGCCCATATATGCTGATCTAATCTAGCATCATCTGGTGATATGTTTCCTTGATGTCCATTTTTGGCATATTGATTTTGCCTTGAGAAAAAGGCCAGTATTTTCTAATATATAGGAACACTACCTTTTCATTAGTTAGGCTGGCCCTTCTCTTGCTTGTTTAGTGGAAAGGACCTATCTTGCAGCAGCTCCAGTCATATAATCAAAATTTGCCAGCTATTTTGAAGCATCCTTCCTTACAGGTGCACATTCACTGTCATAGCAGAACAAGACTGAAATACTGATGGGAGTTGGCTGGTTGAAACTGATTTTAGACAACTGTACGAAGCTGTTTGGCACGTGTCTTGGGTAAGAACTTGGAATGTACATTGAGGATTGCATTTCCTCTTCCAGTGGAGGGTTGATATTAAAATTACGTTAGTAGAACTTTTAATGGAAGGCATGATCGGTGGTACTGTAAATCTCCACTTGGTAATAAATGTTGATTGGATTCCACTATGCGTGTCTTCCTACATGGGCCTTGCTGCCATGGTGCAGAGCCTCATTATACCAGGATCCCAGCAGTGCCACTGTTTCCCTTCTGAGTCTGAGACCAAAAGCATTGGGCTTCTTAGCAGTATACAGTTAGGGAAGTAAACAAAGCCATGATTTCCAGCCATGGAATCATAAGTCTGGAAGTTTGAGCAGAAGTGAAATTGTGATTTCAGAAACAGTCTCAAGAAGAAACATGTAAGAGTTGCTGCCTTAATGCCTATGAATCCTTAGACTTCTGGGTAGACTTCAAGGGATGGTGTCAGCCTACACAACTAGGTGTGGCTTCAGATCTGCTTGAAAGCACACCTTTCTCCCTAAGTCAACAAACTCTTAGGTGACATCAATACAAACAAATTAAATGGCAGAAGAGCCTGTTCTTTGGCCTTGAGGCCAACTGACATGTCTAGGCCTGTCAACACTATTAAATTCCCCCAGCCTCCAGAAAATGGAGGCTAAATCTAAACTGCCTGTGGTAGGTAGTTGTCCCTGGCCTGGGCCAACCCCTGAATCATGGTCAGGAACTGTTTGGGATCATGCTACTTGGAATAGGACAAAACCAAGACAGGGCTTTCCTTCACTCATGAGGCATAATGTCAGATAACAGGTCTATAGACACGGAGAAGTAAAACTGATCAAAGGTCATTTATGCATCTTCTGATTTGAGGCAAGTTTAAATACAACTCTCAGAAAAAAATCAGTGAACAGTATTATTCCACGGCCCACAGGACTCCTGTTACTTTGCCAAACTATCTTTGCAGAATATATCTTTTAACACAAAGTCTTCTTTGCTGCAAATTTATAGTAATGATTTATCGCATTGCACAGTTAAGTACACAGATAATAATATGACCAGATTTGTAACAAAGTGCTTACTGGAACATATCAAGCACTTTACATTGAGAGGAGAAAGGAAGGGTTGCATGACAGCAGCCACCTACATCTAAGTGAGTCTCCCTGGAAATCCTTGATAGATGATGAAGAGAAACAAGTGCTTCTATGATGTAACTCATCTCATTTCAACACAGACATCTGAAACAGATCAATCGCATCCGAAGGATGACGACATCTCTTCACTGACTACCACAAGAGTGTTGATGATGAGCTCAGACATTTGCCACTATATTTTCCTGTATTTTGAGGAACAGATTCAGTTCCTTCAACCTTTCTCCCCAGGATTTCTATGCATTTTTGTCATTTTCCTTTGTTCTCTCAAATCTGTCTTCATTAGACCATGTTTCCCAAAGCAGCACACTCTGCTTAAGGTGAGAGTTCAGCATTTGACAACTCTGCTGATGCAGCTTAGAAAGAAATTTGTCTTTTTTTTTCTTCATCAGCTTGATAATGTTTGTGGTCTGATGCAATTTTGAGATTATCTCACTCCAGGTCTTGGGCAATAGTGCAATGTTAGCACTTTTCCCATCTCCTTGAATTTTTATTCTATCATAAGACTTACTAGTAATTGCAAGCAGTGCAACCAAGTTCTTCTCAGCATTAGCTTGAACACTAGCTCTGTAAGCCTATGATTTCTCCCACTGGATATGATTTTCTGCATTACCTCTCTTACCAATGGATAAAAAGTTAGTTATCCTCATATTATACTGCTACTTCATTGTGCTTCTTTCCCAACAAAAATATACACTGAAAATCTCTGCATACTTATTAGTCATTTAAACCACCACCATTAGTTTATGACTTGATGGGATTTCTTCTACTCTTCACACTTTTCAAGACCTATGTTTTCAAGCCCTGCAGATGAAGCATTTTTTTTTCTGGTAGCAATGGAAGCCTTTATCTTCTTTTGAGAAGTGTTGAACCTCTGTACCTTGCAATTTGAATCTAGTATTCTTCTGGCTCCCTTTTTTCTTTGTTATTGTTTGCTTGGTTTTGGGTTTTGTGTTTTTGTTTGTTTGTTTGTGGCTTTGTTGTTGTTTGTATTTATTTATTTATTTTTCTTTATTTGCTGCCTTCTCTTTGCCACTTGACAGGGCAGGTTTTTACACACAGTTATCAAAAAATAGTGTATATGAAAAGAGAGGCTACCTTACAGAGGACTCAGTTTCAGAATTCAGTCCTAGTCATGACTGCTGGATAGCATCCTGAAAGGCTTATTCTTTTGTAACATTTTCTAGGTAATTTCTAGTTTGAGTATGGGACAGGCAGAGATAACAAAATAATGAGAATGAACCATCGAGAAATCTGATAAACAGGAAGATATTAAGATGGAACTGTTTATTTTATAAGCCAAAATAACAGCAAATATTATTAAAATGTATATAAATGGCCAAATTCTAGAAGGTAGATCAGCTCTTCTTCCCATTTCACAATAGAAAAAGGGACTAGTCTAGGATTTGAAAAGATGAACTAATGAAAGCATGTATCGTGTGTCACTAAGAGTGTCCAGACTTCATCTATCTTTTAGATGGTGAACACTGTATCACAGGGTATCCTTAGGAGAGGTGTACAGAAGGGGTGGTCACACAGTGATGAGAACACACAGAGTTTAGACAGCTGGTGTTCCAAGGACACACTTCCATAGGAGACAGATCATCCCAGATCTTCCACTGTGCAATTTACACATCTTTTACACCTCTGGAGCTGGACACCATGAAAGGATGAGACAGCCTTGACACCAAGTAATATGATTATTCTGACACTCTATCCCTCCCTATTGTACCTTCATTTACATTATTTCTTTACATATATATATATATCTCAAAGGTGTATTGACACTGACAGATCATTTTTTCTTTCCTAATGCAATAGTGTTTATAAATGCTAATCAAGACAACTTTGTTCCTTAGTCACAATGGAAGCTGAAGTACTTTGCACAGCCTTTTTCCTGTGTATATATTGAACTATTTACTGTCAACTAGAGAAGAGAACATTATTTCCTAAATACTAAAGTCATTAATCTGAGGAGAATACAGAGGAAACACAGAAATAAACAAATAATTCAAACTAATTAACATTTGCTCATGGACTATGTTGTTTTATGGCTAATAAATAAGGTTCAAAGAATGACTGCTTAATTGATTGCTTTTCCTTTTTATTTGCCACCCGCTGTTAGTGGTAACTAGATAAATCCTAGAGCAGCAACCAACACCAGCAGGACCTGAGCACATTCACTACAAAATGAATGAAAGTCTCTAAGTTCTTTTTAGGCAAAAGTATATTAACTTTTCCTATAAAAGAAAATCATGTTTTAGAGAAGTGGCAAACAAGAAAGTGAGGGGGAAACAACCAAACAAATCTCATTGAAAACCTCTCACCAAATTGGGAAAATTAAGAATTAGCAGTGGAACTGCAGAGCCTTTAATTTTAGTGTAGCTGGATTTAATACCAGACTGACAAGGAAGTTACTCACTGTTTTCCTCTCATTTGCTTAACCAGTGATGCAACACCAGTTTTCAATGGCAAAGCAGCTATGTATTTCGGGTTTAGGTGGGTCACCCTGCTCTGACTGATTAGGGTGGCCTCTGTTGCTTCTGCAGTGCTGATTAGAGCAGTCTGCACTTCCCACCTCCATATTCTTTCTTCTTATGACTCAATGTGGTCTTCTACTGTAAAAGGCAGACAAAAGCCAAATTAGTCAGGTAGTGAAAAGGATAGGAAAAAAAGAGAGAATACTACTTTAGCAAGTGCCTATATCTCCATCACTTAAAAAAATACCAAACAATACCTGAAACACATCTATCTTACCTTACTCCATTAATTATCCATCTTTAATGTCTAAGATGTGTTTTCAAGGAATAAGTAAGCTGCAGTCAAAGGTGCTTTGTGAAATCTTGCTTGCTTCTGAAAAGGGATTCTTTGTGCAGGATGCCAATGCGGCTGCAAGAGAAAATGGACAGAAGTTCATAACGCGATTGTTATTGCAAGAGGTGAAACGGCAACACAAACACTTGGTAAGGAGAGAGAAACAGAGCCAAGTTTCAGTGTATATAGTGGCTGGATACATTAAAGGTATCCTAAAGAGAATAAGCACGCTGTTTTGTAGTAAAAACTGGCACAGTAGACTATATGGGCAAATGTGTGAGAATGGGTAGTTTAGAGCAGAGTGTCAACTGAAAAGACAGCACTGGAAGGGCTAGAAAGGGATCTTCTTCTGCATGAAAGATTATTTTTCAGAGAGGAGCTTTAGAGAAAGAGATGGTAAGATTATCAAGTCACAGACCTGATGCAAGTAACCAGTTAGAGGAATTGTTTCTGGACTATGGACTAAGAAAAGAGAACATCTAAGCAGTTACAATAGTTATAACACTGGAGGAGATAAATTAGCAGTCAGGAAACTCATTATTCAAATAAATATGGACAAACTTAAAGGTGATGCTCACATGGGGACACTGTGTTTTCCCAGGCAGCATAAACATGCGTAAAACACTGTCCAGTTACCTTCTCAGTACACCTTGAAATAAACAGTGCAACTTAAAAGGCATGTAGTCTCAACAATGCAATGCTGAAGCTAAATCTGCAGTGACAAGTAATCTGGCGAGATGTGCATTGCAGAATGTTGGTCAGAGGTACTCACAGGGCTCTAATGGCAATTTGGTGCTCTTTACTTTGAGATGCAATGAGTGTCAGCAGATCTACTGCTGTCACTTCACAGAATTACGAAATATGCCGAGTTGGAAGGGACCCATAAGGATCATCAAGTCCAACTCCTGGCCCTGCACAGGACCATCCTCAAGAGTTACACCTTATGCCTGAGGGTATTGTCCAAAAGCTTCTTGAACTCTGTCAATCTTGGTGCTGTGACCACTTCCCTGGGGAGTCTGTTCTTGACAGACCTTGCAGGAAAATAAAGGCAACAAAAACCCTAGGCAGTGGGGAGGGAATTCCCAATTACAGAACCCAACGTACAGGTCAAAAGCTATTGAGAATTTCCCCTCTGAGTTGCCAAACCTAAAAGACTAGTCTCCTTGTGAGTGAATGCCATAGGGAGTATATGGAAATACACAACATGAAAATTATAAACAAGAGAAGAATTACCCTTCCTAGACAGGAGATGACTTGACTGAAAAAAAGGAAAAAAAAAAAAGAAGCAATTCTATGAGAATAGCCCTGGGAAGAAGAATACATCTTGGTCAGACTAATTAAAAAAAATAAAAGTTAGACCACCACTAATCTGCCAGAGATGAATGATCACTACTTCTTACCAAAGCTGAAACTTTCGACTGTATGTTGCTGAGATGTCATATGATTTAAAAAAAAATAAAATAATCAAATGACCTGAAAGCAGCTTAAAGAACATTCTTCTTAGAGATAGATATGACCGGTCTGTGGCTGAGCAAAGCCTCTTGTGAAGGAAGCCTGAGCCCGTGGCAGCTTTGAGAGGAGCTTTTCGCTGCCATCTAATGGCAAACTGGGAGAAGAGAAAAATTAACACTGAGGTTTTCACCCTGCCGAAACGTTTTGGTTATAATTACAGCTCCATATAATTAAAGAAGAATTATTGATTATTAACTCTTTTTTTTTGCATTTTTTAATTAAAAAATGCACTTACTGGCTCATGTTGGAAGTTGCCAAGCCCTCACACAACTACAAATCTTGTGCTAGGGGTTTCCTGGCCTCTGCACTCTGTGGCATGGAGGCAATCTGACAATAAGATCCATGGGACACAGAAGTTCCTCTTTGGTCCTGGTCTGAATGAATCCTGAAAACAACTGCTCGGTAAGCATCTGCTTTCATGACTGAGACATAGTAACATGATGCACCTTCTAATTAGTACAACTAGAACAGTCACCCATATAGCTGGACTAGGAAATGAAGCAAGATGTCCCTGTTTGGGGTTGTGCAATGATGAGATAAATCAGATGCATGTTCATGACATCCAAGTCACATTTGCTCTGTGGCTATTTAATTTCTGCTTTTGTAAGATGCCACTTTATCATCATACTTGAAAATATAAAAGACAGAGTGATTTTAGGCACATTCTTTACCTTGCCTTTCAATATGAAGGTACAATAAAACATATAATGCCTGATTAACCTTTCTTTACTAAGAGTAAGCTAACTTCGCTCTTAGCAACGTTAGATCATGGCTTTTATCCTACATGAGACAAATCGAACTTCAAGAGATCTGAAAAGAACGGGGCGTATGGAAAGCTAGGTTTGGAGTGGTTTTCATTCAATTTTCAGTGTGGAGTTTTTTCCCCCATAGAGGACGTAACATGTCTGCTCGGGGATTCCGCACTGTTCTAGATATCAATTTCTGTTCTGACTTACTATGTGCCACTATGAATGCAAGAAAGTTACTCTTGTCAACCTTTTTTTTCTCCTCAGCAAGTATGTATTTTAAGATATATAGGGGGAAAGTGCTAAAAAGTTAGCATTTATATTCTCAATTGAAATTGGTCAGAATCTCTCATAACTGGGCACTGGAACATTCAAAATAAAGACATTCACAGCTTCCTTCCCAGTGAGGTTTCTAGAGAGGGGGAATAGCTTTGCCAATGACTTGCTCCATTACAAAATACCCCTGAGATAAAAACCTCCCATTCAAACATTTTATGACAAAGTTTATATAGGCGTAAAATTAACCAATCACTTATAATGTGCTCATTGCAAGCTGTTGTGCAGCAGTAGCTCCACAGATCACTTTTCAGATTTGCCAATAATCTTCCAAGGGATGATTGATCTGTCAACAGCATTTTAAAACAGAACTGTAAGGCGGAGGAGCTTCTTCATCTGCCAGAATTACCCCGGACCTTGTGCAGCCATTTACATCAGGGCAAGATGCTGTCAATCTGGCAGGGTTGCATTTTGTACCCATTCTGTTAGGATACAGAGAATTCCCCAAATGCTAAGCAATCAGAGCATTCAGAAGCACCAAGTATCTGAACACTGAAGAGAAGTAATTACCATCAGTAATTGAGATGGGGAATGAAAGAGGGAGATGTAAAGTGAAGGAAAGAAAGATAAGGGGAAACCCAGGCCACAGTGGGATCAGATTGTCATGGTGGCCAAGTCCTTCAAACTGATCTGTGGTCGGGAAACTAGCATTTCCACCGTTTTCTGTTTTAGGCATGTGGGCGGAGCATGAGGGGCTGAAAACACAGGGGGGAAAAAATCCCTAGAAAACCGGAAAAAATAAAACGGGAAACAGCTCGGAAGCTTGACAGCGGGGCGGGAGAGCAGCTGTGGCTGGACAGGTCTCCTGGCCGAGGAAGGGGCAGAGGCTGGAGCGCAGGGGGCTCCTCGGGGGGCCCCTCCCGGCCCGGGGCTGGGCAGGGAACAGCAGGGTACCCACCGCCCTCCGCCTTTCTGCCAACCCCCTCCGGCCTCCGCTCCCAAACCGGCGGGCACGGGGAGGAGAAGGGGAGAGACACCGCCAAATATCTACAGGAGTGCCGCCAAGAAGATGGAGCCGGGCTCCTCTCGGTGGTGCCAACCACTAGGACACGAGGCAATGGCAGAAACTGATGCACAGGAAGTTCCACCTGAACATGAGGAAGAACCGCTTGAGTGTGCAGGTGACCGTGCACTGAACAGGTTGCTCAGGAGGCTGTGAGGTCTCCCTCACTGGAGATATTCAGGAACCCTGTGATCACAATCCTGCGCCATGTGCTCTAGGATGGTCCTGCTTGAGCAGGGAGGTAGGACCAGATGACCCACTGTGATCGCTTCCAACGTGACCCATCTGTGAGATACACTCCCAAACCGATGGGCACAAGGGCGGATAAGCGAGCGGCCCCGGCGCCGCCCGCTCTCCCCGTCCCACCCCGGGTCCGCCAGGCCCCGGCCCCGGCAGAGGGCGCCGAGCCCGGGCTTCGGCGGCTCCGCCTCCGGCCGGCGAGCGGCGGCGCGGGGACGGCAGCGGCGGCGGGGCCTGAGGCGCCCGTGGGATCCAGGTAAGGCCCGCGGCCGCCGGGCCGCTCCTCGGCAGGGCCGGGGCGGGCGCGCCGCGGCTCCGGGGTGGCGGGGCCGGGGCGCTGCGGGACCGGCGCGGCCCCCCCGGCGGCGGTCAGGCCTGCGCGGCCCAGTCCGCCCGGGGCAGAGGCCAGGGAAGGCGGAGCTGCCCGGGGTCGGGCCCCGAGCGCCCCGACGGCGGGTCAGGGCCCGGCCCGGCTAGGGGGTGGTGGGTGAGGCTGTGCCTGCCCGAGGGCTCTGACGAGGGAGAGAGGGCGCCCTTCCTTCGGGACGGGCTCACAGCCCTCCTAGCCCGCTTGTACCCGCTTGCCAGCGGGGAACAAACTAAGGTCGAGCGCTAAAAATAAGCAATAATAATTGTTTACACGTTCAAATAACTGCTCTAGGAATTTGTCTGCGAATTAAGGAGAGGCGAATGTCTTCTGCGAGGATCGTACCATCCTACAATTTAAACTATATGTCATACATTGAAATACCAAAAAAAAAAAAAAAGAGAGAAAGGAGATGTGGTTATTTTTATTTGACCAGTAATTGCCCTCATTGATCAGGGCTTTTTCTGCAACCACAAAAACCGCCTCATTTCAGATTTGAGCAGAGGTCATTTGGGTGTGGGGAAAGCGCCAGTCTCATGAAGAAACACGTATTTCCATGGAAATAAGACTATAATAAGAGCCAGCACAGCACCCTTACCCAGTAAGGACTGTAAATCATTTTCTCACAGCGTTGAAAGACATCTGGGTTTTTGGGGGTTGTTTCCACCTACTTGTCCCAGGTTAGGAATGGCTCCAGAGGGGAGCAGCGCCGGGGAGCTTGCACGTCTGTCCTGTTTTGGTACACAGAGCTGTGTTATTTCTCCCAAACCCTACCGTGGTGCCAGTTACCATTTGGAGAAACAGGGGACATTGTGCAGCATTCTGCCACATAGCAGTGTTGTGGCCCAAGCAGAAACTGAAGTTAAGCAGCTTTCGGCTTTTCTGGGTTTGCTTGCTTGCTTGTTCAGGAACTTGAGAATGACTCAGGGTAGATATAGATCTCTCTGTGCTTTTTATGACATGGTTAACTTAATTTCTGCTTGTTTTGTGAATTGTATTTCGGATGTAGGGACAAAAGTGCCACCAATGTGTTTGGACATTTAGTACTGAACACCAGAAAAGGAGTTATGAATGGAGTATTCCACTGGGGTTTTTTGTGTTTGTTTCTCATCTGGTGTTTTAGCTCTTTGTAATGGCGAACAGTGTATGAGAAAGGCACATCATAAGGCCATCTAAAGCCCTGTGCTTTTAGGCGATGCACTGCTGTACAGGGAACTAGATAATCATCTTTTTGTAGTAACTATTATTCCATATGTGGGGAAATCCTTCCAATAGTCAAAGCAGTTGCTCATTTTTACATATGAATGTTTGATTTATCTTAGGGTATGCTATGACTGGCTTCAGATTCCCCATCACTGCTTTTAGAAAACTAAATGTCTGGTTCGGACTATGGGAGAAGTTTCCCTCAAATAAACTGTATCCCACTTGGAGGAGAAGCATATTATGTAGCTGTCAAGCAAGCACAGTAAACTACAGAAGATGTTTCAGTTTTTCCCCAGTCAAACTCAGTGCACTAAGACTTTCTCCAGAGTATATCTCAGTACTTTCTCTGCGGAACAAAAGTAACAAAAGCTCTAGGAGCAGACAAACTGTTCAAGAAGAAGAGGAAGAAGAGGATGAAGATGAAAGTGATTTGGAAGATGAATTTGAAAATGACCCCAACATAGTAAAAGATTACAAGGATCTCGAAAAAGTAGTGCAGTCTCTTCGATATGATGTGATCATAAAAGCTGGCCTAGACATGGCGAGAAAGTAAGTACAGAAGAAACAACTTGCTGATGAGAAAGATGTCATGCATCTTAAATTCGACTTTTGATAACCTTTTACTGCTGGAATAACCCAGCATTTGGATTTTCTTTTGGTGTAGCTGTTTTAATTGTCTAAATATATGTTTACAGGGTATGGCTGTTCCTGTTTGTTTCACCTTAACTCCCTTGGAACAGCCTGACTTTGCTTTTCCCTGTCTGCAGTATTTCTAAGATTGCTGAGGAGGCATTTTCTATCAGTTACTGTTTTTTTAAAATGAAGAAAACGCAAAATACTGTACTGAGTAATACAAAAAGATCTAATTTGAGATTGAGGGAGTAAAATAATGCGCTGCTTAATGGCTGGAGAAATAGGTGATGGTAAATACAAACCTAATGTACCAGGTCCAACAGGTAAATGTGCAGTCAATAAATGTATCACATGTTTGATCTAATGCAACCTACAGAAGCCTTATATTTCAGTGTTGTTAGAACAGAATATTAGTATAACTTGATCACTTAAAAATTATTAAACTGGCTGATGCAGGAAAGGGTACATTATTTATTGGGTATTCAGGAGACATCTTTAGAAACAGCTTTTCTGGCACAGAGCAACTATGTGCTATTATTTCATTTAATATCTGTGAAAGACTTTTTCTTTACTTCCAGTTCAGGTCTGCCCTGACCTTATAAATAAAGGTGTCCTTTATGCATAAATTAGAGTTGTGGAAATGTGCCTTGCATGTGAACGTTGGTGGTGTGTATCTGCAGAAAAGCAATTGCATTTTATTTGCTGCATGCTGTAACTGCAATAATACCTTGTTTTTCTTCAGTAAAGTAGAAGATGCATTCTACAATAATGAACTCAGGCTGAATGGAGAAAAACTATGGAAGAAAAGTAGAACTGTAAGACTTTTTAAAATTTAAATCCTTTTAATACAGTAGAAGAAAATAGTTAAGGCATTACCTTCTCCCTCTAAATCACTCTGCAAATGGGAATGCATAGCATTGCTAACACCACTTCCAGCTTTGGAGGGGTGTTTGTGGCTATGATTCCCCTGGTAAAACCTTATTCCCTAAGGCAGACAGGAGACTTGTGTTGTTGGAGATTCAAATCTAAGGCTGAAAGTCAGGAGAAGGCAGCAAGGACAGAACATTTTAAGTTGCTGAAAGAAGTGATGGTATATACACAAGGCTGATGGAGTAGGAATGATTAAATCTGAGATATTGGTGAAGCAGGCACATGATTAAAGAAAACGAGAAAGTTTGATGATAGAAAGGGTTTGAAAGTGAGGTAACTCAGGGAAGGTTATTGCATCTGTAACAGAGCACTCAGGACCACGGTTAGGGGAAGAGCCAGAAGGGTTGCAGGCCATAAGCTTTTGACATCAGAGCTCACCAGAATGGTGACAAACATACTTCTACCCACCCTTTCTTTATGTGAGGGTGATCCTTGGTGGTAGTTACTGTCATCAAAGAGCAGTATGATGAGAAGTTTTCACTCCTGATCCCATAAAGTTGAGGCTAGTTTTTGAGAGGTGTGCTGCTTCTGTGACCTTTGAGAGGAGCACAAGCAGTTGGTGAGCACTCTGTTCTTTAAAACACTTTAAGTTGTTTTAAAGACAGGAGTGAGAACTTTGCATTTTGCTGTTTTGTGTCTGTGTTGATAGAGAAAGATTGGTGGGAAGCACCCTTAAGGAAAAAAACCCCATACATTACACCTTTTTCACAGATTAGGTGTTGGTTGTGTAATAGGAAGGGTGAAACTTTTGGCAGGGAAGGTCATGGGCCATTTAATTGCTTATTACCGTAGCTTTCCTAGAAATTTATAGCTGGAGGATCTATCAGGGTCTAGCATTGGCTGCCTTCCTCCTCTCCTGTGTGATAAGAATATTGAATGGAAAAAAAAGAAACAAAAATGAAATTGGATATAGATTGCGGGGACTTGTTTTCCCCAGAGAATGTTTATAATCACTCATCTTCTCTTTCTGTTTCCAGGTGAAAGTTGGTGACACACTGGATCTCATAGTAGGCGAAGATAAAGAAACAGGAACTGCCGTAGTTATGCGAGTAGTCTTAAAAAAATTATGGGACAAAACTGAAAGTGAAAAATACAAAGTAATTTTGAGGCGTTGGAAAAACTTAAAAGTGCCCAAACAGGATGTACTTAAGTAACAGGGGGTTGCATGTGGTAGCATAAGATTTTTGCAGAAAACCGTATTTTTTGTTAAATATGAATTTTGGTTAAACAAAATTGCAGTACCCTTTTTTAAGGGCTTGTGTCAGAATGTTATCTCCCTCTGCTGCGTACATCAATAATCATGCAATAAACCTGTCACTTTTTGCTGGTAAAAGATCCAACACTTGTATTTCCGGGCAGTTTCCTACAAATAATGAACCAATAAAGACTAATTTGATCACTGTTTAACTGCTGTCTAATTTTGTTAATCAGAAAGGGTACATTAAAGTTGACATCACAACAAGCAGAATGTCTTTGTTTTATCTCTATATTCATGAAGTAGTTAGGGCTAAAACCCACAATTATGTTAAATTGTTTCCTTTTTCATTATTAGTCTAATCTTGGTTAATAATACCAACTCCACTGCTGCTATACCAAGAATACAGAAGGATACAGTGGCTTATTTCTAAGCAGGAAACTTCATGATGACAGAGAATCATAGAATCAGAATATTTTAGGTTAGAAGATACAAGATCATGGAGTCCAACCATTAACCCAGCACTGTCAAGTCCACCACTAAATCATGTCCCTAAGTGCAAGATCTACATGTCATTTAAGTACCTCCAGGGATGGTGACTCCACCACTTCCCTGGACAGCCTGTTCCAATGCTTGACAACCCTTTAGGTGAAGAAATCTTTCTGAATGTCCAATCTAAAACTCCCCTGGTGCAACTTGGGGCTGTTTCCTCTTGCCAATTCCTTGTTACCTGGGAGGTGAGACTAACTCCCGGCTTCCTACAACCTCCTTTCTAAGCCTCCGTTTCTCCAGGCTAAACAATCCCAGCTCCCTCAGTTGGTCCTCGTAAGTCTTGTTTTCCAGACCTTTCACCAGCTCCATTGCCCTCCAGCACCTCAGTGTCTTTCTTGTAGTGAGGGGCCCAAAGCTGAACACAAGATTTGAGGTGCAGCCTCACCAGTGCCAAGTAGAGGGGGACAATCACTGCCCTTGTCCTGCTGGCCACACTACTCAATACAGGCCAGGATGCCATTGGTTTTCTTGGCCACCTGGGCACACTGCTGGCTCATGTTCAGCTGCTGTTGATTAGCACCCCCAGCTGCTTTTCCAGTCACTCTTGCCCCAGCCTGTAGTGCTTCTTGGGGTTGTTTGACTCAAGGGCAGGACCCAGCACTTCACCTTGTTGAAGCTCACACAATTGACTGCAGCCCAACCTGTCCAGATCCCTCTGCAGAGCCTTTCTACCCCCAAGCTGATTAACACTCCCACCCAACTTTGTGTCATTTATAAACTAGTGAGGGAGCACTTGATTCCCTTGTCCAGATCATTGATAAAGATATTGAACAGGGCTGGCCCCAGTACTGAGCCCTGGGGGACCCCACTGGTGACCAGCCACCAGCTGGATGTGGCACCATTCACCACCACTCTCTGGGCTCAGCCATCCAGCCAGGGTTTTACCCAGTGAACAGCGCACCCATCGAAACCATGTGCACCCAGTTTCTCCAGTAGAATGCTGTGGGAAATGGCATCGAAAGCTTTACTAAAGTCCAGGTAGACAACCCCGACAGGCCTTCCCTCATCCACTAAGCAATCATTTTATCACAGATGGAGATCAGGTTGGTCAAACAGGACCTGCCTTTCACAAACCCGTGCTGGCTGGGCCCAATCCCCTGGTTGTCCTGCACGTGCCATATGATGGCATTCAAGATGATCTGCACCATGACCTTCCCCAGCACTGAGGTCAGACTGACAGTTCTGTAGTTTCCCAGATCCTCCTTCCAACCCTTCTTGTAGATGGGTGTCACGTTGGCTGACCTCCAGTCATCTGGGATGCCTCTGGTTAGCCAGGACTGCTGGTAAATGATTGAAAGTGGCCCAGTGAGCTCTTCCGTGAGCTCTCTCAGTACGCTTGGGTGGATTCCACTCAGCACCGTTGACTTGTGTGTCTAAATGGTGTAGCAGGTCACTGACCATTTCTCCTTGAATTATGAGGGCTTCATTCTGCTCCCTGTGCCTGTTGTCCTGATTAGGGGACTGGATACCTGCAGAACAATTGGTCTTACTATTAAAGACTCAGGCAAAAAAAGCATTAAGTACTTCAGCCTTCTTTGTCACTATGCTTACCTCCGCATCATCCAATAAACGATGTAGATTCTCCTTAGCCCACCTTTTGTTGCTTATGTATTTATAGAACATTTTTTAATGTCTTTCATGATAGTAGCCAGATTAAGTTCTAGTTTCTTCCAGTTTTCTCCTTGCATAACTTCAGAACATCCTTGTAGTCCTTGAGTTGCCTCTCTCTTCTTCCAAAGATCATAAGCTCTCCTTTTTTTCCTGAGTTCCAGCCAAAGCTCTCTGTTCAGCCAGGCTAGTCTCTCACCAGGTGTGTCAGGAAGTTAAGAGTGAACCATGGCAGTGATACTCTGCTCTCACGGAGAAGACAGACCAGTGAGGAGATGCGTGTAGTACTGCTGGTTTTTACTGTTTAAGTAACCACACAGAGGAAGATGAAATTTCTGACTGTCACATTAATTTCATGTGGCATCTTAGGTGGTGTAAAGAGTGAAGGTCAGACCATACTGGGATGAAAAGCTCATGTTTCTATTACTACAGGAAAATACTGTCAGTTAGCACAGGCACTTCAGGACTAACCACTAGCACTGGTGACGTTAAACATATGCTTCCTCTAACACAAGCAACTTGCTGGATGAACTGTGAAGCACACAGAATTTTTATTCTGTTTATATATGTTTAGACAGCCACATGCAGGTGTGTGTCTGCAGGAAAGCTGGCCAGTAGGAGCAGGTAACTACTGTTCATCCAGTCTGCCCTGAGGGAAGAAGGTAGCCCAGAATAGGCAGCAGGAGTATAGTATACTCCAGACACTTTTTCTTTCATGCCAACAGCTACTCGATGGGTGTGTTTAAGCAGGCTGTACCTCTCCGTAGCCTCAGGAGTGGTGACTGCTGAGTGTAGGATTTAAAATAATTTCTAGCTTTCTTCAGGCATAGCTAAAATCTGTGCAGTTTTGGTTTGGGTTTTTTTGTGTGATTTTATATGGTTGGTTTTGGGTTTTGGTTTGGTTTGGTGTTTTTTTTCTGATTGTGTAGATGTTTAAAAAAATGATTCTTGAGAGGACATGATCCTGGAAAACTTTTCTAGGGGATTTTGGTGATCCTTGCAGAAGTGAAGGGATTCAGCATAGCAAACACCCAGAGGAAGACAGCAGGCTGTACTTCCATTGTAGGCATTGCTCTCTCCACTCTGTTGGAGCTTGCACGTACTGCTATGGAAATAAATGAGATGGATCCTCTGTTCCCCAATTGCACTTACCCTTGCTATTCTAAGTGCCTCCCATAATCTCCAGGGATGTTGAGAAAAACAAGTAGAAAGGTGTGTTGTAATATGTCAGTGAGCTCCAGTGGCGGGTCAGCAACCTGTCAAATGCTTGTCAGCTGGTCACCTCCAGCAGTAGTAACTTACACCAGAGAGCACAGGGCCAAAAGAGGACCTCACTTGTGAACACCAGGAATGCTTTGGGGCTTGGGGATAGATAAGGTATGGATGTGAAGAAATTAACTTTCTGAAAGGGTCTGTTCTGTGTAGGATAAAAACAATAACAACAACAACAACAAAAAATAGTCAGCACCTTCCTGGAATCCAAGATGGGCAGGAAAGCTGCATCCCTGAAAGCCAGTAACATAGGAAAGAGCACTTACCAGGGTAATTTCTTGAGCTGAACAGAATGTGAATACTATATTAGGCCAAAACCTTAGATTTTTAGTGTTTGAGAAAGCCTACTGGAAACTAAAGTAGATAAGAGCACAAGCAATCAAGACCTAGCCCTTTCCTAATGATGACAGAGACTTTTAATCAGAGCCTGTAATGACAGGACAAGGGACACTGGTTTTAAACTGCAAGATGATAAATTTAGAAATTTTTTTATTTATTTTTTTTTATGATGAAGGTAGTGAGACACTGAAACAGGATGTCCAAAGAAATTGTGGATGCCCCATGCCTGGAAGTGTTGAAGGCCTGGTTGGAGGGGGCTTTGAGCAACCTGGTCTAGTGGAAGGTGTCCCTGCCTGTGGCAGGGGGGTTGAAAGGGTTGGAACTAGATGATCTTTAAAGGTCTCTTCCAGCACAAACCATTCTGTGATTCTATCTGCCACCCAAACCAGGTCTTCACTGACAGCGGAAGGTAGAAACAGGAGTTTATAGGTTTTAACTGTTGATCCACTAGTGATATGAGCAAAGGAAAAGAAAGGCAGACTTCCTAAGAAGTCTTGTGACACGTAAGACAACCCTCTGTGGTTTCAGGCTGAAATGGTTGGAGAGGGAACTGTACCCATGTGCTTCAAAATAGAAATCTTCAGTCACGAGGCAGAGTGATCTCAGAGGAAAACTATGACAGGAGGAAGCTAAGTAGCTGTTCCGCTTGGCTACGTGGATCTGTCCTGGATAAGTTTCCCTATTGATCAGACCTTTTTATTGGGGTCAGACATTGCTAAGCAGGTTGTGCTTGTTTCTGCAGTCTTTAAACATTGTGTGAGTTAAAGAAAGGAAAGGCTTGGTTACTGACTGAGTGAGCAGAGGCAAGCAGGGGCAGCATGCATTCTGGGAGGTGTAGGAACAGAGTTTTTGCCAGACCTTCAGGTGACTTTTAGACAAGGTGGGCTCAGACAGACTGTGCATGTAAAGCATACATAAACTCATCTGGGAGTCAGCTGAGCATCTTCCTTTCATCAGCCATGAATTTAACATTATGGAGTCCATCAATAACATTGTCAAGTGTCTGGTCAGATGATATGGCAAAATAGTAAAAAGTGATCAAACAAAAAATTTAACCATCTTTCCAAAGCACAGAATCTGCTACTGGTCAACTACCAAATCTCTAGTCCCACTGTGCATGGTGTAGTGAGAGACACTCAAATGCTTTTCATCCTGCTCAGAGTTCAGGTTATGGACAGTGAATTTGATAAGTGATCATTGTTTCTGCCCTTCTGTCACTGCTGAAATGAATTTCCTGCTCCAAGACACAGGCATCTCTCATTCTTAGTCTACATGGTGGAGGAACTATATGAAAGAACTTCTTCCTGGAGATACTGCTGAGGCCAAAAAGGGAGACTTGGATGGCTTGAGAAGTGACTGCAAGTTCACAGGAGGCTGCCCAGATGACTGTGCTGTCCAAGCCACCTCTACATTAACCACAGACAAATTCAACCTCATGCTGTCAGGCATGGAGCTCAGAATGGCCAGCTCGCCTGCCATTGCACAGAGGGATGACCTGATCCAGATGACTGTGCCTTGTCCTACAAGAGGCAGGCACCATCAGACTGTGGGTACAGGACCTCGTTGTCACTGGCACAGCACGCAGCATTATCTGGCAGCTTTGTGTGTCTCACCTGCTGCAGGAGCAATGCTACACACCTGCAGCATCTGCTGCATGTGGGACAGCCTGTGTTGCTCACACAGGAGTTGGACTTGGGTCTGGCAGAAGAGAGAGAGAGGAGGAAATAAACCCTTATCCCTCTGGCCACCCCAAATAGACAATTCTTTTTTTCATAGAACAGAAAAGCACCAAAGTGTTTCTGGTGGGTTTTTTTGGTGTGTTTTGTTGTGTTGTGGTTTTTGTTTGGTTAGGGTTTTTTTGGTGTTTGTTTGGTTTGGTTTTTTGTCGTTTTGTGTATTAGTGTTGTTTTTTTTTCCTGGTGATGGTTTTTTTCCTGTAATGCCATGTCAGAAGAGGACAGTCTGCTTCAGCACGTACCAAATTACAGCGTTCCAACAGCCTGTGCAGGCCAATTGTGATGGTCACTCTATGACGGCATGCCAGAGAAAGGAATGCAAAAGGGCTGTATGTGTAAGCCATGCAAATCTGAGTACTACTGAAGCTAAAATTCATTGGTTTCCAGTGCTTCTGCAGGTAGACAAGCACAGCAAGGAGAGAGACCCTGCTTTGTTCTAATTCTTGGAACAAGGAGAGATAGGGAGCAAGAGAAACAAGGCATAACATTACATGACATAATATCAAACTCTAAGTTTTATACAAGGGGTCAGATTTCAAATGTAGGATGTGATCTTATTAAGTGACTCGTCCCTACTACTGACAGGTACCTTAGGATTTTCTTTTCACAGGAAGCATTTGTAGACCTTGCTAACACACTACCTTAGGAGCTAACCAAAGTGGTACATTCCTGAAAGCGTAACAATTAAAAGAATATTCCGCCTTCCAGAGAAGTGAGCACTAACACAAAAGACTACAAAATGCCTCTGGAAACAATGACAAACAGTTGTTTTGCTATAATGAAATTTGTGAAGGAAATTGGGAATGATTACTTGACATTTGTGCGTGTGATGTATGTGTGTAGATACTAATTAGCTGATCTTCCTCCAGTCTTCAGTAATAATTTGTTTCTATCTAGTAGCATCAATTTTAGTGTGATTGAGCATGTGGTGATTTTGCTCATTTTATGACTGGGAAGTTCCACCTAATTTGTAAACAGAATTTAAGGAAAACAGTTAAACACAAACAAACCAGGTTTGCTCTATTGACTTTTGTCTTGAGATCGAGGGGAAGGAAGGAAAGAAGTGGGGAAAGAACAGCTTTACTTTTCTACTATTATTTCCCCCTCCCATGGGGGGCGGAGTTCTTTTTTCTGAATTGTTAATCAAAGAAAAATGTTCAGTGGGGACCGCAGTTCCATGACAGAACAGACCAGGAAATGGAGTAAGCAAGTGGTCTGCTTATGTCACAGGCTTTTATGGCCACTAGCTAGAAAAAACAGCATCTAGAAAATTACAAAAATGAAAAGGATTATGTTGGATAAAAAAAATACAATGTGTGCAAGGGCTAATCTCCTGCCAGTCAGATGAGGTACAAGGAAAATGGTAATGTGATGGAGTTTTGATTTTGTAGGAGTCATCTGCTTCCAGCCAACCCAGGGCAGCTCACTCAGCCAGCCCTCTGCTGCAGGAGAGATGACCTCTCAGAGCAGGATTTACGTGAGTTGTGACAAAGATGGGTATTATGTGTTCTGTGAGACACTTCTGTAAGAAATTAAGACTATCACTACCAGTGAGAAATTTAGATGGATGATTTTACAATGGAGGGAGCAAAATGAGGATTTCAAAAGCACTGTTACCACTAGAAATTTATCTATCTTAACATTTACTAGAACAAAAAAGTAGGTAGGAAAGGATGAAGACAAACAAATGTGTATTTCTTACTTTTTCTGCCTTTGGTATCAAAGTCAATTTCAAGAGAGAATTAAAAGTGGAAACTAAACCATCACTTTATCTATTCACATTATCACTTAAGCACATTTAAAAAGCAGCTCTCAGAATGTTCCTGAGGAAAAATCTGTGACTCCATTGGCGCAGAGTTGCAGTCATAATGGAAAAAAATCAGAAAGGCAAACCAAGGCAGTACAGAAATGCTGGCAATGATGGTGATAATTTGTTTCACTTACTCAGAAAAATTGTAGACTTATACCTGCTACACTTGTTCTTCCATATTAAGTGCAATCAACTAAAATGTGGCTGATAAGTAAGAACATTTGTCAGTTTATGCCCTGTCCACAAGGCAAGCTTAAGACATTGAATTTTCCATCTGTTTCACATCCCTTTAATCTAATCAGACAAACAAAATCTGAATAAAAGTAAATTATGAATAAAACCTGCATATTATTTTCTGGGCTTCTTGGGGATGCAGAATTCATGTTATCTCCTTCCAGCATGAAGTTAGACCTGGTGTGCCTTTGTAGAGCATTGAGCACACAATTCTGTTTCTCACTGCTATAACATGAACATCGAACAATAACTGAAGAGACAAATGATAGATTTAAAAAAATGAACCTAGAAATAAATTATATGCATTTTGAAGATACAAAAAAAAAGTCACATTTCTTAGAATACGAAACACTACTGGCTGTACTGCATCAGCATAGCAAAGTGATTTCAAGTAAAAATTTGTCTCATTTGCTAACATATTTGTTGTTGATTCTGTCAGCCGAACAGAGTTAACAGGCTGAGTTAACAGAGTTAACTGATGCAAACTGCATCTCTCTTTTGATGTGCTGTTTTAAGTTTTTTACAGAGCTTATACAGAAATTTTTAAGTTGTAGAAAATGCGTAAGATGCAAAAATAATTATGATACACTACACTGTTTATGTTAGAAAGCTTAAAAATTGGATACTCAATACTTACTGAAAGCTGATATTCACCTTAACAGAGTTTACTGATGTGGTAGGTAGAAAGTAATGCTCATCCATGGCTACATATGTGCCAAACATTTCAATATCTAGCAACCCCCCTATGACAGCTTCACTTTCAAGGTTTATTCTTTTAAACAGAAAAAATCTGAAAGACAGAAAAATATTTTAAAATGGCTCCAGCAAACTGGGATGTTTTCATTTATATATCTGTCTGACCAACTAAGGTTATCTCAGATCTTAGTAACAGATTTTACAGGAAAAAAATCCTGCTTATACTCAAACAATCACCAGACAACATTCCCCTTGTATGAAAAAAATATACCTTTAATTTATTTACAAGACTGACCAACTGGATGAAGTGCCTGTACTTCAGATGCACTGCAAGAGCTTTTGTTAGTGAACTATGTCACTATTTATATGTCTGCATTTTCTTGGTATCAGTTATAAAATATACAATCAAATGAATCATGAAAGGGTTGTGAAGAGTGAGACAAAAGGAATGTACACAGCAATTAGAAGAGAAAAATGCAACAAAAATATTTTTATACTCACTGTCGAAAATGTCATTTTACGAAGTGAAAATTGTTTTTTCACTACTTTGTAGATAATATGACTGGACTGATTTTTTGACTTAATATCAACATCTATAGTAAAAGCCAGTATGTCTCAAACTTGCATGCTAGCTAGTAACATCTATAACTTGTAAAAAAGTTTAATATATATTGAATTCTTCTGGGAGCTTTGACGTCACCAAGTAGTGGAACATGTATGACATTAAGATAAGGAAATATAATTTCATTTCTTACCTTTTGGCCAGCCATTTGCAACCGCAAATTAAACAGCTGTTAATATCTTCTGTTATTTTATATCTCCCATAAAAGTGCATGTAGAAAAATTTCACAGAGGTTCTAGGTAGCATACAATTACAAGAGAAAGTCTTGGTTTCTGATACATTCAATTTGCTAAATTTATGCACTAAAATGAACAGATGCAGACATTGTGGTATCAGTTCTTTATCTTTGGTAAAATGGTTTCGATTTATTATAGCCGTATTTGCTCTGATATCCATTTTGAGCATGGTCTGCTATTATTCAAACCAACAGGAAACATTTAAATGGATATAAACAGTATCAGTGTGTTACTTAGTACATTCATGACTTTCTTCATACATTCTTTGAGAATGTTACTACTATATGGGCAAAACGAGCAAATGCTACTACCTATGATTTACTCCTGGCTTAATATAATACTTTTACTAGTTCTTGCCATCAGGAAAAACATTTTGTTTTCCTTTTAAAGGGATCAATATGAGTCTACGAACAATAAATTCTAAAAATCTGAAGTAAAAATATCAAATATTTTGTAATTTCTTAAAAATGCTAAAATAGAAAATTACACTGGAACTGACTTAAAATTTGCTACTATGACCCATCTAAGTAAACAACAGAAAAGGACCACAAAGAACATCAATAATTACTCCAAGGTGTTCCAGTGATGGTCTGTAAGCAATCACTGTCTTTACTGTCTTAAAAATTCATGTTTGACTCTCTCTCACCATTTCTATCAGTATTAAAAGAAAAAGAAAGAAAGAGAAAGCTGGTTTTAAAGCAGCATTCTCCAGTGACAAGTCATACAGCAAATTCACATTGGGTTCTGGGTGGTCTCTGTTACACTTGAACATATTAATGATGCAAACTTGACCATACGAACCTAAGTTATACATACACAGTTATGTATCCAAATAGCTACTAATTACACTAAAACAATTTGGCAAAGTGAGGGAGTTCAGTATCCCTACACCCAAAATATCCAGACACTGCTGCATTCACGCAAAGGAGTTACATTACCACAGCTCATGTTGGGACCCTGCAACACTGAATTTAATCACAAAACCAATCTTTGTGCCTACTTTCTATATATGCAATTCAATACGAGCACACTGGAAACCTTTGGAATCATGATTTTGATAGAAAGTAAGGTCTATAATTTTTCTAAGTTCTTGTTACAGGTCTTTTTGTTGTTGCTGTTACTATTTTACAAACAGGTGATGGGAAGACATTGCATGGATATAGACTTGAGTCTGTTCTGCTGGCTTTACTCAGAGGAGCAATCCTCAGTCACTCCAGGCGTTATGCCAGACAAAACAGTAAAAGAACTCATAGGGGCAGGATCAAGTTTGTGGTGTCAATATAAAAAAAAATTCACATGGTGTCTGTGCTCACATCTCAATTCTTCAACAGTTAATTCTTGATTTTAGAAACAAAACCTGGGTAACAGTCAAAAATGCAAATGACACCATTCTGACCCATTCTCTGACACATTATTATTACAGTACCTCAACATCATGAAGAACAAAACAAATGTGAAGCTGCAGCTACTGTAGAAGAAAAGTCTAATATTCCAATGATTTCCAATGAACACGGCACTTTCAAATTTAAATTGTTTAGTCGACATTTCAAAATCCAAATTAACAATATTGTTTATAAGGTATAATGAAAAACTGCCCTTGAAGAGCACAACCATTAAAAAAAAATTCTTTATTATTAGAAAGTGATAGAAAAAGAAGATGCAGAAATGGGGAGTGGAGTAATAGTTTCAATACATGTAATTGCACCAGTGAAAATCATGCTCTCAGTGAGTCATTGATAGCTCTGTCACTGATGGTCTTTACCCATGTAGTAAGCCACTTCCCACTGCTGCGGTGCCAACAGAGATGCAACACACACACTGAAATGCAACAAATTTAGTGCCTGAGTGTCCCAGATCCTGAGCACCCTCAGCTCCCGACAGGACCTTCAGTCTAAACCAAAGTGTAATCTTGACAATAATTTAGTGGTCAAAGTCTTAGCAATTTAAGGAGCCTGTCACTTTTTTTGCTTTCTTTGCTTTTTTCAGTATATCACACTTTTTTCTGTTAGGACGCCGGCATCTTTCATCAATGCTCGGTATACATTCATAATGCCATACTTCCTCCATTTTCTCCACAGGATAAACTGCCTCCACATAATGACGGATCAGTCTCAGTCTGATGGGATCAAGCTGTTTTTTATTACAAGCACCTGAATGGTTGTATTGCAGTCTCAGATTCTCTGGAGTAAAGAGTTCAGGAAAGAGCCTTACGAGAAGCCTGGCAGCAAAGTTGCCAACCGACAGGCTCTGCTGCACTATCTCTCTTACCTCCTTATCAGACAGTAAATACAGAGAAGGCACAGGGAAGTCTGGATTAGGAACAACAAGTTCATCAAGTGGTATCTTGCAAAAATCCTTGCTGCTTCTTTCCGGTGGCAGTGGCGGCCCTTCAAATTCTTCTCGAAACCTCTCAGGGTTTATTGCATAGGTGAGAAATTCCCTTCTGTCAGGCCCTGGCACGTGGATTTTCCGTTGCTGTTGGTATGAGCGCCTTTGCTCTGTGTCTCTTCGTCGACACCTCTCGTCAAGCTTCCCAACAAACTCCAATGTCCACACTCTGTCATTCTTTGCTCTGGGGTACAGTATCTGCACATAATGCCGAATTAATTTAATTCTAGTGGGATCGAGCTGTTTCTTTCCTAAAGATCCACTACAGTTGTATTGCTTCCGTAAGTTTTCATGAGTAAATAGTTCAGGAAATAAGAGAACAAGCAATCGAGAGGCAAAGTTGCCTATGGAAAGACTGCTTTCATATATGCTTTTAATCTGTTCTTTATTCAACAGGTAATCTGGGACAGGGACATCAAAATCAGGAGGGGGAAAGTCAAGTTTGTCAAAATCTATGGGTACAAGCCAAATTTTTTTTGACCGCCTGCCAGGTTTTTCATATTCAAAACTGTCTTCCACTTTTATGATTGATACATCATCTGGTAAACTAGAAGAATCGTAACAGTCATCTCTCATCTGATCACATTCACTTCCATCCATATATGTACTTTCAAGCTCATCATTTATGCGCTGAACACACTGCTGCAACCAGGCTTCTTCTTCTTGCACATCTGGAAAGTAAATTTCAGTGTACCTACGGATTATTTGAAGCCGATGAGGATCCAGCAGTTGTTTTCCAGAGTCTCCAAAGCAGCTGTACCTTTCAGCCAATTTTCTATGGTCAAAGAGTTCTGGAAACAGTCTGTGTAACAAAAAAACAGAAAATTCCCCTGGTGAAGAAGCTTCATCTAAAAATTCATTGAGATCCTGAGCATCCAGCATGTAATCTGAGGCAATTACATTACTCCTGTCCAAGGATAAGGCTTCCTCTTGCTCTTTATCCTCCATAAAATGAGAGGATTCGACCTGCTCAGTCTCATAAAAACTGGATGATTGCACATTCTGCTGACTGTTTTCCATTTCCCTTTGAGCCCAAAATCTATTGAAAAAATCGTTGACTTGAGGCAAACACTCCAACTGCCACACAGCTGTATTCTTCACAGAAGGATAACAAACTTCCACATAGTTACGGATAAGCTGCAGATGAAGAGATTCAAGTTTCCTTTTGTTCAGAAAGCCACATGCACTGCAGCTCCTGCCGAACTCATCGTCACTGAAGAGCTCTGGGAAGAGCTGCACTAGCAACCGGCAAGCCAGGTCTCCGCCTGATGTGCTTTGATCCATGATTTGTTTGAGTTCTGTAGAAGTCAGCTGGTACTCTGGGGGAGGCTTGAAGTCTGCAACGGACTCTGCTGGACTGACTTGCTTTTTAATTCTGCTAACCTCCAGAGACAACAGGTCAACTTTACTGTGAAGTTGAGTCATATTGGTATTGAGGGTGTTAAGTGTGTAAAACATTTTCTGTATCAAAGAATATATATTTGAGTCTGAATCTGCTGCGGCTGCTGCTACAGCAATGGCTGTGGCCGAGTCTCTTTTGCGTTGGTCGTTCAAAGTCCGAATTTGTGAGGGACTGCTGGGGTTGATTTTTTCAAACAACTCATAAGAAGCAAACTGCTCAGTTCCTGGTGGGTTCTTCTTCTCTGTGATTTTGTGTGAGATGCCATAGAGAGGTTTTTTATAAGATGGAGTGATTATGTCACTGAAAGATTCTTCTTCAGAGAGCCATGTTACATTAGAATTCTTGTTCTTGTTTGGCTGCTCTGCATTTACCTGAGTGGGTGAGCCAGTATCTCTGTTCCTCATGTTTGAAAGGGAGCCCTTCAAATGAATAAACACTGTATTAATAAAACTGCCTTAAAAATATTAGCTATAGATATGTGCCCCTTAAGCAGGCACTGTTACACAAATATGCAAAGTCAAACGTTCTCCAGGGGACTTGTGTTAAATAATCAAAATTAGTAACTTCACTAGGAAAAATAAAAATACAGTAAAGTATTACTTAGGTTTTCTTTTTGGCTCATGGCTTTCTCCATGGAATAGAAATGCAATAATAATTCTTAGTACTCTCAACCCACAGAGCTCTAAATACTCTCCCAAATTACGTATCATTAGGCTTCACCTTGCATATGAGGACCTTGGGCTGTAGAGAATTTGGGTGGCAACAAGTCAGCAACAGAGCCAAGAATAGCATCTAGATTTTCTGACTCCTAGTCCTGTGACCTTGCCACTGCCTCCAACAACTGCATTTAATGTTCCAGCACTCTCTTTAGGGTAGCTTTTGAAAATGTCACAAAGGCTATAAAACACAAAAATGATGCTTATTCTCTTCTTTCTGATGTGAAAGGTTTATATAGAGCTTTTTTAAAAAATCTTTATGATGGCGCACAATTCCTAAACAAATTCTAAAAATGACAATTTTTGAAAGGTATTCTATTTAAATAATAAAAAACTTACAGTGAAAAGTACCTTGGTATTATCTTTTTAAAACGGAAGCCTAATATTTCCTTATTTCTGACATGCAGGGAATTTTAGACTTATGGGTTTATAATGTTCTAAATTATTTACATAAAAACAGTAATGAGCTCTTAAAGAATTAATGTTCTCAATAATTTGTAATTCTTCCTCATTGCTTGAAATGCCAAACATTTTCATCATCTCACAGCAAATACACAGGGCTTGGGTGTCTGGTTTTGGGGGTTTTTTTCCAAACATATAGATATTGCAAATAATTCTTAGGAAGTTAAGCAGATACAACAGAATCAAAATCCAACATACATAATTCAAACATGAGAAAACACTCCCATATTTTAGAGAACTGTACTGAAACATTTTTCTTGGCTTGTTCTACGATTAATTAGCTAAAAAACTACAGAATTTGCATTCAAGTATTAAAACAGATGAAACACAGACTTGAGGTCTGAGCTGAGCCACAAGAAATTTGAAATTCTAGTGAAGACCCCACTATGTCCTACAGTGAGGAACTTGAATTAAGGTTTCTTTCTGAAAAAAACAGACTGTAACTCATGAAATCAACATGGTCTCTATGTGTACTCCCACTTGGCATCTACTTACTGCAGTGATAAATTGAATCTAATTACTTTTTAATTTCTAATGCAATGTATAGTTAAAAGAGGCTCAGAAAGAACAAGCTGGTTTCTACTCCAAGTTTAGAAACCAGCACTCAGTTAAATTGAAGCTATGTTTCCAAGTTCTGCTCTCACTCACATCATACAACCCTACATATGAAACCTTGTATTTTCACATCCAAAGCTGTGTGGATGAAGAGATGATCAAATGAAAGCATAATGCAAAGGTGAAACATTTAGAAGACTGTCCCACTTGTAGTAAAGGACATTTGCTATGAGGACAGTGAGGAACCAGAGGCCTGTAACACCACCAATTGTTAAAGCGTGGCTTTTACTCCAGAGTGGTATGATACACCCTAATTAAATCAGCTCTTTGTGACTTGTAAAATACCATAACACAGACGAAATTGTGAGCAAACTGAGATCCACATTGCTCCCACCTAACTGAAGGCTCCTATGCTGGGACTGAAGTTATCACACACCACCTATACTTGTCAGCGGAAAAACAGTGGTATTTCTGGATGGTAACAGAGCTCCATCATATAGACATCACCTGAGAACAGGCCACGATAATGTCCACTGACAATAAACACAGTACTGCTTCCCAGTCAGACACCCAAACTGAATTACAAATTATTTTACTGTTTTAGATCAAAAGTACAAACCAAAATATTTCTTACACAAACAATGAGACCTGCTACCTAAGTAGCTACTTCTTCCACTAACACTCCTGTTAACAGAGAATTTCCCAAATATTCCTTCACATACAGTGTATGACTCATTCAATTCCTTTTCTAATAAACAGCTTGCCATGGGCCATCAGGTGTCTGTCAGTTCTCATCTAACCTCCTGCTGTTTATTTTCTCTAATTAATTATATAATAAAACTTGGCATTGTGAGGGTAACTTCTATTAATGCACACCTCACATGCAACGTCGGGGCAAAGCAATATTAGAATGTGTATTAAAAAACACAAGTTTATTATCTGAAGTATCTTACTGCGCTTTGACAGTGAGACTGTGAAAGTTTGCATTCTCAGTTTTGGACATGATGCTCTGGAGCTCATGCAAAGAACTACAGCAGATCTCTGCTGCAATGGCAGCAGAACTTCTGCCCTTTCACTGATGCAGCTCACAGTGCTTGGATCGAGTTCTGGGACAGATTTGGTTATCTACATTTCAGAAACACATAGTCAGTGTTCGGCTAACAGATAACAAAACATTTGGGCCTGTATTTAGGATTGTTTACTTCAGATGCATTCTTATTTTCCTTCCTTTTGCTTTTAATTATCTTGTCTATAGTTTCCATCTGGGAACAGCACTATCCACACCATAAATACATAGCTGTTTGTAAATTCTCCAATTAAACTAGTATTTAATATTTTTAATTAGTTTTTTGTAACACTGATCTGTAAACATCCCTGTGTTTCAGATAATACTACTCCCATTTAAGATGATCAGCTCTCATGTACCATCAAAAAAGAAGCAAAGATATTGCTCTATGAGACTCAATGTACACAAGATAGTGCTGCTTTTTATACTAAAATTACACAGTAAGTTTTTATGTTCTAAATATTCTTTGAACATTTGCAAAATGCAGTATTTTGGAAAACATCAACCAATACAAGAAATTGTGAAATAGTCTCTTGCACTCTTTCTCAGAGTCCTAATCCAAGTTTTAAAAGTTGCTTAGTTATTGTTCTGTTCAGTGCTCAAGTCCAGCTAATTTATGACCTTTAATATGCCTAATAAACCAAGTCCAAATATCTGTAAGAATACAGCACATAATATTCTAGCATATAAGTAAAGAATAAAAAATATATGAGCAAGAAACAGAAAAATTTTATCAAACACATGAGAACTTCAAAAAGTCTTGCCCATAAATTTTTTAAACCTACAATCTTCCAACTTTTTTTTTTTAAAGAAAAATCAAGGGAAATTAACTTCTGGTTATACAGTGGCATTCAGAATTTAAAAAAAAATGAAATGTCTTCAGATAGAAAGTAATTCAGTAATATGATCAGCAGCCCAATAAAAAGTTCAGCTCTGTTTATATTATACATAGATGCCTATGCAATGTGTGGAAAAAATATACTACGAGCAGAACATTCTTGAAAATAATTAAGATTTTGTCCGCTGTTTAAATAGAAATAGTTAATGAAGTCATCAATTAAAATGAAATATTGGTACTAAAAAAGCAATTAACTTAAAAAATGCTGTTAAGATTCAGGACTATTTCTGGTTGGTTATTTAACTAAACATGCTGATTCACTGGGGTCAGCCAAGAATGAATTTTCATCGTTATTGCTGGGTCAATTGCTGATATTATAAGTCCAAAGTTATAATTCATTTAAAATTAAATTTAAAAATTTATTAATGGCAAAGAGGAAACAGTAAAATACAAAGCAAGCACAGTTCAGAGACCATTATAAAGCTCTTTTAAGAATTTGAATGTAAGGAAACAATTGTAAAAAGAAAAAGAGAAAGGAAAAGAAAGAAACCGTGTAATAAGATTAAAATCTACCTACCACAGGCATTCAGGGAAAAAACAGCCCTGAGAAGTCAGAGAGATGACAGTCAAGAAAAAGAAATACAGAGAGCTATGGCTAGAAAGGAGACATGAAATGCGCAAATACAACTGGCTAGGTAGCAGAACAGCAGAAAAGGATATGTGCGTTAGAGTAGGTCACAAACTAAATATAACCCAGGGCCTGAAGTTATTCAAAAGAGGATGAATTTGAATCTAGGTTATTTTAATAAAGTGCTGAGTGTGAAAAACAGGAGGTCATTATACTGCTCTAGAGGGTGTCAGGAGAGATATGACTATCTAACACTGGACACTACTCTTTCAGGACTCTCAAAAGAAGCAACAAAAATATAAAGTGACTCCTGAAGAAGAGCTGAAAAAAGAGAATTTTAGTCTTGGGAAGAAAGGGCTGACTCTTCTGGGAACAGATGATCACTGCTCCCTCTGCTAAAAAGAACAAGGACAAAAAGAAACTTGCTCAGTTTCGGCAAAGATTAATTAAAATCTCCCATTGCTAAAGGGGTGAAACACTAGATCAGGATAACAGAAGAGATTGGGCATCTCCTTCACAGCTAGAAAAACATTTGGATTACCACAAGTGGGATGCTGCACTAGAAGTTGTAATACATTCCACTCTTGATATGCTGGTCTTCTGCATCCCTGCATTTTTACCTTTCAAATAATACGCAAATTTATACTTGTCTCACTGACATTAAATTCGTGTCACAGAAGGAAGAATTACAGCCCTGATTCTATCACTGAGGATCCAGCTGAAGGTCTGTGTGACATGAGAAGGACTGTAATCAGAGTCATGCCCAGTTACTCCGAATCACTGCCTGCTCCTACGTTCTCTGACAAACAACAAAAACATACTTCACATGAATGAATTACCCTGTAACTGTATTTCACAAATATGATTGCTCCCATGTTATCTTAAGCCAGTTTGCACCAGACGTGTACAAACTGACTTAAGATTAGCCACATTTGCATCAAATTCATTATCAATGCAAATCTAGTTAAAAGACTTGCACTGTACTTATAGCAGCAATGAATTTAGCCTAAGAAATATGAACCGAAAAGTCACAGTGATGTATAGAGAAGTCACCTCTTGCGTAAAGCGTCTTTTCTTCACACTGGGTAAGGCATCTGGTTGGCCTCCTGAACCATCACAACCAACTGAGGTCTGTTTCCGTTTGTTGGAATCCTGCAGGCAAGTAACTGCGCCATCCAGTGAGTGTTTCTCAGCAGATCTGGATGCTACTGAGCAGTCTAGAGCTTCATCTTCGTTTTCTTTTTCTACTTTCACATTTTTTTTAGGAATTTTTACTGGAAAAAGAGAAGGTTTAGAAAGATAAAGCACCCTCTCCAGAAAACCATGACATCCTTAATGCAATCTTTTGGGGTTTGTTTCTTCTTATGAAAATGTGTTTTGAAGAGCATCATCATTTTTTATGACTTCTATGATAAGTGTATGTCGAGATCACCCCAAAGTCAAATCATTGAGTTTTCCAGTAAATGACAGTTTCTTCCCTAAAGAAGAATCTAACGCATAAAGGATGTAGAGTAGAAAATATAATGAGTAACAAAGATAATGGTGCATTTTAGATAGCTTTTTAAGAACCATTAATGTAATTTGTCTTGATCCAAATTCATTCTTTATCAGATGATAAAGGCTTTAATTCAACAAGAGTTTTTGCCTGATCAAAAATGACACCAAGTGTAATATCTTACCTTCATCATCATCAGCGATTTCAGCTGAATTCATCTTCTATCTCACTAAAAAACAAAACAAAAGTATGAAAATAAATATCGGCATCTTCTGGGATTAGAAAATACCTACCTCTGTTCTTATAATTACTTTTCATCTAGAGGCATTGGGCATTAACAGCCCACAGATAATTTCCAGTCTTTCCAATCTGTATCTTTGTAACAACGAGCTATTTTCAGTAAATTTCATGGCCATCGACGGACCTGTCAACATGCAAACTACATTGCAGACAACAGACAGCAGTTAGGAAAATATTTAAAACTCTGTTTATTTTTCTGCTACGGAGAAAAGTGTAAATCATTCTAACCTTCTCTATAAAGTATCTTGGCAGTATATAAATGGAAGTTAACTGTATTAAACTCTCCACCCTGTAAAAGTCACTACTTATTACAGTCAAATGTTTTCATATTGTCATTGTGGGAGACACAAAGTCATCATAAAAAGAGAACTCATCATAAACTGTAATATAGATACTGGAGTAACTTTTCATTTAAAAATCTTTGATCTTTTGATATGGATTGCATCAATTCAAGCAGAATAATGCAGATGAATCTACAGTGAGTCCTTTTTTCCTATCAGCCTCTAAAAATTATAAATATTTCTTGTGAGGAAAAACAATACGTACTATGCTAGCATGATTTTAGCGTTACTTCTCATGTGAAAAACTCTGTATTTACACCTCTGTTGTAAACACCTGTATTTCTGAAAAACAGTAAACAGCTGTATTTCTGTTTACTTGAAAACTAATTTTGCAAGTTACTCAGCTACACACATCAATCTCTGAACACGTTCCTGAAAGATATTCTAAATCTCTAGAGATCTACAACGCAAACAACTTAATCAGATCTCACTGACCCTTACAGGGCATGCAGATGCAAACTGACACTCTCGACTGGTAAACTGGTGACTGGTGAACGGTCACGCTCCGCTCATGTTCATCTACACAGAGTGTTATGTTTACTTGGCCCCACAATATTATTACTTTACAAGTGCAAGTGAATAAAACCAGTCAATCAAGAGTGTACATACAGCCCAGGACTGGGAATTATAATGAAATTTAAAAGAGAGATGGGGAGAAAAAGAGAATCTGTCATGGAAGGAAGAAAAGTCTGTATGCTCTCCTGAATAATGTTAAATAACAATTTTTTTTTAAAATCTCAAGATACTGTTAGAAACCTCCATAAACACTTGAATGCTGTGTAGATATGAATTTTAATTTGTCAGCAATTGATGGCTGTAATGGCAAGTATGAGGTCCCATTTTGGATTAGGTTTTGTACGATTGCACTACAATGGGTAGCACCCACACAAAAGATGTATAGAGTTACAAAATTAGCTCATAGTGGGCCACCCTAGAAGCCAAAATACTCTTTGATGTGCTGATCTTCCACAGGGCCCCTATATACAGCCTTGTAAAGGGCATCCTCGAGGGGATAACAAGTAATTGTCTTCATCATCATGTATAAAAATAAGTCTCAGTTGGACACAGAGCTACTACAAACCCCTCAGACACCTATTCCTTTTACCACCATAATTCCCTATTTCACAATTTGCATTTATTAATTGATCTGTATACAAATTATGCCAGCTTAACAGCACAACAATCACATCACTTAAACTTTTGCAAACCCTGTAGAGACATAACAGCATGAAACTTAAGTGGCCCACACCAACTTCTAAACCACCTGATAAGCACTGGTATGGGTTAATACCAAGTCTTACTAACTGAACAATATTTATGAATTTAAACACAGCCACTACAGCTCTTTATGAAAAATCCTACAACAGTGTACTTTGTACAGCATCATAAGAAAGCTATGCTGGACCTTAAGAAAAGCACAAAGTACTAACTGCTCATATTTTGCCCTGATATCCTAGACACATTGATATTCAGCATCTAGACCTTTCTTGCACTTTTTCATCCTGCACTAGGCTTAGCTCTGAGGGCTGTGGTACAAGACCAACATGTGCCAGTACTCAAGGAGTGTGACACATAGTCTTTTGGTGAGGGCCTGAGGTGACAGTAACCAAATCTGCTGATACCACTAAAGAATATTCTATAATGGAAATCTAAATGGTTTTCCAGATAATCCTAGGCTGATGTGTCAGAGCAAAACACTAAAAAATGTTAAACACAGAGCAAGAAGGGCTACAAAGGTGGCAGTGGGTAGAATAACATAAAATAGGAAGAATGCTTAAGGAGAATTCCTCTCAGAGAATACAATCAAACTGGAAGAAGAGAAATGAAGATCTGAAAAGCTACTCTATAGAATTGGAAAAAAGTTAAAACTAAAGCATATACCCTGGTTAACAGTTAACTTTCTGAAGGAGGCAACATCAGGAAGATCGAAGCTATCCTGAACTCAGGTCAAATAACATTAAGTCAAAACACTGTTTCACAAATGTGAAACACAGTGTTATTACTTTTTTTTTTAATTTGAAAACTGCCAGAATACAATTAAAACAAACAGTCAAAATCAGTATCAGAACCAATGAGGCCTAGAAAGATGGGGTTTCATACCTGAACTCTTTGGTGCCAAAAAAAGCACAAGCTCCAACTTTTTCCCTTTTAGGAGCCCTAATAATACCTGTCTCCTTATCTAGTTTCCTGTCTTCTTTGTGAGATTCGTAAGAACTCAGGTATTATGAGAAAATAAAGCACATATAACAGCCTCTGTCAAGAGACAGGATTCAAATGCCTCTTTGATCTCCTACCTCACAGCCCCACCTGCTCCCTCAATCAACCATGGGTGCCCACCTTAACCTTAACCTTCTTGACAAACTGAAAAAAAAAAACAAACCCCTCACTTTTTTTTTTGAGTTACTTTCCTTGTAATTCAGAGAGGCACAGGGTAAGGCAATCAGGTCCAACTCAGGAGTATGCACAAGGTTTGGGATGGAAAGGAAGAATTAAAATCTCTCCATATACCAGCAAGCCACTGGCTTGACTCAACCATTTAATCACAGAATAACAGCATATTCTGAGTTGGAAGGGCCCCACAAGGATCATTGAGTCCAACTCTCAAGTGATGGCCCATATAGGGATTGAATCCACAACCTTGGTGTTATTAGCACCAGGCACTAACCAACTGAACCAATCTCACAGCCAACGAAACCTTACTTATCACACCACCATCTTGCTTCAAATTTGGGTCACCAGTGAGTAGTGAAGGGACACAGAGATATCAACAGAGCAATTGCTTCCATAGGAAATTAGGGTTTATGAGAAGAGGGAAAGTCTTAGTCTGTGCCTGAGCATGTCCATGCATGTATGCCTGTCTGTGTAAGGTTAACAATAATTTTGTTGATTGTTTAAAGTTCACTAAAGATAAAACATTGCAGATTCTTTAAAATACTTTCTGCTATGCATCAGTACTTATGAATAATAATTATTGTCTCTTTAAAAGAGGTAGCAGTGTAAAACCTGTTTTGAGGTAGCACTGTGGCCCAGAATAAGCAAAGCTGGAGTAAAAAAAGACCTAAAAGATCTTGGGACAAAGTACTGCAAAAAACAATTGAGTAAGAAATCCATACAGTAAAGCAAACACCTGGCAGTTGTTCCTTGTCATGTTAAGTATACAAAACATATTTCAATCTTTTTTCAAAACAGAAGATAAACATACTTATCACCCTCAGACTAATAATGACTCAACGCTATCTAGAGGACAGCAGTTAGCTAGTTCTAGGAAAGAGTGAATACTCTGTGCTGAAGTTGGGAGCCCAGGCCTGCAACTGTGACTGCCAGAGCAACTAGCCTTGGCAGCTTTTTCTTCCTATGATATGGACAGCTGCTGCAGTACGTCCTATTTTCTGGTGAATTCTCTAGAAGGAGTATTCCAAAACACACCAAACACCTACAACAGCAACTATATCAACAGCCAGATCCAAGGAGGTAAGGGAAAGAAAGTAGAGTCCCAGCACAGCTTGGCTGTCACTATTCACCAAACTCCCTTCCCAAAAATCCTGCTCTCCACAGATCCTGCTCCCCCTTCTCATCAGATTAGACAATGAACAAGATAGCTCAGTGAAGGGACTTAACACTCTCTACTTCCATTACTCTTGCTCAGATACATGCCTCTAGGCAAAAAACTTACCAGGTTTTGACACTTAACTGCATCGTTGTATCATTTTGGTTAACAACATTCAACAATGAATGGTATTACCATTATCATTACCATGGTTAACAGAGAAGCTCAAAGCATAGTGCAATGCTGCAAGTTCCAAAGCATGGAAGAACACATTAAAAATGAGATTTTGGAATGTTTGTGCATTTACTGGTAACTACCATCCTGATGCTGCTTTTGCAAGTAGAGTAAAAATGCGATCCATCTATCAAAAATGTGCCTACCTGAAATACGCATTGAAGCCTTAAGGATTTAGAGCACTTGGGTACAAAAGACTTTATGATAAGGGACCAAACTCCAACTCATACTGTAACTGTATTTCAGTCTCATATAATTTAGTATAATGCATATTGGTACTTAAATATAGCACAGAAGTGTACTTAGTTCTTCATCCATAAACCAAAACTGAATCACAAGCCTAAGTTAAACCATCCCATAATGTGCGTTCTCCTCCTCCTGTTTACCACCTAACAATTACCAATGTGTTGGCCTTGGAAAATGCCTTCCCAACCTGTCTTATGATTATGACCATTGTAAAAGCACAATGCAAAGAGAAAAGATCTTGCTGATAATATAAGATGAAGGCAGTTCTCCGCCTCTGCAATCATTTTTAAAGAAAGTCTGACTGATCACTTTCAAGTCCTGACTTAAAAAACAAAAAAATTCCACCAGAAAATAATACTGCTGCTCTGCTCTTTGTAACTACAGAAGTAACTTTGAGCTCCTGTATCTAATGTACTAAGTTCTGACAACTGAAAAAAACAGCGTGAAAGCCATGAAGAAAAGTATAAAAATGTACACCTGCTGTATGTGAAAAGCAATTCCAATTTCATAACACTTGTTAATAATCACAAATGCAAATTAATCATTACCTTAACTAATATACTATACTATAATAACAATAATGCTTGCTATCAGTTTTATAGAAGCTTGCTATTTGTAAATTAAATACTTGCATAACATTGCACTGTTCAGTTCACTAATACATGGTAAATGGGTAGATGTTGCTTCTTGGATGCACACCATCCCACTAAATATTTTAGGATCTGCATGTAAGTTGGAAGGAATGTCCCTAATTCTACACTATTGACTGTAAGAATGTTATTAAAAATGCAGGGGTTTAGACATTGTCTATTATGTTTATTCTTTGTAAAGCATCACAGTGGTACATTGTTTCATATATAAAACTCAGAGGCTTCAATGAAAAGTATTCTACTTGAGTGTTACTTGCTTCTGAAGAGCAAGTTCTTTACATTTCAGACAAATGTTAACACCTACACGTTTGTTAATAACATCAAATATGTGTTTAACAGCATATGTGGAATAAACTGCTCAATTTCCTTGTTTCCAGCATGCAGTAAAAGATACAAGATACATTCCTTAAAGCACAGGTAACTTATGAAATAAATAAATGACAGAAACACCAAAGAAAGCTGATCTTTCAAGGAGATAACACTGGCTAAATTTTACAAGATGTGTACATTGAACTGCTGTTGAACAGCCAAAAGTAGCATCTCTCTTACACAAGCCATCCTGTAACAGGAGTTTATCACAAAATTGCAATGGTATTACACTACGTAATTAGAGTCTGGTTTACCCAGAGCCAATCAAAAGTATTGTACACATATTCATTCTCTGCAAATGAAAATGATCTAGCAGTTAGACACACAGTGGACAGTCAAATGCCTGAAGTCCTGCTCCCTGTCTCTGGGTCTCTGCCTGTATTTCATAAGAAACACTCACTGGATAAACCACACAAAGCAACCAATGCTTCCCAAGGGAAGCCTGCAGTCTTGAAAGCTGGTGTGGTAGGTGGAAGTAGCCCTGTTCCACGCAGCAGGTGAGCAAAGGGCTGCTCAAACTTCCTGGTAATAGTGTGAAATTCTGTTCCTCGTGATGTTTTGGAAGACCGATTCCTACGTAACAGTTTGAAATAATGAGAGGAAGCAACCATTCTCACCACACAGCCCTGCAGTCCCAGAGGCAAAAAGGACTGGAGGTACGTGCCCTTTGCTCAGGCTGCCCAGGAGCTGCCTCCTGTTCAGGGTGCGTGCTCCCTTCCAGGCTGTCTCTTGGAAAGCTCTCCTGCTGAGCTGAGAAGTAAACCTAGAGAACCATGAGTTCTGGGTTCTCCTTTGGGAGGCAAGTAATCTACATCTTTTACTTCCTAGCTGTAGCATTGGGTTCAATAATTTCAATATTGCAATTATCCTCAGGGTACATTTGGTTCCTCCAATTTGTAAAAAACAATGCAACTCCAATTCAACTGAATTACACATAAATACCATTCCAAGGCTGAGCCAGAAAATGTATTTTTTAGAGGCAATATTTGCCTTTTGTTCAGATACTGGCCAATGATTTGACTTTAAATGTTACACAATTTTGACAAAGCCTAACAAATTTTGAAGAGGCAGAAGACTGAAGAAGTCTGACACCTGAAACCACCTTTATAAAAAAAATCCCAACAAAACAGATAACTGATTTCAAATTGACTATGCATTTTAAAGAAACTGTGAAATATGCATGTTGCCTTGGTTAACTGAACAATGAGCAAAATGCAACTAGACAATATAAATAACACCAAAAGCAGATGCTTTCTGTTCTATCCATTTTGAGGTAGTAGGGTGCTGCTACTGAGTGACCCAAGAGTGCAGTTTTTGAGTAAAATTTTTTCTTGATATCTAATACTGACACTTGAAATATTAAATACCTTAGAAAACAGCATTCCAACATTACAAACATGTTCTGACTACAAATGCATGTATAACAAGTTCTAAAACTAAGAAAAATATTTTTAAAGAACCAGCAGATGTTGTTGGAAGCACTACTCTTATGGACAATAACAATCCCTATATTTTACATAGTTTGAAAACCTCCTTTGCTGCCCTGGGGAATAGGACAGGAAGCCTCAGGCCTCCACGGAAGCCAGCCTGCAACAAGGGCATTATGCCAACAGGACTTAGAGGGCATGCTCTTAATTTGGGTCTTTTAGATTTTGTTGTCTTCAATACTTTCCTCTCTCCTGTTTCATCTTTTGCTTTTATTCTAAAATACTGTGTAGACAATTTAAAATTTCCTCCAAACTGCATTCAACTTTCTTTTTATCCTCTGGACTTACTTAAGCTATGAAAATACTTAGCAAAGATAAAAATTTTAGTTGGCCCAATGCTGAGTTTGATTTAGTAGAAGAGAAGATGAAAATGTATTAACATACACTGCTAATTATTTGTTTTATTAGATGTAATCATTCAAGTAAATTCATTATCTGATTGCCAGGTATTGGCCAGAAGCAGGGAAAAGGTTTTTCTTTCCCTGTTTAAATGTCTCTGCCCCAAGGGTCAGGCATACACTGCGTTTATAGGTGGCAGCGACAAACCCTACTTGCACTTCAATCCAAAAAGCTCTGGGACTGCGTCAACGCTATGTGGAAGCCGTCACATGGCTGCTGGCCTGCCGCCGGCTCGCATTCTGCTGGTTCAGAGTTTGTTCCCTTCTATTTACAAAAGGTTGTGTGGACACACCGCAGGGAAAAAGTAGGGTAGAGGCAGGGGGTGATCTGGGATGGGACAGCGGGCAATGACCTGGGTGCAGGCAGCGGGCGGTGATGTGGGCAGGGGTTAGTGGGCAACGATGAGGGCAGGGGCAGCGGGAGGTGATCTGGGTGCAGGCAGCGAGGGGCGACCTGAGCAGGGGCAGCGGGAGATGGGCAGCGGGAGATGGGCAGCGGGAGGTGCTCGGGGCAGGGGCAGCAGTTCCCCCGCATTGCCCTTCCCCGGCCCCCTCAGCGCGTGACCCACCCAGAGCCTACACGAACTCCAGCAGAACCGCCCGCCGGACGCCACGCGACCGGCGGGCCCGTGACGCCAGCCCCGGCTCCCGCGGAGCGCTCGCGCGGCGCCCGGCGGGTCCGTGCCGGGTCCGTGGAGCGGGTGCCGGTGCCCGGCGGTGCCCGCGCGGCCGAGGCTCCCCCCTCGCGCGCCGAGGGGCAGTGGAGCGGCCGCCACGTGGGAGCGGCGCGCGCGGCGTCGGTGGCGGCGCGAGGCCCCGCCCGGGGGCGGGCGCTGCGGCGGGGGACGCCCCGCGCGCCCCGCACGCGGCGCGGCCGCGGCCGCTTCCGCGGTCAGACCCACGAGCCCGAGGCGGCGACGGCGGCGGTTGGTGCTTCCGGTCCGAACCCTGCCCGGGCGGATCTATGTGGCCGGCGAGCGGAGGGGGGGCGGGGGGAATGGGATAAGGTGAGGCTGGAGGTGACGGCGCCGTGACCGTTCCGCTCTGCTCCCCGCACCCCGTCCTCCCCCTCCCCAGCCCCGCAGATGGAGGCACCCGGGCCGGGCGCGCGCGACTCGCGCCGCCGCCGCCGACCGCAGCTGCGAACAAAGAGCCCCCCGCCCGTCCGCCCCGGCAGCGCGGCCCCGGCCCGCGGGCGGCCGGGGGAGGGGCCGGCCCCGCGCCTCCCGCGCCCCCCCCGCTCGGCCCCCCTCTCCCCGGTCCTCCCCCACCCGCCGGGGCGGCGCTCCTCGCTCGCCGTGGGGTGCGTGGAGCGGCGCCCGTCCCAGCCAGCAGCGGCAGCGGGACCTACCTTGGCTCTGCGCGGGGCCACGGGAGCCCCGGGGCGGCGGGGGCGGCTGGAGCGGCCGCCGCTGGTGCCCGCGCTTCCCCCCCGCTCTTTGTGTGCGAGGGTCCGCGCGCTGCGCTCTCGCGTGACGTGACGGGACCGTGTGTCATTTCCGCACAAGGACACCGAGCCCCGACCCGCCGCGGCCAGCGCCACCCGCCGCCCCGGGGCAGGGGCAGGGGTGGGAGGGGAGGGAGGGGGGAGAGCGGCCCGCTCCTCCCCCCTCCCCTTGCTCCCCACCCCCCGCCCTCCCCGGCGCTGCCACTGGGAACGCGCGCGGTTCCCACTGGAGTCCTCGCGCGCCCCCGCCCCCGCGCCGCGCGCGCCCCACCGCCCACTCGGCGCCGCGCAGGCAGAGCCCCCGCCGCTGGGGGGGGGGGGGCCGCGCGGCCGCTCCGCGACACGCCCTTCCCGCGCCCCCTCGCCCGCACGTGGGGCCGCCACCCGATCGGAGACACGGCCCCGCGTGACGGAACCGGGACCGGACGCGGGGTCCGGCAGGGACGGGGCGCGCTCCCCGCCGCCGCGTGGAAAGCGCGCGCTTCCCCCGCTTTCCACCCGGCTCGCGCGGCCGGGCGGCACCGCGCGGTGTCGCGTGGACGCGGCGCGCGCAGAGTCCGGCGGTGGGCCGCGCACGTGCGCGCGCGGGGGAGACGCGAGGCCGCGTGCCCACGGCAGGTGACGGGAGGTGGCGGGAGCACGTGGCCGCGCGCGGGCACGCGGACTCGCATCGCCCGCGCGTCCCCGGACACCCACGCGCGTCCCGCCACCGCCGGGCTGGGGCAGGAGCGGGGGGATCCGCGTCATCCACAGGCACCACCAGGCTCCGGTCGGGCCGGCGGAGGGACCGCACGGCGCTTCCCAAGCCCCCGGCTGCGGGCGCACCGGTGTGGATCCCGTACATCGTCCCCATGCCGGCTGCCCGCGGGTCACCCCGGGGCAGCCCCGCGGGCGGAGCTGGGGGGACGCGCCGAGGGTCCCACTCACACACCGGCCGTGACACCCGCACCCAGCCCCTGCCCGGACCGGGAGGCTGCGGCCCCTGGAGCTGCCAGCGCTGCCCGGAGCTGGCGGCACCCGTGGGAGCTCTGCCCGCCTGCCTTTGTGTGACCTTAACGAGGGTTTCTCTACTTATCGCCAAGTAGGAAGGGCCGGTGTCTGGTGCCGCTTTAGGCTTAAGCCTGTACTTAAAAAAAAAAAAAAAAAAAAAAAAAAAGTAAGTTGGTTTAATTCACATCCAAGCTTTTTCCCACGCCAGTTTAACACGAGACCGTTTCCATGCTCCGCGTTTGGGGGGCAGATGGCAGCAGTGATTTATAAAACAGACATCGCATTCTTTTTTAATTAAGTATCCTTGTAGATTTTATCTTCCCTGAAATTGACAGGAGCGCAAAAGACATTACATTAGCCTGCCAAATTATACGTTCCCTTTCTACTTAACAGCTTGTAGAAAACCAAACCATTTCCCACAGATTAGAAAAATAAAAAAAATGTGGGAGAGCGAAATCTGGTTTTGTAACCTATGGCCGGTTATGGCGATTACATTTTTTGGCTATATGTAACATACCTCTGGAACTTGGCAGCTTGGCATGAAATGTTTTACTTGCAAAATGAACTCGGCCAGTGCTGCTGTTCCTAACAAATAGATTAATTTTGCTGTTAACGAAAGTACACAGCCAAGTGCTCTGATTATATTGTAATTGCTTTACTTTTTTTTTCCACTAGAGTGACAGAAGTTAAGTCTAAAGATGTGTATAAAAGGTGTTTAATATAAAATAAGTTTCTATGAAGGGTGATGGATTGCATCCAGCATGACGGATGTATCCGACAGAAGTTACAAGGTAAGTACACACCAGGCAAGCGGCAAGTAAATGCAAGGTAGAACACATGACCTCTGAGCACTGCTGTGAATGTACCAGATAAATAAATCTTCTGTTTGTTATCTCTGATGCTTTTTTAAAATTAAAAGCAAATACAAAACCATGTAAGTCAACTGAGAAATAACTGGAAAAAAATCTCAGGTAAATCTTGTGCCCCATAACTCAGCACTTTCCTAGACACTTGCTGTTTCCTTAGAATTGAACAATACAAAGAGTGACTCAATATAAAAAAAAAATTATATAAAAATATAAACCATTTCAGATTTCTGTCGCTTTCTTTAGAAGCAGTTCTCTAAAATTTTGTTCTTCCACTTATGTCACTCTTCTAAATTTAGCATCTGGGACTTTTGGTGTGTTTACAGTGTCATATTCCATGAATAATCCTAACAGATAATAGTTTGACTGCGCTTTTTATTATTGTCATTGATAGACAGCTGTTAAAAGGAGCCCTTAAAAGCAGGAACTACCAGCATTTTAACTCATAAGAACCACTGAACGAAGGATACATTTTATTAACAAGACAAATGGTCTGCAGTTAGCCGTTCCTTCTCTCTTTGGAGATAAGAGCACATCCAGCTAACTTTTCTGAGTCTGTTTATGGTATGGTTTGCCCCCACCCTTTATTGTAAAGCTAACTGAAGGTTTTCTTAAAGGGTACCGTGTTTTAACACCTGTCCCAGCTGCTAAGTACTGCTAGATCTCAGCTGGATTTTACTTGAATGCTTTACTTAGTGGGATTAAGGAAAGGCAACCATAAGGCAAGAGCAAGCCCGTGGAATCCCAAACTCAATTTCAGAGCCCTTGAGAAAACACTTGCCAGTTTGAACTCCACCTCATTTCTGCTCTATAGTGCTGGCCTGAGGCACTGTAGCTACTAGGGACCCAAGCCCAGGAGGAGACCTGAAGGGCCTCAGCTAAGCATAAAGAAGCACGAGCATATTGTTGCAATAACAGTATTTAATGGAAAGGGAGCGAGTCAAGTTGTCTCCAGGCAATGCAGGTAGCAAGCTTAGGTTGGCTTCTCAGCCAGACAAGTCCCATTTTTTTTCACCATCTGAACTTGTGCTACACACGTCATTTATTCAAATGTTCATTTTCCCCCCACTTTGTGCCTGTGGCTCAAAAGCCACTCTGTGACACTACGGCAGTCTCTGAAAAATTTCAGGTCACCAGGGAGGGGAGTTGTGGTGCTCTAGCAAGAGAACTCCTTAGTAAAAAAATCACCCCTGCTCTCCAGTATAATGGGCCATTGGTGACTTGACCAAATTGCAATTAAATTTCAGCCATGCCACCAACACAGATGTGCTCAGAACCCCTGGCGAGCTGAAAGCCCTGTTTGCAGTTGTATGGAGTTCTGTAAAGGTGGACTATGGGCAGCTCCTTAGACTTTTATGCACTCTAAGGTGCCAGGCCCTCCCCAGGAGGATGCCCTGTCTGAGTTAGTTCAAAGGATCTGATCAGGTAGAGATTCCCCTGGGCAGGGGTGAGGAACCAGGGTGGCTGGCAGTGCTTGACCCTGTGGCAGGCTCTGAGCTGGGAGTCAGAGCAGCTCAGTATGCTGAGAGTTGGTACGATGACAAGGAGCAGAAGCATAACTCTAAATTTAGAAGCCTTTTTGCTTCCTGCTCTGCAAACGTTTGGGATAAGCAAGAATCCAACTAAAATCCTTCAGCAAGGCTTCTTTCTTGTAAATTCTTGCAATAGCCTACAGCACTCAGTAGGCAGAGATGTGGCATGAGATGTCGAAAGCACTTTCAGCAGCAACTAATTTTGGCAGTTTCATTCTGTAAAAAGTATTGCTATGGTACCAGTACATCGTCTATCACTTTTCTCCACCACGTCTTGAAACTAGGCCACCTTGCAGCCAAACACAAGAGTCACAGAGTCCGGAAGGAAAGCACATGAGAAACGGTGGTGTACAGAGCAAGTTCCTTGAAACCTTATATACAATTTAAGACCCTAATGGGAAAACAAGCCCCCTGCCCAGAAGGACAAGCCCCCACTGGTAACCAGACTTCTTTCTGCCTGCTGGCCACTGTGTTGCTGTGTGTGTAGCAGGTGGGGTGGGTGCCCCCTCTTGCAAGGCAGCCCAGAGCCCAGCAGCTCTTTTCTGGGAATACAGAGCAATTTCTTAATCTGAGTGCTTCATATTTACTGTGGGTTCCTGCGGGCTGGCTTGGGCTCAAATGGGCCGGATGGAATGGGCTGGATTGCCCTCTAGAGGAACGTTAGGGAGGCTGGCCCCTGCCCCGCGGCAGGTGTCCAGCTGGACTCCAAACACCAACTGTGTGTGCGGTGTCAGGAATCAGGCACTGACTCACAGAAACTGGGCAGGTACTTAAATTAGGCAGCTTGGAATTCGCTCTAAATTATTTAGGTCTGTATTTGATATAAATAAACTTCAAAGAGACTGAATATGTTGGGGGGGAAAAAAAGGAAGTGCAGGTTCCGAAATCTTTTGCCTTAGATTAAAATTAAAAGGGTCTGAAAGGAACCATTAAAAAAATCTGTCCAATTAACTCACCTGATTTGCAGTAAAATGTATTCTACAATTCCAAGTTTATAAAACCTGAAATATTTAATGGCAAATAAGGTAACTTGATAACAAAATTTGCATACCTTCATGCTCTTCACTGCCAGTCAGACTGAAAGGACATGTATGGACACATTGCACAGGAATATTTGGAACCTCTGTTGGCCCACAGGCAACAATACTGAACAAGTAACATGCTGCAGGCAATATCCATACATTGCTGTAACCCAGGCAGAAATGAGCAGTGGCAGACACCTGAACTTCATTTATATTTTTAAACTTCCTATGGCTGCAAGCAGTGTTGGAGGGTTCTGCCAGCAACATACTACATTAGTTGTGAAACCCTGGTTTGGAGTGCCAGTTAATATAATTGCTTTTGTTTTTTTCTCGAGAAACAGAATTGTTATATGATACCCTTTTTTTTTTTATTTTATCGCAACACTGCTTCTTGTTTGTAGGTACAATGATTGGAAACTTCAAAATTGCTGTTTAGCTAGACTTCATGGAGATGGGCAAGAAATATCATAATTGTGTTGCTTGCTGAATCAAGGATATCAAAATAGATAATCCAAATGGCATCTCTGGATTTTAAAAACAAGCTGATTCATCTCCAAGTGTATGCAGGTTAGAAATATTAAGAGTTCAGCTCACAAAGTTTCAAAAAAATGAACATTCATTATAAGAAAACACTTTTCTAGCCTGAAGTAGCACCAGAGTATACTGGCAAGACAGCAGATATGTAACAGTTGAGTACCAAAGGAAGAAGAATTTGATATAAAAGCTTAAAAAAAATCAGATCAAAACTGCAGTGGAAGATGGAGTAGGACAGAAATGTAAAGGAGCTTCAAGAATAGAGTAACTTAACCCAGTGCGCAACCTAAATTATCCTTCTGTGCTGCAGCAGTTTACTTAGACATCAGCTGCATCCATAACTGTTTAAAAACTGACAAATCTGAGAAACTTCACTCTTGGAAGCATAAGCTTCTTTTAATCTCTTGGCAATGAAATCACAGTTCTCTTTAAGTTAGTTCAGCCAAGAACTGTGCCATTGTACCCTATTTCACAGCTTTGCATTTAAAAAGAGTAATGCTCACTTAATGCACAGTCATCCTATTATCAACACCATAACTGATTCTGAACGATCAAGCATTTATCCCATAAAGGTCTGTTTGCCAAGTTCTGTTTTACATCCAAAAGAGGTAAATACAGCCTGGAAAGTCCTTTCTCTCAAAGAGGTCCATATCTCCCAATCAAGTGCAAACAGCACACTCTGCTTTGTGTGCTTAATACTCAATTCCATATCTTGCCCATTATATAATGAATATTTTGGACCTGTTGTATAGTCTCATACCTCATTAAGATATGTAAGTTCAAATGTTTGCAAAAATACTAGAAAACAAGATAATCTGTGAAGCAATGTAGAAAATCAGGTTTATTTGAGAATTCAGCTGTCTGACTGGAAGTAGCAATATTCGGACTGTAGGAATCCTCTTCGTTTCAGGTTCTGAAACTGAAACAGCCTTTCTAGGTTTTTTGAATCCCAGCTGCTTCTGTCATGGTCAGGGTATTATATAATCCTTTTCACAAAAAAGTCACTGTCTTAGAAGCAGCCAGTGATCCTCCCTTCTCGATTTTTGCCCTCACTACTGTTGGGAAGCTACTCCTGAACCTTGTTCTTTGGGTGGATGGCAACCTTCCCTTCTGAATTTGCATTAACATAGATCTCTGGTTTGTGGCTACCAGATGCCTTAATCCATCCAGTTATAACCCATCTAGCATAACCCAGTCATACCCTACAGTGATTACTTTGAGAACAATCCTGAATTTAAAAGGCATTTTATCCAACAGAAATTTCCCTTTGAAAATGGTGAGAATTTAGTCTGAGCTGAATTTTTAATGAAAACTGTAGGTTTGGAGACCTGGGTTTACAAGAAGAACAGAGAAAACCCACCTCCTTAGTGGTTATTACTACAATAGAATGTGATTGAAAGCAATTACTTTTCATGAAAGTTTATGTAAGAAATACTTCCAATCATTATTAATGTGACCATTTTTAGCAGCACCAGTCATCTTTAAGAAAGATGTTTAAACCCTGTTTATTTTTCTGCAAAGATATCTTAGCATATTACAACTAAAAGCCATGTATATGTCCTGTAGGCATACAACATGTGAGCAGAGGTAGGGACATTCATAGTTTTTATACTTCAATATAAAACGTTACCATATTAACTTCCATAGGTTGACAAAAGCAACAGAATTGTTTGATTAAAAATAAATCTTACTAATATAGACACTTATTCTGTAATGTTCTCCTGCTAAACACATTTTTTTATGAAAATAATGATGCAAGCAACTAAGTGTAATTGTAGAAAATTATTGCCAATGATTTGCATATGAAACACACACCCTTTACAGCCTCCAGTAGCATTGTTCAACCAGCTTAAAAATAGTACAGCTGAAATGCTGCAAACAGAAAACAGTTTTCGATGGGCACATGCTATGAATGAAGAAATGTTCAGACACAATGTGCAACTTGGAGAGCTTTCATCAAAACTAGCAAAGAGGGAAAAATGGCTAATTTCCTAACCATGCTGTGTTTCGGATAAGCGTCATGCTCATCTGCAGAGAGTAAAGCCTTTTAAAATGAGTGTTTATATTTTTTCTGTACGAAAAAATACCCCTAATCTAATCTAATCTATTGGTACTTGTTTTAGATTTTTCTAATTACTTCTGTGTAACATTTAATTTTTATAATTTGACATTTAATAAATGCTAAATTTCGAACCTTGCAGTTGAAACAAGTAATTTGCTGTAAACATTGAAGGCATAAAAAATTCTAGTTTTAAGTTATTTGGGTTTTTTGCAAGTAAAATACTTACTTTTATATAGGACTTTAAAAATGTTGACCACTGTTCTAATAATAAAGCAGAGTATTTTCAGTCTTTGATATTTGGGGGAAGGGATGAAGGGAGGAAGAAAAAGTGAAGTAGTGGAGTAGGGTAAAAAAGAAAATTTCAAAGCAAGATTTTTTATAATGTCACTGCAAAATTGCAATTCTCCTATACAGTAATACAAAATATGCCTCAAATGGAATTTTATATATAAATTTCTTAACAACCAGACAAATCTGAGAACTATTGTTTTAGTTATCAGTGGGACACCTGCCTGTCACTATTAGCCAAGAGCAGTGTTCTTGTATGATACATTTGGTCCTTTCTCCTGTAGATAAACTTGCAATTTCACCATGTGAAGTCTGTAGAACACTGCTTCCCAGTTTAGTAAGTTGTCTTGTTGCTATTTCTATTTTGAAGAAAAGGGTTGCCTTTCCTCAGGAGATGCACGCTGACAAAAGCATTTTGCAAATAAGCATGAATTAAAGTCAACTTCATGCACTGCAATGAAGGAATCTCCTACACAGGGGGGAGCCCGAGCATTCTCTGGCTGCTGTCGGGGGCTGGGAATACGGCAGCAACGCCGGGAGCTGCGGGCAGAGTCACGCACAAGTGCAAATGCATGAAAGGGTGGACAAAGGTGATTGCATGAGGCTTTGGTGGATCGATTGCCAACTTGTTTGTCACCCTTTTCTGCCCTTCACCACTCAAAGCAAGCTTAGTACTTTATCTTTTTGGTTATTTTAAAGGCATATGCTATCAGAATCTTAGTCTAATGGCTACTTTCTCTTAGCTTTAGAAAAACAGGCTTAGTTTAAAAGAGAAACACGTGAATGCCAATTATGTAAATAATTAATGCATTTTAGGGATTGATTTCTGAAAGGGAAAAAAAGAAGATAATTTAATGCAAAGACCGTCAGAATAGATGACTTCCACAACTGGAAATATTCTTTCCTTTGAACTGCCTTGAGAGACTGAAAAGCTTTAGCTCTTTATTTTATGTAAGACACTGTGCAGGTAAAAGTACTTTGAAGACTACAAAGAATAAAAAAAAGTTTGAGGCCTTACTCTTCTGAGAGATTGAAGCAGCTGATAAGAGCAGCAACAGCTAGTCATCTGACCCAGAAGCTACTTCCTTGGCAAATCTGCAGCATGGCACAGTTGCCTGAGTTAGCCTTTTGCGTTGATGAAAATTCAAACACTATCTGCTGAGAAGAAAAAGCCCCAGAGAGATCTCACCAGGAGGTTTACCCCTGAGGACGGTGGTCTGGGATATTTAACACCGCTTGGGGCAAGAAGCACTCCCCAGCAGCTCCAGAGAATATTTCCTTAATGTTTCCATTAAACCCAAAAAGGGTTTTTCAAACTTTTAGCAACTTCTATCAAGTTTGACAGTAAGTCAAATACGGGCCACCTCTGCACTCTTTATTGCAAATAAGACAAGGCACATGCAGGGTTACATTAAGAGAAGCATAGCCAGGCCATCAAATCCATGCAGTCCAATAAACCTGGTAATCCCTTCCCTTCACCTGGCCAGAGGCAGGGCCCCTCTATTCCTGGACAGTGTTTTCATTACCTGATTCTTCTAACTGCAAACCAGAAGTTCCTCATTCGAGTCAGAGGGAGTATCAGTCCTTCTACACTGTCTGGGGAATTGCCCAAGAGCAACCGGAGTGGTAATTTTCCTGTATGGGTACTTTTTGGTCACCATTATTCCTTGCAATTCACATACCCCAGCTTCCATGTTTGAGGCATCCCAATTCCTCATGTTCTCGTGGTCATGCAGACAGAAACAGAGGGTGGCACATAAATGTGCACATGGTAGCCTTCCCCTTGAGCAGAGAAAGCTCACCTGTTAGCCTAGATGATGGCTGGCACGGACAAGGAGGAAGACATACTATCTTTGAATAGCTGGAACTGTTGGGACAGTCTCTCCCCAGCCGAGACACAGACCTGCAGGGTTGGGGTGGAAGAGAGATGTCTGGCCAAGTCATTGGCACCAGGGTGCTGGCATATGATTGACCATGTGCTCCATACAAACTTCCACTGTATGGACCACAGGCACGGGACTTCATCTGGGTCTTTCAATGCCTGGTTGTTGTTCAGGGTGCTGGAGATCACCTCTGCCACTAATTCCCTCAGACACTGGAAACCACTCAGTAGTTGTCCACTCTTGCCTCAAGAGTTTATAAGGTCTTCCTCGAGGGGACACTTTTCCTTGGAGCTCAACAGCAGCTGTCTCCAGAGGCTGCTTTTTGCTCCTTGTCCAATCCCTTTGTTGATGCCACAATCCTTTGTGAGAGATCCCAGCTGCTGGGCCTCCTTGCTCTCCAATTCCTGACTGTTGGCTACAGTATCCCAGCATTGCAGCAGCCAGCTGGTAATTAGCTCACCAGGCTGATGGCTATAATCTTTGTGTGTATCTTGAAGCTAACTCAGGGATAAGGAGCTGGTGATTTCTGGCTTGTTCATGATTTCTCTTTTTCCTCCTGTTCTTGTGACTGTTCTGCTGCACAGCTGTCTGCCTCTCCAATCCTCCTCCTGCTCCCTCTTGGGAGAAGATTCCTTCCTGACTGAACAAACTGACTTCTGCCTCCATTGTTTCGTCTTGACTACAGGGGCAACTGATACAGTTGAGAGTTGGGTCTCTGGCTTAGCCACGGTGCCTGTTTGTATGTCTTCAGACACAGAGACCGCCTCTCCCCTCTAAGGGTGCTGAACAGTTCTTGGCAGGCTTAGGCCAGGCCTAGCACAGTGTGAGAAGTTGTGTCTCTTTAGCTACCCAGGGCATCCTTTTTTCAAATGTTCTGTCATGTTATCAGGATCCTGCACTTGTTTGGGGGTCAAGTCCTACACTGTCAGAGAGAAAAACTGATCTAGATACCTTGCCACCCACAACCACATGGCCTCAGGACTCTCCTAAATGTTCAGTTAATCCTACGAAAAGCTGGATACAGATTCTTGAGACACACTGATGTGAGCATTCTGATTTTGAACACCCAGGGGTGTTCAAAATACTGGAGAGTCATTGCAACAAGGTGGAAAACAACTATCCTGTAGGAGGGGAAGGGGAGGGTGCCATTCTTTGTTTCCTCCACAAACTGTCTCTCAGATGAAAAGAGAGAAAACGTGTAATTGTTAATTATCTCCACGAGATGGTTCCCAAAGTACTGGGACAGTAGCAATGCAGAGCCCAAATATCAGATTAGGCTCAGGGCCAGTGCTTTTATCAGTTCTCCAAGGCAAAACAGAACCGAGTGCCACACAGCATAGCAAACTGCAGAGGACAAAACCAGTCTTCAACAAGCTCTCGAATTGTCAAGCTCACTCTTGAGCATGACAAGGAGTGGGTAAGGAAACAAATAAACTTGCATTGAGAATGAGTAAGTCAACATCATGACCAGCAATAGCTAAACAGGCACATTAGGTTCCCTCTAGCACATTCCAGTCAAATGTCGTTATCTTGAGCCCTACGTGTTCCATCCTGGGTACCAAAAAGGACTGTGGTGGCTGCCAGCTAAGCATCTCACAGCTGCTCATTCACTGCCCCCCACAGTGGAGTGCACTATACGTTTTAGTTCTGTGTAGTGAAAGGATGGATGAAGTCCCTTATAGAGGTATTTTCTGGGATGAGATGAAGCACATCTGGTGTTAGGCACATCTAACCAAGTTAAGATTTGGCACATCCTGCCCTCTGTGCCCAGCACAGAGGAACAGCGAGCAGCATTCCTCTCCTTCCAACTGAGGGAAGATGGAGGTTAGAACGCGACTTGGTCCTTTACTAAAATCCTGAATGTGCAAAACCATTCAAAGAGTGTTTAAAAGCAGGTAAGGGGACCTGGAGACTAAAAAGAGATGCTTTTAATAACGTAAGGCACTTTTAGTAGGCTGTTTCCCTTTGGTATTTGCTAGTGCTTCAGCTCAGTGAGCATGGGTGAGGGCAAGGAGACTCTCAGACCAGAAGAGAGTGAGCTTTGTACTGAACTACTTCTGTTCCTTGAGCAGTTTGAAGCTAATAAAGGTAGCTTTTGACCTTCCTGAAGGTCAAAAATATTGTGGGAAGCTGAAATTGATGCCACCAATAAAAGACACATTTTTAATAGATACTTCTGAAAATCCATAACCATTAACGGATCGAGAAGTGTCTCCAGACTCATATCCAGAGCAAGGAAACAGTTAGAAAATTTGCGGGTTGAGTTAAAGACAGTTTAATAGATAAAAGGGAAAAAAATGAAAGCAAAATAACAAAAAACAAGTGATACAAAGCAATCACCATGAGTTGACTGATGTGCCAACAGCCCCAGGCAACAGACCCCTGAAACATCCCAAACACCCCATCCTCAGTTTTTATTGCTGAGCATGATCTTATACGGTGCACGCTGCCTCAGAGGTCAGTTGAGGTCAGCTGTCCCCCCTCCCTGCCCCTGGCCCACAACCAACCCCCTCAGTGGGTGTCAGAGTGAGAAGCAGAAAAAGCCAGTGCAACCACTGCTGAGCAGTAGCTAAAGCATCAGCAGGCCGGCAATGCTGTTTGAGCTACAGATCCAAAACATGCACTGTAGAGGATGCTACAAAGAAAATTAAATCCATCACAGTAAGACCCAGTATATTGGGCTAGTTTTTAATTTAGTCTGGTCTAAAAAGCAGTTGGGACCTTGTCCTGTATTTTGTGCATCAGTGGAATGGTCCAGCAATTCCATACCTGGGATAAATTCAGAGAAGCAGCCAACAAGTATGTCTGCTTGAGCAGCTGGTTGACTGAAGTAAATGGTGTGAATGTCTTCCTCAGCTGCCCCTCAGACCACAGGTCTCCCTCTCCCTGACTGCCTTTTAGAGGTTGGTGGGGAAAAGGAATCAAGGGACAAAAATAAGACCAGAACAGCCCCAAAATTACACCATTGCTCAGAAATTATATGAGGTGTGAGGAGTATATTAGTACACAGCAATAACTAATTCACTCAGTTTGACAGATGGCTATAATAGTTTGCTTGTAGTTTACTTGGAGGAAACAAGACAACAAAAATTCCTGAAGAATTATAGATAAATATCTTAATTATAAAATTAATTAATAATATTGATAGGAGATAATTCACATTCTTTTTTTTTTACATTAAGGTTGAATCATATAAGAGCACTCAGAACATTCTGGTGATAAAAATACAAAAAAAGAGAAAGTAATTAATTTTTTATTATTCTCCTTTATTGGTAACAACTATAAATAAAAACTTGTACTTTCATGAAAAAATAAACCAGGTGTACATGGGTTTGCAGTATGTTTGATGTTTCTTTCACAAAACTGAGTTGAGGTGACTCAGAATATCTCCAGCATATCCAAGCTTCTTGCAGCCCTGAATCATTATGAACCAATTAACACAGATGTAAGACAAAGACAAGATGATGTATGGCTCTTACTATACGTAATATGTAAAAACCAGAGACAAAGAAAACTGAAATATGACTCTGTTTGAATTTAGGTATTTATTTAAAACATGTTTTATGTTAGCAGAACTTCAGGGAACTTCACAGGGGATAATCCACGCTTCTCAGTGCTTCTGTTCTGTCTCCAGTCTTCCTGCTGTGGCAACAGCACCAACTCATGGAGGAGTGCCAGAGTCTTGGGATGAGAGAAAATGAAGGTAAGAGAGGGCAGGTAAAAGAGGAAGTGTAAGCAAGAAGGGGTCTGGTGTTGAAGCCATTCTCCAGAACAAAGCGAGTCCTGATTTCTGGATGTTGCTCCCAAACAGAGGTTGCGACTCAAGGTTGCTTATTATACATAAAATATTATGGTATAATGTGGGCAGAATGTACACAGAGTACATCATGCGGGATGTATTTTCAGTATACTTTTAGAGGATAGAGTTTTCATTTACATTTTGCATTGGGTGGAGTGCAACACTCTGGTCTATGACAAACAAACTGTGTGACAGGGGGAGTGAGTGCAGGGAGAAAAGGAGGGAGGAGAGATTTTAACAGAAATAACTCCACTTAGTGTTTGAGTGAGGGATGTAATGAAATCTGTTTGCTGTGCTAGCTGTCTCCAGATTGGGCTGTAATTACACCACAGAAGGAAGAAAGGTAGCTGAGTCTCAATCTAGATCATTTATGTAAACTCAGCCTTCTTGTCAACGGCATTCTCAGATTGCACGTGTGCAAACCACAAAAATCATCTCCTATGTACAAAACAGAGACGGTCTCAAAGTGCAGGCTTCTGATACACCTTATATGCTGTCTGTAATTGGACTTGAAAATTCAACACACTGAGGTTCAAAACTTCTCCAATATTTTCTGCATTTTATTCAGTGCGGTGACTATTCACAGGAAAGCATTCCTGCTTTCTTTATGCCAAAGGATGACGTCTAGCCTTACAAATTAACATTTATTTGGCTTAAATTAACACAAGTGTCACAAACATAGGAAATTCTTTTGTGTAAGACTGTAGAAAAAAAATTCTGGATCTGAAAGAGGGATATTCCCTCCCTCAGAAGAGTTGGAAAAACCTCATTCTTTGATCCAGAGCAACATATTACACAGGCACAGTATAAACCCCAGGCAATCAGTTCCCTTAACAGAGTCAAATTAATATTTGATTAAATATTTTAAAGCTCCTACTTACCATGCTTGATACATTTTCTCAGCAAGTTTCTCAAATACAAAAATCATTAGGCACAGGGTAATTTTATGTTTTAATACATAAAAACAGTGTGAGGAGACATGACTGCACACAGACAGAGAGAGGATTTTCCCCCATTAATCCTCCAATCTGCCCTTCTCCTTGGATAAGCGGGTATGTTAATTCCCGGCTTCGGCAGCTCACTCTCTCTGGGCAGGTTTAAACGAGTCTCTTGTGACACCTGGATCTTCACGCCCTTCCATCCCTCCCTCCTTCCATCCCTCCCCTCTGGCAGGAAAACCACCGGCCTCCACCCTGGCGCCGTCCCCACCGGTACCCAATCAATACCAACTTATTTCCTGTCCATTTGCTGAGGTCACGAAAACGGGACTCATTAATTATTTCTACTGGTGCAGCCTCAAGTGCGCTTCTGGCACGACAAGCAAAAGCCTTTTGTGACCTTTTTTCTTTCCACTCCCGAATTTTGCTGGTGGTGATGGTGGCGGCAGCAGCTGGCATGCATTCCTCTGTTGGGATGGGATGATGAGACGACCAGAGGTGTGAGGCATCGTCAGTCTCTCCGCCAGGTTGCTTCCACCTGTGGAGGGAGAGACGCTCCCCCCAGAGCAGCAGGTCAGGGAAACCTGGTCACGGCACAGACGATGTTGGCCAAGGCATCCCTGGCCTCGGAGGGAGGGAAATGCTCCAGGGCTGCCAGTGCTCTGTTTCCGTGGCAGCGGCAGAGGTCGATGGCAGAAGTCACACCTTTTCCAGCCTTGATCGCTTCCTGCAGCTGTCAGAAAACAGAAGCACAATGGGTGGGGGTGGTTCAGCAGTAGCAGTGCCAGCGTGCACAACGATCTCTGGGAATACAGGGCTTCCACGGCCCCTTCCGAGGTAAAGGCAAAACTGAAGCCATCAGACAAAGCTCTTAAATCCTCTCAGCTGCTGTGCTCGGCTCTCAACTACAGCTAAACTGTGCACAATTTAAACTACATCACCCATTACTTCTTCACCTGAGAGATACTGGCTCTCCAAAGTGCACACTTAAATTAAAAAAAAATTAAAGTTTTTAAATATCTGGGAATTTCATACCTCAGCCGCTGCCTGAGAGCTTTTGTTCAGAACTGGCAAACCAGCCACTCACTCAGACTCTTGTTTTCTGCAGTCAAAACCTGCATTTCATGAACACCCATCTTATCACCTGGTTTTGGAAACCGGCATAGGATGACACACGTTGAATGCGTGTCTTTTGTAATACAAGTTTCTATTTATAGACCATGTGATTACATGTATCAGAGTGGACAAAAGGAAATTGTGTCAGCAAAATGTGTTAAACTATCATACTGAGCTACATCCATGCAAACTCCTCCTTCTCACTAAGGCTATGGAATTTGACAAAGGCTTGGTGATGCACCATATGAGAAAGAAAATATTTTCATGGAATAACAGACATTTCAGGGCAAACTAGGTTAAATTTCTTATGAAATAACACAAAAATTACAAACAAAACATGTTTTTTTCCCAGTACCTGAACTTAGCAGAAGCTCTAAACAGCAAACACTCTTATTAAGGGCATTTTTATTTTCAGTTATTATTTTTTTCTTGAACGGCATCATGAGACTGCCACAAAACACAGTTACATTTTCCACTCTAAAATACAGGTGGTTCCCAGACCAACTCTAGCCTGATGCCTCATGCCAGAGCCTGGGAATCAAGGCCAGGTGGATCTCTGGGATTTGATTATTCCAAAAGCATTAAAGCATTTCATGATCTTTAATGTGCCCCACCTGGCTTTCACAGCCATCTTACTTCACTGTACCAGCTTTTAAAAGAGGGGCTTTTCTTGCACATAAGTATCTACAGTAACAAACTATACAAGGTTTTATAAGTCATGTTTTCCACCAATACACAGCTCATTGCTTCGTTTAAAAATACATCAGTATGACCTTACCTATCTAGTTAAAATAATGTAAAAATAAAAAAATCCTAAGATATGACCAAATGGAAAGTTACCCGCTTTCTATACACACTTGCATTCATACAGAATGAATGACACTTCTTATCTGAATACAAACTGGAGTGGATTCATTATCTGTATTTAAAGATGAAATTAGCTGAAAGCATATTACAGCATTTGAGTGTTCAAGTCCCAGTTCATAAAAATTTTATTCTCACTTCAGTTAGAATCTTCCTGCACCGTGTGCTGGAAAGGAACTTGCCCTGAGGCATAAATGCATTGCACAGCTAATTCCACATGTCTCCTAATGAATGAGAATCAGCCACATATTCACGGCTCTGCAGCAAAGGTGGGGATAGGTGAGATGAGGCATGCTAGCAGTGTGAAAAGGTGTCTCTTTCCCTTTCTTTGAGGCACAACCTTGTGAGACAGTGGAACCCACACATCTTGAAGCAAACTCTGCTGATTTGCTAAAGCTTATTAAGAAGGATTAGCACGCCTTCTAATACTGATGTAAGTATATACTGGGATGTAAACAGCAAAGAAAATAGCTCCTAGAAAGTCTTCAATTTGGTCAAAGGTCAGAGGAGCTTAGCTTAGGCATATGTATGATCGCACATATGTACCATGACTTAATCGAAACAGCACAATCTGGAAAGGGGGAGAATCCTAACCCAAGGACGCAATCCATTTACACGCTTGTCTTCAGTAAGTCCTTGGACACGCGTACTGCTTTGAAGCCATACAATTGCAAAGCTCGTGTCAAACTACACGCAGAGGAATCACTATACAAAAATCAGACTAATTCGCTGTTGAATGTTTCCAAGCAAAGTTCAAGGAACGTCAAAACAAAAAGTACCCACTCCTATGGCAGCTCCTTCCTCAGCTTTTCAGTTAAAGGTTTTTGTATGAAATGAACAATTTACAGTCCTCAAAAACTTACCTCTTTTATATTCCATTTGCAGAAGTGCCTGGTCAACTCAAATGAGCATACACAGAGGCAAAACAGTCTGAACTAACCAGACTGCATGCTACCTCTATCTCAGCTGGGGTTGTAAAAGAAAAAAAGGAAGTACAAATTCGGCATTTGGTAGTAGGATAGTTATTAGAGAAATACAGGAAATAACTCCATAGGAAAAAAAGCTTCAGTAGCTCTGCTATATGCAAAACTCCCCTAATATAAGACTTCAGTTGTATTTTCCATTGCATTACAGTTACACTTCCAGACTCTCTCTCAAATTTTGACCTTCAATAGTTTTATGTAATGAACTTCACAAACTAAGAACACAGAATAAAAAAACAATGTATCCAGAATAGAAGTATTATTTTAAAACTTCATTTGGATAGGAGCAGCTGATTTCTGCAGCAAATACCCAGAAAAGCAAAATGAACTGCTTTTATTTGTTACTTTATAAACTTTAATTAAGCTGCTTCATTAATTTCTTTGAAATAAAAGAGTCTCTTCTTTTAGTCTCTACTTACACAGCATCATTTTGTGCATACTTCCACTTGTAGGAACAATTTAATCCATGCAACCTTCTTCAGAATGACATTCAGTAATTAAAACCAAATACAAGTCAAAATACAGATTGCTTAGCTATACTTTTCTCCTGTTGAACTGCGAGATATGCTGGAATACTCCATTCTTATTTGTAAGCTTTTGTTCAGACCATGGGCACTACAGCCCTACTTTGTTCTAAAGGTGCTGAGACACCAAAAAATCACCAACTGGTGATTGGTTATTTAAATTCAGCTTATAGAGTAGTCTTCCAATAGCACAGCCAAGTTTAAACTCAGATGAGAAGTGATCTCCTTCCCAGTATATCAGCACAGTTTTCTTCAGCATCTTCTGTTTCCCTCAACATATTCAGATACTGACCAGGCTTGACAGTTTTGCCTCATACAGAAGAAGTTCAGAACCCAAAGTTTTACCTCTGAATGTTGTCCTATGACTCTAAGAACTAAAAAACCCAGCACCATCATAATCTTCACTGTCTTAAGATAATGAAAAAAAAACTGTGCTGCCTAGATCATACAATACATAAAATTGTAGTGGAGTCATATTTCTGCTCCTACTTTGAAGCATTAATGTTTGGAAGTCTTTTATTAAGTATTTCGGCACATTCATAAGGGATATTCTGCATTTGGATTAACAGTCTTGATAAGATCTACACATCTTTTAGAGTCTACAGGTTTGTTACAAATATAAAAAAAGTAATTAAATGGTGATGTTGAAACTCAAACCAACTGCTAGTTTCACATAGGGTATAAAAATACATCTAAAAGAATCTGCCCCTTACCAGGCTTGACCACCCTCCACTAGATTTAAATCAATGACCAACACACACCACATGCTATTTTTCTGGTGTTTCAGCTACACTCCTTTTCCTTCATAGTTAGTCATTGACACACTTTTTTTTTCTTGAAGTAGTGTGTCCTTAAAGCAAAGATCATAAACCACTTCTCGGGCTGTGTTAGCAAGTGTATTCAGCAAGCAACTACTGTCCCTATTTGGGCTGTTGGGACTGAGTCTGGAGTGCTGTGCCCAATTTTGGGCTTCCCATTAAGTGAAAGCCATTGCTGTGCTGCAGCAAGTGCAGTGGGAGGCTACCCAGGTGATACGGGCCTGGAGCAGTGCATGCTCTGCAAGAAAATGCTGGAATTGTTTAGTTCATCCATAAGAAGAGAAGGCTGTTACTACTGTCCCAACTACCTCATGGGCCAGGAGCCAGAATTGGGCTCTTCTCAGAGGTGTACATGGAAGGGATGAGAGGTAATGGGCAGGGGCTGCAGCATGGGAAATGCTGATTAGACCCAAGGAAATTCTTTTCCATCAGGAGGGGGGTCAAGCACTGGTCAGGCTGTTCAGGTTGGCTGTGCAATCTCTGTCCTTGCAGATACTCAAAAGTTAACTGAGCAAACCCATATGGGCTCTGCTTTGAGCGAGGGGCTGGACCAGACAACCCTCAGAGGTCCCTTCAGACTTAAATTATTGTACGATTCTGTGAACAAAGTAGAGTTCAAAGTACTGTGTTTCCCAGTCCATTTGTTTCAAAAAGGCAAAGAGATCATTTCTCATCCGTACCACAGCAGTTAAGTATTTGCCTTTCAGACCAACTGCTCTGGATTGCTGTTGGACAGAAAGGCTGGTCTGAGGGCAGCAAGAGGTCAAAGGGGCAAGCTAAGAACTGCTGGATTTTGGAGACTGAAGAATTAAAGGAGTCAAAAACTAAGCAGGTGTTCAAGTATAAAGACAACTAATTTCAAATTCTCTCTGCTGAGACATTTCTGCCTCACTAGCCAACGGAAAGAAGATTCCTTTCAGACAGTGCTACCTGTAGGGAACAACAAATCGGGGGCAGAGAGATTGGAGAGTATTTTGGCTGTACTAGACTTTATGTGCAATAGGAGAATGAGAACACTGAAATTCCTAATTTTTTTTTTGCAATAGTCAAACTTAGGATTAATTATTTCAGTGGCAAGATATCAACAAGTAACTTCAGAATTTTTTTATGTTGTTATTTTAGAAGAATGATCCTAAAACAGCTTAATTTATTATAAAATCTATTAAAAATAAAAAAATTTATTATGAAATCTTCAAACATCATGCATTTTCTCTGATCTTGAAGTGAGCTAAAACATTCTACATTTTTGCAGTGCACAGTATTTGCTGAAATAAAAAGAAAACCCAAACCCCAAAATCTAAATTGATCTGTGGCTGAGTGACTGAACAACGCTATAAGTGTATGCAGTGTTTTGCACTGGCTCTTCTAAATTTGTTTTCTCTTTTGTGGGAACAGCATGCTCGATATGCACTGGTGCTTTAGACTGCTGAAATGCTACTTCAAAAAGGTATGACGTGTTTCACAGGTAGTAGGTTAATTTTGTCAGTTTTTTTCCATTCTTTTTCTAAATACTTTGGAATGTTTCAGCAACCGCTCTTGGAGTTTTTGTGGCTGGACACAGGCTTGTGCTCTACGTTCTCAAAATGGGCTGGACGATCACTTATTTGCATCACTTTGTAATGTCATAAGATTTTAATTTATTTTTTTTTTAAATCTTTGTTGGCTACATGCAGAATTTGTCAGCTGAAACTGGGGCAGTATTTATCCAATATTTTCTTAGAAATTTCTTCTGTACAAAGGTAAATAAATGCATCTTCAAAGGGCCCAGACACTTTGCAGAAACTTCCATAAGCAGAATAGGATTTATTTTCCTTACTCATCTGACAAACAGAAGAATTTTCTTTTTACTTCAAACTAAAAGCTACACTATAAATAGGATGAGACCAAATCTGATGAGGGTTGCCCCCAAGAGCAGAGGAAAGATGGCCTGCTTACAAGGAGCACTGCTGTTACACACCTCTTATACTACACCTTGCCAAAAAATTATAAGTCATCCTGAGAGACGGAGTGATTGTACAGACTCTTTGTTATTTTAGAAGAGACATCAACTCCTCTTCCTTAGGCCTTTCCGTGTCTTTCACACTGAACTTTTGAACAAGACCCACTAGCTTTTAAATCTAAACAATGGTACTTGTGATGACTTTTTACCAAAAAGCATAACTTCCTTAAATCCCATTAATGCAAATAGTGACTGGTAATGTCATCTTGGCATACACAAGCAATCAACTTCATATTTATGTTAAAAAATGTGATGGTTGGTTGCTTTAGTGAAACAAAAGTTGCGCTGGACTCTCATACCAAAGAAGTGGGAAAATACCCACTGACTATAAAGATGCAACTGGTTGTTGATACTGGATGTACACTTTGATAATTCAGACATTAATTCCAAAAAATAAGAAAATTGCTTAATCTGAATGGTTTTGGTTGCTTTTGTAATATTACTAACACATCTAAAAAAACCCATCTTCATTAAATCACTGACACTGATTTTTCGTTATATGTAATGAAAAGATCTAATGGCAGAGGTTGCTCCAAAACAAACAAGACAAATCTTCATGGAAAACCAACACAGCTCAAAAGCACCTACAAACAACAACCCTCTGTTTTTAACTCTTTGCTGCATTTCAGGAGCAAGAGAGTGAATAGTCTATCGTCTACAGTCCCATGACACATCTCATGATGATTCTCTGGCATTTAAACAAAACCGTGGGACTACTGTCATTTACACCAAGGGGCTGCACTGCAGCAGGATGAATGCACTCACCGTGGTGGTCAGCAGTGAAATAATTTCAGTCAAAATACAGAATACACTGACAAATGTTTAATTTAGTAAAGCAATTTTAGATGCTTTTCTTCCCCCCTCTGTTTTTTAAAGTATGGGAATGACATTTTATGGACCACAGTTGTAAAAATTAAAAGGAGAAAACCCCTTCTGGACTTAAAAAAGCAAGTGGCCTGGCTTAAACATTCACAGAAGTGTCCCACAGACATATTTGAAGAATAAATTTAGTGCTCTCAGTGGTGATTTAGAAAAAAGAAAACTGATACAACTGTGACTGTTGTAGAGAAAAACCTAAAAGCACAATGATTTTAAGTAGCAAGGTAAGGTTAAGATCCTTTTTAAGTTCTAAGAGGAAGGACAGAGTTTTTCTAATAATCCAAATCACAGTTTTTCTTAATACAGAACAGTTTAAATAAACTGACCTGTACTTGTGTGTTAGCCTTCCATACTAGCAGCAATCAGTCAGAGCTGTAACACTCTTCAGGCCCCAGTTCAAGAAGCAATTCTCAATCATGCATGTGGCTCAATAATTTATATATTATTTCCCACTGATGCTGGAGATAACTGACTGGGCCTTCACAATTTGCTTAAGACTCAGAACAAGTCAGGCTCATGCTCAGTGGGTTGGGGACACAATGTCATCATCTGTCTCTACCACAACCATGCTGTGCTCAAATATTTAACCAGGAGAACCTTCTCAGCCATCTCCTGCAGCTCTCTAAGAGCTTTAGGGTGTCCCAGCTACTTCCAGCTACTTAGTCAGGTCTGCCTTTATCATAGAGGAGTAGCAAATATAGTGGTGACTTAGCTAAAAGTTGTAATGTGGACTGGAAGAAACACAAATTATTATAAAATGTGTATGTATAGTTTTTAATAGATGGTTTGGAACTAAGGCAAGATTTAAAAAAAATTAGCAGCATACTCTACCAAAATAGAGAGACCAGTGATAGGATCTAACCTGCTAATGACTCTAAGAAAAAAAGACAGAAAAAGCCATCAGAATCCTGGTTTCAAAACCAAGTTTGGGGAAGTAAATGGGAGAAATAACAGCAAAAATGATTATTCAATGTCTACTAATTATTAAATTACTATTATTAAACACATTATTAAAATTCTATCATTAAATAGATACATTTGATAGTTACAGTACAGCTGTTACTGGCTTTTTAAAATCAAGAAATGGCATGAGCCATTTTTCTCCCTTCATATACACATGCACAAATTATAGCCTAACTTTGAGAAGGAAGTTTCCTTCAATTGTCAAGAATATCCTTGAAAATATTTAAAAAATATTAAAAATGAATTATAAATGTAATTTACCAACCTGTTTGTAGTCCATTATGTTTCCTTTTCCTTGTGCCTTAAAAAGAAAGAGATTTTATATAAGACATTATATACTACAAACTAGAGTTGCAAGAATAAAGAATTCAATTAAAAGAGCTACTACTTCAAACATAACTGACTTTCTTTAGGAATCTGATACAGAAAACCTTAAAATACAACTAAATGTGTTACCAGCTTATACAACATGGTTCTTTTTCAGATGAGAGCTGCAGATACTTAATGTAATTTTTAGGCTTTTTTATTATGACTTGTAGTTAAACATTTGTTGAATCCAAAGTGTTTTGGTCTTCAGAGATCTTGCTGTTTGCATTAATTAATCTCTCCCATGAGATTTCGAAATAAGCTATACTCCATATCAGCAATAACAGGACTTATTTTCTTTAAAGAGAACTCTGTATATCTACAGTGATTTGCACTAGGTAATAGTCTACACCTTTCAAAAGGGGATGTTGGATGATGTCAGTGCTCTTACACCTGGGTTAGAGGTGCTTTTTGGTTTAGAATTGTGTTTAAGCTTCAGCATCACCCTTTTAATGAGAGAGAGAGAGAGAGAGAGAGAGAGAGAGAGAGAGAGAGAGAGAGAGAGAGAGAGAGAGAGAGAGAGAGAGACAACCTGTAACTCCTAATACTTTCAGAAAGAAATATGAATAAACTTTACATTTCTTCTTGCCCAGATGCAGGGAAGTACATAGTAGACCCTGAGACAGCTCAGTTACTTAGAACATGGTGCTAATAACACCCAAGGTTGTGGGTTTGATCCCTGTACAGGCCATTCATTTAAGAGTTGGACTCTATAATCCTTGTGGGATTTGGAATACATAGATCCTGATGAATATTTGCAGAGATCCAACTTCCTCAATTTTGTTACAGGATGATGTAGACAGGAAGATTTTTTCTCACTCAGTGGCAGTGCTCTGTCAGAACCAGAGCATTCCCGCTTAACCACCCTGAAAGCCCTTCCCTGAGGTCAGATCCAGTGTCATTATCACTTCATTCAACCACAGCTCTTCTTTTTTCAGGCACATTAAAGAAAAAAATCATCTGTTTCTTTCCCTCTAGCTTCCACAAGGAAAGACCACAAATCTCAGTTCTTCTGGAATGTGCCTCCTGAAAAGATGTAGTTTAGGACCACTACCTCTCCATGTCCTCTGTGGGCACTTGAGAGATCAGCCAAAAGGAGCAGACAACAGGCACAAGGAGAAGAGCTGAAGCCCACACTGAAGAGGAACACTATGTGGCAAGCACAGCTTTAAAGAGATGTTGCCAAGATGGCACAGATTTGGAAAATAAATTAATTTTTGTACGGGAGAAAAAATAAAATAAAGAACCCTCGAGAGACTAAACAAACAGAAAATGAAGGAAAACAGTAGATAACAGAGCTGATTCCTCTGAAGGAGAAAGGCGACTGATCCACCAAATCTCTTTGCTTCTCTCTTTAATCTTCTCAAGAGGCAGCTTTTCTGGAAGGCATATTAAGAAAACAGCCTGATAGAACTCGGGAGTAGCAAAACTACTGCCAATAACTGCTTCCTTATTTGTGTATTCCCATCACTTTGATTTGCCAACTTTTATTCACCCGGTTGGATCTTTCAGCTTCTTCAAAATATATCTAGTAGTTATATTGTATATCAGTACACACCAGAAACATGATCCTTAACAAGTGATTGTCTATATGCGGATTCACATTGCAGCAGAGAATCTGACAACATGTTTTTTGGAAGATATTTTTTGGTCTCAGCAATACCAGAAGAGGTGTGCTCCCCCTGCCTCCTCCTGCTCTTATAACCAACAACAAGAATATTTCCTCATGATCTGTTCCTGTCAAGCATTCAAGTCAATGGCAGTTGTGCTTCTCCAAGCAGCAACCTTACCCAATCTGTCTCCAAAGCCTTCTTTACTACAACTGCGTAGTTGTACTAACTTTGCTTTTGCTTTTTTTTTGTTTTTCACCCTCACAGCAGTTTGACTCTGCCTTTTTCTGACTCTTATCTCAGATACACAGATCTTTTTTACCTTTTACATCAGACTTGCTCAACTGGTTAAGCTTCTGACATGGACTGAGTGGACTGCTTGTGCTTTAGCTATTTAAACCATACAAATGACATTGCACAAGAGGGTGGCTTATGAGCATTGCCAATATGAAGTCTCTGGTTTGAGTGCTTGGCCAACACTGAATGTCACATAGTGAAAGTGACTATGGATGATATCTCAAAGAGCTTGTAGTTAATGAAAGATGATTTTCCTTTCTAAACCAACACAAGTGAAGAAAGGCTCCTGAGCAAGATATTCTATATTGCAGTGAGTAGTTAGTTGAGTAGTATGGTATCATCATCATCATGGCTGGGCTTCGCGAACGAAGATTTGGGAAAGGCTCTATCCACATTTGTTACAAGCACGCTGGTGGCTAATAAGACCAATACAAGATAGACTCGTCCGATTGCAAAAGGCACAGCAGAAAGACTCCTTAGATGGTATATTCTGCAAGGCACGATTCTTTCTGTGTTGTCTTTTCTCCTTGAGAGTGATCCTGTGTGCGCTCTCAAAGGAAACAGCAGCGTTATAGATGGTGTGTCTCCAGGCCTCCCGATTTGAGGCCAGAGTAGACCAGTTATGTTGATCAATGTGGCCGAGACTGAGATGTTGTTTCAGGGAGTCCTTGTATCTTCTCTTCGGGGCTCCTCTCTTGTGGCAGCCGGTGGCAAGTTCACCATAAAGCAAGATCTAAGGGGGGGATGGTCCTTCATCCTGGAGACGTGCCCTGCCCAACGCAGCTGTGTTCTCATCAACATGGCCTCAATACTTGTGACTGCTGCTTGTTGTAGAACAGATGTATTGGTCACATAATCTGACCAGTAGATGTTTAGGATTGTACGGAGACAGCGCTGATGGAAGCGTTCTAAGAGACGCAGGTGGTGGCAGTAGATGACCCATGATTTGGA